>NC_139151.1:78949355-79549355 GCF_964270905.1 Leucopleurus acutus
CATATGATATTTGTCTTTCTCTGTCTGACTTACTTCACAGAAGAGGAATTTGACCATGTATTTTCAGAAGTGGAGTTGTCACTCCTGGCTCAGCAACTACACTTCTGAAAATTTATTCTAATGAATAATCCTGTATAGAGACAAGGAAGTTTATCACAGCAATGTTTATAATATCAAAATATTATTTAAAAAAATCAAAATTCCCAACAGTGAGAGATTCATGAACTAAAGGATGGCTCAGTCATACAATGGAATGGCATGGCATCTAGCCTGTAGCCCAGCATCAGAGCGCGTGTGTACTCAATCCATGTGGGACAATGAAAGGTAAGTGAAATAAACAAAAGTATTTGCAGCCTTGCAAAAAAAGCTGGCAGTGTTATGTTAATAAATAAAAAATGTAGTCTGCATATTATAATCCCATTTTTCAACAAAAGTAATGCATTTTATTTATAGAAAATGTCTAAAAGCACTCATGATTATTTTTAAGTAGTTGGGCAACTAAAATCTTTAGTAAGATACTGTGAAGTCAGGTAAACACTGTACCCTAATAGGAACATGTCAGACTGCCATAGGCAAGACTTCACAAGAACAAAGCAACCCAGACAAAGGCCATTAGCTTGCAAGCCACTGAAAAGTCTTAGCCACATCAGTGGGATAACCCAGATATGTGCTAGGGGACTCCCCACCATGGAAAGTTGAAACACTTCATCACATAAGCAATAGTAGTCTTTACATCAGCTAATACTTTTTTTTAAAGAAACAAAATTTTTATTTCAGAACTCCTCTTTCTGTACCCATCTCACCACCCACATGCTCAGCTGAATCATTTCATCAAGGTGAGAATGAAACACTTTTCCAGCATTTTACCCCCAATCCCATTTTAACAGTTAGCTTGAAACCCATCCATCAACCAGAAAAATCGCAACCAGAACGTCTTAAAAACACACAGAGAAATATAAACAGAAATAAACAGAATTACACTTTCTTGGACATTTCAACCCCCAGTGGGTTTTCAAATTCCATGTGAGGCCATGATTGGGTAGCTTTATTGATTCACTACTAACCAGTCACCCAATGGCTTAAAACAGAGCTCTCAGTCTGCGAAAATGAAGATGTTATCACCAAGAAAGTCAAGGGCCTGGGAGACAGATGGTTGCTTTTACAGGGACTGACGTATATGGAAGGAGGCTCAGCCGGGCTTCTGAATATAAACAGGAATTAGTCAGGTAGAAGCAGAATAAATAAGCACAGTGACTGAGAGACCTTTCCCAAAGAACAGACCCCGAGGGGTGGAACAGACACCCAAACCCTCCCTGGGGCTTCTGCCAGACTCAGAGTCAGGAGAAGGAGGGCAGGCTTTGGAGTTGACAAACCTGATTTAGAATACGGATTCAGCCAGCTCATAAGAGTATGTGTGCGGCAAGTTATAAAACTCTCTGAGCCTCAGTTTTCCTGCCAGGAAAATGGATGCAATAACACCTACCTCACAGGGTCATTGGGAATAATTAGAGCTAATATGGAAACTCACAAGGCCTAGCACGTTGAGAATACTATACAAACGGTGATATTGTTATTTGAGAAGAGAAGCCAGGCAGAATACAGGAAACATTCTTAAGGAAGAGAAAATTTCCAAATATTCTCTTTTCACTTCAGATCAGCCAAACATCCAACAACCGGAGTAGAAGGCACCAGCTGAATTCACTCTCTCCATCCAGCTAGAGGTCAGTGTTACACCAGTCTCCCAGAGGAAGAAAGCACGGATCCTACAGCCTATTTTTAGTGAATCCGTCTGCCTTTCCAGCCTCATGCTCTTTAGTGTTTTTTCCTACAATTTTCAGGATGGCTTCACTATCATGGGGACATGTCTCCCTGTCATTAGAAAATTGCATCAACTCCCCACTTATGGCTGGAATCGGAGGGATTTTGAGGCATAGATTCAACAAATAAAGGGGAGGAAGGGATTCAAGAGAACAAGAATTACCAGCTGAGACTGGAATTCTTCACAGAGTGTGCATTTGAGTTATTGGAGTTTAATCATAAACCCATTATTTGGAAATGCAAAATTCATTGATGTTAGGGGGCCTGACATTTTTCAGCTGGCCTACTCCCTGCCAAAGGAGCTATGAGCTCTCACTCGCTTGAATGAGGCAAGAAGGGAGACCACGGTCGTTTCCAGGGGCCTTTCTGGGTCATTTCCCATCACCTTGCATGGCAGCACAATCTCTTTCTCTCTCTCTCTGTCTCTCTGTCTCTATCTCAGTCTCTCTCTGTCTTTTTGTGTGTCTCTCTGTCTCTATCTTACATCTCTCTCTCTGTCACACACACACACACACACACACACACACACACACACACACACACACAGAGTTCCCCATGAGAATGATAAAAGCAATGGCTAAAGCAAAGTGACAAACAGCGTTTCTGGAGCAAAAGGCTCATTGGCCTGGAAGGATCTCAGACATCATGTCCCCTATCTGTCTGATAAGATTTCATCTAAAATCCTTTCCAGCTGAGTGGAGATCAGGCCAGTCTAAATGATCACCACAAAATCGCTCCTTCCTTTTTTATTGATTCATTCATTCAATTGTCCCCAAAATGGACACATATATTTTTGAATTTTATTTTATTTATTTTTTTATACAACAGGTTCTTATTAGTTATCCATTTTATACATATTAGTGTATATATGTCAATCCCAATCTCCCAATTCATCACACCACCACCACCACCCCCGCCACTTTCCCCCCTTGGTGTCCATACATTGGTTCTCTACATCTGTGCCTCAGTTTCTGCCCTGCAAACTGGTTCATCTGTACCATTTTTCTAGGTTCCACATATATGAATTAATATACGATATTTGTTTTTCTCTTTCTGACTTACTTCACTCTGTATGACAGTCTCTAGATCCATTCACGTCTCTACAAATGACCCGATTTCATTCCTTTTTATGAGTGAGTAATATTCCATTGCATATACGTACCACATCTTCTTTATCCATTCGTCTGTTGATGGGCATTTAGGTTGCTTCCATTACCTGGCTATTGTAAATAGTGCTGCAATGAACATTAGGGTGCATGTGTCTTTTTGAATTATGGTTTACTCTGGGTATATGCCCAGTACTGGGATTGCTGGATCATATGGTAATTCTATTTTTATTTTTTGTGTTTTGTTTTTTTTTTTTTTGTGGTATGCGGGCCTCTCACTGTTGTGACCTCTCCCATTGCGGAGCACAGGCTCCGGATGCACAGGCTCAGCAGCCATGGCTCACGGGCCAGCCGCTCTGTGGCATGTGGGATCTTCCCGGACTGGGGAACGAACCCGTGTCCGCTGCATCGCCAGACGGCCTCTCAACCACTGCGCCACCAGGGAAGCCCTATTTTTAGTTTTTTAAGGAACCTCCATACTGTTCTCCATAGTGGCTGTATCAATTTACATTCCTACCAACAGCACAAGAAGGTTCCTTTTCTCCACACCCTCTCCAGCATTTACTGTTTGTAGATTTTCTGATAATGCCCATTCTGACTGGTGTGATGTGATATCTCATTGTAGTTTTGATTTGCATTTCTCTAATAATTAGTGATGTTGAGCAGCTTTTCATGTGCATCTTGGCCATCTGTATGTCTTTTTTGGAGAAATGTCTAGGTCTTCTGCCCATTTTTGGATTGGGTTGTTTGTTTTTTTTGATATTGAGCTGCATTAGTTGCTTGTATATTTTGGAGATTAATCCTTTGTCAGTTACTTCATTTGCAAATGTTTTCTCCCATTCTGAGAGTTGTCTTTTCGTCTTGTTTGTAGTTTCCTTTGCTGTGCAAAACTTTTAAGTTTCATTAGGTGCCATTTGTTTATTTTTGTTTTTTTTCCATTACTCTAGGAGGTGGATCAAAAAAAATCTTGCTGTGATTTATGTCAAAGAGTGTTCTTCCTATGTTTTCCTCTAAGAGTTTTATAGTGTCCGGTCTTACATTTAGGTCTCTAATCCATTTTGAGTTTATTTTTGTGTATGGTGTTAGGGAGTGTTCTAATTTCATTCTTTTACGTGTAGCTGTCCAATTTTCCCAGCACCACTTATTGAAGAGACGGTCTTTTCTCCATTGTATATCCTTGCCCCCTTTGTCACAAACTAGTTGACCATAGGTGTGTGGGTTTGTCTCTGGGCTTTCTGTCCTGTTCCATTGATCTATATTTCTGCTTTTGTGCCAGTACCATATTGTCTTGATTACTGTAGCTTTGTAGTATAGTCTGAAGTCAAGGAGCCTGATTCCTCCAGCTCCATTTTTTTCCCTCAAGATTACTTTGGCTATTCAGGGTCTTTTGTGTCTCCATACAAATTTTAAGATTTTTGGCTCTAATTCTGTAAAAAAAATGCCACTGGTAATTTGACTGGGATTGCATTGAATCTGTAGATTGCTTTGGGTAGTATAGTCATTTTCACAATATTGATTCTTCCAATCCAAGAACATAGTATGTCTCTCCATCTGTTTGTGAAAACAGACATTATTAAATGCTAATAATAACAATAATAAAAGCCTACATTTGTTAAGCCCCTGCTATGCAACAAGCATAATGGTGGAGAAAAGAGGCAAGGTGCCCAGAACTAAAGGCCTTCCACAGATATCAAATAAATAGCTGCAAACAGAAATATATCATTACAACCTCCAAGAAGTGCTGTGAAGGAGAGGTTCAGAAAGCTGTAAGTGTTTAACTAGAAACCTGACTTCATCTGGGGAAGACCTTGGTTTGTCCAGGGGACTAAATGAAGGTTGTGTCCTCAGAGCAAGTGGAGCAAAAGTCTAGAGAGTTGGGCTTGGACTGGACCATACTGGTCTCATTAAGCTTAGAAAGGCTTTTTGGTTTTTACCCTGAGCAGTGGGAAGACACTGAAGGATATCCATGGAATTAATCTTAAAAGAAGGCAAACAGGAGGCTTCCCTGGTGGCGCAGTGGTTGGGAGTCCGCCTGCCGATGCAGGGGACACGGATTCATGCCCCTGTCCGGGAAGATCCCACATGCCACAGAGCGGCTAGGCCCGTGAGCCATGGCCGTCGAACCTGCGCTTCCAGAGCCTGTGCTCCGCAACGGGAGAGGCCACAACAGTGGGAGGCCCACGTACCACAAAAAAAGAAAAAAAGAAGGCAAACAGCATGGAATTAATTTATATCCACTTCATAGAGCTTGGGCCTCTAGAGTCCAGGGCTGTAGACTCAGACCCCCTTAAAGCTAGACAGTGTCACAGAGAGATAACATTCTATATGCCTCCCCCACCCCAGCCACCCTTTCTCAGAGGCTGTCTATGGCCTATAACAATTTGAATCCAATACATTTATTGAGTTCCCCCCACTTCTACCCCATGCCTGACCCTGTGTTGGCAGCTGGGGAGAGGCAAGTAGTCAAAATAAGACAGATAAATAACCCAAATGCAAGGCAAAGTATCACAGGGGCTGTAAAAGAGGAGCTGAAAAAGCAGCCAAGAAGGAGAGCAGAGTTCAACTGAAAGATACAGGATCTAGACACTGAGTTGAAGTTGTGACTGTGCCACTTACTAGCCACGTGACCTTAGACAGGTCACCTCTGTGAATCTAGGTTATTCAGATGCCCTGAGAGTGAGTTCTATGTACTGAAAAGACTACTAAGTCTATTTTGTATTTTTAAGTTAATGGTCAGTTTATTAAAGTTACACATTTAAAAATATATTTTCTCCTTGGGTTGTTTTTCTTTTAATTTGTTTATTTTATTTATTTATTTTTGGCTGCATTGGGTCTTCGCTGCTGCACACGGGCTTTCTCCAGTTGCGTTGAGCAGGGCTGCTCTTTGTTGAGGTGCATGGGCTTCTCATTGCAGTGGCTTCTCTTGCTGTGGAGCACGGGCTCTCAGCACGTGGGCTTCAGTAGTTGCAGCACACAGGCTCAGTAGTTGTGGCGCACATGCCCAGTGGCTCTGCGGCATGTGGGATCTTCCTGGACCAGGGCTCGAACCTGCATCCCCTGCACTGGCAGGCGGATTCCCAACCACTGTGCCACCAGGGAAGCCCTCTCCTTGGGTTTTATGTTCTACTTGCAAATCTTGTTTTTCTATTTATAAGTGGAGCAAATTTTAAGCATCACTTTTCTTAGTCACTTTTAACGAGCCTTTCACCAATGATTGGTTACATTTGCAAACTTAGGTAATGGAATTCCTTCAAACAGTTGAAACTGCATTTATAAATTCAATTTTTCATTTTAAGAATATCAGTTGTCTGACCAACAAATATTCCCAAATAGTCAATCTAATAAATTATACTTATAAATGTGATTGACCTGAATTTCCACTTAAAGATGTCTCAGTAATTTGTCAATTATACTTTTTAAATTAGAATTACAAGAATATCATTTTAATATGCCAAATTTTCTTAAACATTATAAGTATATAGGAATACCAAATGTGGCCTGACTCTTTCTTAATACAAAAATATTTATACTCTAGTTTTGATTATTTTAAACATGTATATGTGTAATCTAAAACTTCCAGGGAATGAAAGACGTTTGCCCAGTAAGAAAGGCAATTGTACCCCTGTTAACTGAAATTGCCTTGCACAGAGCTATTTGGCTGGACAGAAGATTGAGCTCCCTGGGTGGTGCTTTTCACAAAAACTAAGAAAACTATTAAAACTATTAAATCATCCCAAGAAGTATGGGAGTTGCCACCTCAGCATTCTTGGGATTGCTTGTGATCAGAGATTTTGGTAACCTTGGTATGACATCCTGAACTCTATTTTTAGAGGTTATGTCAATGAATCTATAACTTCAAAAGGGGCATGGTCACATCTTGGGACTCAAGTTATACACAACCCTGATCCTGCCTCACAAATGTCTACTCACAAATGTCTGAAACTCCAACTCAGCCGGATCTCTTGATTAGATTACAAACTTTCTTTGGCTCCTAAGATCTCTGCAGGTCTCTTCCATCTAATGTTATAGATGTCTTAATGTCATAGAATCTAAAGCTATGTGAATGTCTTTTTTTGGCTAACTCTTAAAAGGAATCCTGCATTCTTGGGCTGCTGAATTTTAGATATCTCAGATGATTTTGTCTGACTAGTAATCATAATGTATGAAGCCAATCTGCTAACAACCTCCAGTGTTTGGGCCTCAGAGTTGCTGAGAATTAAATGAGAAAATGCACAGGCAATTACTTTGTGTACAAAGTGTGGTACAAATACTAGTGCCCACCAGAGTGGGGAGAGAGGGAGAGAGAGAGAGATTGAAAGAATGAATTAAGGGCACCATGAGAGCATGGAGAAAGGAGTGATTGCTTCCATCTGGGCATTCAAACAGAGCTTCAAAGAAAATGGAGCATTTAGATGGACCTTGACAAATGGGTAGGATTTTAACTGACTGGCAGTAATGATGGGGAAGCCAGCAAAAGTCCATTTGGAAGTCTTTACAGAAGGCATTCAGCATAAAGCTGGCATTGAGTTTCAGGAAAAGGTCAGGGCTTCCATGGGCATGCAGTTGTCTTCCACCCTTCACCCTTCTGATCCTCCTAGACTTCTCATTTCCTACATTTTAATACAGTTTTAATTCCACATCTTTATTACCTAGGACTACTCTTACCACATAGCAAGTGCTCGAAGAGAATACTGAGGATGCCCAATGCTTTCCAGTCGGCTGGTAATATTGTCCAAATTATTAGCTCTATCCAACAATGAGGATTTTCCATGACCACAGATATAAAGACTTCTTCTGAGTGGTAAACTAGTAAAATTCAACGCAAGTGGAACTAGCCATAAGTGAGAGAGAATCACCCAAGAAACTGCAGCAAATATATAATGATGCTTTGGGGTACCTTCAAACTCTGATCCAGATGATTCAGGTGTCCAAGACATTTCCATTTCTTGAGGCTCATAGCAAATTAAAAAATGTTAAAATAGTTTTTAAAATTACATTATGTCTATATTAAGAATGTTACACTTTTAACACTCAAAAATACAATGCACTATAATTATGCTAATTGCAGGATTTATGTCGTGTATTAATTCATACTCTATTTCAGGCATTGTGGTTCAGTAACAGGACATAAGTTTAAAGATGTATACTAAACATCTTCCTCTTGCAATCCTATCTGTGCATTTCTAGGTAATGGAAAAACAAACAAACAAACAAAAAACAAGTTTGAAGGCTTTCAGACTCTGTAAGGCCAAATGACCTCTCTGTCTCCCAAGGATGTCCCCCAACTCTGACAGGCTCTAAGGAAGGCTTTTACAGCCCAGGAATTTAATAAGTGGCAATATCATTCATTCCTTTATGTTGCAAGTGTTGTCCACAAGTCGAGTAAAGATTAAAATTATTCATATTTACAATGAAGGCAATCAATAGCTGCTTTGAGTACCTTGGTGAGTCTGGAACCAACCAGCAGGTTTCCCCTTAGGGTGATCAGGCAGGAAGCTACCATCACACTGGGGGATCCCCCAAATTCCTCAGCAGGGCAGTCATTTCTCTAGGGCTCTCCAATGTCTTCAGAGCACCACACTTCAATTTGCTTGCCTTGGGCACAGAGCTTAGCTGCCAGGAGTCCTTAGGCAAGCGTGGCCAGCCACCTATTCTGAACACAGGTAAACTTCCTGTTAAATGCCTTGTTTTCAACACCACCTCTTACCCCCGCTCCTGATACTTTTCTTTACTTCCTCATCTTTGCCCAGGCTCTAGAAGAAAAATGAGCCCCCTCCTCAGCTGAGATGTCTGGACTACAGTTTCCTCACTCTCCTGTGGTCAGTCTGCCTTCCACCTTCTAGAAGTGTGTTCCATCTCATCAGGAATACACATTCCCAGATATCTCATGACAAGTGCCTTCTCACCTTTCAGGTCTTAGCTCAAATATCATCTCCTTAGGAAGGAAGCCCTCCCCCGCCCCACCCCCACCCCATCTAAAGTAGCCCTCCAGGGACTTCTCTGGTGGTCCAGTGCTTAAGACTTCGCCTTCCAGTGCAGGGGGTGTGGGTTCAACCCCTGGTCAGGGAGCTAAGATCCCACATGCCACATGGCCAAAAAACCAAAACATGAAACAGAAGCAATATTGTAAAAACTTCGATAAGGACTTTAAAAATGCTTCACATCGGGCTTCCCTGGTGGCGCAGTGGTTAAGAATCCACCTGCCAGACACGGGTTCGAGCCCCAGTCCAGGAAGATCCCACATGCCACGGAGCAGCTAAGCCCGTGTGCCACAACTACTGAAGCCCTCTCACCTAGAGCCCATGCTCCGCAACAAGAGAAGCCACTGCAATGAGAAGCCTGCGCACCACAACGAAGAGAAGCCACCGCTTGCCACAACTAGAGAAAGCCTGCACACAGCAACAAAGACCCAACACAGCCAAAAATAAATTAATTAAATAAATAAATCAAAAAAATAAAAGTAATACAGAAAAGTAATAAAAATTCATCATTAAAAAGATGGTTCACATCAAAAAAATCTTTATAAATAAATAAAATAACGCTCCATCCCCGACCTCCTCTCCCTCGTCATCCTGCCTTCTGGTCTTCATAGGGCATTTATCACTCTCTCTAATTATCTTGCTCACTTATTTGTTATTGCTATTGTCCCCTCACCATAATTCAAGTTCCAAGAGAGTTCACATCCTGTCAACTTTTGCATTGTGTCATCAGATTTTAGGCCCCTGGCAAATAATAGGCATTCAATAAATATTAAATAACTAAAATCACTCATTTCTTCAACAAATAGCCATTCAACAAATATTCGTTAAAAGTGTATCAGGGGCTTCCCTGGTGGCGCAGTGGTTGAGAGTCCACCTGCCGATGCAGGGGACATGGGTTCGTGTCCCGGTCCGGGAGGATCCCACGTGCTGCGGAGCGGCCGGGCCCGTGAGCCATGGCCGCTGAGCCTGCGTGTCCAGAGCCTGTGCTCCGCAACGGGAGAGGCTGCAACAGTGAGAGGCCCGCGTACCACAAAACAAAAACAAAAAAAGTGTATCAGGGTTCAGCCATAAAAAAAGAATGAAATAATGCCATTTGCAACAACATGGAGGGACCTAGAGACTGTCATACTAAGACAGAGAAAGACAAACATCATATGATATTACCTATATGTGAAATCTAAAAAAATGGTACAAATGAACTTACTTACAGAACAGAAATAGAGTCACAGATGTAGAAAACAAACTTATGGTTACCAGGGGGAAAGGGGTGGGGGGATAACTTGGGAGATTGGGATTGACACATACACACCACTATATATAAAATAGATAACTAGTAAGAACCTACTGTATAGCACAGGGAACTCTACTCAGGACTCTGTAATAGCCTATATGGGAAAAGAATCTAAAAAAGACTGGATATATATACACGTATAACTGATTCATTTTGATGTACAGCAGAAACTAACAACATTGTACATCAACCATACTCCAATAAACATTAATTTGAAAAAATAAAAATAAATAAAGTAAGCATGACCTTAAATTAAAAAAAAAAAATGTACCAGGGGCCAGGAATTGTGCCTGTAAAGGAGAATTTCGTCCATTCATGAAAAATATCGTCCTGCCTTCCTACCACTTCCTGCCTCCACCTCGTGGCCCGAAGAAAAGAAGCCCAAAGAGAGGGTGACCCTGTCACCATAGCCAACTGCAATCGGAGGCCACCCTGGCAGCTGGCCAGACAGTGAAGGCTGAGTGTTTCCTGGGCCCAGCCTAGTAAATACTCAGCTGCAGGAAAAGCCACGGTCCAGTGAGCAATTAGAGAAACAGGCCCAGGTGTCCCTGGAGGCGCTGGTTCCTATTGACAAGAACACACGGAGGCTGCCTAGGACACAGCCCTCCTCCTTGGCCTTGACTTTATCACAGCAAACACGCCTGACCACGAGCTTTCACCCAGACACTTGCAGCTGGCTGGAAAACGAGCGTGATGGTAAACATGTGTTGCCACGCCTGTGACCAGACAAATCAGATCACCTGCCTCAGACCCACACAGGGGCTTGACTGCGAAATCAAGTTCTCTGAAGGTAGTTTGTAGTTTGTAGTTTGTAGTTTTGTAGTTTGTCAGGGATCTAAGGTTACTCAGGATGCCTCGGGGTCATGGGCAACAGAATATCTTTTATTTATTTGATGGTCCCCTGGTCATCAGCCTAGTTCTTGTCAAGGGACCGAAACATTTTCATTCAAAGGCTGTATTTACAAACGAAGCGGGATGGCTATAAAACTGATGACCTTGCTGCTTCTGGAATCTCATAAAAAGTTTCCAAGCTGCTCCTCCCCAGAGCAAATAAGGGCGTTGCAGTTGCTGGTCCCCTGGCAGGGCTCCAGCTGCAGCTATTACATTCCTCCCTCATCAGCTTTCCTCTGAGGCTCGGAAGGCAGACACGCCTGGCCTGCATGTCAGGGTGCTTAACTCTGAAGGTGCTGTTGTGCTTGGAGCACTCAAACCCAGAAGTGTGGGCAACAGAGAAAACAAAGGGGAGAAGGGAGGAAAGAGGCAACGTTGTCTGATGCTGTTATGTGCCAGGCACTGGGCAAAGACTTTTTCATGAATTTTCTTATCCAAGCTTTATCACTTATTCATAGGCTAGCCCTCCCTGGACGCTTTAACCCATGTGGCCACATATTGAAAACGTCTGTGGCGGTTACTGTTCATTTTGTTGGGGTCCCATGGATACGGCTCATTAAAATGTATCTATTTTCTGATGGCCTGTGCGGTAGACACAACCAGGTGATACTGATGAGGTCAATGAGAGGCAATGCACATGCAGGTGGGTGGGGTTTCTGGGAATCTGTTGTTTTACTGATAGACTCGTACTTAGTGGGCATGTGTGTGTTGTCCTTTCTCATGCCTCCTGAGGATGTGAAGCTTAGAGGAGCAGCACCCATCTTATGATCAAAAGGATAAACGATGGGGCTTCCCTGGTGGTGCAGTGGTTGAGAGTCCGCCTGCCGATGCAGGGGACACGGGTTCGTGCCCCGGTCCGGGAGGATCCCACATGCCGCGGAGCGGCTGGGCTCGTGAGCCATGGCCGCTGAGCCTGCGCGTCCGGAGCCTGTGCTCCGCAAGGGGAGAGGCCACAGCAGTGAGAGGCCCGCATACCACAAAAAAAAAAAAAAAAAAGGATAAACGATGGTAAAACAGAAAGAAGGAAAGAGCCTGGGTGTGAACGGCGAAACGGAGATGCTTCCTCAACTCCCATCTCCCTGTGTAAGACTTCTTGTTACCATGAGAAAATAGTCCCCTTCCTTGTGGTGGTGACAGACTTGCGAGTGGTCCTGGGGTTCCCATCTACTCCACTTGAACACGGGTGGGACCTATGACTTGCTTCTAACCAATAGAACAGGGCAAAGGTGATGGGATGTCCTCTGTGATTACATTAGGTTATATAAAGACTTCACCCTGTTAGTGGACTTGCTATAGATACTCTCCTTGACAACTTAATAAAGTCAACAGCCATGTTGGAAAAGCCCACATGGCCAGGAACTACTGGTGGCTTCTAGGAGCTACAGAAAACCTCTATAAACTGTGGGAGACTTCTAGGAACTGTGAGTGAACTTTAGGAGCTAAGTATGTCCTCCAGACAGCAAGAAGTCAGGACCCTCAGTCCTACAGCTGTAAGAAAATATATTCTGTCAACAACCTGAGTGAGCTTGGAAGTGGATTCTTCCCCAGACAAGCCCCCGAGAATGCAGCCCAGCTGACACCTTCATTGCAGCCTGGTGAGACCCTGAACAGAGGATTCAGCCAAGCCATGCCGGACTCTTGATCCACAGAAACCGTGAGTTAATAAATGCGTGTTGTTTAGACCACTACGTTTGTGACACATCGTTATGCAGCAGTAAGTCACTAATACACTTCTCCTATCAGTTTTCTGTTATGTGCAGCCAAACTGATACAGTTGGGAGATACACAGATGAGCACCTAGGGAGACCTCCCAAAAGTACTGAGGGACAGGAGTTGACTCAGAGAAAGTAGAAGAGCAGGGGTTGTTGGCAGATGAAGAAAAAGCCAGGGTCTTAGATTTTTCTCCAAAGAGCTGAGTATTCTCATTCAAAAGGCTTTCAGTTGCTGACTATTTAGCTGCTTCCCCAAATATCATAGGTGATTAAGGACCAGAAAAAAGAATGTTTGTTAAATAACCCTTTGGGGTAAGTCTTTGACTGAACGAAAGGCAGGAAAGCAAACTATATGTTCCTCTTTTTACAGTTTTGAGTTTTGTTGGAGGTACTTCTGTAATCTGAAAATAGAAACACCAGCTGACATCCCTTGAGCACTGACTATGTACAAAGTGCTGTGTCAAAGCCCTTCAAAAGGGTACCAAGCCCTTCACCTGGATTATTCTTTAATGCTCAGAGCCATCCTACAAACTAGGGATGATTATTATTCCCACATGACAGAAATAAAAACTGAGATTCAGAGAGGTTAAGAGGCAGGTCAGTAGGCAGTCTGCCTTCATACGCAATGTATTTAAACACTATGCTATTCATTCGGCTGTAAAAGATGGAAAATAGAGGAAAACAGTAATAAGAAGGAGGAATCCCTTTTCCATACTTTGGACAGCTGGGAACAAGCACAAAGAAAATTTTTGATATATTTCCTAAAAACACAGGGATTAGATTACATATACAAATATGTATCCCGCTTCTTTGTTTTTTTCAGTTAACGTACTCTAAGCAGTTCCTCAGGTTATGCAAAGCTTCTTATGAGCACTGGCTCCCTTATATTCCATTACCTGGATGTGCTGTAATTTTCTAAGTCCTTCTCCTAATACAGCCAATTTGAGATGCTTTCCATTTAGGACTGTTGTATATACAGAAATTAGCATCTTTGTGCATAAAATTTTCCCACATTTTAGTTTAGGGGGTAGAATCCTCCAAGTGATATGACCAAATCAGAGAAGATGAGTCCACTTAAGGTCACTGCCACTGGACGCCCAGCAGTTCTAGCTCAAGATGCCACTGTGAAGCTTTGGAGACAAGAGAAGGAAGATGTATCTTTTGAGAAGGAATGATCCCTCCCTTGAACATTCCTGTGGGTTCATTTCTTCAAACCGAGGGGCTGTGTACCTTTAGAAGACCAGATTTTTATTGTCATCTGGAATGTAGTGATTCTTCCAGAAGCTATAAAATTCGAGCCTGCTATTTGGTAAACTTCCCTGGTGTTTGTGTTTCATAAGCTGTCTCATGGCCATAGCCTCAGCCCTTTTTATATGTTCCCAAATAGACACCAGGGCCTGCACACAGCCTTCTGGTGTGAGCAGACCCCTGCTATCTCCCAGCCTTCCCATTCTCCTTGGTACCCACCGTATTTCCCATTTTCCCCAGATGCTCAAAAGAAGAAATATCTCTAACCCCAGAGACACAAAAATATACTTTGTTTTTGAGGTCAAATAACTGAAACATTTTAAAATTTTCAGTGTGGTGGCTAAATGACCCAGGAAAACCAGTTTTTCATCCCATCTGCTGCAGGTACATTTTGAATTGGGGTGATGGAGCCAGACATTGGAATGGAAAGGGACCTTTAGGCACCTAATAACGAAACTAGCTAACGTTTGCTGAACATTGACTGTGTGCCAGCACTGAGCTAAGTGCTTTGCATAGATTGTTTCCTTTAACTTCAGCACAACCCTGTTGGGTAGACAGACTTATCGTTCACATTTTGCATTTGGGAAAATGGAGGGACAGAGAGGTAATAACTTTCCGAGGTCATAGAGCTATTCAGCCCAGTCGTTCAAGCCAGAAGAGATCTTAGAGACCATTGAGATCTTTTGTTTTATTTTTTATTGGAGTATAGTTGATTTACAATGTTGTGTTAGTTTCTGGTGTACAGCAAAGTGATTCAGATAGATATATATCTCCATTATGGCTTATCACAGGATATTGAATATCATTCCCTGTGCTATATAGTAGGACCTTGTTGTTTATCTATTTTATTTATAGTAGTTTGTATCTGCTACTCTGAAACTCCTAATTTATCCCTCCCCCACTCCTTTCCCCTTTGGTAACCGTAAGTTTGTTTTCTGTGTCTGTGAGTCTGTTTTTGTTTTGTAAATAAGTTCATTTGTATCATTTTTTAGATTCCACATTTAAGTGATATCATATGGTATTTGTATTTCTCTGTCTGGCTTACTTCACTTAGTATGATAATCTCTAGGTCCATCCATGTTGCTGCAAATGGCATTATTTCATTCTTTTTTATGGCTGAGTAATATTCCATTGTGTATATATATGTACCACATCTTCTTTATCTATTCATCTGTCGATAAACATTTAGGTTGCTTCCATATCTTGGCTATCGTGAATAGTGCTGCTATGAACATAGGGTGCATGTATCTTTTTGAGTTATAGTTTTGTCTGGGTATATGCCCAGAGGTGGGATTGTTGGATCACATGGTAGCTCTATTTTTAGTTTTTTAAGGAAACTCCATACTGTTCTCCATATTGGCTATACCAATTTACATTCCCGCCAACACTGTAGGAAGGTTCCCTTTTCTCCACACCCTCTCCAGCATTTAGTATTTGTAGACTTTTTAATGATGGACACTCTCAATAGTATGAGGTGATACCTCATTATAGTTTTGATTGGCATTTCTCTAATAGTTAGCACTGTTGAGCATCTTTTCATGTGTCTATTGGCTATCTGTATGTCTTCTTTGGAGAAATGAGAGACCATTGGTATCCTTAACTCTGCTCTAGGGCACCAGGGGACACTGTGTGGGCAAGGGCTGCTCAAGAAGGGAAAGCCAGAGAGAAAGGCTCCTACCCGCCCCTCCACTTTCTCCCCCTGACTTGTGGTTGGCAGAATAATGGCACCCCCAACAATGTCAATGTTCTAAGCCCCAGAACCTGGGAATATGTTGATTTATATGGCAAAAGGGAGTTTACAGGTATGATTAAGTTAAGGACTTTGAGATGGGGAGATTGCCCAGGATTATTCACATGAGCCCAGTCTAATCACATAGGGCCTTGAAAGTGAAGAATCTTTCCCAGCTGTGGTCAGAGGGAGCTGTGGTTATGGAAGGATGGTCAGAGAGAGGCCACGTTGCTAGCTTTGAAGATGGAGGAAGGACCATGAGCCTAGAACTATCACCTCTCAAAGCTGGAAAAGACAAGGAGATGGATGTTCCCCTGGAGCTTCCAGAAAGGAATGTAGCCCTGCCAACACCTTGATTTTTGCCCAGTGAGACCCCTCTGACTGCTAACGCACAGAACTGTAAGATACTCAGTTCACGTCGTTTTAAGCCACTAACTTTGTGGTGATTTGTTATGACAGCAACAAAAACTTGGTGCGCATCTGCTTCAGCCAGAGCCCCTCCACTATTAGGTTTTCGAAATCAGACTTCAGTGTGATATTTCTTTTGGGAAATAAAACAAAGGGGACATTTCCTGCTTTAAAAAAACAAATTCCTGCCCACCACCACCACCTCTCTCTCGCTCTCTCTCTCTCACTCTGAGAAGAAAAATGTTGGTGCCCAGAGAGAAGACATGCTTTGTCCAGGGTCACACAATGACAGGGCAACTGGCCCAGGGTTTATTCCACTACAGCTCTAGTGCTCAGCAACCTCCTCCTGACCAGGGCTGCAGCTGTGGGTTCTGCCAACTGATCTGGCACAAAATGTTTGATAAAATAACTTTTGTGACTCAGCCATTCAGCCAGGATGGATCGGGCACTGTACTTGGCATTGGCAATGAAGGGGTGAGAGTAACCCAGTCCCACCACTGGGAAACCCAGAGTAATGCTAATGAGATACGCAGAGTGTGAAAGAGCACAGAGCAAAGCTGGGCGGGGAAAGGCTTTCCAGAGGAAGTGACACCTAAGCTGAGGCCGGAAGGGTGAGTGGAGGTTGGCGAGGCACAGAACGGAAAGAAGAGTGTTCTAGAAGAGTGTTCTGTGCGGAAGGATTGCAGTGCAAAGGTGTCGAGAGAAGAGGGGGCAGCTTCTGTGAGTTGAGCCTGTATGAATGCAGGATTCAAAGACAAGGGGTTGGGGTGACATGAGATTGGAGAAGTTAAGTACATACCCTGGAGTGAGCACAAAGGGCCTGTGAGCTAAGTTACAATTCACCTGCATTACCTTCCATGAATGCCCACTATCTGATGACAATAGAAAGCCATGGAAAGTCTCCCAGAACTGATACAGAAAGATACCAAGCATAGGACCAGGACAGAGTAAGGACACAATAAATTCCTGTTGATGGGTATGATCAACTTGTGTGCAAAGTGCAACAGGAGCAGGGAGGAGGGACTGGGGCTCTGCCTGGAGGGGATGGGAAGGTTCACAGAGGATGAGTATAGTAAAGGGCACGTTAGGTGACTTGTTGTTTTTCTCTGCAATCTTCTATGAGCACCCGCTAACAGTCTTTGGGATCCATCACATTCCTGTAGACCTTCCTGCCTTGAAAATTCTACTTATTCACACCTCTATCCCTGTTCTTTTAAATTTGATACTAATGATGGGCCTTCATTGTATAATGTTTAAGTAGCTTTCTAACGGTATGTGGTAGAAACCATTCCCTGCCTCCAATAAATTTCTTCCTTGCCAACAGAGCATCAGTTTTATTCAAGAGAGCAAAGTGTCCAGACCTGAGGGGTTGAATCATAATAATAAGTCTAGGTCATTCATGGCTATTCCATTAACATTTTCACTTTGCCAGTCTCCCTTGCAGCTAAGGATGGACATGTGACCCAGTTCTGATTAATAATGTTCTGATCAATTAGATATAAGTGTAAGTCAGCTGGGAGGCCTTCTGAGATAACTTTGTTCCTTCATTGATAAAATGGCATAGTCATTCCAGGAAAAGGATCCTTTGCCTCTCCACAGCCCTACCCCCTACCACCTTTCTATCTTCGAATATTGTTGTGATGTCTGGGGATATGGTAGCCATCTTGCAGCCATGGGGCAACCAGAAGAATCAGTGACCTATGTATGTATGGAGGATAGAAAGGCTCCTGGCATCTTGATGACACAATTGTGCTGCAGTTCTAACTTTAGGCTACTTACCTCCAGTCTTCCTGTTACATGACATAGTCAAACATCTTAGGCTTAGGCCACTATCAGTCAGATTTTTTGTTACTAGTAGCCAAATATATCCTAAACTATATAGTCGTTTCCCCAAAAAAGGACAACTTTTCTTCTCACTGGAATCATGAAGCTCTAAGACTGTTAACAAAATGGTAGTCTATGGCCAACTAGCCACATGAGGAAACAAGATAACCATCCGCCAATCCTGGAAGGAGCAAACTTTCTTCCTCCAATCCTCCCTTCCCAGTGATGACTCTTCTTTGGCTGGGAGGAGATGTCTGCTTTTCTGATTTCATGCCTTTAAAGATCACCCGTTGCTTCATTGTCATTTGCATTTGGCCAGGTCTTTGTTCAAGGTGGTCCCTCTGAAGGGTCTGGCTGGTTAGGAAAGTTGAACTTGTCAAAAATCAGAGTCAGATTTTTTTTTTGGCAACTGCAAAGGTAAGCTGTCACCAGCCCTGTCAACAGTCACAGCAGAAAGAGAGCTATTTATTCATCTACGACCTACATGAGTCACAGTCTAAACATTCTATGAACCCTCCTCTGGCAAGTCATACCCTGCCCCAGTCTCTGGAGAGAGTGCTTCCCACCCAGCACCACTTCAGAACAACAGACTCTTGGATTTTGGCTGTCTAATCTTGGAGCTGCACAAGTGGTCATGTTATTAATGACTCTGAGTCATCATATAGGGCATTCCATCTGGAGTGTGTGTGTGTGTAAAGCATAGGAGGAGGATGGAGGTCTACTCTGTCCCAGGCAATGTCATGGCTATGCCTCTACCTTACTGTATCACCTTTGAAATACCATCCTATCCTTGTAGGACCAGGGTTCAAGTCTCTCCACCTCTTGGGGACCCCCTGTTTTAAACATCCTCTTGTTTGTCAGTGTCAATCAGGATTCAAAAAATTTAACCATACCCAGGTGGGCCTTCCCAGCCCTAAGGGTAAGGGAGATGGAAGAGAGAAACTTTGACCTTTTTTTAAAATTTTACATGAGTCTGGGTCTTCCCTGGTGGCGCAGTGGTTGAGAGTCCGCCTGCCGATGCAGGGGACACGGGTTCGTGCCTCGGTCTGGGAAAATCCTACATGCTGCGGAGCGGCTGGGCCCGTGAGCCATGGCCACTGAGCCTGTGCGTCCGAAGCCTGTGCTCTGCAATGGGAGAGGCCACAACAGTGAGAGGCCCGCGTACCGCTAAAAAAATATATATATATATTTTTTTACATGAGTCTTTAATTAGAATTTTTCATCTTTGTTTCAAACTTCTGCTCAATCTCAACTTATACAGTTAGTATGACTATCCCCTTTGGAGTAAGAAAATGTTCAAGCCTTAATGACACAATTCATGGAAATTTCACTCCTTACCAACTCCTCACAAGTGTGGACATAGTTTAGTTGTCACTTCTTTCAGGAAGTCTTCCCTGATTTCATTAAGTGGTACTCCATTTATGAGTCCCTATAACACCTTCTGATGAGAGTGCTTATCATACTGGCAATTGCCTATTCTCATATCGGTCACCCCCATGGAACTGCAAGTTCTGTGAAAGCAGGGTCTATCTCATATCACTACCATCTAGAACATTCCCTGACACATATTAGGCACCTCAAGTAATATATATTGAGTGAATGAGGTAGAGGGAAGGAACCATCTTCAACAATCAGGCAGATACCAAAACTAGCCTTCAGGCCCTACACTTAGAAGAGAGGATGGGGGACAAGACTGACCACATGGCTGTTTCTGATGTTCTATCCACCTGTGTCTATGACAGTATCAACATCTTGAGGACATGGACCAAGTGTTACACTTTTCTGCCCAATAATAAGGGAGTCTGATCTTCCCTCCCACCTCTAAGTGGCCATTAGAACATTGCCTGAGGTGTTCTGTTTGCATAACCCAAAAGACCTTGAGTAAAATGTTGCAAGGACACTGGGACAGACAGGCTTCCTCCAGAGCCCTGGGATGAATGCTGCAGAACATAGGTAAACAGGCATCAATGGGGATGACTTCCCAGTGGGCAAGAACTTCATTCATTGGAAGAAGAACATGTCTCAAGGTTTTGTCCTGAAATGCCATTAATTGTCAGCTGACTGGTCATGCTCATGAGGGACCCTATATGATGCTACTCAAGGGTCCTCTAACCTAGCAGTCCCAAACCTTTTTGGCACCAGGGACCAGTTTCATGGAAGACAATTTTTCCATGGACTGGGGGGAGGGGGAAGATGATTTCAGGATGATTCAAGTGCATTACATTTATTGTGCGCTTTATTTCCATTATTATTATATTGTAATATATAATGAAACAATTATACAACTCACCATAATGCAGAATAAATGGGAGCCCTGAGCTTGTTTTCACTTGCCACTCACTGATAGGGTTTTGTTGTTGTTGTTGTTGTTTTGTGGTACACGGGCCTCTCACTGTTGTGGCCTCTCCTGTTGTGGAGCAGAGGCTCCGGACGCGCATGCTCAGTGGCCATGGCTCACGGGCCCAGCCGCGGCTGTGGGATCCTCCCAGACCAGGGCACGAACCCGTGTCCCCTGCATCGGCAGGCGGACTCTCAACCACTGCGCCCAGGGAAGCCCACTGATAGGGTTTTGATATGAGTCTGCAAGCAATTGATTTATTATGGTCTCTGTGCAGTCAAACCTCTCTGCTAATGATAATCTGTATTTGCACCCACTCCCCAGTGCTGGCATCACCGCCTCAGCTCCACCGCAGATCATCAGGCATTAGATTCTCATAAGGAGCACATAACCTAGATCCCTTGCATGCGAAGTTCACAGTAGGGTTTGCGCTCCTATGAGAATCTAATGCCACCACTGATCTGACAGGAAGTGGCGCTCAGGCAGTAACGCGAGCAATGGGGAGCGGCTGTAAATACAGATGAAACTTCGCTCACTCACCTGTGGCTCACCTCCTGCTGTGTGGCCCAGTTCCTAACAGGCCATGGACCAGTACTGATCCATGGCCCTGGGGTTGGTGACCCCTGCTCTATCCTAAGCGCAGGAAATTTGCACCCCCTTAAAATCCTAACACTAGTAGGGGAAGCTGTCCTCAGATCATGTAGCCAAGTTGGTAGAGGGAGAAAAGGCACACCAGCTCTTTGTTAAGAACCTCCAAGTGGGAGAAATGGCAACAGCCAGCAAATTTTCTGGTTACTAATTAAACCACAAGGGACTTCTAGGACCTGGCCAGGGGAAAAGAAGGGATATGGATAGAAGAAGCACAGGAGCCCAGAAAACATGCCAAGAGAGGAAGCCAAAGAGTCAGAAATCACTGGTCCAGCCCTCCTGTTTTCTAAATATTTGACCAACACTTAGTCATCTTATATTCCTGAACTCCAGGAGTTCTTTGTCTATAAGATGTAGAAAATAGGTCTTAATGTTGCAGGCTTGCTGTGGATATTAAAGGAGATTGCATGGTCACAGGCCCTGGCCCACAGTAAATGTTCAATACATGCAAATATTATTATCACCACTTAGGTAGGGACAGAACCAAAGTCAGTTTTCCTTCCTGTTCCAATGTGATCCCCCCACCTGAATGTTTGCCTCCCTACCCCCAGCTGCTGTGGCCAGGGAATTTCAGGTTTTATCTGACTATCTTCCAATGCTGAATACACCACCTGAGCCCCATCCCCGCCCTCTGTCTGTAAACTAGCACCTGGCACTCACAGGCCATGTACCTCTTTTCCATAAATTCAGGTTACATATATCCACTTGGCCTTATCTAGAACCTTCCCCGCTTAGATCTTGACCTTCTCCAGATCCAACCCAGCTTTAAAATTTTTATGTATAAACCTAGTCCTCCTGACCTCACTGGACCCTGCATCTGGACCCTCTGGCAAATGACTCCAAGCCGCCATCATGGATGGGTTTATCTGCCAGTGATCCTGGCTTCCTGCTTCCTTAATAGGAAGCTTTACCCTGGTCCTCAAGTCTCACACCTAAGGGCACAGCCAACCAGCCACTTGGCTTCCTAGTTGAACAACAAAATTCCTGGGTTCAGACACCTAGCCCGGAAATGGTGCTCAGTAAAAGTATACGGAATCCAATGGTTTCATGTCCATTTCCACTTCATCACTGGAATGGGGCTCAGACCCCACCCCTAATAAGGCTAAAACCTCACAGGACATGGTCACCTGTCTTATACCAAAGGACAAGGAAATTGCTCTTTGATAGACAAATGCAGCTTCTCTGAAGAACCCAGAGAGTAAACATATCCCAAACCAGTTTCAAGGTGTGACTGACACTAAATAAATTCATCTTCTTGGGGCTATGGGAAAAAGGTGAGGGAAGAAACTCATTGAACACCCACTATGTGCCAGCCATTTTCTCATGTAATCCGTACAACGCCCTATAACCTTGACAGTCCGATTTGTAAATTGAAACGTAGTTGATTTACAATGTTTCAGATATACAGCAAAATGATTCAGTTTTATATATATATATGTATTCTTTTTCAAATTCTTTTCCATTCTAGGTTATTACAAGATACTGCATGTAGTCCCCTGTGCTGTACAGTAGGTCCTTGTTATTTACCTATTTTATATATAGTAGTGTGTATATTAATTCCAAATTCTCAATTTATCCCTCCCCCCACTTCTCCCCTTTGATAACCATAAGTTTGTTTTCTATGTCTGTGAGTCTGTTTCTGTTTTAGAAGTTCATTTGTATCATTTTTTTCATATTCCACGTATAAGTGGTATCACATGACATTTGTCTTTATCTGACTTACTTCACTTAGTATGATAATCTCTAGGTCCATTTGACAGTCCCATTTTTCAGGTGAGCTTTGAAACTCAGATTAGTAATTCACCCTAACAGTCACATATCAAGTGGCCAAACCTGGACTCAAGTCCATATCTGTCTCCCAGCCCAGAGCCTCAGAACTCTTATTCCCCAATACTAGCCATAAAAATGGAAAGCTCACCTTCCAGAGGGGGCAGTTACCATAGAGAAATAATATCTCTCCTTGGCCGCCACTCCCCGCTTCTCATTCCCACTGAGGACTCTGTTGAGATCCTGGCCAGCCAGGAAGCACCTGGTCTTCTTCTTCTTGAAGCCCATCCCAAGCCACAGACCCACTACCTAGAAAGGCAATATATAGTATAGCACAGTCCTTAAAACTGATTCCAGAGCCAGGCGGCCTGGGTTCAAATCCTGGCTCCACCACTTACCAGCTGTGTGACCTTGGGTAAGGTAGGGTGTTTAGCTTTTCTGTATCTCAGTGTCCTCACCTGTAAAATGGGGGCAATAATAGTAAAATCTGTCTTGTAGGCCACTGTAAAGATCAACGGAGTTTATACAAGTGCTGACACATAGTAAGGACTCAATAAGTTCTAGAGACTCTTACTACAAGTTAATTTTACACTTCGATGGGGTTTTTGTTTTTTTTTTCATCGAGCAAATGAAGGAATGGAGGCAGAGAACTGTTATGAAGTTGCCCATGGCCACACAGCTCATCAGAGGCAAGGCTAGGATGAGAAAGAAAGGTCTCCCGATTCCTCATTCAGGGCTCTCTCCCCTCCTGCTCACTGAACCAAGAGGCAGAAGAAGGAATTAAGCTGTTGATGCAAGGTGTCATCTCCTCTCCCACAGTTTACCCTGTCTCATGAACCACAGTGAAGTCACCACAAACATCCATTTATTTATAAACTTACAACATTAACCTCTTCACTTAAAAGCCTCTTGGAAGCTTGCTGGTTAAAAGCATTTCAGATTCTGTCAGAGAAACAAGCTCACGCTGACGTCTTGTCTCCATATGCCTTTGAAAACCTGTCCAGAGCCCCCCTAATCCCTCACCAAGGGACGTTTCCCTGCACTCCATTCTTCTAAGGTTTCCACTGTTGGGTGTGGGTATTCTCTGAATGCTCTCTCTTCTGACAAATTCCCGTGCTTTGAGTCATGGCAAAAACGGAGGGAAATGAAGGCTGCCAAGGGTTTCGACATTTACATAAGCTCTTAATCAGCCCTCCAGTTCATTACAGCAGCGTGGACGGGTTACACCAATGGTCCCCAACCTTTATGGCACCAGGGACCGGTTTCGTGGAAGACAGTTTTTACACGGGACGGGGGGAATGGTTCAGGCTGTAATGCAAGCCATGGGGAGCCATGGGGAGCGGCAGATGAGGCATCGCTCGCTCGCCCGCCGCTCACCTCCTGCTGTGCAGCCGGTTCCTAACAGGCCGTGGACCAGTAACGGTCTGCAGCCCGGGGGTTGGGGGACCCCTGGATTACACTGCTGTCCAAGCAAAGGAACGGGGTCTCGGGTCTGCTGTTTTGACTTAGAGAACACGGAGGGGTAGCTTCTCCCTGTCTGAGAGTTTAATCTTGTGCTGCGTTTTTGTTTATTCATGCATTTGGTAAATATTTATTGGCTTCTTAACCTGGGGACTATACTTAGTGCCAGAGGTATAATAATAAGGAAAATAGATATGACCTCTGGCTTCATGGAGCTTATAGTCTAAATGGGATGGCCGACACTAATCAAAATAAAGGGTAGCAGAGAGTGTGTAGCAGCGGGACATGAACTTGACCACGTCTGGGGTCAGGGAATACTTCCCCTGGTAAATGATGTTTCACCTGTGATCCGAAGGTTTGGAAATGGAACCTTCCAGGCAGTGTAAATGTAAACAGGATAGATGAAGTAGAGAGCTAGCAGGAAGTTGAAGACAGGGGACGAAGCCCGTGAAAAAGCACATCTTTATGGGAGAGCAACAGGAGGCCACTAAGAGGTTGTAGCCACAGTATACTCCCCCTCTCAGAACTCGCCATATAAACCAGGTATTTCAACTGCTGTTTCACTTGTCTGCCTTCCACACTGGGCAGCGCCCAAGCCACCCAGGCATCGCCACATCCACAACACCTGGCACTGATTAGGGCTGTGTCATTTGTATGAAATGAGTAGATAAGTACGTAAGTGAGCAAATACTGAGTAATCCAGTATTACTGGATGGTTCCCCATTGTGTTTTGCATGTAGCAGGCTTCATTCAATGTTGCTGAATGAATAACTAAGTGTATCGTCTGATTCCAGAATTTATTTGTTTATTTTTTTGGCTGCATTGGGTCTTCATTGCTGCGCACGGGCTTTTTCTAGTTGCAGCGAGAGGGGGCTACTCTTCATTGCGGTGCACGGGCTTCTCATTGTGGTGGCTTCTCTTGTTGCGGAGGATGGGCTCTAGGCACCGGCTTCAGTAGTTGCAGCACGTGGGCTCAGTAGCTGTGGCATGCAGGCTTAGTTGCTCTGCAGCATGTGGGATCTTCCCGGGCCAGGGATCGAACCCGTGTCCCCTGCATTGGCAGGCGGATTCTTAACCACTGCACCACCAGGGGAGTCCCTTGGCTGTTATCTTTTTTTTTGTTCCTTTTCCCCCTCCTTGTTTACAGGATGACAGAAATACAAAGATCAAGGATGAGGTGGTTGGTTTACAGGCGGGTATAGAAAAGTGAGAATCTAGGATTTTCCCTCCAGCTTCAGTGTGAAAGGAAAACAAACAAACAAACAGAAACAAAACAAAAGAAAACCTGAGGTCTGTCCTAGACTGTCCAGCCTCTGAGTAGCCTGAGCCCTGTTCTTCTGGTCTGCCTGTCCCTCCCAGAGCTCAGAGCCTGAAACAGGCCAGGGGCTCCTGAGAGCACGGAAGCTGGCGTGAGCTGTGATTGTTCCCGAGCCCCAGGACGGTGGCTGTTCTGGGCACTTCAGGAAGTACTTGCTCCAAAAGGCCCTTCCAGCTATTGTTGCAAGGGCCAAGCCCGCTGGGCTGGCACTGGGACAGGCTGCCCCCTCCAGGCCAAGGGTCTCTCCAGGTCCCTGGGGGACAGAAGGTGAAAGATGGGGTCAGCCAGCGAGGGATACTCAAACCAGGAAGGATTCTTGGGCTTAAGCTTCTCCTTTCTTCAGGCCATCAGTGTCAGGAGCTGGCTGCCTCTAGGTGAATTTCTGTCCGTGCTGGCCATGCACGTGTTGATGAAAGGTAGGCCAGATGCTGCCGGTGATGTCACAGCTGGGCCAGCGAGATCTATCCAGTGCCATGAAAGGAAGGTGGGCTTTGGAGTCGAGACTCCAGGCTTGTATGCTGGCTCTGCCCCTCCCTGTGCCCTTGGACCCTTCTCCTCTCCTCTTTCTCTTCTATAAACAAAGAACCTCTCAACCAGCTCGAGAGGTTAAGAGAATGAGCTGAGCTAAGATTGATGAACCTGTCAGGTACACAATGGCAGTGGGAAAATGCTAGTTTCCTTCCTCCTCCCAAGCAGCTGGACAAGGGCAGGTGGGTGGGGTCATGGGTGGGCAGTGTGCCTCCCTATCACAGGCTGCCAGCCCGGGCACTGAGCCCACTCCAGCCTGAATTCTCCTGACAGCTGCCCTGCTTCTCTGCTTGGCCTTGCCCATGAGTCCTGTTTGAACCAAGAAAAGCTTCTGCTCTGCTCCAGCCACAAAAAATAACAAGAATGATGCAATATGTATCCCTCACAGCCACCAGCCACGGAGAAGGTCTAGGCTTCCAGATCTCAGCCCCAAATCCATGCCAGGGTCGTAAATCAATGCCCTCGTGTTCCCATGAATCCCGGGTAACTCTTGTGCCACTGCTCCACCTGGCAGCAGCTTGGCCACCCCCTTGTCTCGTGATCAAGGCCACCAACCCAACCGCCAAGGCATGACATTGGCCTGGGGCAGGGAAAGTTTCCAAGTACATAGTCCCTGCAACCTGACCTTTACTAATAATAATAACATCAAAGTTTATTGAGTACTATGTGCCCAGCACTGTTCTGTGATCTTTATATTAACTCATTCATCTTCATCAACACATTCTGAAGTGGGTACTGTTCATACCCCCATGTTACCAAAGGAGAAACTGAGTCTCAGGGAAGTGACATCAGCATCACGGCAACTTAAGCCATTCTTCCTCTCCCTCCCCCTTTTTTAACAACTAATTATACATCCATCCATAAACAAAAGTGCGTTGTGAGACGCAGAATCACACACCGAGGGACTCAGGAGTACTCTAGCCCACCTGGGCATCCAAAGGTAGTCAGACAGACCTTGGGAAGGGCTGTGGAACCTGAATCTCAGAGAGTTTAGCTGCTGGCCCAAAACCACAGAAGGAACGATTTGCAGGTAACATTTGAACCCATGTCTGCAGCTGTCAAGTCTAGTGTTTTCTCCCATCATGACACTGGCTCCCAAACCAAATGGAACTGGCAACCAGGACCCTTTCAGAGTGACACTGCAAAATAGAATTTCCCCTAGCAAAGCCAGCTTTCAAAACCCCAATCTACGTTTGATGAGCAAAGCAGAGTGTTCTTCAAAGGGAGAGAAGGCAGGAAGCGTGATGTGGTCAGCCCTCTCTGGCACGAGCTAGGAGTGTGGCCCTGGACCAGCCAGTGGCCCTCTCTGGGCTTCAGAATCCTCACCTGTAAGAGGAGATAAAATTAACCTGGCTTCAGACGCGATCCCTCCCAACGCTGACATTCCAAGATTCCATGAAACAGCTGCCATTTATGAAGCATTTCCTCAGTGCCAGGTACTGGGCTGAGTACTTTTACATAATCACAAACTAATCGCAGCTCTTTGCCAGGCTCTGCTATAAGTACTTTCCCCAGTATTGTCTCATGTAATCCTCAGAACAACCCTAAGAGACAGGTATTACTGTCCCCTTCCCCTTTCAGGAAAGCGAGACTCAGACCGTGATACAAATTCACCCAAAGTCACCCTGCCAGTGAGTGATGGGATCTGAACTCACTTGTCTGACTTTAAGACCCATGCTTCTCATCATCCGACTACTTACAGCGCCTCCCCCGCCCTCAAGCAGGAATGGATGCCAGGAAAAGGCACTGTTGTTGTTCACTTACCCAGCTGCCTGTCCATCTGCAGTGGCCTTTTTTCCATTCCAATCATCCATCACAGTGGGACTTACACGGGTCAGGGGAGCCCATGCCCGCTGCCCAGAGGGGCCTTTCTGCCAGCTTCTCAGACACATCTGCAGAAAGCCCTGTCCTTGAAGATAAACTAAGCCGGCAGGGGGAGGGGTCCCCATTATTTATTTAGTCCCAGCCCTAAGGCTAAACTGGTGGCCTGGCAGCTCTGAGTGTTTTCTCTGAGCTGAAAAGCCAACTCCAAGCACTGGGGTGAACAGGTTGGGAAACTTGAGAACCACACAGACATCAGGAAAAATTCCAAGGACGGTTGCCTGTGGTGAAAGGACTATATGGCCCAGAGTTCCTTCTCCCCGGGAGGACTTGAAAGTGGCGCCTCTTTCCTCTCCTCCCTCTCCCTGCAAAACTAAGTAAACCAAGAAACTGTAGGAAACAGCTGAGGGAGCTGGTGGCCGTTCGTATCAGGGTGGTGGGTCATTCAGAAGTTGCTGACCTGCACTCCAGGGCAGAGCTCGCTGGCCAGGCACAAATCCCACTAATGCCCTGGACTGTGCTGCCCCAGCTGACTGCAGAGAGGAGCAGAGACGCCATTCCTCCCAGGCAGAGCAAAGGTATCCCGCAGGACTGTCGGGGAGCTGCGGATGGAACCATCCAGAAGCTGGCAGAGTTTGAACCAAGAAGCTTCCAGTAGGAATGCCTTTCTGGGAGGTCACTCAATACCCCCATGTTTACCTCACTGCACCAACTGTTTCCCTCCCCCAAAACAATTTCTAATTCGTTTAGAGCCTTCTTCACTCTAACAACTGAAATGTCAAACAAACAAACGAGCAGTAATTTCTGGGACAAGACCACTTCCGCAACCGATGTGGACATGGGCAGAATTCCATTTCTTACCCACGGGAGGACTAGCCTTGACTCCATAATGTGTGTTTTGGGCTGCACTGGCCACCGAGTATTAACTCATTGGATTGCAACACACCTAGACCTCACCTGGTACATGTGGCCTCCAGTCATACTCGTATCTTTCATTCCTGGGCCCCAGAGAGACAGTGGGCTTTGGAGTCACAGGATCTGATTTCAAGTCCCAGCTCAGCCATTTTATTTCTTAGAGATCCTGAACAAGTCACTTACTCTTCCTGAGCCTTAGTTTTCCCATCTACAAAATGGGGCTAGTATGATCTACCTTGAAAAGGTAGTTACAAGGCTCAAAAGAAATAATGTCAGTAGAAAGCATCTGACACATAGTAGGAAGTCTATAAATTTAATTCTTTCCCCCTTACTTCTCATAGCAGGCAAAGGAGATATTAATGAAAGTTGAAAGAAGGAAGGAAGGAGAGAGAAATGGAGGGAGGGAGGGAGGGAAAATGAAGAAAAGAAAAGAAGAAAAGAACCTTGCAACCCAAACCCCACTCCCCTCAAGATTTACTGTGATTCCACCTTCATTTCCTAATCTCATTGCTTAAGCCCTGAATCCCTACACTCTTGTCCCTGTGCTAAAAGAAATGTCTGAAGTCCTCTCCTCCCCCATGTCTATCAGCGTAGCTCTTAAGTGTATGCAAGGAGAAGGCAGACAGGGGTGCGCAGTACTGACCAAGGATGTCAAGTCCTGTAAATGCTTTCAGCCCACATGCCCTTGCTTTTGCTCCAGATCTGATGTCTCCGTGACTCGGGGCTCTGCAGTGATGTCCCCCACCCACCGATGCCAGAGCAACTTTTACCAATGTCCCTCTTTGGATGACCATTTCACATTCTTTCAAAGAAATTCTTTTTTGAAAGAAATTCATCTCCCATCTATTTCCTCCCAAACCTACCTCCCACCCCCAAAAAGGCATTAATACCACAAAGAATGACCTCTTTTAGCAAAAGTAAAGAAGACTTCAGGCTCTGAAGTAAAGCAGCGTGAGTTTGAATCTTGACTTTGTCACTTGTGTGTGAGGCTTATGTGTTAGGCCAGGTTACCTAACCACACCAAGCAGAATCTTGTCATCCACATGATGGGGACCCTACATTGTACCTCTCAGTGGACTACCATGAAGACTCAATAAGATCATTCATTTCAAATATTTAGCATCATATTTGGAACATAGTAAATGCACAGTATACAATTGTATTTTTATGACCTGGCCATTAAAAATTTATAGACCATATGCATTCCTAAAATTCCAATTTTTGCAACTCCTATCCCCTGCCCAAAAAAAAAAAAAAAAAAAAAAAGGACAAGGATAATAAAATTTAGAAAGGAAAATTTTCTAAGAATTTTTTAAAAGAAAAGCATGCAGATTGGTCAGGCTCAGCTCTAGACACAATACATAAATTCCCATTCAACCCTCATGTTGCCCTTTGGAGTAAACACTTCCCCCACTGGAGGGGTAAGTAGAGGAATGGTTGGGAACAGACTACCTGAATCTGAACTTTGACTTGGCCACTTAGCTGTGTGACCTGGGACAAGTGGCTTAACCTCTCTGGGCCAATTTCTTTGTCCAGTAAAATGAAAATAATAATACCCATAAGGTGTTCATGAGGATTGAAAGCAGTAAGAAGAGTGTTATGCACGTGGTAAACACTCAATACATCATGGCTGCTATCACCTTTTACAGAGACTGAAACAGAGATTCAAGGAGGTTAATTAGCATATCCATGCTCACACGCTGGTAAGTGGCAGGAGCAGAATGTAAATCCAAGTCAACCTGGCTCCAGAGCAAATGGAATGTTTATCCCACCACTCTTTATCACATACCTGGTAAGAAAATATTTGGGACTTTTTCGAAGGAGAAAAGACAAGGTCAACAAAAGTGGAGCCTGGGCGTTAGGGAGAGTGATGGTATTTCTGGCAGAAGTGAGAAAGACAAAAAAGGGGAACTGGTTTGGGGAGAAAGATGGTCAATTACATTATGGCATTAGAAGCTAACTTGCACATAAAACAACACTGTTTTAGACTATATTGCCACCTGGGAGTACAGCAGGCATTCAAACTAGTTTGCAAACCCCCTTGTGGGAGCGGTCCAGACACACTGCATCAATTCTGATGAGGAGTCACGGGGACTGGGTGTTTTATTCCTGGGCACAGACCCTCCCTGGGGTCCAGCCCTCAGCTGGAAGCATCGTTCCAAAACACTAAAGCAAGTACGCTGTGCCTTTCTGCCAGACCTGATGGCTTCAGAGCACAGAACGTGAAATCCTGGTGCGTGGGGACAACACAACGGTTAGGAAAGGCAGCAAGCAGGCCGGGGCCGGCAGGGTGGGCATTCAAAGCCTTCCAGTGACTCTCCTCAGCCGTGGGATTAGCAGTGCTTAATTTCTATTTTTGTGTGTTTGCTTGAGCATTGAGCATCTATCACTTTGGTGATTAGAAAAGAAGTGGTTGAGACAAAACAGAACACGGCATGTGGTCATCCTGGGTTGGAGGATTACTGGTGATGTGTTGCTGCTTCTTTCCTTTGTGTGTTTTCTGTTTTACAGCATTTTCTGCTTTGAACATGTAATGCTTGGGGATTTAAAAACAAAAAAGAACAAATGTTAGGAAAAGTCAAGCAAGAATGATTTCACGTGAGTGTGCGCTAACCACCTGGGCCTCCCTGGCTCCTGCCACACCTGCTGAAGACAGGATTGGGTCATGTCCTCCCTCAATGAAGAGGAGAACCTGCCAAGTTGGAGTGGCTGCTCTCCCAGGGGTATCGGGCACAGGTAACTCATTCCACCCGCACCACCAAACTGAAAGGTGAGCGCGTTTTTTTTAAATCATTGTCTCTGTTCAACTGACTAGCCTGATTATTTTTTACCAAATGGAAAAAAAAAAAATGTTTCCACCTGATCAAAATTCATGTTGTGTCAATTAGCTCCATTCTTCAAACCCAGAAGGAAATGTTCACGTTCCCTAGAGAAACCTTTAAGGGCTGTTGATTCAAATGCAAAGACATATGAGCCCCACGGGGATATAATTTCTGCCAGGAAGAATAGAGTGGGCAAGAGTCAAAGCTCTCATGTTTTGGGTTTCTTCTCTGGAAAGAAAGAAAAAGAGGAGAGAGGCAGGCGAGAAAGAAAGAAGGAAAGAAGGGAGGGAGGGAGGGAGGGACAGTGGGAAGGAGAAGAATGGGGAGGGAGAGAAGTGAGTTAAGAAAATCGGGGTGAGTAGTGTTAACACTTAGAACGCAGTGGTAATATCTAGAACAAAAAGGGCCTAAAAAATGGCTCTTTCTACCTCTCATTGTTCGGATGACAACACTAGACCCAGAAAGTTAAGTAATTCACCCATTTCAAGCAGTTATACACGATGATAGAAACAAGATTAGAAGCCAAATTTCCCAGTTCCGGACCTGGCCCACTTTCAGCTTCACACCCTGCCTTCAGGTGCGGGGAGGTGTGTGTGACCTACCCAGCTCATTACAAAGGCCTTGACATTTAAAGGATTAAACATTTGGATGATGCCTTGGGAGTATTCCTTAAAAGACAGTTCTCTCAAAAGAGGTGGATCAAAGAAGGCTGGTGGAAAGAGGGGTCTGTATCAGTTAGGGTGCTTTCAGCTGCCAGCAGCAGAGCATCTGACTCAAACTGGCTTAAGTCATAAAGGGGATTTTGTGGAAAGTGCAACGGTCTGGCCACCTTCAGAGGATGTCTGTTCCCAGCAGCTAAATTAAGTCGCCAAAGATCCAGTTTCTCTCCATCTCCTTTACTCTGCCTTTGGCAGCGTCCTCTTCCTGCTGCAGCTCACTTCCCCTGTGGCCCTAACTCAGATACTCTCAGGATGGATCCCTTCCCTCCCCTGGACTTCAATTCCCCGATTAGTCCAACGATGGGGCTGGTCATTGAATGAGCTCTCAGAGCCCTTCCACCTCCAACAGTGTTTCTCAAAAGGTGGTCCACAGATCATCTGCATTAAAAAAGTCACTTAGAATATTTGTTAAAACGTGCAGTTCCTACGCCCTAGCCCAACCCCACTAAATCTTAATCTCCAAGAAACACAGGAATCTCTGGTTTCAACAAGCTCACCCAGAACATCCTTGTACCCATCGAGGTTCGTTAAACTTTTATTCCCAAGGCAAGGGAGCCTAGAACAGAGAGCAAACTGTGGCGGGTGAGTCAAATCCTGCCTGAGAGTTCAGAATGGTTGTTACATTTTTAAAGCATTGTCTAAAACAAAATACTCATACAAAGAAGAATATGAAACAGAGACCTTCCATGGCTCACAAAGGCGAAACTATTTACTACCTGGCTCGTTTTGGAAAAAAGTTTGCCAACCCCTGGCCTAGAATAATGAGGTCATTGGATGGTGGAAAGAAAGGCAGGGGGTGAAACTGAGCAGTTTATAGGGCTGATGAGGCCAAGAATTCCTGGGAGCAGGAGTTTTCAATGTTCCATCAGCTCCATGGAGAATTGAGCAACGAAAAAAATAAAATGTGCTCAAGCTCTGGAGCTTGGTTTAAAAAACATCTTTTCCAGGAAACCTCCTGGAGTCTCTGGTCAGGTCAGTGTCGATGTCAGGGCCAGCAGGGGCTCAGTAAGGGCTCAGAAAGGATGCGGTCAGCATGCAATCTCTTTGCTCTGAAAGCTCTCCACCACACCATTGCGAACGTTTGGGGACTAGCTTATTGTGACCCCTTCCTGTGCCTTCCTCCAGCCACTGAGCAAACACCGATCAGCTAAGGACACGAGGCTGAGAGTGCCGTCCTGGGTCAGAGAGGTAGTTCCTCAGGGACTTGACCAGAAGTGATCCGAGTTCTTCTCAGACACTGGGCAAGACCGCTAGTGGGCAAGCCCATGGCTGCAGGAGTCAGATGGACCTAAGGTCAAGTTCTGCCTCTGAACTTACTTGCTGTAATGACTTTAGTTTTGCACTAAGATAGCCACTAGCCCCATGTAGCTATTTATAATGAAATTCATTAAAATTAAATAAAGTTTTAAATTCAGTTCCTCTGTCATACTCATCACACTAATAGTCACTAGTCAACTCAGTAACTACCTGTGACTAATGGCTATCGTATCAGACCATGCCGATTCAGAGCACTGCTACCACCATAGAAAGTTCTACTGGACAGCGGTGCTGTAGACAGTCTTCTGACAGTCGGTTCAAATCCATCCTCTGGCTTTCTTTCCACCACCCAATGGCCTCATTATTCTAAACTCTATTGCCTTGGGAACATATGGTTATCAACCCAAGCCTCAATTTGCTCATTTGCAAAATGAGCATGATATCCATAGTATATCTACCTGTTGTGAGGATTACAGGTGATAGAACTAGCAGACTGATTAGCACAATACGTGGCACCTAGAAAGTGTTCAATAAATGGCTCTTACTATTACCGTGTGCAAAAATCTTGCCCTCAGTTATTGCTAATACTCTCCCACCTGAGACCACTGGCCCTCTAGGCCAGAGGTCTCAAATTCTAGCATGCACAAGACCCACCTGGCGGGCTGGTTAAACCCCAGATTGCTGGGAGAGACCTACCTCCGGAGTTCCTGATTTAGTAGGTCTAGGAGCCTGTAATTTGCATTTCTAACAAGTTCCTAAATCTTGTTGATGCCACAGTTCTGGGAAACACACTTTGAGAACTGCTTCTATAGACAGCTCTTCATAAACCATTGCTGTCTCTTTTTTTCAGGGCGGGGGGCGGGGGTGGAGATGGTGGTTAGGGAGTTGTTATTTCTTTGTGAATATTGTCCTTTCCTGAACATACCACACTAAGCTATCCACCTGCCTTTGAACAGGCTAGTTGCTCTACCCCCAAGAGCTCTTTTATCTGTCAGTTTTCCAGCCCCGATTCAGACTCTGATAAACCTGGCCAGCAGCTTCCCTCTGACTCTCCACCCCTGAGTCATTCATTTCCCTGTGCTACGTTTTACATTTTGCTGGTTTGTTTGCTCTACATAACAGTTATATGTTTCCCTGTGTGTATTTTCTAAGGTGTAGAAGGTGTTCCACTGGTGCTACCTGGGGCCAATTTTTGTGGTACATCAATCATTTTAGATGGTACACAGAAACAAACAACACTGAGCCAAATTCAATGAATTTGAATTGTTTTCAGTTCTTTCCAAATTCTGATTGCATCAAGGAGAAAGTGTGGAGCTGATCTATTTCACCTCCTTGCTGTTAACTCTCCAGCTCAGAGGCTGAGTCAGGTAATTCCATCATCATCCTCATCATCATCAAAACAATGGCAGCTGAAACTCAGTGCTTTCTGTGTGCCTGGCAGTGTTCTAAGGGCTTTACATATATTTACATTAATTAATTCAGTTAATCCTCACAACCCTATGAAGTAGATAGAATCATGATTCCCAGTTTACAGATGAAGAAACAGGCACAGAGAGGTTATGTGACTCACTCATGGTCACACAGCTGGAAAGTGGGCAAACCAGGATTCCAACCTAGGCAGTATATCCAGAGTGTGTGCTCTTAACCACAGCACTACTAACGTAGAGTTTAACAATACTGTTTTGTTTTTACCCTTGTCTTCTATTTTGTCAAGTACAGTCTTTTTCTATTTAGCTGGTGATAAAAAGTCTGTTTCTGAACCTGAATTAATATATGATTAAAAAAAAAGTGGGGCAAGTGAAGCAGAAATATTTGGTGCATAATAGAACTGGTTCTTAGAGCAGCTGTGAGGTAGCATGCACCTGACTGATTTTGGAGTAACCAGTCCAATCAGACCATGAGCTTCTCAGAAGCAGGATCCTATCCGAGTCAGTCAGGGTCCAGCCAAGGAACAGATGGCACGCTGAAAGCCTTATAAAAAGAGCGTAAGGAAGGTGGTATTTAAAGAGATGTGGGCAGGCAGGACTAGGGAATGGCAGGAGGTAGTGACATGCCAGGGACTAGCCACAGAGGGAGAGCGCTACCACCCTGGAATGAACAAGGGGCAAAGATGGTATTACTAGATTATAATGAGAAGTCACCCCACAGAAGATGTAGCCAAAGGAGAACCAGCTATGAGTGAGGAGGGCCAACCTGTTTCTCCTCTAGTCTTCCAAACTCTGTCCTGCCAGCTCCTGCCGTAGATGAATCCAACTGGAGGCCAGAGGGCAAAAGAGCCTGGTGACGCCATCAATCAAGGTCAACCATACAGGCACAGAGCAGGGCAGAGGAAAGCAGAAATGAGAGTTCACCAGCTCACAGTGGGTAACCAGTGCCACGGCAAGCACAGCGTGGTACACAGAGGGCATACGTCTAGAAAATGTACAAGACACATTTGCTGCTTTGAATTGAACTGAGTCAAACGTAGAAATTGGTTTTGAGTAAAGCGTGCTGTGTGCTAAAGGCAACTGGACACTGGACCTCTAGGGTTTCACTTCCAGCGTATCTGGCCATCAGGTTTTACTGGTCTCTTGGGGCTTGAGTCACGCACGTGCGGGAGGAGCAGAGTTGCTGGTGCATGTAAGGAGTTTCAAGCTGTAATTGTATCCTTCACCTCCTCAGAGTGTCTAGACAAGACTGTGAGAGCTGAGAAAAAGAAAAATGACTGCTGCTTTCTGTGGCCCTCGAACAAGTGGGAATTCCTGGCAGAGGCGCCCTTCCCAGAGTACAGAAGAGCAAATCCCCAGAAGCAGCAGAAGCCTCTGCCTGAGGGATGAAGATAAAAAGGTAAAAGAGATCAATAGGAAGGGGAGTCCAGTCCTGCACTGACAGTAGGAATAGGGAGGGATCCTGCCGATGCTTTCCCAGAAGCTCTTATATGACTTATTATTAGCAATGTTAGTAAGATCTCATATTTATCACACATGCATTATGTGTTAGACACTGTGCTGAGCATCTTACATATTTTGCCACATTTAATCTCCACAACCACCCTATGAAGCGAGTAGTATTAACCCTATGTTTTTTTTAACATCTTTACTGGAGCATAATTGCTTTACAATGGTGTGTTAGTTTCTGCTGTATAACAAAGTGAATCAGCTATACACATACACATATCCCAATATCTACTCCCTCTTGCATCTCCCTCCCACCCTCCCTATCCCACCCCTCTAGGTGGTCACAAAGCACCGAGCTGATCTCCCTGTGCTATGTGGCTGCTTCCCACTAGCTATCAGTTTTACATTTGGTAGTGTATATATGTCCATGCCACTCTCTCACTTCGTCCCAGCTTACCCTTCCCCCTCCCCATGTCCTCAAGTCCATTCTCTATGTCTTTATTCCTGTCCTGCCCCTAGGTTCTTCAGAACCAACCTTTTTTTTTTAAGATTCCATATATATGTGTTAGCATACGGTACTTGTTTTTCTCTTTCTGATTTACTTCACTATGTAGGACAGACTCTAGGTCCATCCACCTCACTACAAATAACTCAATTTCGTTTCTTTTTATGGCTGAGTAATATTCCATTGTATATATGTGCCACATCTTCTTTATCCATTCATCTGTAGATGGACACTTAGGTTGCTTCAATGTCCTGGCTATTGTGAATAGTGCAGCAATGAACATTGTGGTACATGTCTCTTTTTGAATTATGGTTTTCTCAGGGTATATGCCCAGTAGTGGGATTGCTGGGTCATATGGTAGTTCTATTTTTAGTTTTTTAAGGAACCTCCATATTGTTCTCCATAATGGCTGTATCAATTTACATTCCCACCAACAGTGCAAGAGGGTTCCCTTTTCTCCACACCCTCTCCAGCATTTATTGTTTGTAGATTTTTTGATGGTGACCATTCTGACTGGTGTAAGGTGATACCTCATTGTGGTTTTGATTTGCATTTCTCTAATGGTTAGTGATGCTGGGCATCTTTTCATGTGTTTGTTGGCAATCTGTATATCTTCTTTGGAGAAATGTCTATTTAGGTCTTCCGCCCATTTTTGGATTGGGTTGTTTGTTTTTTCCGTATTCAGCTGCCTGAGCTGCTTGTATATTTTGGAGATTAATCCTTTGTCAGTTGCTTCGTTTGCAAATATCTTCTCCCATTCTGAGGGTTGTCTTTTTGTCGTGTTTATGGGTTCCTTTGCTGTGCAAAAGTTTTAAGTTTCATTAGGTCCCATTTGTTTATTTTTGTTTTTATTTCCATTACTCTAGGAGGTGGGTCAAAAAGGATCTTGCTGTGATTTATGTCATAGAGCATTCTGCCTATGTATTCCACTAAGAGTTCTATAGTGTCTGGCCTTACATTTAAGTCTTTAATCCATTTTGAGTTTAGTTTTGTGTATGGTGTTAGGAAGTGTTCTAATTTCCTTCTTTTATAGGTAGCTGTCCAGTTTTCCCAGCACCAATTACTGAAGAGGCTGTCTTTCCTCCATTGTATATTCTTGCCTCCTTTATCAAAGATAAGGTGATTGTATGTGCGTGGGTTTATCTCTGGGCTTTCTATCTTGTTCCATTGATCTATATTTCTGTTTTTGTGCCAGTACCATACTGTCTTGATTACTGTAGCTTTGTAGTATAGTCTGAAGTCAGGGAGTCTGATTCCTCCAGCTCCGTTTTTCTTTCTCAATATTGCTTTGACTATTCGGGGTCTTTTGTGTTTCCATGCAAATTGTGAAATATTTTGTTCTATTTCTGTGAAAAATGCCTTTGGTAATTTGATAGAGATTGAGTTGAATCTGTAGATTGCTTTGGGTAGTATAGCCATTTTCACAATGTTTATTCTTCCAATCCAAGAACATGGTATATCTCTCCATCTGTTGGTATCATCTTTAATTTCCTTCATCAGTGTCTTATAGTTTTGTGCATACAGGTCTTTTGTCTCCTTAGGTAGGTTTATTCCTAGATATTTCATTCTTTTTGTTGCAGTAGTAAATGGGAGTGTTTCCTTAATTTCTCTTTCAGATTTTTCATTGTTAATATATAGGAATGCAAGAGATTTCTGTACATTAATTTTGTATCTTACTACTTTACCAAATTCACTGATTAGCTCTAGTAATTTTCTGGTGGCATCTTTAGGATTCTCTATGTATAGTATCATGTCATCTGCAAACAGTAACAGCTTTACTTCTCCTTTTCCAATTTGGATACCTTTTATTTCTTTTTCTTCTCTGATTTCCATGGCTAAAACTTCCAAAACTATGTTGAATAATAGTGGTGAGAGTGGGCAACCTTGTCTTGGTCCTGATGTTAGAGGAAATGCTTTCAGTTTTTCACCACTGAGAATGATGTTGGCTGTGGGTTTGTAATATATGGGCTTTATTATGTTAAGGTAGGTTCCCTCAATGTCTACTTTCTGGACAGTTTTTATCATAAATGGGTGTTGAATTCTGTCAAAAGTTTTTCTGCATCAATTGAGATGATCATATGGTTTTTATCCTTCAGTTTGTTTCATTGATTGATTTGCATATATTGAAGAATCCTTGCATTCCTGGGATAAACCCCACTTGATCATGGTGTATGATCCTTTTAATGTGCTGTTGGATTCTGTTTGCTAATATTTTGTTGAGGATATTTGCATCTATGTTTATCAGTGATATTGGCCTGTAGTTTTCTTTCTTTGTGACATCCTTGTCTGGTTTTGGTATCAGAGTGATGGTGGCCTCATAGAATGAGTTTGCGAGTGTTCCTCCTTCTGCTATATTTTGGAAGAGTTTGAGAAGGATAGGTGTTAGCTCTTCTCTAAATGTTTGATAGAATTCACCTGTGAAGCCATCTGGTCCTGCATTTTGTTTGTTGGAGGATTTTTAATCACAGTCTCAATTTCAATGCTTGTGATTGGTCTGTTCCTGTTTTGTTTCTTCCTGGTTCACTCTCAGGAGGTTGTGCTTTTCTAAGAATTTGTCCATTTCTCTGAGGTTGCCCATTTTATTGGCACGTATTTGCTTGGAGTAATCTCCCATGATCCTCTGTATTTCTGCAATATCAGTTGTTACTTCTCCTTTTTCATTTCTAATTCTGTTGATTTGAGTCTTCTCCCTTTTTTTCTTGATGAGTCTGGCTAATGGTTTATCAATTTTGTTTATCTTTTCAAAGAACAAGCTTTTAGTTTTATTAATCTTTGCTATTTGCTTCTTTTCTTTTTCATTTATTTCTGATCTGATCTTTATGATCTCTTTAATTCTGCTAACTTTGGGGTTTTTTGTTCTTCTTTCTCTAATTGCCTTAGGTGTAAGGTTAGGTTGTTTATTTGAGATGTTTCTTGTTTCTTGAGGTAGGATTGTGTTGCTATAAACTTCCCTCTTAGAACTGCTTTTGCTGCATCCCATAGGTTTTGGGTCATCGTATTTTCATTGTCATTTGTTTCTAGGTATTTTTTTGATTTCTTCAGTGATCTCTTGGTTATTAAGTAGGGTATTATTTGGCCTCCATATGTTTATTTTTTTTACAGTTTTTTTTTTCCTGTAATTGATATGTAGTCTCATAGCATTGTGGTCAGAAAAGATACATGATACGATTTCAGTTTTCTTAAATTTACCGAGGCTTGATCTGTGACCCAAGATATGATCTATCTTGGAGAATGTTCCATAAGCACTTGAGAAGATAGTGTATTCTGTTGTTTTTCTATAGAATGTCCTATAAATAGCAACTAAGTCCATCTTGTCTAATGTGTCATTTAAAATTTGTGTTTCCTTATTTTTTTCATTTTGGATGATCTGTCCGTTGGTGAAAGCAGGCAGTTAAAGTCCCCTACTATTATTGTGTTACTGTTGATTTCCCCTTTTATGGATGTTAGCATTTGCCTTATGTATTGAGGTACTCCTATGTGGGATGCATAAATATTTACAGTTGTTATATCTTCTTCTTGGATTGATCCCTTGATCATTAGGTAGTGTTCTTCTTTGTCTCTTGTAATAGTCCTTATTTTAAAGTCTATTTTGTCTGATATGAGAATTGCTACTCCAGCTTTCATTTGATTTCCATTTGCATGCAATATCTTTTTCCATCCCCTCACTTTCAGTCTGTACGTGTCCCTAGGTCTGAAGTTGGTCTCTTGTAGACAGCATATGTACGGGTCTTGTTTTTGTATCCATTCAGCCAGTTTGTGTCTTTTGTTTGGAGCATTTTATCCATTTACATTTAAGGTAATTATCGATATGTATGTTCCCATTACCATTTCTTAATTGTTTGAGTTTGTTTTTGTAGGGGTTTTCCTTCTCTGTGTTTCTTGCCTAGAGAAGTTCCTTTAGCATTTGTTGTAAAGCTGGGTGGTGGTGCTGAATTCCTTAACTTTTGCTTGTCTGTAAAGGTTTTAATTTCTCCATCAAATCAGAATGAGATCCTTGCTGGGTAGAGTCATCTTGGTTGTAGGTTTTTCCTTTTCATCACTTTAAATATGTCCTGCCACTCCCTCTGGCTTGCAGAGTTTCTGCTGAAAGATCAGCTGTTAACCTTATGGGGATTCCCTTGTATGTTATTTGTTGTTTTTCCCTTGCTGTTTTTAATATTTTTCTTTGTATTTAATTTTTGATAGTTTGATTATTATGTGTCTTGGTGTGTTTCTCCTTGGATTTATCCTCTATGTGACTCTCTGTGCTTCCTGGCCTTGATTGACTATTTCCTTTCCCATGTTAGGGAAGTTTTCAACTACAATCTCTTCAAATATTTTATCAGACCCTTTCTTTTTTTCTTCTTCTGGGACACCTATTATTCAAATGTTGGTGCATTTAATGTTATCCCAGAGGTCTCTGAGACTGTCATCAATTATTTTCATTCTTTTTTCTTTATTCTGCTCTGTGGTAGTTATTTCCACTATTTTATCTTCCAGGTCACTTATCCTTTCTTCTGCCTCAGTTATTCTGCTATTGATTCCTTTTGGAGAATTTTTAATTTCATTTATTTTGTTGTTCATCATTGTTTGTTTGCTCTTTGTTCTTCTAGGTCCTTGTTAAACATTTCTTGTATTTTCTACATTCTATTTCCAAGATTTTGGATCACCTTTACTATCATTACTCTGAATTCTTTTTCAGGTAGATTGCCTATTTCCTCTTCATATGTTTGGTCTGTTGGGTTTTTACCTTGCTCCTTCAACTGATGCATATTTCTCTGTCTCCTCATTTTGTTTAACTTACTGTGTTTGGGGTCTCCTTTTCACAACCTGCATGTTCATAGTTCCCATTGTTTTTGGTGTCTGCCCCCAGTGGGTGAGTTTTGTTCAGTGGCTTCTGTAGGCTTCCTGGTAAAGGGGACTGTTGCCTGTGTTCTGATGGATGAGGCTGGATCTTGTCTTTCTGGTGGGCAGGGCCACATCCTATGGTGTGTTTTGGGGTGTCTGTGAACTTAGTATATTTTTAGTTAGCCTCTCTCCTAATGGGTGGGCTTGTGTTCCTGTCTTACTAGTTGTTTTGCATGGGGTGTCCAGCACTGGAGCTTGCTGGCCAGTGGGTGGAGCTGGGTCTTAGCGTTGAGATGGAGATCTCTGGGAGAGCCCTCACACATTGATATTACATGGGGCTGGAAGGTCTCTGGTGGTCCAATGTCCTGGACTTGGCTCTCCTACCTCAGAGGCTCAGGCCTGACCCCCAGCTCGAGCACCAAGACACTATCAGCCACATGGTTCAGAAGAAAAGGAAGAATAAAAAATAAAATAAAAAATGTTTTCTTTTAATAATTAAATAAAATTAAAAAATAATAAAATAAAAACAAAAGGGAGCAACCAAACAAATAATCAAATCCACCAATGATAACAAGCGCTAAAAACTAAACTAAGATCAACATAAAAATCAGAAACAAATCAGTCTCAGACAGCCAACCCCATGTCTACAGTTGCTCCCAAAATCCACTACCTCAATTTTGGGAACGTTTGTTGTCTATTCAGGTATTCCACAGATGCAGGGTTCATTAAGTTGATTGTGGAGATTTAATCCACTGCTCCTGAGGCTGCATGGAGCCTTTCTCTTCTTTGTTCACACAGCTCCTGGGGTTCAGCTTTGATTTGGGCCCCACCTCTGCATGTAGGTCTCTCTCAGGCATCTGTTCCCCGCTCCCCAGACAGGAGGGAGTTAAAGCAGCAGCTGATTAGTGCTCTCTTGCTCTCTCAGGCTGGGGAGAGGGAGGGGTAAGGTAGTCCTAATTGGAAAGTGGGTGAGCCTGCTGTGGTAGGGACCAGCATGACATTGAAAAAGCCTGAGGCATGCCCTGTGTTCTTGCAGGGCAGTTGTCCCTTGGTCATGGGACCCTGGCAGTGGCGGGCTGCACAGGCTCCTGGGGTGGGGGTGGGGGGTGGTGACCTGTTCTTGCTCACAGGCTTCTTGGTGGCAGTGGCAGCAGCATTAGCGTTTCATGCCCGTCTCTGGGGTCCGAGCTGATAGCCACGGCTCACGCCCGTCTCTGGAGCTTGCTTAGGTGGTGCTCTGCCTTCTGTAGGCACACAGGGAAGGAATCCCCTCTCCTCGTGTACCCCAAAACAATGGTCTCTTGCCTCTTAGGCAGGTCCAGACTTTTCCCCGGACTCCCTCCCTGCTAGCTGTGGCGCACTAGCCCCCTTCAGGCTGTGTTCACGCCGCCAACCCCGGTCCTCTCCCTGGGATCTGACCTCCGAAGCCCGAGCCTCAGCTTCCAGCCCCCACCTGCCCCAGCGGGTGAGCAGACAAGCCTCTCGGGCTGGTGAGTGCTGGTCAGCACTGATCCTCTGTGCGGGAGTCTCTTGGCTTTGCCCTCTGAACCCCTGTTGCTGCACTCTCCTCCGTGGCTCTGAAGCTTCCCTCCCACCCACCTCCCGTCTCCGCCAGTGAAGGGACTTCCTAGTGTGTAGAAACTTTTCCTCCTTCACAGCTTCCTCCCAGAGGTGCAGGTTCCACCTCTATTCTTTTGTCTCTGTTTTTTCTTTTTTCTTTTGCCCTACCCAGGTACGTGGGGAGTTTCTTGCCTTTTGGGAGGTCTGAGGTCTTCTGCCAGCGTTCAGTAGGTGTTCTGTAGGAGCTGTTCCACATGTAGATGTATTTTTGATGTATTTGTGGGGAGGAAGGTGATCTCCACATCTTACTCCTCCGTCATCTTGAAGGTCCCCTCCAACCCTAACTTTTCTTTTTTTTTTTTTTTTTTTTTTTGCGGTACGCGGGCCTCTCACTGTTGTGGCCTCTCCCGTTGCGGAGCACAGGCTCTGGACGCGCAGGCTCAGCGGCCATGGCTCACGGGCCCAGCCGCTCCGCGGCATGTGGGATCTTCCCGGACCGGAGCACGAACCCGTGTCCCCCGAATCGGCAGGCGGACTCTCAACCACTGCGCCACCAGGGAAGCCCCAACCCTAACTTTTAAAAGGGAAAAATGATGCTTACAAAGCCAAAGAAAACACAGTTTTAGCTACAATTGACTGAACATTTATTACGTGCCTGGCACCATCTTAGGTGCTTATATTGGGCTACGTATCAAAATGAGGCTGTGTATCCCCTGATAGGGGATTTGCGAGGTCAAAACAATATTCATAATAACACTAAAGTATTTATTTTCCTTTGCCAGTGTATTGACGTTTGCACTTCTGGTGCAAAAGAAAACGAGGAAAAACCTGCTGGTGCCATAGCGCAAATCAAGACAGTGCAGCAAACAGCACCCGTGGTCCCTGCATTCTTCCAGTGGAAAAGAAAATGCCATTTCACTTCATCATGTCTTTGATGAAGCAGAATAATCATTACCTTTGTTAAAGCTCAAGGCTTGAGCACATATCTTTTTAGATTCTGCGTGAGGACATGGGACGATGACATCATTCACTTCTACACATGTCCAAGTTCCTTGTTTGTCTCAAGGAAAGACACTGGCACAAACAACTGAGTTGCAATCTGGTATAAACTCTTTCTTCATGGATTACCGTTCGTACTTGGAAGAACAACTGAAAAGCTATAAGCATTCAGATGTGGATAACTGGCAGACATGGTATCAAAAATTAATTAAGTGATCCTGTTACGTAAAGGCAAACAACTGACAGTGTTTGTTGCCAATGGTAACAGTCAAGCTTTTGAGTGAAAACTAGAACTTTGGAAAACACATGTCATTTTTAACTTGCCAGCTTCCCAATCCTTACAGACTTTTCTGATGAGATCTGTGGTGACATTAATGAATGTGGTATTTTGATGTTATCTAAAACATTTGTCGATATCTGACAAATAATGCACATTCAATAATTCCCTGATCTGCATAATTCAGGGAACCAATATTTCTTAAATGTCCAAAGCATCATGTTACAAAATCATGCACAGGTAAAACATTGATTCAAAGTGTAAAATAGCCAATGGATTTTAAGATAACATAGTATGAAAATTTCACTGGTATGTTTTCAGATTTCAGATTACAACTTTTAAAGAACCTGACAGTAAAGTCTTGCAGTATCAAAAAGCCATTTTTGATACTGTGTACATTTCCCTTTTCCAACTACATATCAGCATGAGGCTAAATTTTTTTCTTATGTTGCAGGCAAAACCATATATGGCAACACAGTGAATATAGAATTATGGGATTATGAGAATCTGTCTATTAAGTCTCATATTAAAAAGATTTGCAAAAATGCCGCTCTTCTCAGTAACTTGTTTTGGAAAATGTGGTTATTTATCATAAAAAATGTTAATTATATAACACTGTAATTAGTTCATGACTGTTACATTTAAATAAATTAGTAGATAAATGATTTTTAAATTTCTCAGTTGTAATTTCTAGTATGGTAAATATTAGTAGATACAACCCACATTTTAAAATAAAAAATATAAAAGCTCTCTGGGACCCTCAATCATTTTTAAGAGTGCAAAAGTGTTCTGAAGCCAAAATGTTTGAGAACCACTATTATATCAGAGCCTTCCCCATTGCAACGAGATCCTGGAGGTAAGAGCATTTCAGAGACCTAGAAAAAGGTATGAGACCCAGATAGAAGGCTCCAAATCTACAAAATGAAAACAGTAAATGTAAAAATTAATAAACGTTTAATTACATGTCTACAAAACGTGCCAACATGCCAGCTTCATTCACTGTTAAATTTAGTATTCATAAAGATTTCATTCCATCAAATACAAGTTCAATTTTCTCACTTCACAAATCCCCCTACGCATGCCCAGTAATTATCAGGAACTCATTTACTCATAAATGAGTAATGTAGTGCCCAATAATTTCTAAAACACAAGTATAAAAATCTTGACAAAAATTCTTTAAAAAGTACGCTTTATGTGGGGTATGGACGCAGCTGGTGTGTTTGATATATTGTGTGACGTGGCCTCCAAAAGTCAGCAAACGTAGGGCTCACGAAGGTCCTGCTTTAAACGCAGTGTCTTGTGGCCTTTAAACTATACCTCTCCTGGAAGCACTTCAGTAAAAGAAGATGTCTTCACCAGGAGAAATATTTTCCCTGACTTTGGTAGGACTGGGAAAGAGAATCACATAATGAAAATACAATAAACCATCAGCAGAGGAACAAAATCAGGGGAAGGAGAGACAAGCTCTGTGGTGTGGGTCTCTGAGCAAAAGCACAGCTGGCCCTGCCTCTGCCTCCCGGGCAGGAGGGGATAGCAGGCTCTCAGTCCAGGTCCTCATTATTAGGTGTGAGTAAGAGCCCGGGGCATCTCACCAGGAAAAGTGAACATTTGAAAGGAAAGACTGGGGGCACTTTCTAAAGAGCAGTCAGCTTGAGACAAAAGTCACCCTGCCTTCCTCCCCACTTCTGGAAGGCCCTTGTCCTTGCTGGTACCTCAGAATTACACTCCCTTGGCAGTGATCAGCGCCCGGTACTGCAGACACCTCTCTCAGCTTCATCCCCTTAAACAACATCTTCCTCATCTTTCTCCCGTGCCCTCCGCCCCATGGACCAGAGCAAAGCTGTGTGGGTGCCTCGTCCAATGTTGTGGTATCGTGATTCTGAGATCATACGGTTGCCTTCCAACAGGGGTCTCCAGTGATGGGATTTTCTGCAGTGTTACAGTAACTTTATTTTCTTCCTCATCTGATTTCTCCGTAGTTTCTTCTATAAGTGCATTTTCTTTACATTTTGTTTTAATTTTAAAGAATATGGGTAAAGTAACTGGTTCATAATAGGTCTTCAATAAAGAGTAATTACTATTATTTGGTAATTAATCAGCCCTAACATTTCCTGCATTGCGATCTGGAGCTCTCGACTGTCAAGAGATGACAGATTCACGTTCACTATCTGCAGCTGCCTAGTTTAGTACAAAAATTAAGTTAAAATTTAAAAATGGGAAAGCAGTGTATGGTTAGGCCGTTCAAGATGGCTGTTCTCTTGGTCTCTGTACATCCCCTGCTCGACCAGTCCCAGCATCACTCACAGGACTATCTAATCCTCTTAATTATAGGGCTTCATTAGTCCCTGGTAACTGATGAGCCCACCTGACATCAATTCCCCCTATAAATGGTAGCCTCCGTCTCCCCTGAGTAGTGAAGATTCCTGCTCTGTCCTGCTCGCCCATCTGCTGCGCACAGTGGGGTGTCACTCCAGGACGTTTTGCTTCAGACTGGTAAGATTCCCTGTCGAGGAAACCATTGATGCCTTTGTCGCTGCCTCCAGCCTCTTTCTTTGTTCTCAAGGCTGGGCAACTACAAGGTTTGCAGGCCTGCAGGATGCAGCCCAACAAACAGGATTATAAAACTGTGTCACCAACTTGAAATGTTTTGTTTAACAGATGTTCATATACATGCAAAGCCACAATACAACAAAAATGTGCAATTGACAATATAATTTCAATATTTATTAAAAAAACAAATAATGTGTTGATCATACATTGTGTAGGCAATGTGGCCTGGTAAGGAAACCAAACTGTAAACCTCTGTGATGTACAAAGTCTTCTTCCAGTCATGTCAGTGAAGCTCTGTGATTCGGTGGTATCATTTGGAGATAAGAACAAGTCGAAAATTGGCTTTCACTGCTAGACTGTCTTCCTTAAGCACCTGCTCCCTTCACCAGCACCAACAGATTCTGTTTGCTATTAGCCTTTATTCCTTGCATTAATGTCAGCATTTTTCCATGTAAATGTCTGGGCTTCCCCACCAGAGTCATTTACTCTATGCTTATAAAAAACACGCAGCATACTAAGCGAATTACTGATACTTGTTGAATATCAAGTTTAAGTCCTAGCTAACAAAAACGCACTTCTCAGGCTTCCCTAGTGGTGCAGTGGTTAAGAATCCGTCTACCAAAGCAGGTGACATGGGTTAGAGCCGTGGTCCGGGAAGATCCCACATGCCGCAGAGCAACAAGCCCGTGTGCTCTAGAGCCCGTGCTCCACAACAAGAGAAGCCACCACAATGAGAATACTGCGCACCACAACAAAGAGTAGCCCCTGCTCACCACAACTAGAGAAAGCCTGCACCCAGCAACGAAGGCCCAACACAGCCTAAAATAAGTAAATTGATTTTAAAAAATGCTCTTCTCTCTACTATAAATTCATATTTTTGCTTTAGTCTCCCAGTTCATGCAAATCCTAGAGATCTCCATCTATTCTCCAAGCCTACTGTGTGATACTAAAGGAGGAAACGTCAACTCAGTCTTTTTTCTTTGCTTTCTGTCCAAACCCTTTTGAGCAAGGACCACGTCCCTTCCTCAGGGCCTCCCCTCCGTGCGAGGCTGGGATGGAGCTCTTGGAAGCTGCTCCTTTCATCCCTCACAAGGCAGACACTCCTTGAATTGTCATTTCATTTGATTGAGTTGTGACTAAGGCATTAGATATACTTTCTCTGAACATTCAACCTCTCTCTGATCACTGAAAAGCAAGAAGTTCGGATGATGGTCTCTGGCAAGAATCCTCTCCCAGCTGGTTCTAGTTCGGGGCTGGCCTTTGACGGCCCTCTGTCTCAGACCATGACTCTAAGTGGGAGTGGAAACTGCTTAACTCTCTGGCAAGTTGAGTGGGTCCAAGGAGAGCTGTTTATTTTTCCAAACAAGAGTAAGGAGGGTTTGTGTGTGTGTGTGTGTGTGTGTGTGTATGTGTATGTGTGTCAGCATCATGTAGACTTTAGCCTAACACCAGTTTCTCCAGAAAAGGTGTCTTATTTGACAAAAAGGAAGATCTGTTACCAGAAACAAAGGCCTTTTAAATTATGGCTCTGCTCTAAGGGACCATAGTGTTAAAGATAGAAGCAACTGGTGTCTTCCTATATCCTTTGACAATATTATAAAAAGATCCATCCCATCCTCACCATTTCCTCATCCCACTCCCTTTAGTTGAAGCCATTACTTTTTTTTTTGCGTTACACGGGCTTCTCACTGTTGTGGCGTCTCCCGTTCCACAGCCTGTGCTCTGGACGCACTGGCTCACAGGCCCAGCCGCTCCGTGGCATGTGGGATCTTCCCGGACCGGGGCACGAACCCGTGTCCCCGGCATCAGCAGGTGGACTCTCAACCACTGAGCCACCAGGGAAGCCCAAGCCATTACTTCTTATTTAGAAAACATCAATAGCTTCCTATTTGATCTCCCTGCCTCCTTTCTTGCCCCTTGCTATCTTCCTTCCACTTCCTGCCAGAGCAGCTTTTTTGAGACACAAGTCTGAGCACAACTGCCTCCTTGCTCAGATGCCTGCAATAGCTCCCCGTTGCTTGTAGGAGAAAATACACATTCCTTAGCAAGCGCACAAGGCTTTCTTTAACAGAGGGAAATAAAACAATAAACTGGTAGAATCTTTTTTTTTTAAATAAGGATTTCTTTTTTTTTTCTTTTTTTAAGAAGTTGTGCCACACCAGGCATAAGCATAATATGAATTTGGCCCAACACTACTCAGGGGAGACGGAGGCTACCATTTATAGGGGGAATTGATGTCAGGTGGGCTCATCAGTTACCAGGGACTCATGAAGCCCTATAATTAAGAGGATTAGATAGTCCTGTGAGTGATGCTGGGACTGGTCGAGCAGGGGATGTACAGAGACCAAGAGAACAGCCATCTTGAATGGCCTAACCGTACACTGCTTTCCCACTTTTAAATTTTAAATTTGGCCAATTTGGCCTAGAACTCTCACTCTCGGTTTTCAATCATGCCACTCCAAGTACCCGGAAGGACCTCAGTGCTGCTTGCCACTCCTGCTTCCTTACCTGGCTCATTATTTAAGCTCACAGATCTCAGTTCCAGTGTTGTCTCCGCCAAGAATCTTTTCCTGGAATGAGTCTGAGTTAGATGTCCTTCCACTGGGCTCTCAAAGTCATCTCTGGCCCTTCCAATAGCAGTGACCACACTGTCCCTTGCCTGACACTGTTGCTGGCTAGACTCCATCAGACCAAGACTTCCTTGCTGAAAATGAAGATCTTATTCCTCTTGTCTATCCAGGACTTCCTCATCCCTTTTCTTGAAAATAACAGTGGCTACCTCTCCCTCCTTTAACTGCTGTCTTGTTGCTCCCTAAACTGAACTGGAGACCCTGTTTCTATTAGGTGACTATCCTCAGGTGTGAATTAATATAGCCACATATTATACTCCAGATTGGCTTAAATACAGAACATACACTTTATTTTAAGGAAAGAATATCTCAAGGGCAAAGTCTTAAGGCTGAAGAGATTCTTAGATATGGTCCAGTGTCCTCACTTAAAGTTCTTCCCACCCTGACTCCCACTCATTCCAATAAAACTCATTTCCTTAGGGGCTGATCCAAAGGATGTTAGGGGGAAAAAAGTTGTATAACTGAACAACACCAAAGTGTGAATGTTCGCTATCTCATATAGAGGATAATCTATAATGTTAGAGAGAAGGCTTCTTAACTCAGGAATATCTTTTGTAAGTAAAATCCCAGGAAATATGGAGACATTTTTAGGCAGCTGTAAGGTTTTGTTTTATTGTTTTTTGTGGTGGTGGTAGTGTAAATAATGAAAAAAATGTACCTGGGCATATATGTGACTAGATTTTTGTGATGTTTAGAATTTTCTCCTATGAAAGGCATGGTTACCTTGGCCTTCAGAATGTTCCAGGAACTAATTGTTACAGTAATTTATCATATAGAAATACCGATGAAAATGGAAAATTCCTCTGAGTTTTTGCAGCCTTAAACCCAACATTTGGGGTTTAAACATCACCCTCAGCTAAAACGATTGCTCCTTCGATTCCATGAGTACTTCTCACCATCTGTAAACCACAAAACTGTTACCCAAATTGCTGAGACTCACATCTCTGTGGGTGAGAAGAGGAAGAGCAGTATGTGCTCTCACCATGTCTCAGGCTCGGAACACGTGCCAGGACAGTCAGATAGGATCTCCAGGGCTGAGCGGGATGGTGTGATGTTCCCCTGTGGGAGACCTCCCTGGGAAACAGAGTGGTGACCTCACTGGGAAGACGAAAACAGTTCAATAAAAAATACTTATCTTGGAAATGATCTGCCTGAATTCGAGACCAGTGAAGGGATTGTATTTCCAACAGCCTTTCGAAGAGAAAAGCCATTTTCTGTTCATCCTGTACAGGGAAGAAATCCCACAGCGCTTCTAGACTGAGAGATGATGATTCAGGCAAAAAGGATCTCAACTCCAGCTCTACATAAGGACACAGTAAGGGAATCACCCTTAAAAGAACCGATTATAAAGTTTTCCTTCTAAAACCAGAGCAGAGATGTGCTCCTGGGAAATGCAGCTCTGGGGAAGGTGCAGCCACACAGGTAACCTCCATGTTTGCCCCTGATATTTTTTTTCTTCCCTCTAAGATTTCTCTCCTAATTTGGATGCCACCTTTAGAGACTCAGTATGTCCCATCTGTACATCCTAAACGCAGACAAAGGAACAAAGGCTGGACATTTCAAAAGGACCTATAGCTAAAATGTAGAGACAATAGGGAGATTAAACAAGAAAATGTCAAAACAATCTAGAAGCAACACCAGGCAAAGAACAGGCTTCTGATTCTTCCATGGTTGACCTTTTATTCTGTTCTGTTCTGAGCCCTGTTCCTTGCCTAAAGAGCTTTCTTGTCAATTCTTAGTCTCCCACCCCTTAGATAGGACTCTCAGGAGATTGGGAACACCAGCTATAGTAATAGGCAGTTTGGTGGGGATTTAATATTTTATCACCATTAACACAACCTTATCACGTCTTCAAGTGATATCTATAGAAAGTTAACCTAGCCAGACACATTGTAGTGGGCAACATCAGAGAGTTATCTCTGCTCTGTCTGGCTTACAGCAGATTTGGACCCATGGCCTTGGTCTAACTAATAAAGGGCTCTGGCTAGAAGGACCCAAGAGAGAGTGGAGTTTGACAGAAAAGCCTAAGAACACTTAGGTTCTGAGGTCTTCTTTAGTTCCATAAGTTTCTGCTTCTGAAGCTACAGACATTTCTGCCAACAATTTAAACAACAGTTTCTCTTTTATTGTCCTAATGAAAAATCAGACCCAAAGTCTGTATTTCAGAACCATCTATAAACATAAAAATCTTTGGAGTTCCCTAGCTCCCTCTTTGCTTTGAGAGCCAGAAACCTTGTAGTAGAATTTGCCATCCTTCCTTAGGAGTTATATACATTTTTCAGGTATAAATTTCTAAGTATAGCTTTACCCCTGGATTCACTCTATCCTTACTTTTCTCTCTTAAATTTATCTCATTCCTAATTTTTGTCCCATTTCCATTTCGATGGTTTTGTTAGACACCTCAGATTCATTTTTTCACCAACTCAGTATCTGAAAAGCTATCTAAAACTTGAAAAAACAGTTCCTGGATGTTCTCTCAGTGCAGTGCTCTTCTTAACAATCTATTGCCTGAGGTATTTTACAGCTCTGTTGGGGCAGAAGTTAGCTTGTGTATTTTTGTATGGTTGAGATGAAAATAATTTCTTTTCCATGGAACAGATAATTTCAGAATTTAGGACTTATGGACCTACTGGATATATAGCTAACCAGTTTTATATATAGTTTAGCACACTTAATCTAATATGGGATACTTAGATTCTTTGGAGTAGTTTAAGCATCTTACATTTTCCTTTAGTAATTAATGAGTTAAATGCAATCTCTGATACATCTTCTTTTTTTAAGTGAAGTATAGTTGATTTACAATGTTGTATTAGTTTCAGCAAAGTGATTCAGTACATATATATATATATATCTATTCTTTTTCAGATTCTTTTCTTTTTCCATTATAGGTTATTAAAAGATATTGAATATAGTTCCCTGTGCCATATAGTATGTCCTTGTTTATCTATTTTATATATAGTAGTGTGTGTCTGTTAATCCCAAACTCCTAACTTTTCTCTCCTGCCCCCTTTCACCTTTGGTAATCATAAGTTTGTCTTCTATGTTTGTGAGTCTGCTTCTGTTTTGTAAATAAGTTTATTTGTATCATTTTTTTAGCTTCCACATATAAGTGATATCATATGATATTTGCCTTTCTGACTTACTTCACTTAGTATGATAATCTCTAGGTTCACCCATGTTGCTGCAAATGGCAATATTTCATTCTGTTTTATGCTTGAGTGATATTCCATTGTATCTATGTACCACATCTTCTTTATCCATTCATCTGTTGATGGATATTTAGGTTGTTTCCATATCTTGGCTATTGTAAATAGTGCTGCAGTGAATATTGGGGTGCATGTATCTTTTCAAATTAGAGTTTTTGTCTTTTCCAGATATATGTTAAGGAGTAGAATTGCTGAATCATATGGTAACTCAATTTTTAGTTTTTTAGGGAACCTCCATACTATTCTCCATAGTGGCTGCTTCAATTTACATCCCACCAACAGTGTAGGAGGGCTGGTCTAGGAGAGTGTCCAGAGGTAGCTGTGGGTTCAGGAGGTCTTTAGGCAGCCTGTCTGCTGATGGGCGGGGCTGGGTCTCCACCAAGTTAGTTTTTGGCCTGAGGCATCCCAGCACTAGTGCCTACGGTTTCTTAGGTGGGACCAGGTCTTGGCACTAATGAGCCAATATGGCAGCCACCAACAGCAGTGTTCACATAGCTGAATGTTCCCAATATGTCTACCACCAGTGTCTATGTCTCTAGAGTATACTGGAGCTGCCCCCCACCTCTCCAGGAGACCCTCCAAGACCAGCAGGTAGGTCTGGTCCAGGCTCCTATCAAATTATTCCCTTTGCCCTGAGTCTCAGTGTGTGAGATTTTTGTGTGCGCCCTTTAGGAGTGAAGTCTCTATTTCCCCCAGTCCTGTGGGGTTCCTACGATTAAGCCTCCGGCCTTCAGATCTAAATGCTCTGGGGGCTCATTCTCCCGGTGCTGGACCCCCAGGCCAGGTAGCCTGACATGGGGCTCAGAACTCTCATTCTTGTAGGAAAACCTCTGCAATATAATTATTTTCCAGTTTTGGGGTCACCCATCTTGGGATTATGGGATTTGATTATATCATGAGTCTGCCCCTCTTACCCATCTCATTGTGGTTCCCTCTTTATGTCTTTATTTGTAGAAGATCTTTTCTGGTAGGTTCCAGTCTTTTTCATCAATGGTAGTTCTGAAGATAGTTGTGACTTTGGTGTGCTTGTGAGGGGAGGTGAGCTCAGGGTCTCTCTACTCCTCCATCTTGGCCCAGACTCTCTGATACACCCTATATTTGTGTGAAAGTCATTTTTTAAATTCCTTAACATTTTACCATAATGGCAAGTAGAAAAAATAAATGGGAAACACTTTGTATTAAAGTTCATAGAGTTTTTCAGCATAAAAAGTAAACTTTTTAATATGTGCAAATTAGAAATAAATTATTTAGAAGGAATTATCAGGGAAATCCCAGGTGGAATGCAGAATGTGACAAAAAAATCCAACTGAACTGCAAATGCATGAAAGAAAATCAGTGAAGGGGATGGGGGAAAGGTGCTGACCTAAATAACTTTGGAAATGAGTGGAGAGTATAAGACTAAGGGAAAAAGAAACTGCACACAGTACTTTACTCTAGCTGATAAAGTTGTTTCCCACTGGGATATAGGTTAACAAATCTCTAACCACTGTACATATATACTGGAATTTACAATCAAATAAATAAATAAATAATGGTAGAATCCAGGTTTCTTACTGTTGGAGAGTTTATAAGCAAAGAGACAAGGTTGGATTAGAATTGGAGACATAAATATGAATTCATATTTGGCTTCATAATAGATATATTATATGTGGAAATATTAAGAGTAAAATGCTTACTATACACATAGATTTCCTTGCTCAGGCAGACAAGAAGGCCTCAAAGCAACAACACCCCAGTAACAATGAGCTTACCTAGCACCCAGATCTTGGTTTCTAGTACCATTTTCCAATAAAAGGAACCAGGGCTTCTTGGAGAAATGACTGATTTTAGAACTGGGACAGGAATTATATAAGATGGGCCTGAAGCATCTAGTAATGCTGGAAAGTAAAGAGTCCTCCAGAAACTAAATAAAAGAAAATGATGGAACTATACAGGAGCCAAGTGATAGAGCTTCCAATGACCAAAGTTGGAAGAATTCGAGCAAAATAAGTAACATAATACTGGATCATAACCAAAGGTATAAAATAAATATCAATGAGTCCATACTGTTTAAATAAACAAAAAACTGAAGAGATAAGACGAATCCTACATGGAGTAGAATTCCAAATAATACATGTATTACTCGGCCCTCAAGGAAGTGGAGCATAACTCCCCATTCTTTAAATGTGGTCTGTGCACAGTGACTTTCTTATAAAAAGCATGGAAAGGTGGGGTGGGAGAGGGAGGAGAGGAGTAACTTTACAGCGAAGAAACCTGACAAATACCACCTGAGCCAAGGCATCAAGGTCAACAATAACAGTGATCAATTATGCTGACAGTACGTACCTTTTATAGATGAGATAAGAATGGCACTTTACCTCTATAGTTTCCTTTGGGGGGTGGGGGTGGGGGACAGTCTAATTATGAAAAAAATGTCAGACAAATCCCAGCTAAGGGACATTCTACAAAATACCTAACCAGTACCCTTCAAAACTATCAGGATCAGCAAGAACAAGGAAAGTCAAAGAAACTGCCACAGACCAGAGGAGCCTAAGGAGACATAACAACTAAATGTAATGTAGTTTCCTGGATGGGATCCTGGAACAGAAAAAGGACAATAGGTAAAAACTAAGGAAATCTGAATAAACTACAGAGTTAATAACACTATTAATATTGGTTCATTAATTGTGACAAACCATAATAATGTAACATGTTACTAATAAGAAAAACTGGGTGTGGTATATAAAAACTCTCTGTCCTATCTTTGCAATTTTTGTAAATCTAAAATAAGATACAGTAAAATTTTAAAGTTTACTTAAATAGGTGCATCAGACGAACCAAAATAGAAATCTGGTCTGCAAAACACTGTTAATGTCATTGAAAAAGCAAAGGAAAACCCAAACTGTCATAGATCAGAGGAGACTAAAGAAACATGATAATTTAAAACAATGTGAAATCCTGGATTGGATCATGCAGCAAAAGAGGACAATTGTGGAAAAACCAGTAAAAAAAAAATTTTTTTTTTCAAATCCGTAGCTTAGTTAATAGCAGGGTACAAATGCTAATTTCTTAGTTTTGACAAATGTACCATGATTAAGTAAGATGTTAGGGAAAGTTGGATGAAGGTATATGGAAACTGCACTAACTTTACAAGTTTTCTGTAAATCTGCCATTACTTGGGAATTAAACGCTTAATTTCTTAAAAAAAAAAAAAATAGGTGAACCGTGAAGCATAACAGATATGTGCAGACCGGAAGCAAGGCATACTGCTTTCCTTTGGCCAATAGAGATATAAAGTTGCCATCACTGGAGCTAACATGTTTTTAAGAAGGAAATGAACACTAAGAGCTTAAGGAAAACTACCCAAATCGCAGTGACTTCCCTCCCACGGATGGGGAAGTATAATCATCTGGATAATAAATCGTATTAACGTTTGTCTGAGTACTGTTCAGACCAAAGCTCAGGGTATTCTACTTTTCTTGGAACTCTCAGTGAGAAAACACACCTCTCCTAACAATCTCAACGGAAGAGTTCTATTCCAGGCATTGGGTGTTAATAGTAGAGACACAATAGTTAATGAAATCTTTCCTACAGGATTCAATCATCTGCCTTTTTCATACACAGGAGGCCTAGGAGCTATTCCCTCATGTACGTAAGAAGAACAGGTCTTATCTCACTGACCCTTTAGAAGACCAGCCCCTACAGGATAGCCACAAATGGCTGAGATCCTGCAGGGATGAGGAAAAGCTTCTGATCCTTGCTTGGCTGAGCTACTTGTCCAAGTTTTTCCCAAGGTAGCTAGAAAGAGGTTTCCTGGAATTGTTTATGAGGTTACCAGAAGGTCAGCCAGAGTTCTCGGTCCCAACAGTCCTCTGTTCCTCCACCCTTACTAGAGCAACGATACCATATGTTGCCGCAACAGAGCTATGCACACATACAGAACACCTGGGATGTGCCAACTACAGTGCCAGGTGCTGGGGAGGAGAGAGCAGATTCAGAAAAATGTAACAATGATAATAACGAATATGTGATAGCACAAGCCTTGATCTGTTATGATAGGTGCTACAAGCACTGGCTCATTTAATCCTTCCAATAACACGAGATAAATTATATTATGTCCATTTTATAAGTGAGGAAACTACTTCTCCCTCCAGGAAACTGAAGAGCAGCATAGCTGTTCTAAGGTAAACTAGGAAGTATCAAAGCCCAGTTCTGTTCCTTATTAGCTGTGTGACCTTGGATAACTAATGTCACCTTTTTTGTCAAGTGGATAACAAGTAGAGGCTAAAATCAGCACAAATTTATTGAGTACCTTGGTCTGTTAATAACATCTGCCACATGTTGGGATGTGACTCCCATGTGTGCCCAGAATTTGCCAAACTATCCCAAGTGCCTTACAGGCGTGAACTCATTTTATCCTCACAATACAACAGAAGATAAGGACTTATTATTTTACTGCAGAGAAAGTAGATGTTAAGAGGTTCAAATAACTTCTCAAAGGTCACCCAGCAAGTGGTCCAGCTGCAATTTGAGTCCTGCTCTATCTGCTCCAGCACCCTGAGTCTTAACCACTCTGCTGTCACCCACTCAACATTCCAGAAACTCTAGACAGCTCAGTTTCTTCTAGATAACATATTTTTCATTTTAACTGCGGGCCTAACCCAAAAGATTCCCTGTAAGTGGTATAAATTTCTGGCTGAGGGAGTCTCAGTTGGATGACATGGGTCCTTTCCTCACTGACAGCTGGTACCTTGGAAATCAGAGAACCTTCACTGGGAAGCTAGGGGGTATTTCGAAGGAGACGAGGTGTGGAGGTAAATGAGGGAGAGAAAAAGGAATGTAGGAGAAGCCCTGAAGGCCTGGGGTAGATTCAGAAGCAAACCTATAATTTATCCAATTAACCTTGCCTTTGGCCAATCCCCTACCAAGAAGGCAATGCCTCTGGGCCTCAGAGCAATTTAGGGTTAGGACAACTATGCTGACCTCGATTACTAATAGTAGCTGCTGCGACAGCTGTGTTAAGAGGTCTCATGAAATTCTGCCCAGCTGGGGGAAAAAAAAAAATGCCATGGTCCATTAGTAATTTCTGTCACAAGTGTGAGAGTGGGAAGAGCCTCACATGTGCCCAGACTTTGCCATTCCTGCTTTAGGGATGTCACCACCTAGAATTACTCTGTAGGAGGACTTAACTGGGCTCCAGGTCCAGGTAGGGAGCAAAATGTCCCAATGGCACCCTGCTCCTGTCTACCTCACAAACTAGGGCAAAACAGCACTGACAGCAAGAAAAGACCTAATTTGAATTCCTTTGGTCTTTGGCTACCAAAGCCAAGAGGCTTTATGAAGAACTAAAAACCAAGGAGATTCAGGCCAGCTGGATTGGGTGGAGGGGGAGTTCCAACCAATTAGCCTTCCTTTTTGACATGGTCACCCTTCACCCAACCCCCAGGAAGCCTTAACAACACTCATGTGCCAACAGGACCCCAGGAGAGGGGGGAAAAAGCGGTGAGCCAAACCTCAAGAGTGAAAAAAAAAAAAAGCAAAATCTGGAATTTCAACTCAAAACTGGACCTCTGAATGGCTTAACTGCTGTCATTATTTTTTACAGAGCCCTCCTTGGACTCTCCTGAGCACCAGGAACTTGTCCTCAGAGTTTGAGGGGCTACATCTTCCCTCTGGCCTTGTTACTGCCTTGCCAACCAGGCTGGACCCACCATCTCAAAGTCTACAGGCTTTCGCATCCAAACTCCCCAGGTGGATCAAACTTCCCATGGCTAGACTCTTAAAGGGGAAGCTGTCCTACCGTTTCCTTCAATAAGCAGTTTTCATAGGGTGATAAATGCCCTTTAAGGAGCCCAGAAACCCAAAGCAGTCCCCTGAGTTCCAGAAACCTCAGCCCAGCCCAGAAGTAGCAGGAGGCAGAGATCCGGACCCAGTCAAATTAGTCTCCAGGGGATCTGCTTGATTCAGGCTGTCAGGAGAGGGGTGGGATGCCAGGGTTACTGCTAGCCTCTGCCAGGTGCTGGCAGGAATGAGCCCAGTCTCCCCAGGGTGGTGGCTCTAGAGAGGGTAGGACAGGAAATTTTACTATCTGTCTTCGAGGCAAGGTAGAACTTGTTATATGGAAAAAGCACTTTTGCTCTGTTGAGTACCTTGATGGCTTGGATTCACAAAGGTGAACATGAAGGTGAATTTGAAGCTGGAGAAAACAGAATGGCTCTACCTAACAGAATAAGAAAAATGTGCAGTTTGGGGAGCAATCCAGGACAGAAGGTGAAAGGGGCCAGGAGAGGAGGTGGCCTGAAGCTAGGGAGAAGCACCCAGTGCAAGGTCCCAGGGCCTGGGGGAGGGGTGTCAGGGAACAGGGATACCTGATGTTCAGTTTGAAGTTCTTTGCATTTTGACAACATAAACTGTTCTTCTATGTCTCAACCATGTTCTCAGAGTTTCAGTAAAATCTAGTAAATACATACATGGCTTTGTGTGAGTGAGGCTTCCATGCAAATCCAGGAAAGGCTTGAGTTTCACTGCTGGGTAGGTGAGGAAAAGAGATAGCTTGTGTGCTAGCAAACTCAGACTGCAGGAGTTAGGGACCAGGGTGACAATGAATTCAGTTCCTAAGAATTAACTAAATCTTCCAGTGCTTTCTCCACTTCTAAAGGCAAAGTGAATTGAATTGACGGTCTCCTTTTACCTTTTTCAATTTTCTTCTCTACATTTAAGACATAGCATGACACCACATGCTATGGTAAAGTATACATAAGAAGTGGTAAAGAATATAAAACTTAGGACTTAAATAGATATGGGTCTGAATTCCAGCTCCACTTTGCTATGTGATTCTAAGCCTCGGTTTCCTAACCTATTAAATGGGAGTAAATAATACATTCCTTCTAATGATCATTCCTTCATTCCTTGTAAAGGATCAATGAGATAAACTATGTGCGATGTTTGCCGTGGTAACTGATATACAGTAGCACTCAGTGAACGGTAGTTGCTCTTGTTCCCCTGTTGGTGGCGGTGGTGTTGGTGATGATGGAGCCAACAACCACACTGGCAATGACTCTTCCTGATTATACAGCTCCTATAGTTTAGGGGAGGGGGAAAAGGACTGGTTAAACAGTTTTTTAAGACAAAAGGAAATAGATCTTGCAAATCTGTTCTACTGATCTTCCTTGGACCATGAAGCGAACATGAAATAAACTTTACTGTACTTGTCACTGAGATGTGAAGATTGTTTCTTATCAAAATGCCCCTGGCATGTGCTAATGCAGGCACCACCCCATACCAGCCAAGTTTAGTGGGGCTATTGAAAGGAAGGAGGTTGGTGAATTAGGTATGAATTTATACAAAGAGACAAGTGAATAATGACCTCTGTCCAAAGCCTTGTCAAGTCAAATGTACTATGCTTGGCTTTTCTCTCATGCTATCTAATCTTTCCCCTGTTAGGATTCAAGTGGATAATTTTTCTCCATGGGAGATTTTATATATATATGTGTGTGTGTGTGTGTGTGTGTGTGTGTGTGTGTGTGTGTGTGTGTATGGGTGTGTGTATACCTTTTCCCAATTCACATTTAATTAATTTCTAATTTTCTACCCTCAATACCCTTTTAGGACAGAATCTTTTTTTTTTAACCTTTATTGAGATATAATTGATGTTTAACATTGTGTAAATTTGTGGTGTACAACATCATTCTGACATGCACATATTGCAAAATTATTACCACAGTAGGATTAACTAACACCTCACATAATTACTATTTCTTATTTGAGGTGAGAACGTTTAAGATCTACTTTCTTAGCAACTTTCAAATATGTAATATAGCACTGTTCACTACAGACACCATGATGTACTTTAGATCCCCAGAAATTATTCATCTTCTGAATCCAAGTTTGTTAAAACTTTGACCAATGTCTCCCCATTTTCCCAACCCTTCAGCCCCTGGCAACCACCATTCCACTGTTTCTATGAGTTTGGCTTTTTTAGATTTCATATATAAGTGATATCACACAGTATGTCTTTCTCTGTCAGATTTATTTCACCACAAAATGCCCTCAAGGCATTATCATTAGCATAATGCCCTCAAGGTCCAACCGTATTGTTCAAATGGCAAGATTTCCTTCTTTCTCATATGTGCACACACACATACATACAATGGAATATTATTATATAACCTCATTTTTATCTATTCATCCATTAATGGACACTTAGATTGTTCCCATATCTTGGCTACTGTAAATAATGCTGCAATGAGCATGGGAGTATAGATATATGTTCAAGATCCTGGTTTCATTTTCTTGAATATATACCCAGAAGTGGGATTGCTAGATCATATGGTACTTCTATTATAATTTTTTGAGAAACCTCCATCTTGTTTCCATAGTGGTTGTACCAATTTACATTCCCACCAACAGTGCACAAGGGTTCCCTTGTCTCTTCATCCTCTCTAGCACTTATTATCTCTATTTAAATTAGAGCCATTCTAGCAGATGTGAGGTGATATCTCATTGTGGTTTTGATTTGCATTTCCCTGATTATTAGTGATGTTGAGCACTTCTTTATGTACTGTTGGCAATTTGGATGTCTTCTTTGGAAAAGATTTAGTCTATTTAGTTCCTCTTTCAATTTCTTAATCAGATTGTTTGGGGTTTTTGTTATTGAGTTTTATGAGTTTCTTATGTATTTTGAATATTAACCTCTTATCAGATCAATGGTTTGCAAATATTTTCTCCCATTCAGTTGATTGCATTTTCATTTTGTCTGTCATTTCTCTTGCTGTGTAGAAGTTTTTTTTATTTTGATATAGTCTCATTTATTTTTGCTTTTGTTGCTTGTGCTTTTGGTGTCATATCTAAAACATTGTTGCCAAGACCAATGTCAAGGAGCTTTCTCCCTATGTTTCCTTCTAGGAGTTTTATAGTTTCAGGTCTTACATTTAGGTCTTTAGTCCATTTCAAGTTAATTTTTTTGAGTGGTGTAAAATAGAGATCCAATTTCATTCCTCTACTTTCCCAACACCATTTATTAAAGAGACTATCCCTTCCCCATTGAGTATTCTTTGCTCCCTTGTCAAATATTAATTCACTGTATCTTCAGGGGTTTATTACTAGGCTCTCAATTCTGTTCCATTGATCTATGTGTCTGTTTTTATGTCAGTTCCATACTGTTTTGATTCCTATAGCTTTGCAATATAGTTTGAAATCAGTAAGTGTGATGCCTCCAGCTTTGTTCTTCTTTCTCAAGATTGCTTTGGCCATTCGAGGTCTGTTGTGGTCCCATATGAATTTTAAGATTGTTTTTTCTGATTCTATGATGAATACCATAGACAGGGATTGCACTGAATCTATAGTTGATTTGGGGTAGTATGGACATTTTAACAATATTAATTCTTCTGGGTGGGATGGGAAAGAAGTGGGCCTCTTTGGCAGAGTCTTGCACAATTGGGGAGCTGGGTGCTCACTCAAATTCTTTCCCCCCCACCTATCCCAGGAGAAATCACAGCTGAGAAGGGCTCTCTTGGCACTGAGCTGTGCTGCCTTGGGGGAAGGTTGACAAGTAAAGTCAAACTGGCCCTCTTACCCTCTCCAAAGCATCCAGACACGTTTGTTTGCTTGCTTGCTTGCTTGCTCGTTTTGCTCCAGTGGTGTGCTGGAAATTTTCTGCTGGACTCCTGAGCATCCACAAAGACTGTCTCACCCATGAGGGATTGTCTAAGACAGCCCTGATTCTCCAGGTCTCGCAGACAATGGCCAGGAGGGACTGGAACTGGTTCACAGGCCACTATAGGGTCTACAATTGAGACTGAGGTCTGTATGACTATTACCTAATGCACAGGTGGGTGATACTTTTCCTGAGTCCCTTGGCATATGGTGCTGGATCCCACAGCCCCCATAAAGGCACTTTTGTTTGTGGATGGATGCCAAATTGTTGTTGTTGAGGGGGGAATATGAATGAAGGACATCTTGCTTGGCTATCTTGCTGATGTCTAGAACCATCATTCTTGATACCTCTGGCCAATCTCCTTTCTGACACAGCCACCCTGCATGTCCTCTTTCTGGTCCAGTGGCTGCAGAGGATACTGTTGACTAGAACTTGGCACACACATTTTACCAGGTTGTCTTTGTCTGGGGCCCATCATTTTGTTTTCGGTCTGCAAGATAATACCTCCCCCAAGCTGTAGAAGCCAAAAGGAATTTATTTCCTTCAAAAGAAGTTTCAGGAGATGCTATATCACTGGCTTAGACAAATCCAGTTTGATTACATTCATTGTCTCCTTGTCTCCCCTCACACAACAGTCAGGTTTCTCAATGAAGGTTTAATGTGAAACTGAGCCCTTCCAGTTTCACTTTTCCATTGGTACAAAAGCCCTACCTTGGAAAATGAGAGTGAGAAGTGTTCATTAGTCACAGGACTTCAGATCTTTTCAGTGAGCAATAAGGAAGATGGAAATAGTCCTTTACCAGAATCAAGGCTCAAAGACATAAAAGCATACTTAAAAGGAAAGGTCCATAAACCAAAGGAAAAAGAAACAATTGGCTTAAAGAAATAAAACTATAAGTGACAAGCTCTTTTGGGGGGGTGGGGTGGGAAAGCCATATTTTAAGACATGATTGACATGACATTGATAAATGTTCTTTCTACTATCCAAAGTCACTTCTAGGAGATTGGTTTCTTTAAAAACAAATCTGCTGAATAGTCCATCATCACCAGGGTATTTCAGTATATTTTTTCCAAGCTATTAATCTTACCATTTATTCTCTCTTCTTTAACTAGGCAGGAAACCTCATTTTATGCAATGAGGTGAAAAATAGCTTCTGAATCTGACCTGGTTTTTGAGACACAGCTATGTTCTCTAAACTTCACTAGGTCTTAGTTTCTCTACATGTAAACTAAGGAAAATAATACCTACATTATAGAGTTATTTTAAGGATTAAATGAGAAACGTTATTTACTTATTGTTACCGTAATAAAGAATATAATTACTATATTATTACATGCAAAGTACTTTGTTAGGGACTTAGACAAATTAACATATACAATCAATCCCATGTGATACACACTAATACCAACCCCACTTTGCAAATGTGAAAACAGAGGCACAAAATAGTTAAGTAACTTGCACAGGGTCGCTCTCTGTAATCAAAGAGGTACAGATGTTCAAAGGGGAAATAGAATGTTTACAAAAGTGTGGGCAGAATTAAGGGAACAAGTATAAGTGATGGATCCAGGGACTACCCAACAAAAGGTCATTATCACCTCTAGGCATGAAGGGATATGAGAAGAGAAGAGTAGCTGAAACCAGGTGAGAGATGTACACAGAAGAGAGATGGCCACAGAGACAGAAACCCAGCCACTGCCAAAACCACAGCATGGCAGGAAAGGAGAGAGGGGATGAACATCCTGATCTTTTCTCCCATTTTCTAATCCTCTGTCAGCACCTACCATCTCATTGATCAAACCCAACTGCAAGTTAGAGGTCAGGGGAGCCCAGGTGACTTAGAACATAGAGATCAGCCTCGTGGGGCATGGAGCTGGCTGAGGATAGACCAGGAAGGGCAAGTGGAGAAAAATTAAAACATGGTTTTAGAGCTAGGATTCAAATCCCTGTTTGTACCTGCTCACTCTATTGATTCTTGAGCATAAACCAGTTGTTAGCTTTTCTCCTCCATGTCTGTGAAGCCCGAGTGTGTCATCTCCAAGTCCACCTTGAAACCAAACATTCACTGAAAATCGTGACTCATAATTTTAATAAAGATATGTCATCAGGAGGGCTCACAGCACAAGGAGCACAAATGGTTCACTTGAAAGTGTTCCCATTAGACAGGTTTTATCCGCAAGTCACTCCTCCTGGCTCTAGCCACGAGGTGCCTCCTTGCCCCTCACCCTGTACATTCGGCAGTTCTTGGATCCTTTATCATGTCCCTTTTATCTTACTTGCAAACACAAGAGCCCTCCTTATTTTTAAACCTGGAAATATCCTGACACTATCCTCCCCCAGTTCCTAGAGGTTTCCTTCCACAGCTAGGTGGGTTGAAGAAACTTTTCTGCAAAAGATGTCCCTCTCCACAAAGAATTCTCACATCATCTACTAAGAAAACATGTGTTTTTTATCAATGCATATGTGTGCATAGAGCTTGACATAGTGCTTGCACAGAAGAGGGCTCATTACATGAGAATGAGTAGTAGCAGCAGATGCAGTAGTAATAGTACTGTCACTTTGCCCAAGTAGGGTGACACAGAAAGCTTACAGTGACTGTAGACAATGATGAAAATGCAGAAGAGCCACGTTCTAGGCAAGGGAGACAATGTTTCCCTGAGAGTATCCTGAAACCCTTCCCAGAGGGCACACAGCAACCTCTGATGCCATAATGTGTTTCAACTCCACCCCTTCAATACGGGGACTGCTCTTCTCCAGAATCACTCTCCTAGGCACCTTCATCCAAAAGGCGATTTTTTTTTAACAAGTTACAGATGTTTTTCTTTTCCTGAGAAATGCCCTAATGCATATTATTTTTCCAAATGTTGAGTTTCATGCCATGAAATTTGTATTCCTGGCCTTGGGTTAGTATGATATAAGAAACTTGAACAACCATGACCAATGGAGGGATAATCTTTTGTTTTTTAACTTTTAACAGACATTTTTGAAATTGTCTGTAAGTCTTCTACGCTTTCATACATTTGTCTAAACCAAAGTGCACTTTCCTGTCCAAATATGTGGCGAGTTTGAGTGTATTCCCATGACATTGCCTTCATTCGCCTCTACAATCTATCAAATATTTTAAACACAGAAGACATATAAGGTGAAAGAGACTTGTTTGCAGGTTATTAAATCTTCATCCATTTCCTTGCTTTAAATAGTAAACTTTGACACCTACAAAATGGGTAGCTGTGTGAGTGGGAATGAGAGCATGCCTAGAACATGGAGATAACATCACAGACACAAGGTGGTCTGTTTCACTGCGAAAATACAGATACTTCTATTCCAATGCAAGTTTTCACTAAGTAATTTGGATAAAACCCATGGCTCTGTCCATACCTCACGACCTCATCACTGCCATCCTGAGGCCCCATCACCTCTCGCTGCACTAGCTTCTGTATCAAATGCCTCTTGAATACAGCCTGCCCTCACTGTACCAACTTCCACAGACTCTTGCTCTGTTCCTGCTGCTTGGAATGTGGGATGCTCGTGGGAACCACTCAGTCATCCTGCCTTATGCCCAAACCTGCCACTGCAAGGGAGTTAACACCCGCAAGAATGACCTGGACCAATGGAGGCAGGAGCTAAATAGTTCAGAAGTGTATCCCCACCTGGCCTTAGAGGTCCCCAGTGGGATATAGGCCCAGGTGTCTACAGAGTTTATCAGCATCTTCCACACCACTGGATTGACTTTGCCTTCTTTCTTGTCTAATACTCCCTAGTCCTCCACTTCTGTTCCTTGGATCACTTCCCAAAACAAACTACCTACACACAAGCCTTTGCTTCGGTCTCAGCTTTGTGGAGGAACCCAGGCTGTAACAGCCTCCTAACTCTCCCCAGCTATCTCTTTGAACCTTCTGTCATCTGTTCTCAAGCAGCCAGAGATGTCTTCTAAAATATCAATCCTACCAGGTCATTCCCTTGCTCAAATACTTCTAACAGCTTCCATCACACTCAGAAGAAAACCCAAAGTCCATTCAATAGTTCCCAAGATTCAGCCTGATCCCATCTCTGGTCCCTCTCTGCTTTATTTTATTTTTCTCCCTACCACTTACACCATGTGACATTATATTGTGTATTTTCTGTTTATGGACCATCTCCTCTATTGGAATGCAAGCTCCATGACAACAGGGACTTGTCCAGCTTGCTTACCACTATATCCCCGGTGTGTGGCCCAGTGCCTGACTATGTAGGCATCAAAAAATATTTGTCAAATAAATAATGGGACACATGATTTCCATTATGCACATGGTTGTAACGCTAGACTTAACATTATAACAGACAAAGAGGAAAAAAAACCTTGCTGTCAGCTGCTTTGTTGGAGTGACTTTGGGATATGTTTATCCAACAATGGGTGAAAAATGTGATAAAAATGGCTAAGAAGCTTTGTGCCAATGATGGTCTTGATGAGGATTGAAAAGCAAAGGCCCTTCCTCTTGATCAAAAGCTAGATGTAATGAAGGCTGGATTTACCTAGGAATATCTAGCTTTATAACTATAGACTTAAAGCTATAAAAACACCGGTATTATTGAAATGCCTGTGGGCAAAATTACCCTATTGTTGTGAGTCTGAATGCTCCAGCCCCAACTCCCACACTTTCTCTTTGAAAAAATGATTTTTAAGATTATTTTTTGTACTAAAAAGTCTTCTTAGTAATGCAACTGTAACACTATAGCACAGATCATACCCCTGCCTTAGTGAATGAGAGAGAGAAGAGCTGAGTCTAATCTCCAAGAAAGTTTTCTTGACACATAAAAGGAAGTCTCAGAGTAAACTATGACATAGCCCTCAGAAATCACTACCATAATCTGAAAAGAAGATAGAGGCCTGAGGAGAATGTCCCCTGTTAAGGCCATACTTACTAAAATTAAGCATGAGTGACAACTCCAGAGAGACATCTCCAGACAGCCATCGTGCGTTTGGTTGGCAGGCACTATGGTACCCAGCCCTCAGGTATAGCCCCAGGTCTAACACTAACTAGCTCTGTGAGCTCGAAAAAGTCACTTTCGTCTCAAATGCTCTCAAGGTCTAAGACTATCTCATTCACTGATATATTCAGCGTCCACCATAGTGCCTGACACAAGGGAAATGCCCAATAGAGTGGTGCTGAATGAGTGTGTTTGCAGAAGTAGGTAAGGCATAACACGTACTCTTAAAGGCCTAGTGTAACTTTAACAAGAATCAATGTGAATTATTAACATTTCTCTTTCTTCTTGAGATATGCATTTGTATTTTTGCCAGCACTTTATTCCCTGTGTTAAATTAGCTATTTGTGTCCATGGACAACATGATTCTCATGATGTAATTAGATTACTCTTTTTCAAATTAGAAAAGAATCATGTCCAGCCAACAGAGATTGTTGTGTGAGTAGATATAAACTGTTATATACAAATTGGACATTATGACATGATTTTGGCTTGAAATTCCCATTGAAACCAAAGATATTCTGAAGGTTCTTCATGGAAGGAACATTGGCTGCTAGATCAGGAGACCTAGACAAGTGATTTTGGACAAGTTACTTCTTCTCTCTGAGCCTCAGGATTTGCATTTGTAAAATGAAGGTATCTGAGGAAATGACTAATCTCTTCCCAGGCTAGACATGGGCTGACTACTGTGAACACCAAGGTATTTTTTGGACATATATGAGGGAAGCTTCCATTTGGTCTGCCCATGGGTTCTGGAGGAAGGGAGGGAAGAGACTGAGTAGCCACTATCTGTTGTTACAAAGAAAGCTACCCCAAATTTGATGGCTTAAAATAACAATGTATGATTTTATTCCACAAGTCTGTGGGTTGACTGGGCTCAGCTGAGAGGTTTATCTGCTCCTTAGAGGGTAGAGTGTAGCAGTCATTCAAGTGCTGCCTTCAGCTGTGAGCTCAGCTGAGGCAGGAATGTCTAATTTGGCTCTCATATTACAGCATCTTTCCATTGGCCTCTCATCACTCAGTGTGGTCGATCCGGAGCTTGTTTGCAGCCTGGAGCCTGGATGCTAAGAGGAAGTGTTTCTAGAGGACATGTTCCCACGTGCAAGTTTTTATCAAGCCTCTGCTTGCATCACATTTATTAATGTCCCATCGGCCAAAGCAAGTCACTTGGCCAAGCCCAGAATCAAGGTGGGGGGATGGGGACAACAGAAGAGCAAGAATATCAGGACGAGTAGCCCACTGTAAGACCAATAAGTACAAAATGGATACAGAACTTTGTAGATTAAGATGTTTCTAGAGAGCTTGATCATTTTCCCTCAAAGAACCTGTTTCCTTTGTTGTCCAGATTTCATCACACCACTGGAGGTCACTGCTTCCAGCTGGGGCAGATCAACCTCTTGCAATCATTAAGCATTTCCTTCTGAGAAATATACCCATGACATAAATGACAATTTCAGCATTATAGGAGTTATCTGTTGTTCACCATACATGAAACAGTTTGCCACCATTAATCACATTCCCTGCGATAATCCAGTGAATAATGAGAGAGGCTGTATGGTTTGAAGGGCTAGACAAAGAATGAAAGGAAGAGATTTTAATTTTGTCTTTGGAAGGGTCCAGCAACAAACATTGATTGATACCCTTCAGTGTACTCAGACATGTACTGGGCAACTAGATTGTGACAATAGAGGAGAAATACAATAAAAACTTCAATATACCAAAATATAACTAGAAGGCATCTTATCTTATTGGTATTACATACCAAAAACAATAATAACAATTATTACAAGGATTACTGCTACTTTTGTTACTATTTTACTTTATAAAAATCACTGTTTTCTGTGATTTTTACATGCATTTGTTCATTTAATCCTCACAGCAATCCTATAAGAACGGTACTAACATTCCCATTTTACAGATCAGAAAACTTGGGCTTAGAGAGGTTAAATAGCTTTCCAATGTTGCTCAAGAAATTAGAGGCAAAGAAAGGGTTCAAATGTGTGTACTAATTTATCCAGCCACCATTTACTGGACGCTTTCTATATGCCAAACTGAATCTCTATTCTATATTATCACCCATTCCATGTTCAACAGTAGCTTCTCAATCATATGCCCAGAGGAGTTCAAAAGAGAATGAATGAATAGATGTTGGGGGAAAAAAAACCTACAGTGAAATGAGTTTCTGCCCTTAGTCAAGAGTTGAGTCTCTGGGACGCAGCACCACAATGCAGCACCCCACCTGTGGTGCATGAAAGGTTACATGTGACTTACACTCTTCCTTGGAAGCTCATTGCATCTACCTCCCTGATCTGGGGCTGCTGCCTTCCTAACCCTCCTGGACAGGAGTAGGTCCTGCATGACTTTGAGATGCTGTTGCTCTACTGACATCATCTTTCATCGTCATTTTCATCATCGACTTGGACATGTTAAGTGCTGTTGATGACTAAAGGTCAAGTCTTGGGGATAAAAAATAAGAGAAATGATGCAAACTTGGATCCTATATTCTTGCTTCAACTGTCAAATTTAGGCAATAAGAACCTTTTCCAGAATGCTGAAACTGCAAGTACTTTAAAAATATGGAATATTTCGTGATATTTTTTAGTCTTTATTATGAAGGCATGAAAGAAGAATGTTATCTTGGTACATTCTGGGGGTGGTGGTGGGGAATTTCAGTTTGTTTTGAGTGTACATTTACAGTAAAATGCACCAGCCCTATGGCCTCAAGAATTTGGATTAAATGAGATTTTCCTGGGTAAGGCACAGATTTGGCCCTTGCAGTCATGTCTGGATGAAAAGCCGGTCTTCTTTACAAGAAACAACTCAAAGAAAATGTAAGGCTGGAAAAAGGCAATCAAAAGAGACAATAAAGTGTAGTAGGAATCCAGAGAAGACTTAGACTAGCTGGGTGGCCTGTCCCGAATAAACATCGTTGGGAGTTGGAGAGCTGCCTCGGAGTGGGAAGTGAAGACTGAGATGCGTAATTGAATGAACAAATAGGGGAAGAGTATTAAGTTGCATCTTCCCCACATGGGGTCTTGAGGAGAAGGGATGTACTTCCAAGAAGATGGAGTAAGTGGCTGCCTTTCTAGTTTCATCTGAAGAAGGCTAACAGCCTTTCTTCCTAAGAAAATGCTCTGGCCGCCCTATTACAGTGAGTAGAGTGACCACAAATATCAGGAATTTAAAGACCACTATTGATTTGGAATGAGAAAGAGTTACCACAGGGGAAAGAGAGACTAAGTCATTACCATCCATAAACTCCTTAAACCAAATGATTTCTGATGTGTGTTTGTGTGTGTGTGTGTGTGTGTGTGTATTTTTTAACAGAGGGACGCTTTCTGGGTGATTGAGAAACGAGTGATGTTTTCCTTCTTTATATTTTTCTGAACCTTATAGATTTTTATAATGATGAATAATCTTTCGGCGTTGAGGAAATATGCATAATGAGACAGAGATAGATGCTATGAGGAAAGGGCACTCAGGACAGGTAAGCTTTGGTACAGGTCAGGAGAAGGAAGAGGAGGTCTGCAAATGAAATCAGTGGCTCTGGTAGGGACAGTGTGACGTCATTACTGGAGGCCAGAGAAAAGGTCAAAGGAAAAGGGGAATTAAAAAAAAAAACTTTACCTGTTTCACATCTTTTTCCTAAAAATAAGCTGCATAGAAAAACAGTGTCAGAACCATTCAAAAGAAAGAAACCACAGACTTAGAAAACTAGACACAAACATATTTTTAAGCCCTCTGAGTGATAAGATAGAAGGGGTTTGATTCTCCCAGTTGTATGTACAGAACATTCTCCTAATCCCCATTTCTGTGAGAAAGCCAGGTTCTTTAATATAAAGCACTGAATTTTATGACAGGAATGTAAGTAAAGCCTTTGTATAAATGTATGTTTTTCATTATAAATGAGAAGGCCACGTATTTCAAGATAGAGAAGAAAATTTGCTCATAACATAATTTTGCATTGTGTTCTTGCCATTTACCATATATCACATAGCAGAATCATTATTCTATGTTGAGATGTAGTCTGCAAAACCACCTTTTAAATGACCACCTACTATTGTGTATCATAATTTATAACTTTCCTTTCAAATATGTTCAGTGTGTGAAGTAGCCAATGCGTCCAATCGGAAATGTTACCTAGACAGCTATAGACAGATTTTGTTTCTTAGTTGAAGCATTTAACTCTTGGCTTTCTATTTAATGGAAAGGTCTCTAATTTTTTCCATGGGCTCATTAAGTTATTAATGCCTGAAGAAAGGACTCTCCCTAAGGACAGTCAACATACTTTCTGAGCTAGCATATTTATCAAGTGTGTGAATGGCCCAGGAGGTGGGAAGCATAGCCACTATGGTAGATGACAGGTTCTGAATCCAAAAAGAATTTGATAGGCTGAAAGAACAATAAGGTGCATCAAAGAAGACAGCACATTATAGGGTAAGAGTTGAAAGAATTGGGATTTATTTTTTTATGGTAGTGTGCATCTGTTAATCCCTTATCCTCAATTTATCCCTCCCCACCTTCCCCTTTGGTAACCATAAGTTTGTTTTCTATGTCTGTGAGTCTATTTCTGTTTTGTAAATAAGTTCATTTGTACTCTTTTTTAGATTCCACATATAAGTGATATCATATAATTGTCTTTGTATGACTTACTTCACTTAGTATGATAATCTCTAGGTCCATCCATGTTGCTGCAAATGGCATTATTTCATTCTTTTTTATGGCTGAGTAATATGGCATTGTATATACGTACCACATCTTCTTTATCCATTCATCTTTTGATGAACACTTAGGTTACTTCCATGTCTTGGCTATTGTGAATAGTGGTGCTGTGAACATTGGGGTGCCTGTATCTTTTTGAATTAGACCTTTTGTCTTTTTCCAGATATATGCCCAGGAGTGGGATTGCTGGATCGTATGGTAACTTCAGATCTTGGGATTTTCTGAAGAGAGAAAAGAAACCTTAGAATGGACAAGGTAATGGTCTTCAAATATGGGGGCAGGAAGGGGCTTCATTATGAAAAGGGAATTCTAAAGAGAACTGTAATCAAAGATAACCATGAATATAAGGTTCTAATAAGAAATTACTTCGTTTTTTATAAATTTATTTATTTATTTATTTTTGGCTGTGTTGGGTCTTCGTTTCTGTGCGAGGGCTTTCTCTAGTTGTGGCAAGCGGGGGCCACTTATTTTCCTCTCCCGTTGCGGAGCACAGGCTCCAGACGCGCAGGCTCAGCAGCCATGGCTCACGGACCCAGCAGCTCCGCGGCATGTGGGATCTTCCCGGAAAGGGGCACGAACCCGTGTCCCCTGCATCGGCAGGCGGACTCTCAACCACTGCGCCACCAGGGAAGCCCGGGGGCCACTCTTCATCGCGGTGCGTGGGCCTCTCACTATCGTGGCCTCTCTTGTTGCGGAGCACAGGCTCCAGACGCTCAGGCTCAGTAGTTGTGGCTCACGGGCCCAGTTGCTCCGCAGCATGTGGGATCTTCCCAGACCAGGGCTCGAACCCGTATCCCCTGCATTGGCAGGCAGACTCTCAACCACTGCGCCACCAGGGAAGCCCTACTTCATTTTTTAAAAAGAAAGAAGTTACTTCATAGCACATGGAGCTGTTAAACAAAAAGTAATCCACTGTCATTTGTTCATTTATTCCACAAATATTTGTTGAGCACACCTACTACATGCTAGCGCTGTGCTGGGTACTGAGGATACAGCTGTGAGCAAGACAGTCATGGTCCCTGCCCTCAGAGACAGACTGAAGCAAAACAAACAATGAAACTAACAAAAAATTACAAGTTTGTATGTCATAAACAATAAAAGGACAAAGGTGAGTAAGAGGAATGCGCCACAAGCAAACAGTCAGGACAGACCTTTCCATGTAGGTGCCGTTTCGTGGAGGCCTAAAGAATGAGGCGCCAGTTTCATAGTCATGGAAAGAGTGTTCCAGGCCACAGCTCTGGGGCAAAGAAACGAGTTTGTGTGTCTGAAAAAACGAAAGAAGGCATTGGGGCTGGAACACAGTGTGTGAGGGGGATAACAATGAGAGAGAAGTTTGGAGACATAGGTAGAAAGCAGAGCTTTGTGGGGAGAATAAGAAGAGTAGATTTTAATCAGAAGGCAATGAGAAGCTGTTAAGAGGCTTAAACAGGGACCAACCTGACTGATTTTTGTTTTTAAAAGAGCCCTCTAGCCACGGTGTGGAGAATAGATAGGAGAGAGGCTGCAGCAGAAACAGGGAGACCAGTAGAGGCCACTGCAGTGGTCCAGGTGAGAGAAGATGGTGGCTCAGGCTGGAAGGGTGGAAATGGAGAGAGAGAGGGGAGTGAGCAAAGCCAGGACAGCATCCTAGGAGGGGACACGCTCCAGGTCCCCAGAAGAGCTCAGTCAGAGCTGGGACAACCACTCCCTAGTGGGCCTAGGAAGGAATTCATTTCTCTTAAATCCCCCTTTAATTCTGCCACTCTACAAAAGACAGAGAAGACCATTCTCTAGTAGGAGGGGGAAGGGTAAGCTGTGATAAAGCGAGAGAGAGGCATGGACATAAATACACTACCAAACGTAAAGTGGATAGCTAGTGGGAAGCAGCCGCATAGCACAGGGACATCAGCTCAGTGCTTTGTGACTGCCTGGAGGAGTGGGATAGGGAGGGTGGGAGGGAGGGAGACGCAAGAGGGAAGAGACATGGGAACATATGTATATGTATAACTGATTCATTTTGTTATAAATCAGAAACTAACACACCATTGTAAAGCAATTATACTCTAAAAAAAAAAAAGAAGAAAAAAAAAGATAAAGTCTAGTGCAGGAAAAAAAAAAAAAACAGAGAAGAAATTCAAGAAGAGACGTCGGCATGTGAATAAAGCCCCTTGTGGGTTCAAGACATTGTTCCCATTGATTTACATGCACAGCCCCCATTTTTCTGAAACTTTTAGCCATGAAAGACACTAGGTTGGACCAAATTCCTCCAAAGAGTTAATTACTGGCCTGACCCCAGGAGGGTCAGAATAAAACAGGAGCATGTGGAAGGCATCAAGCTTACAACGTGAACATGAGCAGCTCTAATGGAAGCACTCCATTGCCAGGCACCGTCCCCATCATTCTACAAATTAGGCGGAGCCTCTGGAATCCCAGCTGTGCAGCTGCTGCACAGATGTGTGCTGGGCACTGGGATGAGAGCAGAGAAGGGAGGTTGGAGCATAAAGATTTATCCAAATCAAACTAGGGCTCTTGGTAATTAAGGAAATGACCACCAGTGCTGTCCTGACCGTGTAACCTGGAAGATCTTTTCGAAATGCGATCCTGCCCTCATTCTCATCCCCAAACTTAAACTCTGTTTAACACTGCTTTTGAGATGAAGACCAAAATCCCTAGCATGGTCTTTAAGTAAGAGGAGCATATGTCCTGGTTTGCCCAGAATAGTTGGAATTTATGCCTATTCGGGTCATTATCAATAGCCCTTCATCTTACGTTCACAGGTGTTTTGGTCTAGACAAGAAATCCTGGGGTCCCCATGCCTATAAGGTCCCATGTGGTCTCTCCATTGCTGGTGTCTCCATCCTCATTTCCTGCCATGCTCTGAGCAGACACCACACTGTACTTCTTTCGGTTCTTCCAATGCTCCATCATCTCTCCTGCTGTAGGAGGTTTACATAAGCTGTCCTCTACCTGGAAAGCGCCTACACTCCCCTCCCCTTCACCAAATCCCTGCTCCTCCTCCTTCAGATCCTTCCTGTCCAGGCACATTCTCCTTTAGATTATCTTTAGCTCCATGTATGTTCCTCTCCTCCACAGCACTTATCACAGTGGGTCTTATTTTATTTACATTTATTGGGGTGATTCTTTAATTAATGTTCAACTATCTCTCCTATTGCAATCAGGTCAGTGACCATGTCTTTTTGTGCTATTGAAAGTCAAATGCCAAGCAGATTTTGACTGACTGACTGAATCAATGAATAAATAATAAATGAGTTAATGAACAAATTACTGATTACTTTCTGGCTACTCTTGCCCAAACAAAACCAAACAAGATAAATAACAAAAAATTGTATGTTAATACACTAGGGTAATGGTAAGAGGTGACATGATTAAGATCTCTATAATATATTTATTGGTCTGTGAGTGTGTGTGTGTGTGTGTGTGTGTTTTCCAAATAAGTATTGACTTCCACACTGGTCATCTCTTAAAGCTGGACCCTTGTCCCAGAGACATAGCTTAAAATTCAGTGGATTTCTAAAACTCCCCTTTGGAACTTGCCTGAAAAGTCTTAGTAATACTCTATTAAATCTCCTCAATAATGGCAAGACTCCAACCTATGGAGGGAAGTTTTGATTTCTGGAAAAGCCAACTGACGTCTTGTACCAAGTCTGATGAATGAGCGTGGAGACCAAGCCAGACAGGGGTGTTTAGGTCAAAAATGAGGTAAAACTTAATGGGAACCGAACCTCTCGTGTGTCTCCAAAACTGGCTCTAAAGGTAATTCCAAATACTCTCTGAGCCCTTGCACTTGCAGCAAATGTTGAGAAAGGAAACAAGCCTCCAATGGGACTGTTTTGAAAGATAAGTTTAGTTTGGTTATTCAAAAACATTTGTGGAAAATCAACCTCCACAAACAAATTCTTCAGAATGACAATCCCACCTCCCAACAAGGTGGTGCTTTTGAGTTTGTAAAGGGCTTCCCTCTAATTGATCAAGAGACGTCCCTTTCAACAAGTGCCCACTCTAAGAGATTCTGCTATTTTCATTTTGAAGAGCAAGGCAAATGGGGTTGAGGAGGTGGGGAAATGAAATCCAAGCTCTCCTGGGGTCATGAGTCACGAAGGCTTTAATGAAATCTAACACCTCCCAGCACTAAGCATGACTGGAAAAATAAATACCAACTCCCCGAGACAGCATCACAATGTGTTCCAGCCAAGAGTAGACATCCCTCAGAGCCCACCTGTTTGTGCTTCCTCATCTCAGATCTGCCAGGGCCTGTCCCAGGATTGAGAAACAAAACTCAGCTCTGAAGTTCCATTAGCACCACCAGAATGTTCGCCTAGTGGCTTCTGGGTGGGACAGGAAGGGAAAAAGTATTTTCTGAGCCCCACCTTAACTAGGCAGGAGCCAAGTGCAAGGAGGAGCTTCAGAGCCTAGAGCACTGGATCATGCGATCTGCTTTATGGCCCTTCAAATGCATCAGGAAGAATCGAAAATGAATATGCTGGGAAGTCCTGGGAAGATTGTGTCTTGAGGGCTCTCCATCTTACCGCTCATAACCATCTGGTGTCAAATCTAGTTTCGGCTTCAGAATTTCAGTGCCATAAATTGGTCTAAACGTGTTGTGCCTCCTTGCTAGCACTTATAAATTAGCTTCTGATTCCCAATCTAGAGTGTAAAGCACTTCAGCTCTTTGGAGCACTCTCTCATCTATTGTAAGTGTGAATCAGGAGACACAAAGACCAAAGAAGCCATCTAAGATTCACAGAAATGCGTTCTTCGCTGTGGTGGCAACAGAAGTTCAAGGGAGTCAAAAACATGGTCTCGTCCTAGGTGGAGGCAACCGAGCCAGAAAGACAACCCAACCTGGAGAAGCCAGAAGTTAGACCAAGATGATAAAGCAAAATCTTAGAAGTAGCATTAATCTGGGAATTGCTCAAAACACTCCAGCTAACCAAAACGCCCTCAAATATCTACTATCAGTGCCATTGACTGAAGGGAAATCTTTTTTCTGGCATTGGGCCTTGGCAACCAATAGAATCAGGGGTGTTTCTCTCTCCCATTTGTTAGATTCATTTTTACCCTGTCCCTTAGAGAGGTCTGCTTCCTTCTGGAATCTATTATAACTGGTGTGACCACAATTTATTGGAGACACACTTGAACATAAAAGTGGCCACTATTAATAATTTTTTTCTGGGAAGTGGGTGTCAACCTGGGACTGTCCCAAGAAATCAAGGACACCACCCTCCTTGTAACAGATGCATCCTCAGTGGATGACCTCCAAGTTGTTCCACATTTCCCAGGGAAGGAAAACAAGTAGAATGATACCCCTTTCCGAGCCAAATGAAACCAACCACCATGTGCTCAAGCTGGTGTCTAACATACAACAGGTCGTGAAATCACAAACCACATCACCCATCATGCCTTGACAAACAAGAAAAGACTTGATATTTATCAAGACAGCCAGACGTTTGCCTCCATAAGTAAACATCCTTTGTCCAGAGGCCCAGGGAAAGCCACCACCCCCCCTATGTAGACATCCAAACCCCCATTTCTCCACACCTGCCCCACCCCTAAACCCATCTATTTTCCAAGGAGTGGAACACCTTCCGTGACCATGATGATGGGAAGCATCTGTGGATAAGTGGGTTTAAAGATTTGATGACAGATTTTTCTGATGTTCGTTCAGTTTAAGAAGGTGGTCAGTGCTATAGCAGTGTTCCTCATACTTGAATGTTCATAAGACTCACAGTGTTTTGTGAAAATGCAGATTCTACTGCAGGAAGTCTGAGGCAGGATCTGAGCTACTGCCTTCTAACAGGCTCCCAGGTGATGCTGAGGCAGCTGGCCAATGGCCCACACTGAGTAGAAAATGTCTGCAGCATTTATTGTAAAGGCTTAACTATATCTTAGATATCTTTAGTGCTGACGTGAGGGAAAGCATGTCAATGAAATCTGTACCCACAAGGCAACACGGTGGAAGGAAAGGGGGAGAACAGAGGAGAAATAGAGGGGGAAAGAAAGAAGGAAGAGAGGGAAGAGGGAAACAGAAGAGAGAAAAAAGAAGAGAATAAAAATATACAAAATTAACTTAGGCTAGAGAAGAAGAAATAACTGAGGGTTAAGTGGGTTGCTTTGGCATAAGTGGGAAGAAGCAGCTCGATCCTCATAGCCTATAGCACCAGCAGGCCACAGCTATAAAAATCTCAGACTCTTTTATTTTCACAATTGTTGGCCAATTACTTACACACCTATAGGATAGTGTCCTCTAGTCCAGTGACTTCCAAACTTTCTGATCACAGCTCCCCTGAGAAATACACTTTACGCTGTGACTCACCACACACACACACACACACACACACACACACTCATTCTACAAATACCTTACAGAATAATACTTACCATTAATATTAGCAAAAGGATATTTCCTATCCAATTCAATGTCATACTCTAACCTATTCATCTTTCAATTGATCAAATTGCAGTCTGATAGAGGGAGACACTTGCCTAAGGTCATAGGGTTGGTTGTGAGCAAGGTGGAGACTAGGACCCAGGCTCCAACCTCACTTTCCATCTATTTCACAGCCACTGTGCCTTGACTGGGTGCACTTGACAACACAAACTCCAGAAATGGATTTCAAGGCAAGTTAGCAAGCTGAGATTTAGGCTATGTGTTAGGATAAGATCTTTTTATATTAACAGTTTCTCTTTTTATTTTATGCTTCATTATCCCCAGGCCTCACCACCTAAGTAATGGTAATCTCCATAATCATTGTCTTCTAGAAGGGATGAGATAGTGCAGAAAAGTAGAAATCGTCTTTAGGTCTCTTCTTGGCTTTAGTATCTAAAAATTTAAGCCAATAAGAGAAGATTTAGAGTTTAGCCAGAAAGGATAACTGTATTTGAAGAGAGATCTCCCAGCCCCCAGCCACAAGTCATGAAAAAGATATCCCAGGTGAGGGTGAGGTAGAGGGATGAGATACAAGAAAGGGTTAATGATATAGGAAGTGTCCAGTGGAAAGGTCTGTCTCATCTTTCCTGTGTAGGGTCTCAAGGAGGCATCCAAACTCTAGACACTTTGGAAGGAGACAGGAATATCCCACGACAGAATGACAACAAGACGTGTGCAGGCAGGAGGACCCCTTCCAGCCTTGCCTGTGGCCCAGAGAAGTGTGCAAAAGGTGGAAAATAGCACTGACCCAAAAGGGCAAGGCAGATAGGAAAAAGAATATCTCAACGATAGTCAAGGTGCGTGGAAAACCAGCCAAAAAGCACCAGATGATGTAGGTCCCAGTGCCTTGGTACTTTGTAAGCTCACTCAGAATTTAAGTACAATGTTGAAGAAAGTGGCAGGTCCCCACATTGGCTGAGATTTTGTTTCTACTCCCTATGCTAAATGATGGCCCAGAAAAAGTTCAATTAGTGAGCAGAAACTAAGAAAGTCTTATTTCTTGAATGCATGAGTTGATGAACCAAGTCTTTCCTTTTTTCTATTTCTATGATGGCATGTGGATACAGTTTTTTCAAGAAAGAAACACAATAAACAACAGTTACTTCTGAGAAGAGGCTTTGACTTTCACTGAATAAATTTTTATATCATTTGCATTTTCTAAATATGCATAAATCTTAGCTTTGTAGTTTATAAGTTCTTCTGGAGTTAACATAAGCAATAGAAATTATGTATTAAAATTGGAATTTAAAACAAGGATAATATTTATGGAGTATATATAGTCTCAAGAATGCATGAAAAATTCCTAGAAGAATGCACGAGAAACTGTTAGTACCTGTTGAGCCAACAGGTTTGTGGTAGGAAAGAGACACTATTAATGTACGATTTGAATGTGTTTTACATGTTATATATATTTTGTAACATCTTTATAAGAGTATAATTGCTTTACAGTGGTGTGTTAGTTTCTGCTCTATAACAAAGTGAATCAGCTATACATATATCCCTATTATTTATTACTTTTCCAAATTAAAAACAATGTGCTCCAACATTGACTTCTTCTTTTGCTGATTTCCCATCATACCACATCTACACTACACAGATGGGTACTTGTGGTCCTTCATCACTTCAGAGAGCACAAGCTTCTCCAGTTGGATGGTAACAATGTTGAGGATGAATGTCATCTAAGCCCTCTTGGTAGTTCCCACAGCACCAAGCACAAGGATGAGTATATAGTAAGCATTTAATAGCTACTCACTGATGGACTTTTCATCATGGCATTTATATATGTATTTGTGAAACTATTTGCTTAATGATTTGCCCCCCTCACTGAACAAATTGGGGAATTAATGACCATTTTGCTTACCATTGGATCCCTGGCACTTACCTCAGGACCTGGTATATGGTAGGTGCTCAATAAATATTTCCTGAGTTTTCCGCGTTTCCTTCCTGAAGCACAAGCATGGCAGTAATGCCTTGACTACTCTCAGCAACTAAGCTTGTTCCCGCAGTAGCAAGCGTCCGCAGCCTCTCCAGATGCATGTCATGTTCACAGCGAAGGTACTCCCTGCAGCCCATCCGAGAGAGGAGGATTCCAAACTGATACTTAGGCCAGCCCAGGCCCTTTACACACCCACACCTCCTCAGACCAGGGGAGGTGACGCCAGGACTGTTCCAGGTGGAATATGCACTTCGTAGACACAAACTAATAGCTCTGATCTACAAGGAAGCACAAGGGCAGAGTGGTACGGACCACACAGTGGTACTGCTGTCCAACCCTACATACTATATGAGCAATGATATCCCCTATACTTTCCACCAAGACAACAATTTCCTGTACCTGTGTGAATTCCAAGAGCCTGATAGCATTCTGGTCCTTCAAAGCCTCCCCGCCATCAGTTACCAGCACACAAGGCCATGCTGTTTGTGCCTCAGAGAGATCCCAGTCAAGAACTTTGGGATGGCCCCCGATCTGGAACTGATAGAGCAACAGCTCTAACTGGAGGGGACAAAGCCTATACGCTGGAAGAATTTCAACATGTTGGACCGAAACTGAAAGCTGAGACACGTACACTGTGGTAGGACTGGATGAGGCCGGCTCACACAGCTCCACTGTGACTACATGAAGCAGTTGGCAGAGGTCAAAGCCAGGAGCAAGAACAAGGTTCGGGCTGTGCAGCAGCTGGTACAGCGTCTCAGGCTGATCAAACCTCCTGCAGAGACGTAGAGCATGGACTTGAGGACACGGCGAGGGGGAGAGGTAAGCTGGGACGAAGTGAGAGAGCGGCATGGACATATATACACTACCAAATGTAAAACTGATAGCTAGTGGGAAGCAGCCACACAGCACAGGGAGATCAGCTCGGTGCTTTGTGACCACCTAGAGGGGTGAGATAGGGAGGGTGGGAGGGAGACACAAGAGGGAGGAGATATGGGGACATATGTTTATGTATAGCTGATTCACTTTGTTATACAGCAGAAACTAACACACCATTGTAAAGCAATTATACTCCAATAAAGATGTCAAATATATATATATATGAATGCCCCCCCAAAAAAATCTCCTGCAGAAATTGAACAAATGCAGATTACTGGGAAGCTGACATCACAGGCTTTCATAGAGATCATGTTTGCCAGTAAAGCCCCTGTAGAGGAAGGCTTCCTTTATGCTAAGTTTGAATTTGAATGCCGGGCCCGTGGTGCAGACGTCCTAGCCTACCCACCTGTTGTTGCTGGAGGTAATGGGTCAAACACTCTGCACTATGTGAAGAACAATCAATGCATCGAGGATGGGGAAATGGTGCTGCTGGATGGAGGTTGTGAGTCTTCTTGCTATGTGAGTGACATCACTCGTACCTGGCCTGTCAATGGCAGGTTCACGGCACCTCAGGCAGAACTCTATGAAGCTGTTGCAGAAGTCCAGAGGGATTTTCTGACTCTCTGCTCCCCTGGAACAAGCTTGGATAACGTCTACAGCATGATGCTAACACTGATAGGACAGAAGCTTAAAGACTTGGGGATCATGAAGAACATTAAGGAAAATAATGCCTTCAAGGCTGCTCGAAAATACTGCCTGCATCATGTTGGCCATTACCTCGGGATGGAGGTCCACAGCACCCCAGACATGCCCTGCTCCCTCCCTCTGCAGCCTGGTGTGGTAATCACAGTGGAGGTGGGTATTTATATTCCGGAGGATGACAAAGATGACCCTGAGAAGTTCCATGGTCTTGGTGTATGGATTGAGGATGATGTAGGGGTAACTGAGGACTCACCCCTCATCCTTTCTGCAGATTGTCCCAAAGAGATGAATGACATCGAACAGATATGCAGTAGGGCCTTGACCTTCATTGCGACCCACATGCATATCAGGTTCAGGAGGGGTGGACGTTGGCCTCTGTGCACGTGTGCTTTCTGGGGGTCTCTGTGTGGACATTTATATACGTGTTCCACTGGGGAGTGCAGCAGCTATATGAGTGTATGAAATTGTGTATGTGGTCTTTTTTGTTTTATGTAGCTAGAAATCTGGGAAAATGAATTTTTGGATTGTGTATTACTACAACTTTAGTAACATTAATTCTGTAGAATTAATGACTCAGTCAAGTTTAGTTTTAAGATGTAAAGAAAGATCTTGGTTACATATGTCCATGCATTCCACTTAACACATGGATAAATTCTCTCCAGGTCCTTCCCCTTCTGCACTTTTCCTGAGATCCACCTAATATCATAAGATTTTTGGGTAATGCTTATATATTTTGAGCCAATCACCAAGGTCTTTGCCTACACTGAAAACCACGCATCAGTGATTGTGGGTGGCCAGTACGTACCTTCTATAACACCTGCCTACCTATCCAGGAGCCCACATATCTACTGGAGCCACGTGAGCCTTCAGGGCATTGGTGTCCTACAGTCACACCATTCAGCCACAGTCCAGATTCCAGCAACACTAGCTATTGAACAAAACATTTTTGAGCCTTTCTTAGTATTTGGTTGCCTGGGACCTGGAAGGTGTTTAGATTCTTGATAAGGAAGGAAATGAAAGAAAGAAAAGTATATCTGTGTCTGCTATAGATCCAGACCTCCATCCATCTGTTCTCAATCTAAAGATGATTCCTTTCCCAGACATCCATGCTTTCTTTATAGATTCTTAATGCATTGACCCTCAGAGCACACCCTTGAAGCTGCTTCCCTGGCCAAGGGCAGATCCTCTACTTACCCTATTAAAGTCAGAGGAATGGCAGCCCGTATTCAGACAGACACCCCGGTTATCATTCTGTGATTTCCTTTAGTGCCGATAAAAACAAATTATGCAACCCACCCAGTACCTGTAAACACCCTGTGATCCTTTCCTTCCTTGGACGTTAGCACTGGAAGGACAATGGTAAAGACTCATGTTTCCCTCAACACAGCACTGGATGCAATTATATAAAACTCACTTTGCAAAGTGAACAGGGCGAGACTACTGCAAATAGGTTATTTGGGAGCTTCTGTCATAAGGGGAAGCCCTAAATTCGAAAATTTTTAAGAAAATATTTGCTTTAGGGAAGAACAGGCTAGGAGATTAACACTCCTTGCAGTGCTAGAGGTTTGCCCGTCTTGTTGGAAAAACCCAAGGTACAGAGCCCGAAGCAGACAGGCAATGACTTCATCGGGAGACAAAGATAATGTTAGCAACCAAAGTGATACAAATTGTGTCCTGACAGTGCTCACGCACCAATGCTTGGCTTGCTCAGCAGCTGTGGGAATGCATGGCTGCACAGCTGGAGTCATCACCCCTGCGCCTGCTCTCCTCACCCACCTCCAACTTTTCCGTCCTGTGCTTGTTACTTTCTAAGAGGGGACTGAAAAGAAACCCACAACTCTGGCTTCTCACTCCCTCGGCCTCTGTGGCCTCAACAACCTGTTTCTGGAATTGGGTTTCCTTTGTTCACTTACAATCCTGGAATAAGGAATTTCCTTTTCTTCCTATAAATCATTTTCTGTAGTCTTCAACTTTCTAGCTGAAAGCTTAGGTGGCTCTTATGAATAGCAGCCTACTTGGACATGAAACAGACTTCTGGCTGGATTCCTGGCGAGTGCTACAGGCGTTGCAAGTCACACGTAGAATGACCGTTGTGGAATTTTTCTGGTGATTTATAGTCCCTGACCCAGGCATATTGTCCTTTGAGTCCCCGATTAACCACAGCAGCTAACATTTGCATCAGACCATCAGGACCTTCAAGAAATGACACAGTGGGCTTCCCTGGTGGCGCAGTGGTTGAGAGTCCGCCTGCCGATGCAGGGGACACGGGTTCGTGCCCTGGTCCGGGAAGATCCCACATGCCGCGGAGTGGCTGGGCCCTTGAGCCACGGCCGCTGAACCTGCGCGTCCGGAGCCTGTGCTCCGCAATGGGAGAGGCCGCAACAATGAGAGGCCCGCGTACCGGAAAAAAAAAAAAAAAAAAAGAAATGACACAGAGAGCGTCTCAGAGCAGTGGTTTAGGGACTGTCTGATCTATTCAGGATTGGTTGAGCAGATAATTGTGCACAGTGCTGGAATCTTGTTCATTCTTAGCCTTACCACAGACATGCTGCACATTTCCCTCCATGTTTCAGTATAATAAATACTTCATATATACACCAAGCTCTTCTAATGAAAACCTTAATTTTTAAAAAAATGCTTCAAATGTTACATTGGAATTTTTCTCCCTGAATTGAAGAGATACAGCTGAAATATTGACAATAATATTAACAATAATCTAAAGGAAAGAAGTATATCTAGATGGCCTCTGCCACATAGTTTTATGGTTTTACTTCAGGAATTGTTATTTTTCTCTATAATTAAACAGGGACTGGGTTTTTTATTTGAAACACAGCAGTAGAAATAGAATAATAACTCTCCTCTTCTCATAGTCATACCCAAGTTAGGAAGGTACTTCTCATGGTGACTTAAAGTTCTCTTTGTGTGTCTTCTTTCAAAATATTGTTATCTTTTTAATTAATTTTTGTAAGGTCAGAAAAGGAAAACTCCTACTATAGACATTATATCTTAATTGGGTTTAAGATCCATAAAATAAGTTAAATCCCCAGATAAAGACATTGCAACTCATTAAAATAGAAAAATTGGGCTTTGTTATGTTTTTCAAAACATACATAACCAACATCCTCCTTAGCTTTCTTAATAATAGAAAGATTGCAAATATGATGTATGAGTGCCTCTCCCTGTCCTGTGTCCATGTCACATAAGTACAGCATAGTGGCTGTCCCACCAGTTCCAGCTGTGACCTCAGAGTCCTTTGTAACACAGGTTTCCAGTAACCGCTGTCCATAAAACAGGAGTTGGGATTTGAGTGAGACTCTGTCTACCATCCCTCAACTGGCATATGATCAATGATAAGGTAACTTCTTTGTGTGTGTATGTTAGAAACTAAGTGAGAGCCCAGGATGGTGGCCCAAGAGGTTTCCAAGCAACCTCTTGCTTGGAAGAGGTTTTTACGGTGTGTTTTTTGTTTAGTTTTTTTTTTTTTTTTTAAATTTTAGTTTCCTGAAGTGGGATCTGTATCCCAAAACTTAAGCTGATAGGGTTAAGTTTTAAGCCTGGACAAATATACTTCCAGCTGAATTGTTTACTAATCCTAATATGAGAAGGTGAATACATCATTAAACCCTAATTGTAGGGCAGAATTCCACTGTCCCAAAGCACATGTGTCTTCCTGGCTCCTCTCACCTCTGCCTATGTGTCACTGGGGAACTTGGGGTTAGCATCAGTATTATGCAGATCAGGGGTCCCCACTGAAACCAAGGCCTCTTGGGGTGTGCTTCATGAGAAGCTGAGAGAACTGCAGTCTTTGTGAGCATTTCTTAATGCTTTGTATGACTTTTGTGCAATTATGTAAGTTCAATTTGGACAAAATGCTGTTACTTTTTAAGTCCCTATTGACTGAAAGTAGATATGTCATTCCCCAACAAGGGAAGGCCATTTGTTACTGTCATTTTAAAAGTAAACTATAAAACAATGTAAAAAAAATAAATAAAATAAATATTTCCTGAAGAATAAAATAATAAATGAAGGAAAAAATAGACCATAACACACCAGAGATTCATACCACTTCCCTGAGTGTCTCCAAGTACATTTAACTCTTTCCATTTGGACTGTGTAGACAAGTAATTACCCAGTGAATTTAGTTTCTTGTAAGCACTGAAAACATAACCTCATCTGCCCCTTGAGTCACAGGCCAGGAATTCTGTCACAGGGGTGAATGTCCAGGATTTCCCTGAAGACTTAGCCCTGGTGGAAACAGTAAGCTGTTTTTCCAAAACAAATAATTCCCAACAGCAACATTTATTTCATTTATTTTTATTTGAAATTTTACAGAAGGAAGCCAGAGTTACCGGTAGAGGATCATGTTAGATTTTTTCTGTCCAAGATCTTGAGTTGCATAAATCCTCTCCAAAAAGGTTGCCAGATTGGTATGTTTTAGGATAGTTGGGGAAAAATTGTTCTGGCAATTCTGTAAGAAACAAAGAACAAACAATGCTAAAGGGGACTACAATAAATAAAGGGAGTGGTTATGTCTATGTGGTAGTATTCAAGTGATTTTTATTATCTATTAATTATAAAATTAATATATAATATTAGGATAATCATGAAAAACATTTATTTCCTCCTGCCCCTCCTCCTAGTCTTCCCAGTTTGGTGGGCAGGACCATGGGCCACACATTCTCTTTTTTTCTTTTTTTTTAAATTTTTTTTTAACATTTTTATTGGAGTATAATTGCTTTACAATGGTGTGTTAGTTTCTGCTGTATAACAAAGTGAATCAGTTATTCATATACATATGTCCCCATATCTCTTCCCTCTTGCATATCCCTCCCTCCTACCCTCCCTATCCCACCCCTCTAGGTGGTCACAAAGCACCGAGTTGATCTCCCTGTGCTATGCGGCTGCTTCCCACTAGCTATTTTACATTTGGTAGTGTATATATGTCCATGCCACTCTCTCACTTCATCCCAGCTTACCCTTCCCCCTCCCTGTGTCCTCAAGTCCATTCTCTAGTAAGTCTGTGTCTTTATTCCCGTCTTGCCCCTAGGTCCTTCATGATCATTTTTTTTTTTTTTTAGATTCCATATATATGTGTTAGCATACGGTATTTGTTTTTCTCTTTCAGACTTACTTCACTCTGTATGACAGACTCTAGGTCCATCCACCTCACTACAAATAACTCAATTTCGTTTCTTTTCATGGCTGAGTAATATTCCATCATATATATGTGCCACGTCTTCTTTATCCACTCATCTGTCAATGGACACTTAGATTGCTTCCATGTCCTGGTTATTGTAAATAGAGCTGCAATGAACATTTTGGTACATGACTCTTTTTTAATTATGGTTTTCTCAGGGTATATGCCCAGGAGTGGGATTGCTGGGTCGTATGGTAGTTCTATTTTTCATTTTTCAAGGAACCTCCATGCTGTTCTCCATAGTGGCTGTATCAATTTACATTTCCACTAACAGTGTATGAGGGTTCCCTTTTCTCCACAACCTCTCCAGCATTTATTGTTTTTAGATTTTTTGATGATGGCCATTCTGACTGGTGTGAGGTGATATTGCATTGTAGTTTTGATTTGCATTTCTCTAATGATTAATGATGTTGAGCATTCTTTTATGTGCTTGTTGGCAATCTGTATATCTTCTTTGGAGAAATGTCTATTTAGGTCTTCTGCCCATTTTTGGAATGGGTTATTTGTTTTTTTTGATATTGAGCTGCATGGGCTGCTTGTAAATTTTGGAGATTAATCCTTTGTCAGTTGCTTCATTTGCAAATATTTTCTCCCATTCTGAGGGTTGTCTTTTCGTCTTGTTTATGGTTTCCTTTGCTGTGCAAAAGCTTTTAAGTTTCATTAGGTCCCATTTGTTTATTTTTGGTTTTATTTCCGTTTCTCTAGGAGGTGGGTCAAAAAGGATCTTGCTGTGATTTATGTCATAGAGAGTTCTGCCCATGTTTTCCTCTAAGAGTTTGATAGTGTCTGGCCTTACATTTAGGTCTTTAATCCATTTTGAGTTTATTTTTGTGTATGGTGTTAGGGAGTGTTCTAATTTCATTCTTTTACATGTAGCTGTCCAGTTTTCCCAGCACCACTTATTGAACAGGCTGTCTTTTCTCCATTGTATATTCTTGCCTCCTTTATCAAAGATAAGGTGACTGTATGTGCGTGGGTTTATCTCTGGGCTTTCTATCCTGTTCCATTGATCTGTATTTCTGTTTTTGTGCCAGGACCATACTGTCTTGATTACTGTAGCTTTGTAGTATAGTCTGAAGTCCAGGTGCCTGATTCCTCCAGCTCCATTTTTCTTTCTCAAGATTGCTTCGGCTATTCGGGGTCTTTTGTGTTTCCATACAAATTGTGAAATTTTTTGCAAGGATTCTTCAATAAACGCAAATCAATCAATGTGATACACCATATTAACAAATTGAAGGAGAAAAACCATATGATCATCTCAATAGATGCAGAGAAAGCTTTTGACAAAATTCAACACCCATTTATGATAAAAACCCTCCAGAAAGTAGGCATACAGGGAACTTACCTCAACATAATAAAGGCCATATATGACAAACCTACAGCAAACATTGTCCTCAGTGGTGAAAAACTGAAACCATTTCCACTAAGATCAGGAACAAGACAAGGTTGCCCACTCTCACCACTCTTATTCAACATAGTTTTGGAAGTTTTAGCCACGGCAATCAGAGAAGAAAAAGAAATAAACAGAATCCAAATCAGAAAAGAAGTAAAGCTGTCACTGTTTGCAGATGACATGATACTATACATAGAGAATCCTAAAGATGCTACCAGAAACTACTAGAGCTAATCAATGAATTTGGTAATGTAGCAGGATACAAAATTAATGCACAGAAATCTCTTGCATTCCTATACACTAATGATGAAAAATCTGAAAGTGAAATTAAGAAAACACTCCTATTTACCATTGCAACAAAAAGAATAAAATACCTGGGAATAAACCTACCTAAGGAGACAAAAGACCTGTATGCAGAAAATTATAAAACACTGATGAAAGAAATTAAAGATGATAAAAACAGATGGAGAGATATGCCATATTCTTGGATTGGAGGAATCAACATTGTGAAAATGACTCTACTACCCAAAGCAATCTACAGATTCAATGCAATCCCCATCAAACTACCACTGGCATTTTCACAGAACTAGCACACACTCTCTTAAGACCAAAACATTGGATGATCTTAGCTTCTTCACTTTGTCTCATCTTCCACAGCCAATGGAGCACTGCTTACTGATCTTATTGGTATTTGCCTTAATCAGCTTGGGCTGCTATAACAAAGTACTGTAGGCTAGATGTTAAAGCAGACATTTATTTCTCAAAATTCTGGAGGCTGGGAAGGCCAAGATCAAGGTATCAGCAAATTCAGTTTCTGGTGAGAACCTACCTTCCAGCTTGTGCAGCCACCTTCTGGTTGTGTCTTCACATGGCAGAGAGAGAGAAGGAGCTCTACTCTCTCTTCCTCTCCTTTTTTTTATTAATTGAAACATAGTTGATTTACAATGTTGTGTTAATTTCTGCTGTACAGCAAAGTGATTCAGATTATATATTTTTTTTAATATTTTTTTCCATTATGGCTTATCACAGGATATTGAATATAGTTCCCTGTGCTGTACAGTAAGACCTTGTTGTTTCTCTTCTCCTTCTGATGAGAACACCAGTTCCTTCATGGGGACCACACCTTCATGACCTCATCTCAACCTAATTATAGCTCAAAGGCCCCACCTCCTAATACCATCACATTGGAGGTTAGGGCTCCAACATATGAATCTGGGCAGGGGTGGACATTCAGTCCCTAATACTACTTAACAAATCATTCCAAAACTTAGTGCCTCAAAGCGGTTATTATGAATTCTCTTGGTTCTCTGGGTTAACAGGGATCAGTTGAGTAGTCCACATTGGGTGTCTCTCATGCAGTTGTAGTCATGTGTCAACTGGATGTCCAAGATGTCTGGACGTTCACATGTTGACAGCTAATGACAGCTACCAGCTGGGAGCTCAGCTGGGGCTGTCAACCAAAGTGACTATGAGTAGATTTTCCATGTGACTGGAGCTTCTCGACGCATGGCAGCTGGATTCCAAGACAGACTGACCCAAGAGTAAGCATTCCAAAAGGCCCAGGTGACAGTTATATGACCTCTGTATTACCTGTACCTTGGTAATTAGACACAGAATCTTGATGAAATTCAGCTCCTGTCTTTTGGTAAGAATATTTCTTGGGTGGTGCTGTGTACTTCCAGTGGAAAGGATATAATTCCTGGTTGTTTGTCTTTTTATAATAACAGTCATTGATGATCAAATATCTAGATAAAGTAATTCATCAGGAGTTCAAATCTGCACTTTTCAAAGATCATTCTGGCTATAGCATAAGTTATCTTAAAAAAGGAATAAATGTCACAGTTATGTACAGCTTCATGAGAATGGCAATCAAAATCAAGTCATAATTATATGAAGATTTGTTAGGTACTTCATGCTGGTTTGATCATTTTAATAGTCTAAAAATAAGTTCAAAGGGGAGTGGGAAAAAAAGGAATAAATTGTTTTGGCATACTCTTTCACTGATACTGATCAGTTATTTAAATAAAGATCCTCATTTCTTTTTAATTTTCTAATTAAAACATCAGCCCTTAAAGTTTAACAAACAGTGTATTCACTCCCACAGCCAGGATGGATAACTGTAGCCTGAAACATTGGGTTTCTTCAAATGCATACTTTTTCTTTCCTTTCTCCTCTTTTTTTCTCCTCTCTTTTCTTTCTCTAATCCCACCTCCCTCCTCCACCCCACCTTGATTTCTCACTTTTTTTCTCAGGCAAGGAAATATCTTGAGCTTTTTTCTTTTTTAAAAAAAAAAAAAGACAGCCAAACACAAATGTAACAAAATTATAAACACTGTGGTAAAAGCTGCTTTCATCCAGGAGTTTCCCGAACTGAGGAGTATGTACTGCACTGTAGTAGCCATGGTCAGATGTTTTCCTGGAAGGTCCAAAGGCATTTCAGCAAGAAACCAAACCCTATCTGCATCCCTTGAGAGTAAGCAGAGCAGAGGAGAGGATAGAACACAGGCTTTGGAGCCCGATAAACCTTGACTGCATGGATTCCCAGCTCCACCACAAAGCGCGTCATCGCTGTTACAGTTCCAAGAGGAGATATGCTTCTCAAGCTTTAATGAGCCTTCCAAACACCTGTGAATTTTGTTAGACTGCAGAATCTGAGGCAGTAGTCTTGGAGTCAGGCCTGAGATTCTGCGTTTCTGACAAGCTCACAAGTGACACCTATGCTCCTGGACTGTGCACCACAGGAGCCAGTGTTTCTGCCCTGAAAGAAAGTCAGTCCTGCGTGTTCGCTCTGTGGAACAGGATTCTCCCCACTGGGTCCCAATCACATCAAGTGACATTGTCACGGCCTTTGTGACCCACACTAGTGGGAAGTGTCTCTCACATAACTTTGTAATAAGCGGTGACACTTACCCCTTGACCACAGGGTATGGATGGCAACTTACTGCAAGTAATGCTGTGTGTTAAGAAGACTGGGCACTGCCCTTCACAAAGAGAAGACAGCAGGAGGGTTTGGGAGCCCACCAAGAAGCAATACTCTTGTCTCTGTCCAAGAGAAGCCAAGATTTTACCACAGGGCTGAAGTCTGGGTGGCCCTTTGGGTTTCCAGTCTGCACACAAAAAGACGACATTATGATAATTAGTCTCCACAACATGCTTTCAAGGGAGGCATTATTAGACCCATGTTATAGGTGGAGAAACTACAGACATGGGGAAGTTATTTTTCCCACCCAAGGCCACCCAAAGTGTCAGGGATGAAAATGAGGTCAAGAACCAAAAACCATGGGCAAACTGTCCTCAGCGTAAGCCATGAGACATTTTCTGCAAGGAATGTTTAGGCCCTAGTTAAAAGGTCTATATTAAAAGTGAGGGGTAGAAAAGCACAAAAGAGCTGTAGATAAAATATTTTGTTATTTGTTATAATCTGTTATGATTTTGAACGTATTCATTGCCACAAATGTTTCTCACAATCACCATTTCTCGAATGTCTTTTATTATTATGTCTGTGTGACTTTGGACATGTTATTTAATCTCTCTGTGCCTCCATTTCCTCCCCTGTGAAAAACTGGGATCTCGCCAAGAATGAAATGAGAGCACGCGTGTAAGGAACTTTAGCAGAGTCTGGCTTGTGGTAGGTATCATATAAGTATTAGTTATTCCTACCCAGATAGTGCGACACATCTCCTCAACAATAACACAAGTTTGCCTGTGGTGGGAGCCATGGGATTCACTGTTCTCTGTTCTCCATGATGCTGGAGTGGTAGTGAACTTGGAGTAGGATTTAAAAAGTAATTTTCTGTCTGAATCCCAAAGGACAAGTTTTCTCTATGTGACTCAATTCCCTTCCCAAGTTTCATATTGTGCAGACATACCCCTCTAACTTTCCCAGAATAAATATTTGTCATTATATACATGAGATGCCCAGTTTCTAAGAATGTTTTTGTTATCATGATTTCCTCATATTTTATAACCTTCAAAGTGATTTCACAAACGTCATCTCACTGAAAACTTATAGCAATTCTATGAAGAAGGCAAAATCTTAATGTGTCCATTTTACGGATGGGGAAACTGAGACACTCTGAAGTAAAGTAATTCCCTCCAGGTCATATTGATTAATAGTAATAATACTAGTTACTAACACTAACGTTTCTGAAAACTCAATATTAGGTTAAACACATGAAAATGCTGATATTCTACCTCTTTAAAGCTACAAAATAGTAATTTCATATTGTCCTACGTAAATGCTAAGTGTATCTGTCATTAATCCTCATATCAACTCTATAAGGTAAGAACAAATCCCCATCTTATCAACAAGGGGAGTAAAGATTTAGGGATAAAAACATTCGTCCAGGAATTCCCCGGCAGTCCAGTGGTTAAGACTCCACACTGTCAACCCACAGGGCACGGGTTCAATCCCTGGTCTGGGGACTAAGATCCCACATACCCTGCGGTGCAGCCAAAAGATAAATTAAAAAACAAAAAAAGACATTTGCCCAAGGTCAAACAGTGGAGCCAGAATTCAAACCCAGGCCAGTATGACTCAAAGCCCAAACTATTAACAACTCCACCATAAGGCCTAGGAAACGGCACAGTTCGATGACTCTACTGATGCAACATTTTTAGGATTAAAAACATAACATGTTTATACTCACTCTCCATGACAGCCACATAAGGGAGAAAAGATCACCCCCATATTGAAAATGAGAAAGCTGAGATTCAGAAGGTTTTATGGCTTGGTCAAAGTCACATCACCCTTAAATGTTGGCGTTGGGACACAAACCAGGGCTGTGCAACTTCAAAATTTGAGATCTTCGCCACCTGAGGCCCTTTTAAAATTGCCAGAGTCCAGATGCCTCTGCAGACCAATTGAATCACAACCTCTTGAGGTGGAACACAGGTATGGATAGTTTTTGAAACTCCCCAGGTGACCCCCCTGTGCAGACAAGCTTGGGAACCACTGTACTACGCTCCAACCCTTCCCAGCCCGCCTACTTCCTCTTCTACTCCATGGCACCTACAGGCAGATAAAATCTGGCCCTGAGGGTTCCGCTGTTAGTTTAACCCCACGGCGGTGATCTTAACTGTGTTTTATACAGCGCGATTGCCTATTTCCCAGACACACATTCTGCAGAGAGCTCCCAGCAGCAGCTAAACCAAGCCACAGCAATGGGCCAATCTGAGTATCTTCCCGCTGACAACAGTCAGCTGTCACTGAGGCTAAAATGGACAACGGTTCATCGAGGGAGGCCCTCCACTCTGCTGAGTGTTTAGCTTTGGCCTCAATAGGTACCCTGAATGGAGACAGCTGAGCATCACTGGAGTCTGGCTGGGGAGCAAGGATGAGGCTCTGGCCAGCCCTGCAGAGCGGGGCAGCCCTCCACCTTCTCCATCACTTGCATTCACCATATGCAGGGTCAGGGCCACGCTACTGGATGTAAGTGGCGGAGGCATGTATTGCCTCCCACTGGGTCCAGTCACCACCAGTTCAGAATACTTCATCTGTCCGGACTTCGCTTATTGTCAAAAATATGCTTCTTTGATTCCTGCAAGCCAAACCCATGGAAAAATAACAGAAACCAAATGCCAGGGAAATGGTGCCAAGGCAAACACATGTGAGCCCTGAAATAACAGGAGATACTGTGGTCACGTCTGACCTTCTGAACTGTGCTATGGGTTGAAGCAAAAACAGCTCTTGCTGCTGCTTACGGGGTGCGTGGTAATACTAGTTTATTTGTAGTGCGAAAGAACTTGGATTTAGAGAGATTGCCTTTTGAAACTTGGACTCGGCCAAGGGGCCAGAAATAATATCATTTTGAGGAATGACTTTTTTTTTTAAAAGAAGACCACTTCACCTCTGTAATCAACATAAGCCCAGAATCTCCTGATTTTTATCTGTCAAATGATTACTATCTAAGACTCCTAGAGCTTCTACAAATGTTTCTCTTCTGATTATAGCAATATTTTGGTGCAGGATAAGGTAGAAGCAGGAATGCAAGTTCACTTGTTGATTTCAGCAGCCTGCAAGAGATAAATGTGGAAGCGCCCAGATGGAAAAGTAAAATGATGACTCAGGGTCAAAAGTGAATACACAGAAGGCTCCTGGATTCCACACTAACCAGTTTGGGCCCCAGTAGTAAGACCGGCTAGGGGGCTGCCAATACTTACATTCCCAGTAGCTGTATTCTGGGCACACAAAACAAGTTACTGGGAGGAATTTGCTGGACATTAACATTACCAAGAAAAGACCACAAGTTACAGAGTTCACGCAAATAAAGACTGGTTCCCATGGAAGAGATTAAAACAATCGGCAAGGGCTTCCCTGGTGGCGCAGTGGTTGCGAGTCCGCCTGCCGATGCAGGGGACACGGGTTCATGCCGCGGAGCGGCTGGTCCCGTGAGCCATGGCCGCTGAGCCTGCGCGTCTGGAGCCTGTGTTCCGCAGCGGGAGGGGCCGCGACGGTGAGAGGCCCGCGTACCGCAAAAAACAAACAAAAAAACAAACAAAAAATAATAACAATCGCCAAGCTTGCCTAAGAATGAAATACACATTCTCATATAGTTTTTTGGGTAATATTCTCTTCCTTTAGTTACATCATTTGCTGCATATCCAGAAGATGTGTGTCTTAAAGAGAAAGAAAAATACATGGTAAAACTAGCTTTATTCTAATTATTGTGAGGGGAAATACCCTATAAAACAAGTAATACTACAAATAATTTGCAGTGCTTACTATGTGTTCAGGTACACGGTAAAACTTAACTACTTTTCTTATTAATATATTTAATCCTCACAAACAGTGATTGCCAGAAGTTCTATTTTTATTTTAATGGAGTTATATTTATCAATCTTATCATCTATTCTTTCTCTTGTTTTAGGGATCAAAAAGTCAGAACATTGTTTAAGAATAAAAAAATCCCTTAAATCATAAAAATATTTATCCTGTATTTTCTTCTACAAAGTTCCAATATTCAATTGTCATATTTAGGTTTATAATTTATTGGGATTTTTAAATTTTATTTATTTTTGGCTGCATTGGGTCTTCGTTGCTGCGGCAGGTTTTCTCTAGTTGCAGTGAGTGGAGGCTACTCTTGGTTGCGGTGTGTGGGCTCCTCATTGTGGTGGCTTCTCTTGTTGCAGAGCACAGCCTCTAGGTGCACAGGCTTCAGTAGTTGTGGCGCACGGGCTTAGTTGCTCCGTGGCATGTGGGATCTTCCCGGACCAGGGCTCGAACCCATGTACCCTGCATTGGCAGGTGGATTCTTAACCACCATGCCACCATGGAAGTCCCCTATCAGGAATTTATTTTGGATGAAGATGGGCGGTAGGAATCAAATATATTTTCTTCCAAATGGATAACCAATTTTCCTAGTATCACTTATTCCCAGTACCACCATCCTTTCCACATCAGTAATGTCACATTCCTCATATGTCAAGTTTACATATCTTGTGTGGGTTGGCTTCTGGGCTTCGTTCTGTCTATTCCTGTCATGACACCACACAATCTTAATTACTACAGCTTTATAGTAAGTTTATATCTGGCAGAAGAATTCCAACACCCTCCCCACCCATTTGTCTATTCTTTTTTGATACTGAACTTTGCCCTTTTCTTTCAATTTTAGGAACACTTGATTAAGTTTCAGGAAAAACTCTGTTGAGGTTTTTGCTGCAATTTGCAAGTTAATTTGGGAGAATTGGTATCTTCTTGATACTGTCCTTCCATCAATGAACATGGTATGTTTCTCCATTCTGTTGCCTTTATTTTTTCTATTGACAGAAAGAGTCTTTGTCTTATCCCTGATTTTAAAGAAAAAGATTTTAACATGTCATCCTTAAAAATATTTGCTGTAGGTTTTTAGTAGATGCCCTCATTAATTGAGCAAGTGTCCTTCTATTCCTATTTTACTAATAGTTGGCTGACCATTTTTAATCATGAATAGGTATTGAATTTTATCAAACTCTGTTGAGACAATCACATGTTTTTCTCCTTTCATCTTTTTAATGTCAACTCATCTTTCCAACCCTATGATAAATCCAACTTTATTTTAATATGTCCATTAATATTCTAGTATTTTGCTTACTTAGGCACATGTATTTATAAATATGGCTGCTTTATAATCTTCCTTTCTTATACTCTCTTAATCTGAGTTGGAAAATGTTCCCTTCCCTTCTATTCTTTGATAAAATTGTCATCAGCATGCAGTTATCTGTTCCTTGAGTAATTAACCAAACTCATCTGGTCCTATGGAGGGTTAGGGGGTTAACTTTTAACAACTGATTCCGTTTCTCTAGTGGTGAAGTTCATACTCTTGTTTCCGTTTCTTCTTGAGAGAGTGTTGATGTCATATTTTTTTAAGACGGTGATCATTTCTGTCTTTTCAAATTTACGGGCCTAATATCTTCTTTTTATCTTTATGATGTCGGTAGTTATGACTCCTTTTTCATTTCTAATATTGTTTGTGAATGCTGTCCTTCTTTTTTTAAAGTTTTGATAAATTAGTTTTATTTCAAAGCATCAGTTGGAGTGGACACTGTGCTCCACCCAGATTCGCTAGGGTCCTGTCACTTCTCTTCCAGATTCAGAGTGGTTTTACTTCCGATGGCTAGCTTAAAACTCTTTTTCAGAGGACTGTCCTCAGGCTACTGGAGCCACTTTGCCCACCTATGCAGAACGACAAAAATGTCTGGGAGTTCACACCCACTTCAATTAACCCTTAGCCAATAACTGACAGCTGTGGGGATATGGAACCCCTCCTCCTACAACCAAGAGGAACAGCTCTGAAGTATAATACATACTTCAGAAGCACACTGTGGGATCAGGCTGAAGCTCTTTTCTGTGGGACCTGGCCTAAGATTGTACCTTGCTTAGCTTCTTTTCCCCAACTGGCCTTCACTACCCCCTCATATGCTTCTCTAATTGCATTTCTGTAGTAGATCAAGGACACACTCATCTTCATCTCCAAGTTTGCTTTGGAGGCACACAATAAGACAGCAGTTTTATTTTTTTCAATTCTCTATATTGTGTTTTGTTTTCTGTGACTTTCATTAATGCATTTCATCTTTACTATTTTCTTTTTTCTGTTATTTTTGGTATAACTTATTTTCTTGAATGGATGGTTAACTCCTTCATTGTTAGTCTTCTTTTTCTAATATTATCATTTAAGGCTATAAATTTTATGCTAAGTACTGCTTTAGCTACCTCCCACAAGTTTTCATACTTTGCATTTTCATTATTTTTTAGGTGTAAATGTTTTCTCATTTTCATGCTTATTTCCTCTTTGTGATAATCATTAGTGCTGGTCACTGACACATCCAGTTCTCCTCTTTTGGTCAGGTCCCCATCCCAAAGTCAGCCATAGCAATAGATATGCTTTGGTCAACATAAGATGAGTGGAAGCGATGTGTGTAATTTGGGGGCAGAAAACTTTAAAAGCCACATACTCTTCCCTCCACCACTGCAACTAGTTGCCAAGTTGCAGAAGCTGCATCAGCTTGGGTCTCAGAGGGAGGAAAACTGGGAATGGAGCTCCCAACTGGCTTACACTAGAAGTGCACCATATATGGGAAATAAACCTCCATTGCTTTAAGATCTTGAGATATTCTAGGTCTGTGCACTATTGCAGCATAATTTACACTAATCTGACTGTTGCATCTACCATAGTCTGTAGAAATGCTTTTCCTTCTCTATTTCTAATCTTCAACTGTATAGAGTAGTTCCAGGTATTGTTTTCAAGTTTATATTTTATTCGAGAATGGTCAGAGAATATATCCTATATATTACTAAGTCTTTAGTATTTGATGAGATTTCCTTTGTGGGCTAGCAAGCAGTTATTGAGTCATACATGTGTAGACTGGATTAAGCTAATTAATTGGGTTTTCAAACCTTCAATCTCTTCACTAATTTTTGACTCTTTCATCTATCAATCACAAAAGATGTTTTTAAAAACCTACTACATACAGATTTTCAAATGTTTCTTTATAAGTCAACTGATTTGTGCATTAAATATATTTGAGGCAGTATTATTAAGTACCTACAAGGGGTGAACTGTTTTTGTTTGATTATGAAATGAACTTCTTTATCTCTCATAATGCATTTTGTCTTAAAATCTACTTGTCAGAATGGCTGCTTCTGCCAAGGGCTCTGAAGTTATCCCTGCCTGGGATATCATTGGGTTGAGGGCACTTTTTGTAATGATTTCTAAGCTGGGCAGGTGTGGCAGGCTATTCTAGGATCACACACATTGATAAATTCAAGTTCTAACCCCATGTGAGATAGGCCTCTCTTCCTTGTCATCTTGCTGTACTGAGGGTAGATTTTTTTCTAGTCTCCCGTTAGTGATGGTATAACTCTCCAACAGTTCCATCTTTAGGAAGGGGGATAAGTTCTACCTCTTCAGCTCAGGCAGGCCCGCCACAGCCCTATCTCCCATCCCTATATGTAGCCGCAGCATCAGTCCATAATCCTTCTCCTTTGGTTTTCACAGCACCACCCCCCTTTTTTTTTTTTTTTTTTTTTGCCCCTGGGGACTTTATTTACTGCAACTAGCACTTTTAAAAGGAGTTTTCCATTAGGAGGATTTTAGGTTATCTAGTACCAGCAGCACTAGATGTTGTCTTAATTATATTTTATAACTGTGTGTCACTAACACTTTTGCCTATCTAAGGTCAGTGGGCTGAAAGCAAGATTTGTGATAGGATGGAGAAAAGAGCATAATGTTCCTGTTCTTTGGAGGATTTTTTATTTTACCAACTCTGAACAAGAGGATGATAATCACCCTCACACTCTTTGTTTTATGTTTTCCTGTCCCTGTATTTTTCCCTGGAGGCAATATCAGGAATAGGAGATTCAGGGAGCTTAGAAGGGTAATCAATGAAAGAACACCGCTGATGGTAATAACAGAATTAATAATGGATTGACATTTATTAACATTTAAATAAGCCAGACCTGAGCAAATGCTTTACACATGTTCTCTCATTGAAGCCTGGAAACCCTATGAGCAACTGGACCTTAGGATGCTAAGCAATTTGCTCAGGTCCCCACACCTAGGAAGTGGTTGAGATCCCAACCTTAGTCATCCGAAGCTAGAGCCTGCAAAGGCCTGCACTCTCCCTCCAACATTCCAATTTGAATGTTGAAATTGCTATCCTTTACTTAACACCCCTTCATCTTCTTCCCCCAACACAACATCTACTTAGCCTTTTCATCCCTTCTCATGTTAGAATGGCAAAGGAATATTATTCAAATATAGATTTCTGGAGGATAACTCCTGACTGTGCAGCTCAGGTGATGCCTCCCCCAGGAGGTGTCTGTGGTCGCCTGCAGGGTAGTTCAGTGACCCTCCCAGGGTTCCTGTAAGCACGCTGAACCACAGTTATTTCATTCTATGAGTCTCTCCTACTGGTCTCTGAGCTTCCTGATTGTCAAGACAGTCTCCTGTTCCTTTCTGTATCTCAAGCACGTAGCACAGGTCCTGGCATGTAGGAGACACTTGGTAAACATTTGATGAGTGAATGAATGAATGAATGAATGAATGGAAAGTGTTTTTCATGGAGATCAGGACCTCAGCTAAATATATTTCCAAGGATGTAGATGTCTTTTTATTATTCTTAAAAAATTTCTTCTCCTCATGTCCTGAAAACATGCAACAATTTCTCTAGAGATGCATATTTTTCTGATTTATATGTTAAGTCTGTTTCAGAATCGCTAAGGTGTCACAGAACAAGTATGGATACACCTAGGGTCTATGACCTTACGCAGCGCAGTGTTGAGCTGGGCCTGGGGAGGTCTGCTGCCTCCTGGCTTCAGTCTAACTACGAGTCTTCTGTCCAGTTCTGAGGAACGTTCTGTTTTGCCCTGTGCCCAAGCATTGCTCTCCCCTGTTGTGACAGCATGACAACCAGATGGTGCTTCCTCTGTGGGTGGCCACTCTCGGAAACCCTGGGAGTTTTTGCAGACTGATGCACTTATCCTGAAAGCAGCATTTTGGCATCTTTTTATTCTCTTTGTTCCAAAATGCGACTTTCACGTGGATGCCCTTCTTTAACAAATGTAACAAACCCAGGCACAGGGATAAATTCAACTGCCCGTGGCTGACCCTGTAGGCAACTTCATTTCCCACTCATTAAAGGTGATGCACCATCTTGCTTTCTCAGAAATAGCATTAGATGTCTCAGTCACCCGACTCTTATTAAACCATGCCAAGCTTCATGTGCCAAAGCTTGACTGGAACTGTTCCTCATCTGAAAAAAGAAAAACCACATATACTCAGGAACACAGTTCTTTTTAATTGGCCCCAGATGGGATGTGTTAGTATCCCTCCTTTCGTTCCATAATAAATCCTTGTAATTAAATATCAAATACTTATTACTCTTGTGCACGCAGGAGCCAGAAGAAGCTTTTCTCAGCATAGGAAAGTGAGGGGTGAGAGCCGAGAAGATAGAGATGAGCAAAGTGGTAGTTTTTTCGCACTTAGGTGAAGTAGAAAGGCTACAGTCGAGGTGAGCACAGCAGGGCTTGTCTGAGGAAACTCACTGATCTTAGGCTTCTTCTCCATTGGTTGATCAGAAAAAAGGAAGCTGCTTGGTTAAAAGCATGGGCCTCAGTCAGACAGACCTCGGTTTGAACCCTATCTCTGCCATGCTGTAGCTGTGTGATGCTAGGCAAATTGCCTAACCCCTCTGAACTTCAGTTTGCTCATCAATAGAATGAAAATAATTCTACCTACATCACAAGGTTGTTATGAACATTAAATGAGAAATCTGTTAAACTGTAGGCACAGTGCCTGGAACATAGTAAGTAACTATAATTAGTCATGCCATGCAATAAGAGCTATTGTTATTATTGTTTATGGAAAACAGAGCTAGTCCCACATAGCGAGGTGATGGATGATGTGAAGTTGTGCTAGGGAGTCCACAGACCAAACCAATTTCTCATCCATGATCTTATCATGATTCCTGTCCCTCCCCACTAAAAAGCCACCACCTAAGGGCCTTTTGGAGACATGTCTTTGCCTGCATTAAGAAATTATGATACCAAGGCAGGCAGAGAAAGCAAGAGCTATCTTACACATTATCAAGGATTTGTTAAGGGGACCAAAACCCGTTAAACGGCCAGGGTTGCACTGGAGAAAACCAGCTGCTGAGAGACCCAGACAGAGGACAGGTAAGGTTCCATGAGGGAAAAGGGCCAGAAAAAAGTAATCAATGTCCCGAGGCCTAGAACAATACCACAAAGGGGAAACTTGGGGATCAGGTCACCCATGGAGCATAAAATTAAAAGGGTGGAATGGTGCTGAAAGGGGGGAATGGGAGAGAAGACTGGAGTCCATCTTTGCCAGTTTAAAAACTTTGCTTTAGGTGAGAACTACAGAAAAGATAAATATTTTGGAAATCAGAGCCATTTCTAAGATTCCTGTTGAATGATCTGATTGTGTAAAAATTCATGAGTAATCATGAAGCCTCATCCTGCATTTCATTTCAGGCTTAAGTCAGGCTGCATTTAAGAAAGAAATGCAGGAAATCTTAAGCCCCTGTAATGAAGTGGGCTAAAGTCCTCATAAGCAGTGACTGCCCTGCTTTACCACAGCCCATCCGATCTCTGGCGGTGCAGCTCTGGACCTCGCCCCAAGTTTACTCCTCAAGTCAGGAGTTGGAGGCTACTCTTATGCAGGAAGAACTACTGAAGGCACAGAGAGCCCCCAAGTCCCAGGCCTTAACAAGTCAGTTGCCCAACAATATGTATTGTGTTCATATTCTATTCAAGACAAAGAAATTATCTACAATGAGTAAAACTGGGCTAGTGGGCAAAAGCCACTGTGAGATGACTTGACCCAATATCAGGAAAGGCATCCTAATGGTCAGCAATGTTCTAAGGATAGACATAAAGTAGCAAGATCCCCATCATCAAATGTGTTTCAAGCAGAGGCTGGCTTGTAGAAATTCAGGGACTCAATGAATTTAAAGTTCCCTTCCAATTTCCCAGCCCTATAAAATAGAAGGTATGGTCTCCAATTATAACAAACTTACAGTTTAACCAAGAAGACAGAAACTGTGGAAATTATAACAGAGCCAAAGCAATACGCAATAAGCCAAACTGAAGGTCTAAAAACTCAGGACAGCAATTCCTAAAAGCAGCTCTCCTGAGAACATTTAAGACACACCTGAAATTCCTTCACACCTGAAGAAAAGTCATCTCTTTGCATAAGCAATAATTAAACTGGGCTTCTGCTAGTGAGGATAAAGATGAAGTACACATATGATTTAGAGCCAGAGAAATTAGTTCACAAACTCTTAGGCAGTGCCCACCAGATTCCTATGTAAATGAAGTACAGAGCATAACGCTTGCCAATAAAAAAACAATAACCTCAAATAAACAGTTGCTTTGCCGTCTCATGGGAACAATCAGATCGCTTCGATTCTGTTTTCTGTGTTTGTGCACGCTACGGGTCTATTCTCAATATTTTGCTTTGCAAGAAATTAGAATTCAAAGTCATGGCTTTCCAAACAATTGTTAATTCAGAAGATGGAATCTGTGACCTCACGATTTCCCTTGGGCTTTGAAATCATTACTTATTCATTCTTTATTTCTGACAGTGTCTGAGGAGTAGAAAAAGCATCCTTCATCAGCGTGAAACAGGAGCTAGAGATAAAAGTTAACTAGGGCCTTGTTACTCAGCGTGGTCCTCAGACCAGCAGCCTTGGTATCGTCAGCTTCTCCTCCCCTCACCCCAACCTCCAGATCTGCTGAATCAGAATCTGCATTGTAACACGGTCCAGGTGATTTGTATTGCCCTGAAAATTTGAGAAGCCCTCAACTAGGGAACAGTGATTCTGTTGCCAACCTTCTGACCTTCACCATCTGAAAGCTTGAAGAAGAAAAAACAGCCTCTGGAAAACAAAAAGGGGAGAAAATTACTCCGATTGTAATCATTAATGGAATCACTGATCAAGCCGTTTGCATTGTTTCAGCAAATTTCCTATCACTAACGGGATACTGTCATGCTTAAAGTGGAATGGCAGAGACACTGGCTTGTTCTGACCCAAATCAGCTAATTAGTCTTGGTTAGTGATTAGACTGCAGTGGAAAGGAGAGAAAAGCCTTCCACAAGGGCCTTGACAAGGAAATGCAGCTGTTTCTCATAAACTACAATGAATGAGCCTATAATAAGGCTTCGCCCTTTATAACCTGCAGTCTCTTGCCTGTCTGTCATCAGAGAGGCAACCCCTTCCCGCGAGGTTACTTCTGAGGTGCCAAGAGTTGCAAGGAGAGCGCAGATGTGCCAGCGGAGGGGAGCTTTTTGAGCGTCCAGGTAAGAGAAATATACAAAACCAAAAAAGGATTTCCTAGACTCCTTCCTCAATTCTAAAAGGCCACTGATTGCAGAAACACCTTAGGCCTAACAGGAGCTTTGCAGGAGGGATTATCAAGACTTGCCTGTATAAGCCACAGACGTCTCCATTTTTAAAATGTGAAATTGAGGAAGGCAGCATTGTGGGGACACATCTTAGAGTCCAGAGAACTTGGCAGACCAGTGCTTGACAGCTTCATTGCCCGGGTTTGCTGATGGATATTAGCAGTTCAGTCTCTACATGGGTCCCTGAAAATGTATATGAAAATACAATGTTCACTGTTTTCTGCAGGCATCTGTTTTGCTGTGGAACTGAAATACAACCCAAGGAACGCAAAGGAAGAGAAATATCAAGACTCCTTTCTCCAAAGAAATTTGGATTGAAAATCAGGTAAGTCTCAGTTTTGTGCTCCTGCAAAACTTTGCCTTTCCTGACCTGCAGCCTGAGTCTGGTCACCTAATGATCCATTCTTGATGAAGAAAGACCATCCAACCATGGGTGTGTATGTGTGGTGCTGGGGGGATGGTCAGAAGCAGAGAGAGAAACTGCGGTCCTAAAAGGGGACAAAAATTGTCCCGCAAATACATAGTGAGTCCATGACATTCTGATTCCCTAACATGCAAAGTCAGTGTCTTTCACTCTATCGTACCTCCTCCTTCAAATTATCCTAGGTTTTCTGGTGTAACCGTCAAGCCTCTTTAAATGAGTAAGAGTCCTCTCTCTCTAGCCATAGCCTGAGAAATGCACACCAATTAAAAATAGCACGGGGGCGGGGGGGGGGCTTCCCTGGTGGCGCAGTTGTTGAGAGTCCGCCTGCCGATGCAGGGGACACGGGTTCGTGCCCCGGTCTAAGAAGATCCCACATGCCGCGGAGCGGCTGGGCCCGTGAGCCATGGCCGCTGAGCCTGCGCGCCCGGAGCCTGTGCTCCGCAACGGGAGAGACCACAACAGTGAGAGGCCCGCGTACTGCCAAAAAAAAAAAAAAAAAAAAAAACAACCAAAAAACAGCAGGGAATGCCACCAGAAAATCCAAAGTCAGAGGTCTTAATGCGCGCCAAAGTTAGACAATGCATTTCCCTATCCTGCTCACCATTGCCACATGTCACGGAATGAGCAATGAATCATCTTTCGCTAAGGGAAGAGCACTTTCTTCCTATGGCCCTCTCGAAAGTTGTTTTCTGCCTTTTATTTTTTTCACTTTTAAATTGATTGTGGAAAACTCTTATGTTTATGTAGAAACTAAATTTACCAGAGAAAAAGTCAGAAGGAAGAATCCTAAATGTTAAGAGTAGAAAAATCTGTGTCACCAGAAAACGAGGTCATGTTTGCTTTTATAGGCATTTATCTGAATTTTAAAAAGGAAAAGAAAGAAGGAAAAATCTAAGTGGCTATTTATAAAAGGCAAAAGCTTTCTGAAGGATTCCTCATAGAGGCCTCGAGGCTTTCCAGGAGCTACAGCACTGGCTCTTCTTTCCCCTGAATCCTTTAGCTCCCTCTAGTGACCAACAATATAACACTGCCTACAGGTGCAGAGAGTAAACATTTTCTAAAGCCTCGCACTTAGATATAGTACCTGGAGGTTTCTACAGCATTATTCACATACGTCTGATCATTTGCCACAAAAACTGTAGGAAGTAAGAAGGAAACGTGTTCTTTTCCCCATTTAACAGATAAGTAAACTGAGGCTCAAATGGGGCCGAGAGTTGTGCAAGGTCACATGGCTGGTAATAAGGGGACCTGGCCTCCAATTCCATTTCCCTGGGGTTCTGCTGCACTCCTCACATTCTGGATCAATTGTGTGAACTTAAAATCCATGAATATTCTCATAGAAAGCACTCATGGAAGTATTTTCAAGGATATATAGAAGTATTCTTGACTTTCCGGGGTCCCTTTGAGAATCTTATGAGAGCTATGGGCCCAAACCTACATTTTTCCATACAACATCAGGAGATCTTTGGACCACCCGGAAGGGTATCCCCTGACCCTCTAGGACGCCAAGGATCCCATTAAAAAGCCATCGCCATATCTTGGATATAATCTTGAGATATCAAGAACTCAAGGCATATGAACTTTGAAGTTCTTGTCTCTTTCCCTTCATTATGATGTTTTCCATGCTCATCCAGTTATCTCTTCAGCATTGTTCAGAGTATTTAAAAGTATTGAAAAAAATTAGTATATATTTGCTAACATTTAAGGAAAAGCCTGTGGATGTTGCCATCAACGCATTCTAGCATTCCCACAGGTGTGCCTGGGATTAGTGGCAAACTGAGATGTTTCTAGGAAAGTAGCAATTTGAAAGCACTTTTTCAAATGTAAGAGCATACCACAGTCTCACCGGCTGGCTCTGGGGAGAGCCTAAAGAAGCAACACAGTAAATATACAAAGAGTTTCTTCTGTGAACACAAAGCAGTAGTGCCTCCAAATTTTTAGCTCTTTTCATCCTGGCATTTCCAATGGCTTTGCTAGTTCACCTAAGTCTCTTCCAGTTAAGCTCCATAAGGGTGGGGACCATTCTCTTCTCTGAGAATCAGTCATATTCTCAGCATACAACATGGTCCCCAGTTCTAGTATACCCTCAACAGATAGTTAATGAATATGTGAGTGGTCCTCATTGAGTCACAGCCCCTCTGGGAAACTGCTCATTTCCCTCCCTAATGAATCAGTTTCCTGATTTCCAGTCCTCTGGTTTTCTGGGACACTCACTAGAACACTCCACACAGGTAACCTCAGATTCCAGATACTTGGCTGCTCTTATGACAAGTTCTGTTCTCTATTCTGGGACCCACACCCACAGGCTAGATTGGGCTACGAACAAGCCTAAGCAGTGATAACAGCTTCCTGCCTTTGCCCTCCTAGAAAGGGTATCACAGTTTTGAAGGGATGTATTAAAATTTGAGTGAAAATGCAGTGCTCTAGTGGCTAGAAGAAAATTCAGCCATCAAGGCTAGTAAGAGTTCATCTGAATTAGGAAGGCCTTTTGGATCATCTCATACATACCCCACTCCTCTGAGCTTTTATCATGTAACTTCCCTCAGCTTCTGGTCCACCCTGCCCACCTGGTGAAATGTCACCTCAGAAGTGTCTTCTCCAATGAACCTATGGTTACTGGGGGTTGCGGGGGGAAGGGTGGAAGGAAGGGATAGTTAGGGAGTTTGGGATTGACATGTACACACTGCTATATTTAAAAAAGATAACAAACAAGACCTACTGTATAGCACAAGGAACTCTGCTCAGTGTTATGTGGCAGCCTGGATGGGAGGGGAATCTGGGGGAGAATGGATACATGTATATGTATGGCTGAGTCGCTTTGCTGTGCACCTGAAACTATCACAGCATTGTTAATCGGCTATACTCCAATATAAAATAAAAAGTTTAAAAAATGTAATACAAAAAAGGTGTCTTCCCCACCTCTCCTGGTTAGCAACTCTCACCTGTTTCCATAGCAAAGTTCCTACCTTTATGACAGTGCTGTGATCATAATTATATATATCCCCTCCTCTCTCATATGCATTAAGCCCAACAAGAGGGGCAGGAGTTGCTGAATTCAAGAATGGACTAGGGGTGGGAATTCCCTGGCAGTCCAGTGATTAGGACTCTGCGTTTCCACTGTTGGGGGCCCAGGTTTCATCCCTGGTCAGGGAACTAAGATCCTGCAAGCCATGCGATGCAGCAAAAAAAAATGGAGTAGGGGAATAAGGAGGCAAGAGAGAGTCAGAGAAATGGCAACAGAAGGACTCAGCTGGCGTTGCTGGCTTTGAAGATGGAAGGGGCCACGGGCCAAGAAATGCAGGTGACCTCTAGAAGCTGAAAAGGCGAAGAAATAGATCCTCCCCTAGAGTTTTCAGAAAAGGTTTGCCCTGCCAACACCTTGATTTTAGCTCAGTGAGATCCATGTCAGACTTCTGATGACCTCCAGAATTGTAAAATAATAAGTCTGTGTTTTAAACTGAAAAAAAAAACCCAAAAGAATGGACTGTTTTACTCTCCAGTTTGTTTCTTATCTTGATTCTGGCAAATCGTATTTTTTCAGCGGTTACTGGTAACAACCCCATGAAAGCATAGAGGCTTCTCAGTGAAGAATTATGGTCTGAGCCACAGCTAAAAGCTGGGATTTCAGGTGGCTGGGGTCTTAGTACCACTCACCAGTCTGTTTCTTATCTTGATTCTGGCAAATCGTATTTTTTCAGCGGTTACTGGTAACAACCCCATGAAAGCATAGGGGCTTCTCAGTGAAGAATTATGGTCTGAGCCACAGCTAAAAGCTGGGATTTCAGGTGGCTGGGGTCTTAGTACCACTCACCAGTCTTTTTACCCACAGTGCTCTTCTTTTCCCGGGTGCCCTATTAGCTATCTTATTTAAATCAAAGTTTCCCAAATTTTTGAGCACCACCTTCGGGGTTTTTGCCATATCAAAGCTAATATTTACTGAATCCCTTCCTTCCAATTAACTGAATTTTTAAGCAGCACTTTTGCTTTATAAGTAATATCCATAAAGTATTAGGTTTGTTTTTTATTAATATGCATTAAAACAAAAGCAAAACTATTAAAAACTTTAAAAACCTTTGCATTAAAATAAACTCATAACTACTACAATCTTAAAAATGACTTTGCCTACGTACACACAGGCGTACCCAAAATCGCCTTCGAGTATCATCAGTGGCGTAGCTGCCCCACTTTGTGAAATACTTTCCGAAGCCTTCACTACCCTCCCCAGGCCTTCTATCCAGACCTACCCCTTCACTCCCAGGAGGCTCCCCCACTTCCTACATTCTTAAAAAGAGTCCATCAGATCTGAATTCCATCAAGCATCTCCCCATACCTTCCCACTCCATACACACCCCTGAAATCACACCTGCATGCGCTCTCACCCATCCTTCCTGCTTTGCTCCCAGATGAGGAGCTGCCCTTCTTTCTATTTAAGAAATGTCTGTTCACTTGTGTGCTGAAGTCCATCCCGATGCGATGCATTGCCTCAAGGATCTTACCCCAACAATTAACTTCTCTTTTGCTTATATCTAAATTATTTTAATTTGGAAATATATTATGCATACAAAAGCACATAAGTATATCTGTTCAGATTAAATAGTAATAAAAACACAAGCATGTGTGTGCCCATCACTCAGGTTAATAGAGCACGACTATTAGTACCTTCAAACATGCTCTGTATCTCTATCATATCTCCTACTCAGGAATAAGCTCTGGCCTTTCTTTATGGTTTTAATGCCTATGCATGCAGACTTAAACAACATATTTAGTTTTGCTTAGTTTTAAGTCTTATGTAATACAATCATACTGACATATTCTGTGACTCACTTCTTGTATTCAATATTATGTTTTGAGATTTACCCATTTTTGTGTGCATAGCGCTAGCTCTTTATTTTTATTTCTGTTGTGTATTTCATTTCATGACTAACCTGCAAGCTTCCTTCATTTTGTTTTATTTCTGTAGAATATTCCATTACATGACTAATCCACAATTTATTTATCATGTTACTGTTGTTGGATATATGAGCTGTTTTCAGCTTTTTGTTATTATAAGCGATACTATTTAGACATTCTTGCAATTGTGTCCTATTGCATATTAAGGATTTATTTTTAGGGCAGTGGTTTTCAAACCATTTAATACAACTCATACATCTTACATGTAAAATAGATAGCTAGTGGGAAGCAGCCACGTAGCACAGGGAGATCAGCTCAGGGCTTTGTGACCACCTAGAGGGGTGGAATAGGGAGGATGGGAGGGAGACGCAAGAGGGAGGAGATATGGGGATATACGTATATGTATAGTTGATTCACTTTGTTATAAAGCAGAAACTAACACACCATTGTAAAGAAATTATACTCCAACAAAGATGTTAAAAAAAAAAAGAAATACCTTTTACAGCACAACCCAAAATGATTAACAGAATGCAAAACCTTACTATTAGCAATCCAAAAAAATTAAACAATCCATAATCTTACTATCAGCAATGCATTCTGATTATTTCTATTCTGTTCTGTTTAAGTCTATCATATTCTGCAGTTTGTTTGTTTGTTTTAAAAAAGACTGGTTCACATCAAATCCTCTGGGATTGAGAGACATAGTTTTTCGAGGCAGAAGCCTAGTGTGTCCCCCTTTGCCTGGCAAAGCAATAAAGCTATGCTCTTCTACTTCACCCCCCCCCAAAAAAATACTCATTCACCCACCAATGTGGTCTGACCTCGATCAAAAAAATTAAACTGCCTTATGACACATGCCTTGGAGTAACATTGCTGGGTTGCAAAGCACATACGTGTTTTAACTTTCCTACATAATGATAAACCACTCTCTCTCAATTTATAGACCAATAGGACATGTAAGTTACAGTGCTCCCTGGCCTTGCTAACTTGGTGACAAATAAACTTTTAAAATGCTTTCTAATTTGTTGACATTCCATGGTAGCTCACTGTGGTTTTAATTTGCATTTCCAAGGTTACTAATGAGCATATTCCCTATACTAACGGACAATTTGTGTTTCCTCTTCCATGAAATGCCTGTTTATATATTTGGCCATTTTTCTATTAGGGTACCTACACCTTATATATTTATAAAAGTCCTTTCTATTTTTGAGGTGCTGATCATTTGTTGGAAATGAGTTACAAATATCATCTCCCACTCCATAGCTTGTCTTTTGACTTTCTTTAATGTGTTTTTTGATGAACCGAAGTTATGTAATATAGTTGAATTGATCAATCTTTTCCTCTATGATTTGCATTTTATTGTTTAATGTCTTAAGATCTCCTGTATCAGGAAATTGTATTAAACTACATAGTCTTCTAAAAGTTCTATGCTTATGCTTTCACAATTTGTCTTTCATCCACTAAAAGCTGACTTTCAGTATGGTACAAGGTAGGGAACACACTGTATTTTTTTAATCTACATGATCGTGCCAGCAGCATGTACTGAATGGTTGATCTTCTCTTCAGTGGTCTGCAATGACTCCATCATGAATCAAGCTTGCATGATCTACATGATCGTGCCAGCAGCATGTACTGAATGGTTGATCTTCTCTTCAGTGGTCTGCAATGACTCCATCATGAATCAAGCTTGCATGCGTGATTGGTTTGTTTCTACACTCTCTATTCGGATCCACAGATCTATTTATACAATGTCTTGATCATCATAGCTTTAGTCCTAAATCTGAGTAAAGCAAGCCTCGCCACATCTTGTTCTTCCTAAGTTTCTGGTCTATTTGGGGACTTGTTTCTCTTCCACATCATTTTAGAGTCACCTTTTCAAGCTTCTCCTAAAACCTGTTTGGATTTTGATTGGAATTACATTGAATCTATCAATAAATCTGGAGATAACCTGGCATCTTTACTGCACTGAGTTTTTCTATTCAAGATTATGGTATATCTCTCCCTTCATTTAAGCTGTCTTTAATGGTGTTCAGTAATGTTTTATCATTTCCTCCACGAAAGGGTTTACATTCCTTAGAAATTTATACTTTATGTCGGCGTTATAAAAAGGCAACTAACTGATCACTGCTAGTAAGTAGAAATGCATCTGACTTTCCTACATTGATACCGTATTCAACCACTTTGCCTAACTCTCTCATTAAGTAAAATGATTTATCTGTAGAAACTTTTAGAATTATTTAAAATCAGTAATGATCTTTTTTCTTTCTAGTCTTTATCATTTTTATTTCTTTTTCTTATTTTACTCTACTGGCCTAAATATGCAGTGGTTTCAGGTGCTAGCCAACCTCTCTATTTTCTTCCTAATCTTAAAGGAAATACTTTTAACATTTCATCATAAGATGTATTTGCTTTATGTTTGTGTAGTTGCCTTCATCAAATTAAGTTTATAGTAAGAGTTATTTCAGCTGTCATTTCTCATAATTCTTACTTGTAGTTCACTTTTTCCTTGTGTGTTTTTTTAATGTAAGACACTATTGAAGTATAGTGAGATCCTATAAACTGTACATATTTAAGATGTACAATTTGATAAATTTTGACATATGTACAGTTGACCCTTGAACAACACAGGGGTTTGGGTGCTGACCTTCCACTCAGTTTTCCACTCAGAAAAACACCTATAACTTGCAGTCAACTCTCCGTGTCCACTGTTCCACATCTGCAGATTTAACCAGTTGTACATCCATGTAGTACTGTAGTATTAACAGAATTTATTGGAAAAAATCCCCCTATAAGTGGACCCATGCATGTTCAAACCCCGTGTTGTTCCAGGGTCCACTGTACACATCTGTGAAACATCACCACAATCAAGATAGTGGACACATCCATTACCTCCTCAAATTTTCTCTTGGATATATGAATCCTCCCTCAAAACTTCCCTGCCAATCCTGACACCCCTGTCTCCAAGCAACCACTGCTTTTTGTCAGTAATGATTAGCTTGCATTTCCTAGAAGTTTACATAAACAAAATGGTACAACGTGTATCCTTTTTGGTCTGGCTCCTTTAACTCAGTATAATTATGTTGTGATTCATCCATGGTGTATGTCTAGAGTACGTTCTTTTTTTATTACTGAGTAATGTTCCATCCTATGATAGACCACATTTATTTATTATACAGTAACGGACATTGAGTTGTTTGCAGGTCTTGGCTACTAAATCACCTTTAGCCTTCTTCTGGGGTGCAGTTAAGTTACTTGAGAACTATTTGATTCTGTTGGTCTTGCTCTTAAGCGTTGCTATGTGAGACTACAGAAGCATTCATTCTTGGACTAATTGTGTCCCACTACTGAGGCAAAACTCTTCTGAGTACTCTCCCGGACGACTAGGCTTATGAGGCTTGAACTCTGTCTGGTGGAAGCAGGAAATATTACCGGCACTGCATGAGCCTTGGGGATTGTATCCTCTAATCACTGTAGATAGCTTTTTCCCCAGCATCAGATAGTTTCCTCACAGGTATGCACTGATCAGTACTTAGCTGACAACTTTAGGAGGACTCTCTGCACATCTCCAGAGTCCTCTTTCTGTGCAGCTCTCCCCTCTAGTACGCTGTCCTGCGTTGTCCATAATGATGGCTCCAGCATCCATCTTGGAACAAGAGGTGACTTTGAGGTTGGAAGCTATGCAGTAAGAGAATAGAGCAGAAAGATAGGTGCATAGGTCCCTACTGACCCACGGAGCCCTATCAGCCTAAACCATCCATCTCTCGACTCCTTTTATGAGAGAGAAGTAAATCTCTGTGTTCAATCCTCCATTATTCTGGAGGACAGGGGGAGTGTTACAAACAGCATATCTAGGCCTAAGTAATACATCTGCCAACTCTGAAAGCTCAGTTATCCGAAATTCTTTTCTTGCCTTTCACATCAAACAAATTCTGCTGATTTTGACCCAAATCTTCCCTCACCTTTCATTTTATACTACCCAAGTCTAACTTCAAGGCCTCAATGTTTTTTGCTTAGACAAACACAGTGACTATTGAAGTAAGTTTTCTAAAACATAAGCCCATCTTGTCTCTGAACCATTTTAAAACCTACACAAGTTCATTATCTACGGAATAAACTCTAAACCCCTTAGCATTTCTTCCTTGGCCCTTCACAGTAGACACCTACCTTCTTTTCCTTCTCTTCCACTTCAAATTTTACTGCTGACATATCTGATGGATTCTTATATATTAAACATATCAAGTGGTTCCATGACTTTACGCCTTTGTTCACATTATACATGTGGGATGCCTTTCCCCTTTTCCTCATCTATTTCTTTTTGTCCTTTATTTCCCAGTTGGTATATAAGCTCATTCAGCCCCTCTTGTTTGATGTCCTGCATCCCTCTTCCACATTTCCTCCTGCCATCTCTGTATCTTGCACATATCTCTGTCACTGTATTTATTATGCAATAATATTTTGTTTACGTTTTTACCTTCCCTCCTATGCAATGAGTTCTGAAGATGGGGAAAATACCCTACTGACCTCTGTATGCCCAGCAAACAGTATAGTGAAATTCCTAGCTCGTAACATTGGTAAAAAACTATGTACTGAAGTAATGAAAGTGTTTTATGAAAATTAGCAGAAATTAATAAGCAAAACATAATAATTATGATAACTCTCAAGAAAAGATGTTTTCTCTAAAAACTAAAGAGGTGGGTCATGGTGTTTTAATGAATTTGATACAAACAAAAATCTCCAGTAAGATGAGTAGAATAAAAGCATCTACCCAGAAGTGGCGTTGAACGAATTCTGTCAGCTATGTTCATAAAGGACTTAGCATCGTGCTTGGAACACAGTAAGCTCCCACTAGCTTGAGCTATCATGATTGTGATTATTATTAACGTGTAATTCTGTCATAGAGCACCAAAAAATATTATGAATGTTAGAGAAATCTTCATAGGGTAGGAAGATATCTAAGACACCTTTATGACTCTGTTGGGAAATTAGTGTCACAAATGTCAAAAATAGGGGCTTTCCTTCCTCCAGAGAGTTTACTACATAGCTTCTTGAAGTAGTAGTTATTGCTTGGGAATAGAAAGTAACCATCTATTTGCATGAGACCATTTGGTTGTTGAAATTGAAGCCCTAAAACTAGTTATGTGATCGCCTTTGTTTTTCAATCTGCAAGAGGAGCCAGAACTCTGAATCGACTTTAAGAACTCAAACCATACTTCCAAGAAGTTGAGCTTGGGTGTTTGCTTGCGCTTTATATAAATGTACGTATAAACAAAGCAATGCTTTAGCAGGATATGGGAGGAGTGTGAGAGGGAATTTAAACAGCGGACACATTGTCTAGGTTTTCTCTGGTATGAGAGATTAAAGAAATGATCATAGCTTCACACATACTGCATGTTTGTGCAGTAATTATGCTTTACAATTGGTTCTGGTTTCTCCATTAATGCCAAAGGTTCTTTTTTTGAATGTGATAAACCTTTTTGGCTCCAGCATACCAGTTCCTAACATTCCTTGGCCTTTTTATGCTCAATGATGGAGTTTTAAAAGCTATATTTTGTATAACTCTGGGGTGTGTGTGTGTGTGTGTGTGTGTGTGTGTGTGTTAGAGCCACAGATAGGGCTGAGGAGACAGAAGAGGAAAAGAGAAAATGGGGCTTGGAGGGCTGACTATACTTTAAAAGTCAACTCATACGGCAAACATTCATAGTCAAAAAAAAAAAGATAGATTAAAAAACGTGCGAAAGAGGGACTTCCCTGGCGGTCCAGTGGTTAAGACTCCGTGCTCCCAATGCAGGGGGCTCGGGTTCAATCCCTGGTCGGGGAAGAAAGATCCCACATGCTGCACGGTGCAGCCAAAAGAAAAAAAAAAGGCAAAAGAAAAACAGTCGCAGAACATAATTTTAAGATTCGTACTCACTAAATTTATTTAGGTGACAACAAAACCTGATTGCACACAAACACGTGGATATATGTCTAGGTCTGATTGTCTGTTCTCCATACTTTGCCTAGGTACGTCCATTTGATTGGCCCCGAAAAGGAAAAAGTAGCAACAATTGTTTTGATGTACCGTATGCAACAGAGTTAAAATAGAATTTGCTCAAAATTAGTTTACTCCTATTTTATTTCACTTTGCTGCTTAGCTTTAGGTTACCCTAAATCGGCCCCATGAACCTGGCATTTTTTAACTCTTGTCCTTCTCCAACATTTATTAGTAAAGGCGTCATGATAAATGGGAAACATTACTGATATTCTGATTTACTGCCAACATTTCCCTTTCTCTAGGTACCAATATCCTAATATTATCAATGCCTATATCAGGTGTTATGCTAGGTATTTTGAAACCCAGTTCACCTATTAACTAGTAAGTTAGCTTCTCTACACTAATGTTTTCTTGAGCATAAAATTGGAGATAATGAAAGTACCTACATAATGGAGTTGTAAAAATTAACATAAAGTGCTTAGAAAAATGCCTGGTACATGGTAAACACTCGATACATGTTCATCACTATTATTATTTACTATTATTTAAATTAATCCTCAAAACCACCTTTTGAAGCAGAAATTATAATCCCATTTTACAGATAAGGACATTGTGACTCAGAAGCTAACAAATGTGCTCAAAGTTTCTCAGCTAATAAGCCTCAGAGCTGGAATGTGAACCCATTTCTGCATGCTTTTGAAGCCCATGCTCCACATTATGCTACCTTGCTGACTCAATCTAACTTTTTATTCGTCCCTTGGGCATATGGTCTTAACCCCTCTGTGCCTCCGTTTCCTCATCTGTAAAATGGGGGATATAATGGTACCTACTTCCCATGGTTGTTAAAGTAAGCCCTCGATAAACATTGTTATACCAGTGTTTGTCCTAGTGATGACATTCCTTTCTAAAACCTAGGGCTACCTTGAGACTTTCTACGCAAGTTAAGGAAAAACACATAACTGGTTACATAGTAAAGCGGTGGCCAATTTTAACCTCATCTTTCACTCAGTGACATGATCATTACTAAAGGTCCCTTTAATCTGCTTAACATTTTATTCCTAAATTTCTCTTTGAACCTCTCTTGGAAGAACCCTAACATCTTTATGTAAGAATAACAGACTCAAACCACCTGAAATAACAAAAGGAGGGATTTTTTTAAAGGGGATCTGTTTGTTCTGGAATACCATGAAAGAAGTCCACTAATTCAGCAGATTACTAGCTTCAAAGCACTTCATCTTGACCAACTTGGAAGCCCAAACACTCCTCATGGTCCGCATACAAATGTGAATTTAACGACTGGCCTGACAAGCGCATTATAAAAGTTGTATGAAAGAGAAAAGAGTGAAGTGGGTGACCAAGGAAAGAGTGAGGGTTTCGTTCTGAAAGGAGTCTAGTTTATGATTGCTAACTTGTTATTTCAACAGCCATAGTTAACACTTTCTGCTGTCTAGTATGGCTTAAGTTGTTACTTTGGTTGGATTTTTCTTTTTTTTCCCCTGAAGCATGACGTGGTCTTCCTTTTTCTTAAACGGCTAAAAGTATTTCAAATGACATTCTAAAACCCAGGGGACCGAACAGGGCATTTTTCAAAAAATAGGCTAGTCAGAACTAAAACTTGTAAAAACAAAAACTAAACTCCTATGAGAAATTAAGTATCAAATTTTTCACCAAAGAATTGCTTATCATATGTGGCATCATCAGCTCTTGATTATACGTGTTAGTGGTGGGGACCAGTGACCCAGATAATCCAAAAATCCAAAAATCATTTATCTGGTTTTGGAATGTGGTGGTGGTTTTTTTTGGTTTGGTTTTGTTTTTTGTTTTTTCTTTTGGTATTTACATTTGATCTTGGGTATATCTGGAGTTCTTGGGATTAGAAATAGAAACAAAATAAGGAGGTCACACTGTTTGACTCAGAGAACCAGGAAAAGCCATCCAGATTCTTGACCTTGAACTTGTTCCCAGCTCTGCTTTCAGTTCTACCAGGAGTTAAGACTTCTTTGCCAGACTACCGACTTTCTCTTTTTCAGCCTGCAATATTTGTGGCTTATATCTTTCATTAAGTGAAAGAGAAAATAGTGTTTGGAAGTAGAAAAGCCTACTTTCTAGTGCCAAGAGGAGGACCACATGATGCATGAAATAAGAAAAAAACAGGTACTGAATGATCTTAAATGGTTACTGCACTCTGTACCCTCATTTTCCTTCCTGCACAAGCTGATTCTAATGAGGGTTAAAAGCAATGCTGGGACAAAGCCCTCAGCCTTGTCCTTGGTACATATTTAGTTCTGTATAAATGACAGCTCCGTTTTATTAGCTTCAGGTTGAGGAAGATTTACTGCTGCCAAATCACATGGTGAATTATCAATCTGTAAGAGAAGAATTAAATACAATCCTACGGAAAAATATATTGTAAACATCTTTGCAGAATAAATGAAAAACAGCATTGCTCCACTACCCAAGTGAAACATTTAAAAGTGATACATTTAAAAAGTGCAAATGTCAAAAGGTCAAGAGGGAAGAAAACATTGTAATGCAGAGAAAAAACACAGCCAGAAAACTCCTGATTTTTCTAACAAAAAGCCCTCTCTCAGTTGCTTGCAATTATTCCCTTTTATTACCCAAAATATAACAAACTTGTTTCATTTTAATTACTTGCTACCGGCAAGGCAAGCAATGTACTGTGTCACTTCTGTTTGGTGAGCGTTTCATTATACTGCTGGATTACTTATTAATGGTTTGTTTATTTAACTCCCAGGACACAAATGTCTGCATTATCTGAATACAATACCTCTGCCCAACCCATCCTAGAACTTCTTCACAATAGCAATAAATGATGCAGGGTTTTTAAAATCTCCATAAACACTAACTATAAATTGGAGGGTGTCATGCAGTAATTGTTCAACTGCATATTCTGCTTTTGGAAGAGAAAGTTGCATTTCATTATCTAATTATGTCCTAGGAGTAATGTAAGTGTTAATCATAGTGGTGTTTTTCCATGATTTTATTCTGTTTCACCTCAGTAATTCTCAGGTTAGTTGGGATTTGTTACACTTCAAGGATTTTCATTCCATACTATTAAAGCTATACAACATCTGTAATACTCATTTGTAGACTCATGCCCAAAAAATTAACTTCCCAAATATTAAAATTGAAATGATCATTCATTAATGATGTGATTTCACTGTGTATTGTCCCTGTGTTCAACTTAGGTTGAACTTCCAAATCAACTTGAATTATTCCAAATGAAGGTATTAGCTTCTTCTCAAACAATCCCAGTAGTTCTCAAAATTTAGAGTACATAACACTCCAGGAGGGTTTTTTAAAATGCGGATTCCTGGGCTCATCCATCAGACTGTATTAGTATATAAATTCAGGGGTGGGGATCAAGGGTCTCTGTTTTTAACCAACACCATACAACACCATAGTCAATTCTCGTTCAGACGATTTGCAACACACATTTTTAGAATCACCAACTTATACTGATACATTGATTAAATGTGCAAAGGAATTTAGTTGCCATAACTATACCACAAAACTTTTTTGACTTGTCTGTTAATCCTAAGGATAAGTATTATACTGAAAAATGAACTTAAACACGTTTAAACTTGTTCAACTTAATAATAGAAGTTAGCTATACTTAAAGGGGCATTTTTTTTTTTGTGAGTCACTACTTCAAATATTTACTGCACGCTTATTTCATACGCTCTGCACTGAAGCATATAAAAAATAAACAAAACTAGATTCCATTCAGCAGGGCTTTAAAATCTAGTTAGGGAGGCAAGATACAACCATAAAGAAGTTAAGTTACTTAAAGTGAATGATTAAACGGCAAATAAGGGGAAATCAGGGGCACTGATAGGGATTGAAGTGAAAAAAAGGCCTTCCCATGAGTGCAGGGGCAGAGAGAGGGAGGTAACACAGACCTTGAGGTTAAAGAAAAGTCAGAGGGGGACTTCCCTAGCAGTCCAGTGGTTGAGATTCCCCCTTCCAATGCAGGGGGTGCAGGTTCGATCCCTGGTCAGGGAGCTAAGATCCCACACGCCTCGCAACCAAAAACTCAGAACATAAAACAGAAGCAATATTGTAACAAATTCAATAAAGACTTTAAAAATGGTCCACATCAAAAAAAAAATCTTAAAAAAAAAGTCAGAGGAGTGACTATTACATTGGAGTAATTATACTCTTGCACTGCCAGAAACACATGACATCTCAGCAGTACGTATTTTGCTTCAGAGTTCAGAGATGCCAACCATAATTAGAGCCAGATGCGTATATCAAGTCACTGCTTACTGTAAAAGGGGCAAAGCTCTAGCCCCAATTTTAAATTTTCTCCAACTGTCCAATTTTTTAATGTCAAAAATTGAAGAAAATAAAAACAACCCTCATCCATGATCAATATTTATCAGAGAATGAACAAAATTGAGGAAGAAAAGGCCAGGAAGTCTAGTGTAGAGGCACATTTTTAAGAAAAATGAAGAGAGGTTTTTATTCAAGTATCATGCCGGAACAGAGGGCAAAAATGGAGGGGAGACAGATATGCCCACCCCCAGGGCATAGACCAGAAAAGATAAATACAAAAGTCATTGGGGGCAGTGTGAGAAAGCAAATGCGTGAAGCAGGCCAGGGTGGGAGGCAACAGGCAGTGTTAAGACCTGTGACTGAAACAACACTAATGTCCATAGAAAATATCAAAAATATAATATTCATTCAAAAAAACCCTGTACACAAAGGTTCATGGCAGCACTATTAATAATAGCCAAAAGGTTAGAAATAGGCAAATGTCCACAACAACCTATGAATGGATAAACAAAATGTGGTATGCCCATACAATGGAATATTATTCAGCCAGAAAAAGGAAAGAAGCACTGATGCATGCTACAACATTGAGGAACCTTGAAAACTTATGCAACATGAAAGAAGCCAGACATAAAAGGCCATATATCATATGATTCCATTTATAGGAAATATCCAGAATAGGTAAATCCAAGGAGACAGAAGGCAGATTGGCAGATGCTGGGGGCTGAGGGAAGGGGAGAATGGAGAGTGACTGCTTAACTGGAACAGTTTTACTTTGGGGTGATGATGTTTTCTGGAGACAGAGGTGGTGGTTGCACACCATTATGAATTTGGCACATTGTGAATGTATTAAACGCCACTGACTTGTTCACTTTGAAATGGTTAATTCTGTCATGTGCATTTCATCTCAATTTTTAAAGGTTTGTATACAACCATGACAACCAGCTAGGTACTGTGGCCTACCTCACAATAGGCATCTACCTTCCAGTCCTTGCCAAGAGCTGCCGTGCCTCCACAAGGTCTGCTTGGTGCTGTCACACCTTACTGTTTGAAAGAGAATGGAAACTCAGATTTTTATATAAAAACTCACTATTTTAAATATTGGCAGCTAATTCAAAAAATGTAAACTGTGCCGGCCAATGAAAACATACCCCAGGGCTAAATGCAGTCCGTGGACCATCAATTTGTAAGTTCTGGCATTGCCCACCCCAGTTTAAATCAGGATACTTTTAGTAGTGTATAAACTCACTGTATTGTTTCATGATTTAAACTATTAGAGATGGATTAATTTAAAAAACAATTTGGTTTCCTGAATACACATATAAATATACATGGACTTTTTTGAAAGAAGACACTATGACATAAAGGCTGTTTCTTTCCCCATGACACCATGAAATGACAGTTCCCTTTCATGTATTTAATCTGAAATTATGCATTTTTTTCCTCTGTGGATGATATTCTGTTGGAATTATTCCAAACACAAGTTCTTCTCTGCTCAGCAAAAGCATTATGTTGAATGAAATGCAACCATCCATGTGCACTCTTAAACTAACTTCCTTAGCCTTGATCGTTATTCAATTTGATCTTTGTTCTGTTTAAGACCTACAAATAAAGTGGAATAAAGCCCTTATATTAAATAAATTCCAGATACTTATAACTATGTTTAAATCCTCTCCTACCAAATGACAAGTTATCATGTTAAAATAGAAGAATAGCAAATCATGCAATATTTATAAGAATAAACCAAAAAACTCAAAAGCGCTGAATTTATAAGTATGAATTTGGGGGCAGCATATATTTTAACTTTTTATGTTAAAACAATTTCAGGTTGACAAAAGAGTTGAAAACGTAGCATTGAGCATTTCCGTATACCCTTCACCCATCTTTTCCTTAGATATAATCATGGTATATTTATCCAACCATTTTAAACATTTATATAGCCATGGTACATTTACCAAAACTAAAATATTAACATTGGTACAATACCATGAACTCAACTATAGATCTTATTCAGATTTCTGTTCCAGGATCCAATCCATGATACTGCATTGCATTTAGTTTTTTCCTTAGTCTCCTCAGTCTGTGATGGTTTCTCTGTCTTTCCTTGTCTTTTATAACTTTGACTGTTTTGAGAAGTGGTCAGGTTTTTGTACCATGTCCCTCCATGAAGGTTTGTCTGATGTTTTATCATGAATATACTGCAGTTATGGGTTGGGGAGAGAATCCCACAGAGGTGAAGTGCCCTCCCAGTTGCATCATACCAGGGAGTCCATGTTGTCAAACCGTGTTATTACTGGTGATATTAACCTTGATCACTTGGTTAAGGTGTTGTCAGATGTCTTTATATTCTCTTCCTCAAAAGTAAGACACTAAGTCCAGCCCGCACTGAATGGGAGAGGAATTAAGCTCCACTTCCTGGAGGGAAGAGTATCAAAACATTTGTAACTATGTGAAACCACTACAGTAATGAATAACGGTTTGGGAGGAGATAGTGTGAAACTATGCAAATATCCTGTTCCTCCTTAAAGTTTCATCTGCTGACATTAGAACTCAGCAGTAGATCTTGCCTGCAGCAATTACTACTGTGGTGTTCTAAGGGGGATTTTCTGTTTCCCTCATTCCTTCTACATTTATTAACTGGCATTCTTTTTTCTTTTACTAGCACTTTTTTTTTTAACTGAAGTGTATTTGACACATAAATATTATATGTTATAGGTGTGCAATATAGTGATCACAATTTTTAAAGGTTATACTCCATTTATAGTTATTATAAAAGATTTGCTATATTCCCTGTGTTGTCCCCATGTTTTATCCTTGTAGCTTATTTTATACCTAACAGTTTGTACCTCTTAATCCTCTACCCTTATATTGCTCTCCCAGTTTCCCTCTCCCCACTAGGAACCACTAGTTTGTTCTCTATATCTGTGAGTCTGCTTCTTTTTTGTTATATTCACTAATTTGTTGTATTTTTTAGGTTCCACATATAAGTGATATCATACAGTATTTGTCTTTGTCTGACTTATTTCGCTTAGCATAATGCTCTCCAAATCTATCCATGGACACTTAGGTTGCTTCCATATCTTGGCAATTATAAATAATGCTGCTGTGAACATTGGGGAGCATATATATTTTCAAATTAGTGTTTTTGTTTTTTTCTGATATATACACAGGAGTGGAATTTCTGGGTCATATGGTAGTCCTATTTTTAGTTTTTTGAGAAACCTCCATACTGTTTTCCACAGCAGCTGCACTAATTTACATTCCCACAAACAGTGTATGAGGGTTGGTTCCCTTTTCTCCATATCCTCACCAACGTTTGTTAGTTGTATTCTTTTCAGGATGGCTATTCAGACAGGTGTGAGGTGATATCTCATTGTGGTTTTGATTTGCATTTCCCTGATGATGAGTGATGTTGAGCATTTTTTCATCCACATAAATGTTTATTGAGTTCTTCTGCCCATTTTTAAATCAGGTTGTTTGTTTTTTGATGTTGAGTTGTATGAGCTGTTTACATATGTTGGATATTAACCCCTTATTGGTCATATCTTTGCAAATATTTTCTCCCATTTAGTAGGTTGTCTTTTCATTTTGTCAATGGTTTTCTTTGCCGTGCAAAAGCTTTGAAATTTAGTTAGGTCCCATTTGTTTATTTTTGCTTTTGTTTCATTTGCTTTAGGAGATGGACCCAAAAAAATATTGCTACAGCTTATGTCAAAGTGTGTTCTTCCTATGTTTTCCTCTAAGAGTTTTATGGTTTCCAGTCTTACACTTAGGTCTTTAATCCATTTGAGTTTATTTTTGTAAATAGTGTTAAAGAACGTTCTAATTTCATTCTTTTACATGTAGTTGTCCAGTTTTCCCAGCACCACTTGTTGAAGAGACTGTGTTTTCTCCATTGTATATTCTTGCCTCCTTTGTCATAGATTAATTTACCATAAGTGTGTGGATTTATTTCTGAGCTCTCTATTCTGTTCCATTGATCTATGTGTCTGTTTTTGTGCCAGTATCATACCGTTTTGGTTACTGTAGCTTTGTAGTATAGTCTGAAGTCAGGGAACTTATTCCTCCAGCTCTGTTCTTCTTTCTCAAGACTGGTTTGACTATTTGGGGCCTTTGTGTTTCCATACAAATTTTAAAATTGTTTGTTCTAGTTCTGTGGAAAATGCCATTGTTATTTTGATAGGGATTGCATTGAATCTGTAGATTGCCATGGGTAGTATGGTTATTTTAACAATATTAATTCTTCTAATCCAAGAACATGGTATAGCTTTCCATATGTCTGTGTCATCTTCAATTTCTTCCATCAGCATCTTATAGTTTTCTGGGCACAGGACTTTTACCCCCTTAGGTAGGCTTGTTCCTAGGTATTTTATTCTTTTTGATGTGATGGTAAATGGGATTATTTCCTTTCTATTTCTGATAGTTTGTTGTTAGTGTATAGAAATGCGACAGATTTCTGTATATTAATTTTTTTTCCTGCAAACTTTACTGAATTCATTGATGAGCTCTAGTAGTTTTTCTGGTGGCCTCTTTAAGATTTACTAGGTATAGTATCACGCCACCTACAAAGAGTGACAATTTTGCTTCTTCCTTTCCAGTTTGGATTCCTCATTTCTTTCTCTTGTCTGATTGCTGTGACTAGGACTTCCAAAACTATGTTGAATTAAAGTGGCAAGAGTGGGCATCTTTGTCTTGTTCCTGATCTTAGAGGGAATGCTTTCAGCTTTTCACCATTGAGAATGATGTTTGCTGTGAGTTTGTTGTATATGGCCTTTATTATGTTGAGGTGTGTTCCCTCCATGCCCACTTTCTGGAGTTTTTGTCATAAATGGATGTTGAATTTTGTCAAAAGCTTTTTCTGCATCTATTGAGATGATCATATGGTTTTTATTCTTCAGTTTGTTAATGTGGTGTGTCACATTGATTGATTTGCAGACATTGAAAAATCCTTGGATCCCTGGGATAAATCCCACTTGATCATGGTGTATGATTCTCCTAATGTATTGTTGGATTTGATTTGCTAATATTTTGTTAAGGATTTCAGCATTTGTGTTAATCAGATATATTGGCCTGTAATTTTCTCTCTCTTTTTTTTTTTTTTTGATATCTTTGACGGTTTTACTATCAGTGTGATACAGGCCTCATAGAATATTCTCAGAAGTGTTTCTTTCTCTGAAGTTTTTGGAATAGTTTGAGAAGGATATGTTTTAACTCTTCTCTAAATGTTTTGTAGAATTCACCTGTGAAGCCATCTGGTCCTGGACTTTTGTTTGTTGGGAGTCTTTAAAGTACTGATTCAATTTCATTACTGGTAATTTGTCTGTTCATATTTCCTATTTCTTCCCGTACAGTCTTAGAATATTGTACCTTTCTAAGAATTTGTCCATTTCTTCTGGGTTATCCAGTTTATTGGCTTATAGTTGTTCATAGTAGTCTCTTGTAATCCTTTGTATTTCTGAGGTGGTTGTAACTTCTCCTTTTTCATTTCTGATTTTATTGATTTGGGCCCTCTCCCATTTTTTCATGATGATTATGGCTAAAGGTTTATCAATTTTCTTTATCTTTTCAAAGAACTGGCTTTTAGTTTCATTGGTGTCTTCTGGTTTTTTTTTTTTAACCTCTTTCATTTATTTCTGCTCTGATCTTTATGGTTTCTTTCCTTTACTAACTTTGGGTTTTGTTTGTTCTTCTTTCTCTAGTTCCTTCAGGTGTAAGTTTAGGTTGTTTATTTGAGATTTTCTTGTTTCCTGAGCTAAGCTTTTATTGCTATAATCTTCCCTCTTAGAACTGCTTTTGCTGCATCCCATAGGTTTTGGATCATTGTGTTTTTGTTTTCATTTGTCCTTAGGTATTTTTTTTTTTACTTCCTCTTTGATTTCTTCAGTGATCCATTTGTTGTTTAGTAACATATTGTTTAGCCTCCATGTGTTGGTGTCTTCTTGAAGTTATTTTCTTGTAGTTTATATCTCGTCTCATAGCAATTGTGGTTGGAAATGATGCTTGATATGGTTTCAGTTTTCTTAAATTTACAGAGGCTTGTTTTATGGCCTAGCATGTGACCTCTCCTGGAGAATGTTCCATGTGTACTGGAAAAGAATGTGTATTCTGCTGCTCTTGGATAGAATGCTCTATTATATATCAATTAAGTCTGTCTGACCTAACGTGTCATTTAAGGCCAGTGTTTCCTTATTGATTTTCTGTCTGGATGATCAGTCCATTGGTGTAAGTGGGGTGTTAAATTCCCCTACTATTACTGTGTTACTTTCAATTTCTCCTTTATGTCTGTTAATACTTATTTGTAACTGAAATTCTTTTATAAGGAAGATTTGTCCCTCCCCACCCTGCACATTTATTTATTTACTTAGTAATTTAATCTGTTATGTATATGAATCCATGGATATTTATTTCATTCTTTAGATCATAATCCAATGTAATTTTTATTTATTTTGTCATTCACATTGTTCCAGTCTTGGCTATCAGCAGCTCTTTTAGGTTGGCCCCTGTGTCCTTTTGATATGCTCTCATCTCCTCCTCACTCCCTTACTTTCTGATAGTATATGGTGTTCCAGGCTTATCTTGTATTTTTCCTGCCCCAACCCTTGAATCAAACAGCCATTTCTCCAAGGAATTCTGGCTCCTTTTATTGTTAAATGGCATTTAGAAACCAAGATCTTGGGTGTGTTCATCACTACTAGGTGCCAGGGCTTCTCAGTCCTCTCAAGGAACAGCGCTGGAAATTACATGTATCATACTAACCATTGTAAACACACCTATCTACATTTATATCTGTACCTACCTGTTTGTATAGTAAACCCTAATTCCCACCTTCATTCCACTTATTTGTCACTTCTTTCTCTGATGGTGAAAAATGTGGCACCTGGCTCCCATTATCTACAATATATTTACTTATTGGTCCAACCCTGGCAAATATGTAAAGTGTCAGAATTGCTAAACTGTACCCCTTGAGAGAAAAAAATTTTACTAGTGTTTTTGTACAGTTCTTTTTGTCTTTATCCTTACAGGATCTAGGCAAAACACTGTTTTCCATAATTATTTAGGTAAACTCCTTTCTTTCCCCTCCCCTTCAGAGAGACTCTGCCCTGTATTTGTAATATAGTTAGATTCATTTGTCACAGTCTGCATTACATCCTGGATTCCCCTGGCATCCTGAGTTTTTTGTTTTGGGGGTTTTTTTGTTTGTTTTTTGGTTTTTTGCATGCAGTAAAAGTTATTCTTGTGGTGTATGAGTTTTGAGTTCAAAACTATGAGTTTTGAAAAATTCACAGAATTATATAACCCAACACCATAGTACCATACAGACCAGGCCCATCATCCTAAAAATCCTGTTGTGCTGTGGGGACAGCATTTTGAATTCTTTATTCAGACTCATACATGTTTAAAAATCAAATATGCAATTGACTAAAATAGTCATTTCTAGACTAATATTATTTCACACTATTTTTTTTACTTTTTTTTTCAAAGTTCATGTTATACTTTAAGAAATCTCCATTATTTATCAAACTCTAAAATTCTCTCTTGAAGAGATATCAAGTCTGAATTACTAATGACATGTATGGATCAACCAAAGCACATTCTGTAGCCCAAGTCCATTTCCCAATATGCCTGGTCCATTCTCCATACAGTCATAGCAAAAACATTTCCACAGTAAGCCAAAGAAAATCAGAAAAATAAGTACAAAAATAACTTTATAAATTACAAATACGGTATTTCTTTTTTAATTCTCCAATGCTTTGAATTTGAAGTTTCCATATTGCTGCTCTTCTTTTGGGCTGAGATTGGCAAAAGTTGACTATAACTTTGCTCCCTTTTCCCATAAAAATTTAACAACCATTTTTCTATTTCTGAAAGTCAGAATATTTTCATTGCTTTCCTAAATTCTTTAATTTGAAAAAGGAATAAATGAGGGTGAGTCATGTAACAGAAGTAGAAGTCAGAAGCCAGACAGGTGGAAATGAGGTTAAGTCATGGTTCCTGGTTAAAATTCTGAAGGAGGCCTCTTCAGAAGCCAAGGCACAGAGAAACAGAGTGGCTAGCAGGCCTAAATTAGTGACTTGGTTAGTCAACAGACAGGGATCCAGAAAACATTCAATTTTTTAGACTGGGAAAATTGAAAGCACCAAGGAATACCTCCACTCAGCCTATTGCTCCTTTTTTTTTTTTTTTTTAATTTTTTTGCCTTATCACACAGCAGGCGGGATCTTAGTTCCCCAACCAGGGATCAAACCCGTGCCCCCTGCAGTGGAAGCTGGGAGTCTTAATCACTGGACCGTCAGGGAAGTCCCAGCCTATTGCTCCTTAGAAGGGTAAAATAAAGTAGAAGATTTCTACTAGAAATCTTAAACCAGCTAAGATTTGAGCAGGGGGAAGAGCTCTTAATCCTCAAGTATATCACCTGTCCTTGTCACCCAAGCCAGCTTTGGTACCTGACAGTGGAACTATGCATGCTAATCTGGGGGTTCATGTAGAGGCTTGAATGGGGATGGGTGTGGGAGGTGGTAGAGTGAACTAGGAGAAATTGTATGTAAAATTGTATGTGCCTGTGTGCCTATGCACATTTTTCTGAGGACAGAATCAATAGATTTCAACAGATTATCAAAAGTTTCTGAGTTGTATAAAAAGATCAAGAACTACATGGATTTAGGTTCTGGCTGGAGGGGTCAGCGTCTCCATAAATGTGTCCAATCTGATTCCTCCTGGGTTGCTGCTTCCCAGGAGCAGGTGTCCCACCTGGGAGGAACATCACAGGACCACTGCTGTTTGAGCCTCCCTGGAGTACTGGCCCCACGGTCACTCCCTGCTTCTTAAAACACTTCTGGCTCTGATTTTTATAACACTCCTTCTACAAACGTTCTGTCTCCTGAATTGGCACATCTTAATCACCTCATGTTTCCTGAAGGCTTATGTTGTCTAGTGATGTGTTGTCTGTCCTTTGTTTTCTTTCTACACTCTTTCCCTTGGAGGCTTTAGCTATCCTTTTCTGTCAAATTCTCCAGCACGTGCTATAATTTTGCATTTCCAAAACATGCTGGGATGTTTCCATTTAGATACATCACACCTTTCTCAAATTCACTAAATGTAAAAATACAAAAAAATCTTTTGTGATTGAATAAAATTACCTTTAAAAGTCTCTCCCAATATTGATATTTTATGATCCTAGCTTCTGGTAATCATAATGCCCTACTCCAAATGACTTGGGTTCAAAATCTGAGTGAATGACATCAAAGTATTATAAGAATTTGAAATCTAGAAAACGTAGGGAACAGTGAATCGAGACCCCTTAAAACACCTAATGACAGCACAGCACTGCGAGATTGATGAGACAAGTACACAGGGTCCTTGATGATGAAAGAAGGGTCCCAACCCGGCCAGAATAGGGGGTCAGAGGAGGCTTTGCTGATGTAGAGTTGAGACTTAATGGCTGCTTTCAAAACTTCAAGTTAGTTTAAGGGACAGCATTGCAGGAGAAACTAAAAGGTGAGGCATTCTAGAAAAAGGGGACAGAAATACGCAAAGGCATAAAAGATGGGAATAATATGGTTTACACTGGGAACTTTCAAAAGTTGGGAGTATAAGGAGTAAAAGTAAGAAGGTGAAAGATGAGATTAGGGATATGGGGCCAGATGAAAAGGCAGTTCCCTGTTCTGTATTAAGGGTTAAGCCCCTTGGTTGGAGAGCACACATCAGAATGGGGGAAGTGGGCAGAGAGAAAAAGCAGTGGTGGGGAGAAAGTATTTTTCAAATTGCCCAGGCTGAGTCCTTTTCCAATATCCTGACACTCTTCTCGCAGGAGGAACACGTCCAAATAGGTTGACGATCACCACGTATAATGCTCACTGAAGGACATGTGTCATGCTGGTGAACACTGTGGAGGTGGTGGGGGGAAGGGGTGAGAAGCAATGCTGGAGGTGTGGGGACCATGGGAGGGCTGGAAGCAGAGTGGTGACATGGTCGGATTTGCATTTCTGGGAGGTCAACGGTCACTGTGGACAGGATGAACAGGAGGGGATAAGATTAGAAGCACCATGACTAGGTAGGGAGCTGGTGGGTGCAGTCATCCAAGTGAGAAGTGACTGGGGCCATGGGAATAGGGATGGAGAGAAGTCAGATTTGAAAAATATTTAAGACAGTGGTTTCCAAACTTCTCTGCACATTGGAATCACTGGGGGGGGCTTCAAAAAGAGCTTGTGATTCCATTGATCTGGGATGTGGCCTGGCCTTTGGAATTTTTAAAAGATCCCCAGATGATTCTAATGTGCAGACACGTGGAGAGAATCACTGATTTAGGGAATAAAATCAGCAGCAATCAGTGACTGATTAGATGGAGTTGAGAATGTGGGAGAGGCATGTGAAGGATGGCTAAGCCCAGGTTTCTAGCCCTGGACACTTGGCAGAGCTGATAGAACAGGACAGAGGCCTGATCCCTACCCTAGCCTTTTAGAATATTGTCAAGTGCGTCTCAATGCAGCAATCTCTGTTCCTTTTCAAATATGCTGTGACACTGATACTTGAGGAAAACCACCGCCGAGGCCACTCTTCCCACATGCTGGCCGCTACTGACTGAGGACGGCGGGGGCTCTACAGCAGATCAGTTACTGCAGATGTGGACTCCTCTGGTGGGCAGCTTGGAGCGAGGGACTCACTAGCCTCACTGAAATTTTCTTAGAACTGCACTGCAACCTAAGTTTCTTCCTCCCCAACTTCCTTCCTTCCCTCTCTCCTCCACAGGGGTCAGACCTACATCATGGTCTGATGGGCCTCTTGGCCTCCTCTGGCTCCCTCCCTGTTTTCCCTCATAGGCTATTACTCAAATAATCTCTTGCATGACTAATTATGTCTTGGTGTCTGTTTCTCAGAGAATCCAAACTAACATAAGGTTTTAACTTTCTTAAATTTTAATCTTTCTCTTTGATTCTTATGAATTATGAGAAACAACTCTCCATCATTTCGGCCAAAGACAACTTAAATGAGTTTCCAAGGTGCACACTGACAAAGCTTCAAATTTAATTAGGCAAACCAGCCTAGCCAGAGAAAAGCCAAAATATGCCAGGATTTTCCCTCATCAAATTCACATGGACATTTCTGCAAAGTCTTAACAAAGAAACCAATTACATTAAAGGCTCTACATCTTGAAAAGACTGACATCGCATAAAGCATTAAGGTATCAAAAGTGCCTGTGTAACTTTCAAAGACCAAATGTTTCATAAAACAATTACAAAAAAATGACACCACAATGCAGAAAACATCACAGTGGCAACCATGAGGAATTCCCCTTAATTATACAACTTGTTGGGAAATTTGTAGCCTCATACAATCTACTGCCAGGAAGTATAATGTTACTTGCATCAATAAATAAATATACAAAATAATACATGAAGCATCTTCCATGGGTCAAACATTGTATGAGGTACTTTACATGGTATACTAATTTTGCAACCATCTTATGGAGAAAAGATTATTAAGTCCATTTTTTAGAAGAATAAACTGAGGCTTAGAGAGGTGGTGACGTGTCTAGTTCCCACAGCCTAGGTAGCAGAGTACATATTCAAACTCAGGTGAATTTCTACTGCTCCCCTGAGGCAGGCTGCCTTCTGGCAAAACTGGGCATAGCCCATCAGAAGGCTTCCTGAAGTCAGATGTTTTTATGTCACACTCTAAGAGGAAGGGGACATTGCCCTCACTATCCTTACTAGGGAATAAGCAGTGACCTAAGTCCACATCCTAAAAATACAAAAATGAACCACACAGAATAATAGAAGCTTAGAGCAGAAAGGAGCCTTCAAGATATCTAGTCTAACATTGCACAGCTAAAGAATTTGGTGAGAATTTCTTCTAGTTTATTGAGAGACAGACACCTTTTAGATTTACCTATGTGGGTACTTTGCATCTCGGCCTACACCCAGAGAGGAAAGCCCTTGGCCGAGGGAGCAGGAGTTAAAAAGAGGTAGGCGCTGGGTGGTTGTTTTGGTAAATTTATTCAAACTAAGAAAACATTCCGCTCCCACGCTACCCTGTGCAGTGGCCACCAAAGAGAAACAAAGATCACTCCCATTTCCCTCTGGCCCTCAGATGGTTCCCAGGACCCTGAAGTTGGTGGCAAGGGACCAGCTCCTCCTTTTTGCCAGGTTCCTATGCTAGTTCTATCAGCTTAGAGAATAGGAGTGAGAAAGGCAAGGGAAGTGGCTCTGTGGTTCTGGGAAAGAAAAGGACTGTGTTCCTTCCCAAATTTATTGTCCTGTAAGGTACAGCCTTCTCCCTACTGACAGATAATTGAATATTTTCCCTTCTCCAGTGTTCCTAACCCCTTCCATTTTTAAGAGGAAATTCAAGATACCACTTCCCTTTCTGAAAAATTTTCTCTCTCAGGCAGGCTGCCATTATCAACAGTAGTATGTAAATATTCACTATAAAGCTACTTTGTACGTTTTATTTTTTTCTCAAGCCAACATATGAATTTAATTTACAATATTAATGGACACAGTAAATACATGAATATTATTTGCTGTGTTTTCTTTTTTGGATAAAGAAAAAAATTTTAGTTTAAATCATAAAGTATAATTTGTGAGCATAAACTACTCAAAGTTTTGTTATCCACCTGGGCCATGGGTAGCATAAGAAGAAAGTCTGAAAGTCCAGCCTTTGAATTGCTAATGAGATTGCCAGCAATTTATTCTTTAAATAAATAGCCCCATCTGTATTCAGATGCTGAGGCCACAGATGGTCTATTTTTATCATCAAACTTCAAGGTGTACTTTCCCATGGAAGTCTGAAGATTTTCTTTAGAAATGACTATGATTTTAGAAATTTCCCTTGTAATTTTGTAGCAGTGTGTCCATGTATACTAGCAGTCTGAAAGTCACATTGATGTTCAAGAGCTGTCATATTACCTATCCTTGGTCTTGGAAAGAAAGGTTGCACATGGAATCAGCACTGTTCTAAGCCCTTTCTTTACTCTTCAGCCACCAAAATGATTACATGCTAAGCTTTGTTTATTCGGGTCATTTATTTGAGGCTGCAGGTCAAAACTGAGTCTCAGCTTAATCACTTCCTCCTGGAAGCTTTTTCTGACCCCAACAAAGGTTAGCTTCCTCCTAAGGTGGCCTCATAACTTGTGCTTCGGTGTAAGGACTGGTTTAATGGTCATCTCTGCTAGAATGTAAGCTCTAACAGGTTCAAGATTAGGTCAGTGTTGTTGACCACTGCACCCCCAGAATATAGCATAGTGCTAGAAATGCAATAAGTATCAGTGGAATAAGCAAATAGAAGGCTTCCCTCATTCTATACGAAACTTTATACAACATTTGATATTACAGAACCATCAACTCCCCCTTCAAACTTCCCTGTCTCACAGCGAGAGCCCCTCTTGCACCCTCTTCCCACCTTCCACATTGCTTTTCCAGTAGCTTCTCTCCCTCTTTATATCCTTATCCATACATTTTTAAATTGAAGTATAGTTGATGCATAATGTTATTTAAATTACAGGTGTACAGTACAGTGATTCATAATTTTTAAAGGTTATATTCCATTTACAGTTATTATAAAATATATTCCCCATGCTGTACAATTTATCCTTGTAGCTTATTTTATACCTAATAGTTTGTACCTCTTGCTCCCCTCTCCCTAAGTTGTCCTTGCCCCCTTCCCTCTTCCTACTGGTAACCACTAATTTGTTCTCTATATCTGAGTCTGCTTCTTTTTTGTTATAGTCACTAGTTTGTTGTATATTTTAGATTCCACATATAAGTGATATCATACAGTATGTGTCTTTCTTTGTCTGACTTATTTCACTTAGCATAATGCCCCCTAATTCCATCCATGTTGCTACAAATGGCAAAATTTCATTCATTTTTTATGGTTAAGTACTATTCCATTGTACATATATACCACGACTTTACCCATTCATTGCTTGATGGACACTTAGGTTGCTTCCATATCTTGGCAATTGGAAATAATGCTGTTATGAACATTGAGGTGCATGTATCTCTTCGAATTAGTGGAGTTTTTAAAAAAAAATATACCCAGGAGTAGAATTTCTGGCTCATATAGTAGTTCTATTTTTAGTTTTTTGAGAAACCTCCATACTGTCTTCCACAGTGGCTGCACCAATTTACATTCCCACAGTGTACTAGGGTTTCCTTTTCTCCACATCCTTGCCAATGTTTGTTATTTGTGTTCTTTTTGATAATAGCCATTCTGATTGATGAGAAGTGATATTTTATTGTGGTTTTGATCTGCATTTCCCTGATAATGAATGATGTTGAGCATCTTTTCTTGTGCATGTTAGCTGTCTACATTTCCTCTTGGGAAAAATGTCTATTCAATTCTTCTGTCCATTTTTTTTTTACATTGAATGCATATTTCATTTTTTAATTTAATTTTTATTTTATATTGGAGTATAGTTGATTTACAATACTGTGTTAGTTTCAGGTGTACAGCAAAGAGATTCAGTTATACATATACATATATTCATTCTTTTTCAGATTCTTTTCCCATATAGGTTATTACAGAATACTGAATAGAGTTCCCTGTGCTATACAGTAGGTCCTTGTCGATTATCTATATCATATACAGTAGTGTGTATATATTAATCCCAAGCTCCTGACTTATCCTTCCCCCTCCCCCAGATTTCACCTTTGGTAACCATAAGTTTGTTTTCATTATCTGTAAGTCTGTTTCTGTTTTGTAAATAAGTTCATTTGTATTATTTTTAAAAATTTTATTCCACATAGGAATGATATCATATGATATATGTCTTTCTCTGTCTGACTTCACTTAGTATGACAATCTCTAGGTCCATCCATGTTGCTGCACATGGCATTATTTTGTTCTTTTTTATGGCTCAGTAATATTCCATTATATATAGGAACCACATCTTATTCCTCTGTTGATGGACATTTACGTTGCTTCCATGTCTTTAGTATTGTAAATAGTGCTGCAATGAACATTGTGGTGCATATATCTTTTCGAATTATGCTTTTCTCCAGGTATATGCCTAGGAGTAGGATTGCTGGGTCATGTGGTATTTCTATTTTTAGTTTTCTAAGTAACCTCCATAATGTTCTCCATAGTGGTGTTACCAATTTACATTCCCACCAACAGTGTAGGAGGGTTCCCTTTTTTCTTCACACCCTCTCCAGCATTTGTTGTTTGTAGGCTTTTTCATGAAGACCATTTGCATTTCTCTGATAATTTGTGACATTGAACATCTTTTCATGTGCTTTTTGGACAACTGTATGTCTTCTTTGAAGAAATGTATATTTAGTTCTTCTGCCCATTTTTTGTCATTTAATTTTTGAATTTTATTTATTTTTTTATACAGGTTCTTATTAGTTATCAATTTTATACACATCAGTGTATACATGTCAATCCCAATTCATCACAGCACCACCACCGCCCCCACTTTCCCCCTTTGGTTGGTGTCCATACGTTTGTTCTCTACATCTGTGTCTCAATTTCTGCCCTGCAAACCGGTTCATCTGTACCAGTTTTCTAGGTTCCACATACGTGCATTAATATATGATATTTGTTTTTCTCTTCCTGACTTACTTCACTCTGAATGACAGTCTCTAGATCCATCCATGTCGCAACAAATGACCCAATTTCATTCCTTTTTATGGCTGAGTAATATTCCATTGTATATATGTACCACATCTTCTTTATCCATTCATCTGTCGATGGGCATTTAGGTTGCTTCCATTACCTGGCTATTGTAAACAGTGCTGCAATGAACAATGGGGTGCATGTGTCTTTTTGAATTATGTTGTTTTCTGGGTATATGCCCAGTAGTTGGATTGCTAGATCATATGGTAATTCTATTTTTAGTTTTTTAAGGAACCTCCATACCATTCTCCATAGTGGCTGTATCAATTTACATTCCCACCAACAGTGCAAGAGGGTTCCCTTTTCTCCATACCCTCTCCAGTATTTGTTGTCTGTAGATTTTCTGATGATGACCATTCTAACTGGTGTGAGGTGATACCTCATTGTAGTTTGGATTTGCATTTCTCTAATAATTAGTGATGTTGAGCAGCTTTTCATGTGCTTCCTGGCCATCTGTATGTGTTCTTTGGAGAAATGTCTATTTATGTTTTGCGCCCATTTTTTGATTTCATTGTTTGTTTTTTTAATATTGAGCTGCATGAGTTTATATATTTTGGAGATTAATCCTTTGTCCATTGATTCATTTGCAAATATTTTCTCCCATTCTGATGGTTCTCTTTTCTTCTTGTTTATGGTTTCCTTTGCTGTACAAAACTTTTTAATTTTCATTAGGTCCCATTTGTTTATTTTTGTTTTTATTTCCATTACTTTAGGAGGTGGATCAAAGATCTTGCTGTGATTTATGTCAAAGAGTGTTCTTCCTATGTTTTCCTCTAAGAGTTTCATAGTGTCTGCTCTTATGATTAGGTCTCTAATCCATTTTGAGTTTATTTTTGTGTATGCTGCTGGGGAGTGTTCTAATTTCATTCTTTTACATGTAGCTGTCCAGTTTTCCCAGCACCACTTATTGAAGAGACTGTCTTTTCTCCATTGTATATCCTTGCCTCCTTTGTCATAGATTAGTTGACCATAGGTGTGTGGGTTTACCTCTGGGCTTTCTATTTTGTTCCATTGATCTGTGTTTCTGAGTTTGTGCCAGTACCATATTGTCTTGATTACTGTAGCTTTGTAGTATAGTCTGAAGTCAGGGAGTCTGATTCCTCCAGCTCCATTTTTTTCCCTCAAGACTGCTTTGACTATTCAGGGTATTTTGTGTCTCCATACAAATTTTAGGATTTTTTGTTCGAGTTCCATAAAAAATGCCATTGGTAATTTGATAGGGATTGCATTGAATCTGTAGATTGCTTTGGGTAGTATAGTCATTTTCACAGTATTGATTCTTCCAATGCAAGAACATGGTATATCTCTCCATCTGTTGGTATCATCTTTATTTCTTTCATCAGTGTCTTATAGTTTTCTGCATACAGGTCTTCGATCTCCCTAGGTAGGCTTATTCCTATGTGTTTTATTCTTTTTGTTGCAATGGTAAGTGGGAGTGTTTCCTTAATTTCTCTTTCAGATTTTTCATCATTAGTGTATAGGAATGCAAGAGATTTCTATGCATTAATTTTGTATCCTACAACTTTACCAAATTCATTGATTAGCTCTAGTATTTTTCTGGTAGCATCTTTAGCACTCTCTACGTATAGTATCATGGCATCTGCAAACAGAGACAGTTTTACTTCTTCTTTTCCACTTTGTATTCCTTTTATTTCTTTTTCCTCTCTGATTGCTGTGGCTAGGACTTCCAAAACTATGTTGAATAATAGTGGAGAGAGTGGGCATCCTTGTCTTGCTCCTGATCTTAGAGGAAATGCTTTCAGTTTTTCACCATTGAGAATGATGTTTGCTGTGGGTTTGTCATATATGGCCTTTATTATGTTGAGGTAGGTTCCCTGTATGCCCACTATCTGGAGAGTTTTTATCATAAATGGTGTTGAATTTTGTCAAAAGCTTTTTCTGCATCTATTGAGATGATCATATGGTTTTTATTCTTCAATTTGTTAATATGGTGTATCACATTGATTGATTTGCATATATTGAAGAATCCTTGCATCCCTGAGTTAAATCCCACTTGATCATGGTGTATGATCCTTTTAATGTGTTGTTGGATTCTGTTTGCTAGTATGTTGTTGAGGATTTTTGCATCTATATTCGTCAGTGATTCTGGTTTATAACTCTTTTTTTGTAGTATCTTTGTCTGGTTTTGGTATCAGGGTGATGGTGGCCTCATAGAAAAAGTTTGGGAGTGTTCCATCCTCTGCAATTTTTTGGAAGAGTTTGAGACGGATGGGTGTTAGCTCTTTCTTAATGTTTCATAGAATTCACCTGTGAAGCCATCTGGTCCTGGACTTTTGTTTGTTGGAGGATTTTTAATCACAGTTTCAATTTCATTACTTGTGGTTGGTCTGTTCATATTTTCTATTTCTTCCTGGTTCAGTCTTGGAAGGTTATACCTTTCTAAGAATTTGTCCATTTCTTCCAGGTTGTCCATTTTATTGGCATAGAGTTGCTTGTAGAAGTCTCTTAGGATGCTTTGTATTTCTGCAGTGTCTCTTGTAACTTCTCCTTTTTCATTTCTAATTTTATTGATTTGAGTCCTCTCCCTCTTTTTCTTGACAAGTCTGGCTAATGGTTTATCAATTTTGTTTATCTTCTCAAGGAACCAGCTTTTAGTTATAGTGATCTTTGTTATTGTTTTCTTTGTTTCTATTTCATTTATTTCTGTTCTGATCTTTATGATTTCCATCCTTCTGCTCACCTTGGGTTTCGTTTCTTCTTTCTCTTGTTCCTTTAGGTGTAAGGTTAGATTGTTTGAGATTTTTCCTGTTTCTTGAGGTAGGCTTGTAGAGCTATAAACTTCCTTCTTAGAACTGCTTTTGCTGCATCCCATAGGATCATTGTGTTTTCATTGTCATTTGTCTCTAGGTATTTTTTTAATTTCCTCTTTGATTTCTTCAGTGATCTCTTGGTTATTTAGTAATGTATTGTTTAGCCTCCATTTGTTTGTGTTTTTTACGTTTTTTCCCCAGTAATTCATTTCTACTCTCATAGTGTTGTGGTTAGAAAAGATGCTTGATATGATTTCAATTTTCTTAAATTTACTGAGGCTTGATTTGTGACCCAAGATGTGATCTATCCTGGAGAATGTTCCATGCACACTTGAGAAGAAAGTGTAATCTGCTGTTTTTGGATGGAATGTCCTATAAATATCAACTAAATCTATCTGGTCTGTTGTGTCATTTAAAGCTTCTGTTTCCTTATTTATTTTCATTTTTGATGATCTGTCCATTGGTGTAAGTGAGGTGTTAAAGTCCCCCACTATTATTGTGTTACTGTCGATTTCCTCTTTTATAGCTTGTAGCACTTGCCTTATGTATTGAGCTGCTCCTATGTTGGGTGCATATATATTTATAACTGTTATATCTTCTTCTTGGATTGATCCCTTGATCATTACGTGGTGTCCTTCCTTGTCTCTTGTAACATACTTTATTTTAAAATCTATTTTATCTGATATGAGTATTGCTACTCCAGCTTTCTTTTCATTTCCATTTGCATGGAATATCTTTTTCCACCCCCTCACTTTCAGTCTGTATGCGTCCCTAGGTCTGAAGTGGGTCTCTTTTAGACAGCATATATATGGGTCTTGTTTTTGTATCCATTCAGCAAGCCCGTGTCTTTTGGTTGGAGTGTTTAATCCATTCACGTTTAAGGTAATTATCAATAGGTATGTTCCATGACCATTTTCTTAATTGTTTTGGGTTTGTTTTTGTAGGTTCTTTTCTTCTCTTGTGTTTCCCACTTAGAGAAGTTCCTTTAGCATTTGTTGTAGAGCTGGTTTTGTGGTGCTGAATTCTCTTAGCTTTTGCTTGTCTGTGAAGCTCTTGATTTCTCTATTGAATCTGAATGAGATCCTTGCCAGGTACAGTAATCTTGGTTGTAGGTTCTTCCCTTTCATCACTTTAAGTATATCATGCCACTCCCTTCTGGCTTGGAGAGTTTCTGTTGAGAAATCAGCTGTTAGCCTCATGGGAGTTCCCTTGTATGTTATTTGTCATTTTTCCCTTGTTGCTTTCAATAATTTTTCTTTGTCTATAAATCTTGTCAATTTGATTACTGTGTGTCTTGATGTGTTTCTCCTTGGGTTTATCCTGCTTGGGACTCTCTGTGCTTTCTGCACTTGGATGGCTATTTACTTTCCCATGTTAGGGAAGTATTCAACTATAATCTCTTGAAATATTTTCTCATGTCCTTTTTCTACCTCTTCTCCTTCTGGGACCCCTATAGTGTGAATGTTGTTGCATTTAATGTCACAGAGGTCTCTTAGGCTGTCTTCATTTCTTTCCATTGTTTTTTCTTTATTCTGTTCCACAGCAGTGAGCTCCACCATTCCATCTCCCAGGTCACTTATCCATTCTTCTGCCTCAGTTATTCTGCTATTGATTTCTTCTAGTGTATTTTTCATTTCAGTTATTGTATTGTTCATCACTGTTTGTTTGTTCTTTAATTCTTTTAGGTCTTTGTTAAACATTTCTTGCATCTTCTCAATCTTTGCCTCCATTATTTTTCCGAGGTCCTGGATCATCTTCACTATAATTATTCTGAATTCTTTTTCTGGAAGGTTGCCTGTCTCCACTTCATTGAGTTGTTTTTCTAGGGTTTTTATCTTGTTCCTTTATCTGGTACATAGCCCTCTGCCTTTTCATCTTGTCTATCTTTCTGTGAATGTGGTTTTTGTTCCACAAGCTGCAGGATTGTAGTTTTTCTTGCTTCTGCTATCTGCCCTCTGGTGGATGAGGATATCTAAATGGCTTGTGCAAGTTTCCTGAGGGGGGAGGGACTGGTGGTGGGTAGAGCTGATTGTTGCTCTTATGGGCAGGGCTCAGTTAAACATCAATCCGCTTAACTGCTGATGGGTTGGGCTGGGTTCCCTCCCTGTTGGTTGTTTGGCCTGAGGCAACCCAACACTGGAGCTTACCTGGGCTCTTTGGTGGGGCTAATGGCAGACTCTGGGAGGGCTCACGCCAAGGAGTGCTTCCCAGAACTTCTGCTGCCAGTGTCCTTGTCCCCATGGTGAGACACAGCCACCCCCCACCTCTGCAGGAGACCCTCCAACACTAGCAGGTAGGTCTGGTTCAGTCTCCCCTGGGGTCACTGCTCCTTCCCCTGGGTCCTGATGCACACACTATTTTGTGTGTGTCCTCCAAGTGTGGAGTATCTCTTTCCCCCTGTCCTGTCAAAGTCCTGCAATCAAATCCCACTAGCCTTCAAAGTCTGATTCTCTAGGAATTCCTCCTCCCGTTGCCTGACCCCCAGGTTGTGAAGCCTGATGTGGTGCTCAGAACCTTCACTCCAGAGGGTGGACTTCTGTGGTATAAGTGTTTTCCAGTCTGTGAGTCACCCACCTAGCAGTTATGGGATTTGATTTTACTGTGATTGTACCCCTCCTACTATCTCATTGTGGTTTCTCCTTTGTCTTTGGATGTGGGGTATCTTTTTTGGTGAGTTCCAGTGTCTTCCTGTCAATGATGTCCAGCAGCTAGTTGTGATTCTGGTGTTCTCACAAGGGGGAGTGAGAGCACGTCCTTCTACTCTGCCATTTTGGTTCAGGGCCCCCATCCTGCCCATTTTTTGATTGGGGTTTTGTTTTTTGGGTTTTTTTTCAAACAGATCTGCATGACCTGTTAGTATATTTTGGAGATTTATCCCTTGTTGGTCGTTTCATTTGCAAATATGTTCTCCCATTCGGTGGGTTGTCTTTTAGTTTTTTTACGGTTTCCTTTGCTGTGCAAAAGCTTTTATGTTTAATTGGGTCCCATTTGTTTATTTTTGTTTTTATTTCATTACTTAGAAGGCATATTCTAAAAGGTACCACTGCCGATTTATGTCAAAGGGGGGTCTGCCTATGTTTTCCTCTGAGAGTTATAGTATCTGGTATTACATTTAGGTCTTTAATCCATTTTGAGTTTATTTTTGTGTATGGTGTTAGGGAGTGCTCTAATTTCATTCTTTTACATGTAGTTCTCCAATTTTCCCAGCATCATTTATTGAAGAGATGGCCTTTACTCCATTGTATATCCTTGCCTCCTTTGTCATAGATTAGTTGACCATAGGTGCGTGGGTTTATCTCTGGGCTTTCTATCTTGTTCCATTGATCTATATGTCTGTTTTTGTGCCAGTACCATATTGTCTTGATTACTGTAGCTTTGCAGTATAGTCTGAAGTCAAGGAGCCTGATTCCTCCAGCTCCGTTTTTTTCCCTCAAGACTGCTTTGGCTATTCAGGGTCTTTTGTGTCTCCATACAAATTTTAAGATTTTTTGTTCAAGGTCCGTAAAAAATGCCATTGGTAATTTGATAGGGATTGCATTGAATCTGTAGATTGCATTTGGTAGTATAGCCATCTTCTCATGATTGATTCTTCCAATCCAAGAACATGGTATATCTCTCCATCTGTTTGTGTTATCTTTGATTTCTTTCATCAGTGTCTTATAGTTTTCAGAGTACAGGTCTTTTACCTCCTTAGGTAGGTTTATTCCTAGATATTTTATTCTTTTTGTTGCAGTGGTGAATGGGATTGTTTCCTTAATTTCTCTTTCTGATCTTCATTGTTAGTGTATTGGAATGCAAGAGATTTCTGTGCATTAATTTTGTATCCTGCAATTTTACCAACTTCATTGATGAGCTCTAGTAGTTTTCTGGTGGCATGTTTAGGATTCTCTATGTATAGTATCATGTCATCTGCAAACAGTGACAGTTTTACTTCTTCTATTCCAATTTGTATTCCTTTTATTTCTTCTCTGATTGCCATGCAAGGAATTCGAAAACTATGTTAAATAATAGCGGCAAGAGTGGACATCCTTGTCTTGCTCCTGATCTTAGAGGAAATGTTTTCAGTTTTTCACCATTGAGAATGATGTTTGCTGTGGGTTTGTCATATATGGCCTTTTTTATGTTGAGGCAGATTCCCTGTATCCCCATTTTCTGGAGAGTTTTTATAATAAATTGGTGTTAAATTTTGTCAAAAGCCTTTTCCGCATCTATTGAGATGATCTTATGGTTTTTATTCTTCTATTTGTTAATATGGTGTATCACATTGATTGTTTTGCGTATATTGAAGATTCCCTGCATCCCTGGGATAAATCCCACTTGATCATGATGTATAATTCTTTTAATGTGTTGTTGGATTCTGTTTGCTAGTTTGTTGTTGAAGATTTTTGCATCTATATTCACCAGTGATATTGCTGTGTAACTTTTTTTTTTTTTTTGTAGTATCTTTGTCTGGTTTTGGTATCAGGGTGATGGTGGCCTCGTAGAATGAGTTTGGGAGTGTTCTTTCCTCTGAAATTTTTTGGAAGAGTTTGAAAACGATGGGTGTTAGCTCTTCTCTAAATGTTTGATAGAATTCGCCTGTGAAGCCATCTGGTCCTGGGCTTTTGCTTGTTGGAAGATTTTTCATCACAGTTTCAATTTCATTACTTGTGATTGGTCTGTGCCTATTTTCTATTCTTACTAGTCAGTCTTGGAACGTTATACCTTTCTAAGAATTTATCCATTTCTTCCAGGTTGTCCATTTTATTAGCATAGAGTTGCTTGTAGTAGTCTCTTATGATGTTTTGTATTTCTGAGGTGTCCATTGTAACTTCTCCTTTTTCATTTCTAATTTTATTGATTTGAGTCCTCTCCCTCTTTTTCTTGATGAGTCCGGCTAAGGTTTTCTCAATTTTGTTTATCTTCTCAAAGAACCAGCTTTTAGTTTTATTGATCTTTGCTATTGTTTCCTTTTTTTCTATGTCATTTATTTCTGCTCTGATCTTTATGATTTCTTTCCTTCTACTAACTTTGGTCTTTGTTCTTCTTTCTCTAGTTCCTTTCAGTGTAAGGTTAAATTGTCTATTTGAGTTTTTTCTTGTTTCCTGACGTAGGATTGTATTGCTATAAACCTCCCTCTTAGAACTGCTTTTGCTGCCTCCCATAGGTTTTGGATCATTGTGTTTTCATTGTCATTTTTCTCTAGGTATGTTTTGATTTCCTCAGTGATCTCTTGGTTATTTAGTAACGTATTGTTTAGCCTCCATGTCTTTGTGTTTCTTACGTTTTTATCCCTGTAACTGATTTCTAATCTCATAGCATTGTGGTCGGAAAAGATGCTTGATATGATTTCAATTTTCTTAAATTTACTGAAGCTTTATTTGTGACCCAAGATGTGATCTATCCTGGAGAATGTTTCATGTGCACTTGCAAGGAAAGTGTAATTTGCTGTTTTCAGATGGAATGTCCTATAAATATCAATTAAATCTATCTGGTCTGTTGTGTCATTTAAAGCTTGTGTTTCCTTATTAATTTTCTGTCTGGATGATCTGTCCATTGGTCTAAGTGAGATGTTAAAGTCCCCCACTATTATTGTGTTACTGTCGATTTCCTCTTTTATAGCTGGTAGCAGTTGCCTTATGTATTGAGGTGCTCCTATGTTGGGTGCATATATATTTATAATTGTTATATCTTCTTCTTGAATTGATCCCTTGATCATTATATTCCTTGTCTCTTATAACATTCTTAATTTTACAATCTATTTTATCTGATATGAGTATTGCTACTCCTGCTTTCTTTTGGTTTCCATTTGCATGAAATATCATTTTCCATCCCTTCACTTTCAAATTGTATGTGCCCCTAGGTCTGAAGTGGGTCTCTTTTAAACAGCATATATATGGGTCTTGGTTTTTTTTTTTTTTTTTCCTCACTGTTGTGGCCTCTCCCGTTATGGAGCACTGGCTCCAGACATGCAGGCCCAGTGGCCATGGCTCAAGGGCCCAGATGCTCTGTGGCAAGCCGGATCTTCCCGGATGGGGGCACGAACCCGTGTCCCCTGCATCGGCAGGCGGACTCTCCACCACTGCACCATCAGGGAAGCCCCCTGGGTCTTGTTTTTGTATCCATTCAGCCAGTGTTTGTCTTTTGGTTGCAGCATTTAATGCATTCACTTTTAAGGTATTTATTGATATGTATGTTCCTATTACTATTTTCTTAATTGTTTTGGGGTTTTTTTGGTGTGTCCTTTTCTTCTCTTATGTTTCCTTTAGCATTTGTTGTAGAGCTGGTTTGGTGGTGCTGAATTCTCTTAGCTTTTGCTTGTCTGTGAACTTTTGATTTCTCCATCGAATCTGAATGTGATCCTTGGTGGGCAGAGTAATCTTGGTTGTAGGTTCTTCATCACTTTAAATATATCGTGGCACTCCTTTCTGCTGAGAAATCAGCTGTTAACCTTATTGGAGTTCCCTTGTATGTTATTTGTCATTTTTCCCTTGTTGCTTTCAATAATTTTTCTTTGCCTATAAAGCTTGTCAATTTGATTACTGTGTCTTGACGTGTTTCTCCTTGGGTTTATCCTGCTTGGGACTCTGTGCTTTCTGCACTTGGGTGGCCATTTCATTTCCCACGTTAGGGAAGTATTCAACTATAATCTCTTGAAATATTTTCTTGTGTCCTTTTTTCTACCTCTTCTTCTGGGACCCCTATAATGTGAATGTTGTTGCGTTTAATGTCACAGAGGTCTCTTAGGCTGTCTTCATTTATTTTCATTCTTTTTTCTTTATTGTGCTCTGCAGCATTGAATTCCACCATTCTGTCTTCCACGTCACTTATCCATTCTTCTGCCTCAGTTATTTTGCTATTCATTCCTTCTAGTGTATTTTTCATTTCAGTTTTTGTATTTATCATCTCTGTTTGTTTGTTCTTTAATTCTTCTATGTGTTTGTTCTGTATTTCTTCTAGGTCTTTGTTAACATTTCTTGCATCTTCTTGAGTTTGCTTCTATCCTTTTTCCGAGGTCCTGGATCATCTTCACTATCATTATTCTGAATTATTTTTCAGGAATGCTGCCTATCTCCACTTCATTTAGTTGTTTTTCTGGGGTTTTATCTTGTTCCTTCATTTGGTACATAGTCCTCTGCCTTTTCACTTTGTCTATCTTTCTGTGAATGTGGTTTTCGTTCTACAGGATGCAGGATTGTAGTTCTTCTTGCTTCTGCTGTCTGCCCTCTGGTGGATGAGGCTATGTAAGCGGCCTGTGCAAGCATCCTGATGGGAGGGCTGTAGTGTCCTTGTCTCTTGTAACAGTCTTTATTTGAAAGTCTATTTTGTCTGATATGTGTATTACTACTCCATCTTTTTTTTTTTTTTTTTTTTTGCAGTATGCGGGCCTCTCACTGTTGTGGCCTCTCCTGCTGTGGAGCACAGGCTCTGGAAACGCAGGCTCAGCAGCCATGGCTCACAGGCCTAGCCGCTCCACGGCATGTGGGATCTTCCAAGACTGGGGCACAAACCCACGTCCCCTGTATCGGCAGGCGGACTCTCAACCACTGAGCCACCAGGGAAGCCCTCCATCTTAATTTCTATTCTCATGGAATACATTTTTCCATCCCCTCACTTTCAGTCTGTTGTGGCTCTAGATCTGAAGTGGGTGTCTTGTAGACAGCATATATACGGGTCTTGTTTTTGTACACATTCAGCCAGTCTATGTCGTTTGGTTGGAGCATTTAATCCATTTACATTTAAGGTAATTATTGATATGTCTATTCTTATTGCCACTTTGTTAATTGTTTTGGCTTTTTTTCTGTTGGTCTTTTCATTCCCTTCTTTTGTTCTATTCTCTTGTGATTTGATGACTATCTTTAGTGTTGTGTTTGGATTGTTTTTTCTTTTTTGTGTGTGTATCTATTGTAGATTTTTGTTTGCAGTTACCATGAGGTATGTGTATTCCATTGAATATATATACCACATCTTTATCTATTCATCGCTTGATATACACTTAGGTTTCCTCCATATCTTGCCACTTGTAAATAACACTGCTATGAACATTGGTGTGCATGTATCTTTTCCAATTAATTTTTTTAATATACATATATACACAGGAGTGTAATTGCTAGTCTCATTGTAGTTCTATTTTAGTTTTTTGAGAAACCTCCATACTGTTTTCCACAGTGGCTGTACCAGTTTACATTCCACAATGTACAAGGGTTCTTTTTTCTCCAATGTTTGTTATTTGCGATTGTTTTTGTTAATAACCATTCTGACAGATGTGAGGTTATATTTCATTTTGGTTTTGATCTACATTTCTCTGATGATGAATGAGGTTGAGCATCTTTTCATGTGCTTTCTGGCCATCTATATGTCTTCTTTGGAGAAATGTCTATTTAGTGCTTCTGCCCATTTTTTAATCGGGTTGCTTGTTTTTTTGATGTGAAGTTTTTGAGCTGTTTCTATATGTTGGATATTAACCCCTTATTGTTCATATCGTTTGCAAATATTTTGTCCCATTCAGTACATTTTCTTTTCGTCTTGTTGATGGTTTCCTTAGCTGTGTGAAAGCTTTTAGTTTTAATTAGATCTCATTTGTCTATTTTTGTTTTTATTTCCTTCCTTTTAAGTGATAGCATAAAAAAATTGCTGTGGTTTATGTCAAAGAGTGTTCTATTTTTTAATGGGATTGTTTCATTTCTCTGATAGTTCATTGTTAGTATAGAGAAATGGAACAGATTTCTGTATATTAATTTTGTATCCTGCAACTTCACTGAATTCATTGATAAGCTCTAGTAATTTTCTGGTGGCCTCTTTAGGATTTTCTGTATATCATGCCATCTACAAACAGTGACAGTTTTACTTCTTCTTTTCCAATTTGTATTCCTTTTATTTCTTTTTCTTCTCTGATTGCTGTGGCTATGACTTCCAAAACTATGTTAAATAAAAGTGGTGAGAGTGGGCATCTTTGTCTTATTCCTCATCTCAGAGGAAATGCTTTCAGCTTTTCTCTATTGAGTATGATGTTAGCAGTGGGTTTGTCATATATGGCCTTTATTATGTTGAGGTATTTTCCCTCTATGCCCACTTTCTGGGGACTTTTTAGTGTAAATGGATGTTGAATTTTATCAAAAGCTTTTTTCTGTACTGAGATGTTCATATGGTTTTTCTTTTTCAATTTGTTAATGTGGTGTATCACTTTGATTGATTTGTGGACACTGAAAAACCCTTGGATCTTTGGAATAAATCCCACGTGATCATGGTGTATGATCCTTTTAATATATTGTTGGATTTGGTTTGGTAATATTTTGTTGAGGATTTTAGCATTTATGCTAATCAGTTATATTGGGCTCTAATTTCTCTCTCTGTCTTTTTTTTTTTGATGTCTTTGTCTGGTTTTGGTATCAGGTTGATGCTGACCTCAGAGAATGAGTCCAGAAGTGTTCCTTCCTCTGAATTTAATTGCAGAAATTTGAGAAGGATAGGTATTAACTCATATCTAAATGTTTGGCAGAATTCACCTGTGAAGCCATCTGGTCCTGGGCTTTTGTTGGAAGTTTTTAAAGTACTGATTAATTTCATTACTGGAAATTGTTCTGTTCATATTTTCTATTTCTTCCTAGTACAGTCTTTTGATATTGTACCTCTCTAAGAATTTGTCCATTTCTTCTAGGTTGTCCATTTTATTGGTGTATAGTTTTTCATTGCAGTCTCTTATGATCCTTTGTATTTCTGTGATGTTGGTTGTAACTTCTCCTTTTTCATTTCTAATTTTATTGATTTGGTTCCTCTCCAATTTTTCCTTGGCAAATCTGGCTAAGGGTTTATCAGTTTTGTTTATCTTTCCAAAGAACCAGCTTTTAGTTACATTGCTCTTTTCTGTTTTTTTGTTTTTGTGTCTATTTCATTAATTTCTGCTCTGATCTTTATGATATCTTGCCATCTACTAACTTTGGCTTTTGTTTGTTCTTTCTCTAATTTCTTTAAGTGTAAGATTAGGTTGTTTGAGATTTTTCTTATTTCCTGAAGTAAGCTTGTATTGCTATAAAGTTCCCTCTTAGAACTTCTTTTGCTGCATCCCATGGGTTTTGTATCATCATCTTTTTGTTTTCATTTCCTCTAGGAATGTTTTAATTTCCTCTTTGATTTCTTCAGTGATCCATCTGTTGATTAGTAGCATATGGTTTAGCCTCCACGTGTTTGTGATTTTTGCACTTTTTTTCTTGTGGTTGATATCTAGTCTCATGGCATTCTGGTAGGAAAAGATGCTTGATATGATTTCAGTTTTCTTAAATTTACCAAGGCTGGTTTTGTGGCCTAGCATGTGATCTATCCTGGAGAATGTTCCATGTGCACTTGAAATGAATGTGAATTTGCTGCTTTGGGATGGAATGCTACCAATTAAGTGCATCTGGTCTAATGTATTATTTATGGTCCATGTTTATTGATTTCCTGTCTGAATGATCGGTCCCTTGGTGTAAGTAAGGTTTTAAAGTCCCCTACTATTATTGTGTTACTGTCAATTTCTCCTTTTATTTCTGTTAATATCTGCCTTATACATTATGCTGCTCCTATGTTGGGTGCATATCTATGTACAAATACACAATTGTTATATATATATCTTATTTCTTGGATTGTGTCCTTAACCATGATGTAGTATCATTCTTTGTCTCTTGTAAAAGCCATATTTTAAAGTCTATTTTTTCAGATATAAGTATTGCTACTCTGGATTTTTTTTTAAATTTCAATTTGAATGGAATAGCATTTTCCATCCCCTCACTTTCAGTATCTGTGTGGCAGTAGATCTGATGTGAGTCTCTTGTAGGCAGCATATATACAGGTCTTGTTTTTTTAATCCATTCAGCCACTCTGTCTTTTGATTGGAGCATTTAGTCCATTTACATTTAAGGTAGTATTTGATACGTCTGTTCTTACTGCCACTTTGTTAACTGTTTTGTTTTTGCTTTTGTAGGTCTTTTTTTCTTTTCTCTTCTTTTGTGATTTGATGACTATCTTTAGTGTTTTGTTTGGGTTCCTTTTTCTTTCTTGTGTGTATATCTATTGTGGATTTTTGATTTGCAGTTACCCTGAGGTTTTTGTATAACAGTATATATATATATATACATACACACATATATACATATATAATATATATTAATATATATTAATTATATATTGTTTAATATAAATTATATATTTAATATATATTAATTATACATGATTGTTTTATGTTGCTGATCTCTTAATTTCAAATACATTTTAAAAATCCTGCATTTGTACTTTCCTCCCCTCACTATTACTGTTTTTGATATTATATTTCACATCTAACTGTTTTGTTATCCCTTAACTGCTTATTGTGTATACAGATGATTTTAGTAGTTTTGGCTTTTAACCACCTACTACTTTTGTGTGTGGATGATTTACTACCTTTACTGTATGTTTGTCTTTACTGGTGAGATTTTTCATTTCATAACTTTCTTGTTTCTAGTTGTGGCCTTTTCTTTTGCACCTAGAGAAATTCCTTTAACATGTGTTGTGAAGCTGGTTTGTTGGTGCTTAACTCTTTTAGCTTTTGCTTGTCTGAAAAGCTTTTGATTTCTCCATCAAATCTGAGTGAGAGCCTCACTGGATATAATATTATTGTTTGTAGGTTTTTCCCTTCCATCACTTTAAATATACTGTGTCACTCCCTTCTGGTCTGCAGTTTCTGCTGAAAACTCAGCTGATAGCCTTATGGGAGTTCCCTTGTATGTTATTTGTTGCTTTTCCCTTGCTGCTTTTAATATTCTCTCTTTATCTGTAATGTTTGTCATTTTGATTACAATGTGTCTTGATGTGTTCCTCTTTGGGTTCATCCTGTATGGGACTCTCTGTACTTCCTGGCCTTAGGTGGCTTTTTCCTTTCCCAGGTTAGGGAAGTTTTCAGCTCTTATGTCTTCAAATATTTTCTCAGACCGTTTCTCTCTGTTCTCCTTTTGGGACCCCTATAATGTGAATATTAGTGCACTTGATGTTGTCCCAGATGTCTCTTGAACTGTCCTCATTTCTTCTCATTCTTTTTTCTGTTCAGTGGCAATGATTTCCACTACTTTGTCTTCCAGCTCACTGATCCGTTCTTCTGCCTCATTTAGTCTACTATTGATTCCTACTAGTGTATTTTTCATTTCAGTTATTGTATTGTTCATCTCTCTTTGCTTGTTCTTTGTATTTTCAAACTCTTTGTTAAAAACTTCTAACTTCTCACTCTTCATCCATTCTCCTCCCAAGTTCTTTCATCATCTTTATGATCATTACTCTGAACTTTTTCTCCGGTAGAGTGCCTGTCTCCACTTCACTTAGTTCTTCTTGGGTTTTATCTTGTTCCTCTTTTTTTTTGCCTAGGCTGCACGGTTTTTGGGATCTTAGTTCCCCGACCAGGGATTGAACCCACACCCTTGGTAGTAAAAGCACAGAGTCCAAACCACCAGGGAATTCCCACTGTTCCTTCTTCTTGAACATGCTCCTCTGCTGCTTAATTTTGTCTTAAGTTGGTATCTGTACTCTTATGGATGTGGTAGATTAATTATGTGTCTCAACCTTGGAGATGTGGCCTTCTGTAGGAGACGTCCTATGCATCCCAGCAAGCACACTCCCATTTTGTCACCCAAGCTATATGCTCTAAGTGTTTCCCCTAAGAGGGCTGCATGTTTCCTTCTATTGTGTCAGGCTATGTGGGCAGTCTGGTAGGCTTGGTTGGTCCCTAGCCTGGTTAGTTTCCAGGCCCTGCCTTGTGCAGATGCTGCTGGCTGCTGGTTAGTGGGGCCTGGCCACAAGGCAGCTACATGCAGAACCCCAGTGGGCCCCAGGTCTAGTGCTGGCTTTCTGTTGGGCAGAGTCAGGGTCTAGAAGACTCCAAGGGTGTTGCCCCTTAACTGGTGGGTGAAGCCAGGTCCTGGAGTTAGTACCAGACTTTTAGCAGGCATAGCCAGGTCCTGGAGTGTGGCTGCAGGGCCCAGGGTTCCCAGAGCTGGTCACATAACTGGTGGAGGGGGGACTGGTTCCTGACACAGTTGGATATGAGGCCTAGAGTGTCCTGAAACTTGTTTCGACCTGCTGATCAGCAAGACAAGGGCCCAGCTCTTTCCAGGATAGGGTCTGGCTTGCTGTGGGTGGGCTGGGTTTGCAGGCTAAGGATTGTGGTTTTCTTAAGTCTTGTGTCTGCCCCATGGTGGGTGAGGCTGGTCTAGAGGCTTGTGCAGGCTTCCTGGAGGCCATTGGCAGTGCCTGCCCACTGGTGGGTGGAGCTGGGTCTTGGCCCTCTGGTGGGCAGAGGTGTGTCTAGGACTGTGTCTAGAAGTGACTGTTGGCTTGGGAGGTCTTTAGGCAGCCTGTCTGCTGATGGGTGAGGCTGTGTCCCTGCCCAGTTAGTTGTTTGGCCTGACGTGTCCCAGTACTGGTGCTTGCAGGCTGTTGGGTGGGGACAGATCTTGGTGCTAATGAGCTAGAGGGAGGATCCCACAATAGCAGTCACCAGCAGATGTACCCATGTGGTAGAAAGCTCCCAAATATGGCTGGCACCAGTGTTTATGTCCCAAGGGCGAGTTGCGGGGGCCCCCTGCCCCCATCTCTCCAAGAGACTCTCCAAGACCAGTAGGTAGGTCTGGTCCAGGCTCCTATCAAATTACTGCTTTTGCCCTGGGTCCCAGTGTACATGAGATTTTGTGTGCACCCTTTAAGAGTGAAGTCTCTATTTCCCAGTCCTGTGGGACTCCCAAAATAAGCCCAGCTGGGCTTCAAAGCCAAATGCTCTAGGGGCTCATCTTCCTGGTACAGGACCCCCAGGCTGGGGAGCCTGACGTGGTGCTCAGAACTCTCACTCCTGTGGGAAAACCTCTGCAATATAATTATTCTCCAGTTTGTGGGTCACCCACCCAAAGGTATAGGACTTGATATCACAAGTCCATCATTCCTGCCCATCTTGTTGTGGTTCCTTCTTTATGTCTTCAGTTGTAGAAAATCTTTTCTGTTAGATTCTGGTCTGTTTCACAGATAGCTGTTCTGCAGACAGTTGTGATTTTGGTGTGCTCATGAGGGGAGGTGTGCTCAAGGTCTTTCTACTCCAGTATCTTGGCCCCTCTCTCCCTATCCCTATGTTCTTTATGTCCTTTCTCTATATTCCAGCCTAGTCCATCTTCTCCCTGTCAGCACACAGTAGGCATTTGATAAATACGTGTTGAATGAATGAATGAATATCATGCTTCAAACTTCTCCTGGGAAATGTGATCCATCCCCATAGCTTCAATAACTAAGTCAAACTGATGAGGTCTAAATATCTATCCCTAAACTGTATTTCTCACCTGGGCAATAAACTTGCATCTCCACAAGTACCCCATGTCAATATGTTTACAACTAAAGATTTCCAATTAAATACAACAGAATAATCATATACAATTATCTCTTTTCCTTCCCCAATCTCTGCTAAAAGGATGGCAAAGGAATTTCTTTAAGAAAGAAAGGGGAAAAAAAGGTACAAATCCACAAGGGTAAAGAGGACAGAAGAGAACAGTTAACTAAAGATTTCAACAAATTTCTGGAAGGTGGAAAATGGACAGAGGTGAAAATAACTGAGTTAGGAGAGTAGCGGGGGTTAGGACAGTAGGGATGTGGTGTTTTATCTCATCACTAAGAATATTAATAAGTTACAATTTTTTTCTGCTTTTTAAATCGGCTCTGTTTCCTCCAGGTGCCTTTTTTCCCCTTCCGTTTCTCTTTTCCTTTTAAAGGTTTCTAAATGGTAAAACAGATACTGGGTGAGGGCAGGGTGTGAAGGGGGGAAAGAAAGCTGATTCAGCCTACAGAACCCTGGAAGGGCTCAGCATATGGAGACCCCAGGTACCACGGAGAACAGAGCTTATGCACTATCTGAACTGAAACATAGGTAAAGTGACAGTGTTTCATAATGAAATGTGATATACAGAGCCACCTTCTCAGATGCTGCTCAGGAAAACTGCAGCTGGTTTATATTCACCAGGAAGATTAGAAGAATGTTCTCTGAGAAATTAAATAGCCTAAGGGGAAGGCTTCCAGGTATTTGGAGTTTCCCTCAACAACAAAATCCACCATCAACAAGCCCTGCTTATGCCAACGTAGCTTCCATTCAGCTTTTTAATGCCCCATTCTTAAGTATGAACACAGAAATTCACATTGTGAACATAAATGTCAGACGGGGATTAACAAACATTTGAGAACTGAAAAAGAGAAAATGAAGGGGGAGAAAAGGCACCCGGAAGAAACAGAGCCAGTTAAGTACGAAGAAAAAAAAATGGCAATTGATGTACTTAGAGATGAGAAAAGATATTACAACAAAAAAATAAGTACAGGATGTTATGAAAAAGGGAATAAACAGAAAAAACAAAGAGTGCTTGGGATTTAAAATAAGATAGCCATAAAAAATTATTCAAAAATTAGAAGATAACATCAAAGAAATCTCACAGAAAGTAGTCCCTCTTACCAGGGAAAAGAAAAAAGAAAGGTAAGATTAGAGGGGAAAAAACACTTTAAAAAAATAATTAGAGAATTGATTCAGGAAGACAATAATTGCCTAAACAAATCGCAGAGAAAGACAACAGAGAATTCTGTGGGGAGGAAATTATCAAAGAAGTAATACAAGTAAATATCCCCCTGGAAGCAGGACTGTGACGTAGCAAGAAGTGAGGCAAAGCTTTTATTACTTTTTTATTTTTACACTGTGTGCATTTACTACCATGACAAACAATTTACAAGAAAACAAACCAAAAAACCCCTCAGTTTCTTACCCCCAAATCTGTCCTTCTTTTCTGTATTCCCTTTCTCTGCTAATGTTATCATCAGCAGTCAGCTCTAAAACAAGTTCTACTCTGGACAGATTTTTCACACATCTCTTCTCTATCTCTACTGTCCTCACCTGATCCTGTCACCTCTCCCTGGAATAGTTCCACAATATCATTACTGCTAGCTCTGATTTTGGCCTCTACCTCCCTGCACTGCCCCCATCCTGCTATTGAAATGCTTTCTTTTGGCTACACGGCATGTGGGATCTTAGTTCCCTGACCAGGGATTGAACCCACACCCCTTACATTGGAAGTGTGGAGACTTAACCACTGGACCACCAGGGAAGTCCCCCCCTTTTTTTTTTTTGAAATACTTTTAAAAGTTTTTCTTGCCTGCAGTGGACTGCTGACAATGCTCTTCTTTTGCAGTCCCCTGCTTCTGGGACACATAAACCTTGAGGCTTAGAGTTGGTAGGTAGGTACTGTCCCTACCTACCTTATTCACCATGGCCACTCCTAAACCTCCCTACCTTCTTCAAAACTCCAAGTTCTTCTGAAGAATATTTCATCTGACCATACTAGCCAATATTGCTCTTTTTGACTGTTACCTGGCTAATAAGTTACATTGGTTCACTGAAATTCTAGCACCCGGCTCACCAACTTTCTTTCTACCACTACTTCTATCATAATCCTTGACAATTTCAACATCCATATTAAAAAAGAAAAATCCTTCCAATACTCTGGCCTCTTACTTTTTAAATTTCCTCAACTTCATTGATATACTCCATTTGGGTCACCACTGCTGTGGTCATACTCTGGATCTTGCTGTCACCACCTTCTAACTACAAGCTCCTTCCTCTCCAGTTTCCCTCAAGCATCCCTGACCCAACATTCTCCAATAGCACTGGAAACGCTCATCAACTGAAAATTCTTCCTCACCACCCATCACTCAGCCCTTGTTAAATACCATGTTTCAGTGCTATGATCACCCCCTTGAAATCATTTTGCTCCTTTCTCTCTCCATCCTACTTGCCTTGCTTGTCCAACCCTAATTAAGCCTTACTCTGCTCCTAAACCCAAGTAGCTAAACTTTCCTCCAGAAATGGAGAAAAACATGACAGAATCCTGCTAATTGGTCCCTTTTTGGACCAAAATTATCAAACGGCAAATAACATTGCCCATCGGTCAGTCCCACTGATTTCCCTTGTAAATTTGTCCTCCGCTCTCCAAAATGCTCACTTCTCTGTAACCTTTTCCCCTTCCTACTTGCAACAACACATGCCATCCCTTGGCTGACAGCCTTGCCTCCCTTTCAGGCCTCATTGAAAATCCAGAAGCTATCAGACAAGAACTGCCCGTATCCTCCTCCTACCATCAATGCTATTAACTCAAGCTACACCTGAGCCTATGTATTATGCATTCTCTCCTGAAAAAATGGAAGAAATTTCCTTGCTCCCACATAAGCCATCATGTATTTTTATTTTTTTTGCTATTTAAGAACTGCACTGCTAAAACCGTCCCTGATCTCTCCTAAATCTTCAAGTACCCTCCTTCACCTAGATCATCAACATCAGCAGGGACACCTGTTTATTATCACCTATTGTAAGCAAAACAAACAGAAAATGTTCTTGACCTATGCCCTCTTCCAGCTCCCACCTCACTTATCTTCTCGTCACTCTAAAACTTCTCCCAAGAGTTGTCTTCAGATATGGTCTCCACTTTGTTACCTCCCATTCTCTCAACTTACTTTGCACTTTCATACTAGTTTTTCATATCATATATATATTACACAGGAGGGACACAGAACATGGTTGTTAAGCTTGGACTTGGAACTTAGTTCTTATCCCTGTTCTGTGACTCACTTTTTTGTATAAAAGCAGCATAGCTTCTCAGTGCCTCAGTTTCAACTATAAGATGGGGATAATAAAAGTATCTCATAGGGTTGTTGTGAGGCTTAATGAGTTAGCACATATAAAAGCACAGAATACTGCCAGGCATATAGAAAGTATTCAATACGTGTTTGCTATTGAGGTCAACAGTGGCCTTCCTTCATCTTACCATATGCAACAAGGAAGGCTCTTTCCTGCTTTTCCTCGTCTGTCAGGTAGCACTGGACAGACTGCACAATTCCCTGCTTCTAACACTTCTACTCATGGCTTCTGTGACATCATACTCTACTGGGTCTCCTTCTACTTCATGGCTGCTCCTTCTCAGCATCCTTGCTAGCTGCTCAATTTCTAAATAGCTGAATACTCAGCCTTCTTTTTACTATCTAAACTCTTCCTAGGTAACCTGATTCCAGTCCCATGCTTTTAAATACCACCTACATACTGATGTTGCTTAAATTTGTATCTCCAATCCTGGCTCTCCCCTGAGCATCAGACAAGTATCTAACTGCCACTTCTACCAGGATATTAAGTTGCACCCCGAATCTAACAGACCTAGGACAGAATTCTGAAGGACTCCCCTCTTTCCATTCTCAGCCTATACATCTGCTCCTATCACTTTCTAATTCTGTGACAGTTATCTTCATTCACCCAGTGTATCAGGCCTAAAAACTAGAAGTCATATCTGATTTTTCCTCCTTCCCTCAACCAGACACCCAAATGTTAGCAGTCCTGTTTGCCTCACCTCCAAAATACATCCCAAATCCACCTCTACTTCTTATCATGTTGCTGCTGCCACGTTAATACAGACTATCACAATTTCTTTCCTGGATACTGCAAATCCTCCCAATGAGTCTCCCTGCTTTGATTCTTGGTCCCCAGCAAGCCAGTTTCCTCACACAGCCAGAGTAATCTCAAAGTATAAAACAGATCACATCAATTCCCTGCTTAAAAACTTTCAAGGGCTTCCCAATACAATTATGATAAAATCTGAACTACTGAACTCAGGATTATATATGATCTGGCCCTGCCTGACTCTCCAACCTTCACTCCTACTATTTTCCCCACTGCTTTCTCCACTCCAGCCACACCAACCTTTCTTCAAACACATCAGATTCATTTCTGCATTGGGGCCTGTGCACTGGCTGTTTCCTCTGACTGGATATCTCTTTCTGCAGATTTTAGCAAGGCAAGGCTAGCTCAGCAGCATGTTACCACTTCAGAGATGCCCATCCGCCTAAAAGAGTGGACCCACTCCTCCACCCAGTCACTATTTATCCCAATAGTGCCCTGTTTTATTTTCTTTATAGCACCTAGAGCCACAAAAATTATTTGTTTATATGTTTAGTATCTGTTTCCTATCACTGTCATGTAAGATCCCATGTGGGCAGCAGGGACCCTCTCTTACTCACAGATGAATCTCCAGCATCTAGAATACTCACTCGCACATAGTAGGTATTCAGTAAACATTGATTCAACTTGAAGAAAATGAAAACAACAGTATTCACTTTTTGCCCTTAGCACAGGGGTAAATGAAGATCCACTCCAAGTACTGACAAGTTAACTTTGATATATCACCAGTCAAGATTGGTATGTTAAACAGTCAGTTATTATGTAAATCAATTATCACTAAAGAAAGAATATTGGTACATCTTATCAGCATTATCATCATACAAAAAAGAAACAAACTTGCATTTTTTGGTACTTCCATGTATTATTTTACATCCCCACAATAAGTTTCTAAATTAGATAAGATATTGAACATTGAAAAAAATGAGGCGCCTTCCAGATAAGTAGATGTAAAACTAGGTCTATAATACCTGTGTTCTTTCTTTCAGATCATGAATTTGTTGACATTATAGGTTGCCTAGATATTTTAGAGCAGTTCCAATCAAGTAGCAGTAGAGTCAAAGAGATATTTTAAAAACCTCAATAGAAATTTCATACAGTTAATATAGTTTACAATGCCTAGAATACCAAGTATCCTGACTTTAAGAAAAATTGATTCAGGTTAAAAACACTAATCTCCTAGTAACAGGAGTATTGACTGGTTTGAAGAAGTCTTTGATGAACAAAAATGGAATTTTAGTAATAAATGTTTGATGGTCAAAATCTTTTAAAAAATGCACCATTGGGGTAGTAAAACAGGGTATCACAAGCCCACAGGATCAAGTCCAAATTCTGTAGTATACAGAACCTTTTTACTCCGACCCCTGCTTCTCTCCCAGCTACTTCTCACCACATGTTCATGATGGTTAAGGTCAGCCTCATAACCATCTAGAAAATTCCTGCTTATCTTTCACCAACTCAAATGTCACCTCCTCGTTGTAACCTTTCTTAATCCCTTCTCAGGCTGAGCTATCTCTTATCTATGCTCTCAGATGAACTCTGAGCATGATTTTAAGTATAATGTATTACAGCATTTATTCTATGTTTTCCTGGCTAGGCTGTAAATGTTTACTGAATTAAAGAAATATATCATTCAAATTCCTAAATCAATATGCAAAACATTTCTCACAGAGCAAATGTTCAACTAACATTGGTCAAACTAATTAATTACTGATTGAATGAAAAGTTTTATTAGGATTATGGTTACAGCTAAAAGTTGCCTAAATGACTAAATCTGTGTAAAACTGAAGATTTTTTAGATATAACAACTATATCTAAAACGCCCAGGAACACAAGCCTATATATGCTGTTTTTTACACACAAGTTTATTGCTACCCTGGCAAATTCTACATTCTCTCTACATAAGAGAATTTGCTCGTGTAGAATGATCACCTGTTAAGTTTCATTGCATCTAACAGGTTCCAAGAAGGATGGTCAGGCCACAAAATCTCACCAATATTTTGACCCAACAAACTCTGACTCCTCCCAAACTGTTCTCTGCTTAGAAGTGAAAAAATAAAATAAAACCAAATGAAGATGCCTGAATTGAGTGCTCAGTCCTTATGGGGCTCACAGACCCCCATGAGCAGGAAAAAAAAAAAAAAGAATTTTTCTAGATTTCTGACAATATGAATATTCTTCAAAGATCCCATTGCTGTTTCCTGCAGTTGACCAACACCATTGCAGGTTAATCACTAGAAACTTGACAACTGACTAACCTAGCAGAAACATGAAATACAGTCTAAATAGGAATCACTTTTAAATGAATTTACTGAACTTTATATTGCCCCAACAGATTTTCATTTCTTGATAGCCCACTAAGAAAAGATACAGACTTCTAAAACTTAATAAAAAGCGTTGAGTGCTACTTTAGTAATCCGTTGATATACTATCCTTAACGTGTATTTATTAAGATTTTTGATTTCACTTCAGTAAAAGATCACTCAACATTTAACATTAAAAAATAATGCATTGATATTTCTAATTTTAAAATTAACAACATAACTAATTATAACTATTTGTACAAAGTATAGCAAAGTATAGCAAAATATTAGTGTCTCAAGATTACTACATACCAATCTAAGATTGAGTCCAAAACAGTGTTTTTAAATTTTCCTTTCAAAACCCAAACTTCATTTCTCTGTTACCAAACATGACTTCAGTTAGCGATTTACAAATATTTACACAGGGAAAAATATACCAAAAGCCATCAACAAAGACTGTTTTTGATTACTCTGGGATTCTAACCCATTTAGATTCTTCTAAGAATTATCTTGAGCATGCAGTTTAGAAATGCTTCTTTGAACAACTTAATCTTACATTGTTCATAAACATAAACACACAACATATAGTATGAAAGAACACATGAAAAATTGTTGCTTTTACTGGTATTAGAGGGTAGTTTTAATACAAGCTAAATACAAACACAATTGTTAGATTCAGTCACGTATCCTGCAAAACAATATGCCAAGATCAACCTTGAAGCATTTATAAAAATGAAAATGTATAAAATATCTTCCTCAATTAACTCTAAGGACTCTGTATACAAATGCAAGAATTTGAACTTATCAATAATACATCAAATGTTGAGCAACTAATTGAGCAGTAAAAAAACAATTTCTGATTTTAAAATTAAATAGCTCCAGGTAAAAGCATGTAATTTCCCACATCTACTATCTTTGTATTCTGCACAGAGTTCCAAGGCAAAGACTGCTTCTGGATTTATGCATTACCAGAGAGGATGACCTGTTTGGCTGGCTTATCACAGGCCTTTTAGTCTTCTTTCCTGATAGATCCTTTGCTCCTTTGGGAGGAGGCACAGGAGCTGGTTTCCATGGAATTGGGTTATAAAAGGCTGGCTCTGGATAAGAATTTCCACTGTAAAAACCTAAAATTATGAAAAAATCAGATCAAAACAAGAAGAAAACTTTTTGAGATCAAAGAAACTACATATTTTAAAATTCACAGAAAAATGTTAAAAGGGCAAAAATATTATTGATAAACCAATTTGACTCATTTAAAACTTGAACTCTCAAATATTTTCAAACACAGTAAGTACTGAAGTAAAAATTAAAATATAAATCTAAGCATTCAAAGAACATTAATGTTCACATCTATATATATAGAAACTCATAAAAGTTCTCCTAAGAAATTAATTTTAGAACCCTTAAAAAGAACAAAATCTTCATTTTAACTCAGTCTGGGAAACCGCTGATTGTGTACATGTTTCCCCGAGTTGGACACTAAAGTTTGCAGAAAAAATGTATGTTGCATATGTAGCTAAAGTGAATCAAGATTCTTGTTTAGAACCACTTAAATTCTAAATCACTGTCAATCAGATTTCATAATATCACTGTAATTTTGATAATTAAGAGCAGTAGAGCATTTGCAAAGATTTATTAGAATAAAACTTATTTAAATGCAAAAAATAAAATAATCCATTATTTCACCAATTAACTTCTAGTCAATATGTATATTCCACCTAAGTTTTAACTTTACTATCCAATCATTTGGTTAAAACCACTGCTTATTACTCTTATTTCAAATAAGAGAACAAAAAAACAGAGCAGACCCTGCTCGGTAGCTGTAATGGATGACCTCTGTGACATGCAGGAGAGGCCTAAATCCTGACAGCAGGAATGTGTCATTCAGACATTGGCAACCCACTTTGGCTGCATAGATATGTCAACACACACTTCACCACGATGGTCAAAACAAAGTCTGGAATATGTCCTATTGTGTGAACAAAACAGAATGGGAGTATTTTTAATAATAAATCACTTAAACAAGTGAAGGCAGCTGTCAGCAAGGCATGAGCTTCCAACATGAAGTACAAAGAAAAACATGCATTGCCATTTATAATCAGACCAAGCCTAAAGGCCAACCAGGTCTGTGTCTGGTTCATGTGCTGTCTAGTATTCCACCCTGCAAAAAGAATGTGCCAAAGACACTGGAAGCTCTGCCTCAGAGAGGGTTAGAAAAGGGGAAGAAAATGACCCCTTCAATATATCCTGATTAAGGCTTTAAAATCCAAGGAATGTAAGAAAATTTTACTTGTTTCTTAACCTTAGAAATCATTACTTTGCAGTTTTACCACTATTGCCTTTAAAATGTATCTGGTTTTAGAGAATGACAACAAATTTGTAGTATCTCCACAGGAATACAGTATGTTATAATCTTCCAGAAAATAGTAATTTGAAAGAAAAAAGATTTTTACACATTTCTATTTCTGTCAAAAGGAAACATAATATATAATATTCACTCCTGCAAGCCGTATTTATGTAACCCACATAACATAAAAACCAACCTGTGAGTTTTCCATTGGCATAACCATAGCTCTTTGCAGCTGGACGAGGTTTATTTTTTGCATTTTCCAACCATTCCTTAAACTTTTTTTCTGCTATTTCCTTTTTTTCCTGTAATTCAGCCTGCCGTTGTTTTTCTTTTTCCTTAAAATGACAAGACCAAAGAATCTCCAGGGATATTCTGTAACTAAAAATTCTATTCAAATTCTACTGACTCTTTTCCCCAGTAGCTCCCCATCCCAATGGCTTTCTGATCAGAAATACTGAATCATAATTCTATAGAGAGCAAAATTTAACATGATCAGGGATGTGATATGAAGGTGGCTGCCTCTAAACAATGACATTAAACCTAAGAAGAAAAAAGCAATTTGCTGTTTTAAAATAGAATAGTAATTTATAATAATGTAATAAAACTTTCCATAAAAGTGCATTGAATAATATTTAAAAGCATAAACAACAATAAAAAGTTTGAACCTGACTGCAGAAATATCAATAGGCTTATTAATACTTCTCAACCTAAGAAAACCACAAATGCATATTCATTTCTGAAGCTTAATTATAGTATAACAAGTAGGGGTAGCTACATGTATTTATATTATGATAAGATAGTGCCAATTTTCTATTAGAAACTCTTTATACAATATAGCTGGCACATGTAAACACGAAAGTCATGTATTCTAACTGAGCACTTTAGTGAAAATACCTTTTCTTTCTTCTTCTTCTCACATTCTTCAGCATTTTTTTTCTTTAACCATTCTTCATATTTTTCTTTTGCTTTTTCTTGTAAATGTTCTTTCTCCAGCTCCTTTGCTGCTTTTTCCTCCTTCTCTTTATTAATTTTTTGTTCCTTTTCTTTTCTTTTCTTAAATAAAAATGAAGGAATTTTAATTGGAGTATCTGTAATCATCCTCATACAAGGGAGAAGTGTTATATGCAGCAATTCTCTAAACTTCAGTTATTTCTTAAAATAGGTGGTAAAATAGTGGTTGACACAGTGTGGCTTATGAAAATATATAACATACCTGCACTTACCTGATCAATTTTAGTCTACCAGCTTGAGTATACGTTTCATGATGGCCATAACAAAGGTCTTGCTTGACAAAGTACACTCAGAGACTGGAACAGTGTTAAGTAAATAGTAGGTGTTCTATAAAGATTTGCTGAGTAAATTAGTGGACAGAAATTATGACCTATTAGACTCTCCTGAATCTTAGTGTTTTTTGATGGATGTTTACCCCCACTCTAAAACAGGAGCCACATGTGTACACATTCCCCAGACAATTTGCCAATACAAATACTTGGATAAATTTTCACCATCAAAGAGTTACAGAGCACAAATTTTGGGCCATTAAGTACTGCTATAAGGGCACATACAGACAAATCTCTGGCTATGTAATTCTTATACGCCTTACACAGACCAAGGATTGGCAAACTATGGCCTGCAGGCCAAATATGGTCCATCAACCACCTGTATTTGTAAACAAAGTTTTACTGAAATGTGGCCACACATTTATTTACATATTTCTTGTCTATGCTGCTTTTGCACCACAACAGCAAAGTTAAATAGTTGCAACAGAGATTGCATGGTCCACAAAGCCTAAAATTTTATCTAGCCCCTTGAAGAAAAAACTTGACACAGACTATAAGTCAATGTTTCTTCCTTTTCTCACTCAAAAGATAATCTACCAACACAGCTAAATTCTAAATAACCAATGACATGGCTAGCTCTCTTTATCAAAGGTTTAGAAAATAATCTGCAAACATGAAGTATATGCAATACAAATGCCATATACATCACCCTTCATTGAGCAAAGAAATATGAGCCAAGAAATTCTTCCCTTAAAAGCATCCTGTAGAATACTTTAATACAAGCAATTCAAATAAGACCCAAGTAACGAACATCAGTTACATACAACATATGTCCAGTGCTGTGCAGGAAAGGCGGGTCTTAAAGCACGGGAATTCCCTGATGGTCCAATGGTTAGGACTTTGTGCTTTAACTGCTGAGGGCACAGGTTCAATCCCTCCTCAGGGAACTAATAAGATCCCACAAGCCTCGAGGAGAGGCCAAAGAATAAAAAAATTAAAGCCCTGTCATTCCCCAAGTTACTATATTTCCTTATTGTTGGTCTGCCAATAGCTGCAAAAGGAAATCCTTTCTTGCTGAGAACTCAATATCCATTGAAATAATGCTGGAATTTAACTATTGGGTTAAATTCCACAAAGAAGTTAAGTAATCTGCCCAAGGTCGCACAGATGGTAAATGACAGATCACTACATATCTCTTATATACATATGAGAGAACGCTGAAAACAATTTTTTGCCAATAAATTCAATTTAAATAAGATGTCAAAATTCCTTAAAGATACATCACTTTCCAAAACCGATTCAAGAAGAAACAGAGTAACTGAATGAACCTCTACTTGTAAAACAATTCAGAATTTAAAACTTTCCCACAAAGAAAACTCTAGCCTCCAGTTGCTTCACTGGTAGAGTCTATCACACGTCTAAGGAAGCAACAGTACCAATTACTACACAAATTGTTTTAAAAAACAGAAAAAGGGAACACTTCCAAGCTCCTTTTAGGAGCCCACTATTTCTCTAAAGTCCAAACCAAATATGAAAATTACAAGATAATACTAGGAATAAGTCAAGATAACTGCTCTCATCAGAAACATGAAATACTTAGGGATACATTTTAAAAAGACGTATAATACCCCTGTACACTGAAAACAAAAAAAAAAGAAGAAAAAAACAGATAAATATGGCTTAAATAAATAGAAAAAAAATCATGTTTATACATTTATAATTTGATATTATTAAGATAGCAATTTTCTCCTGAATGATCTATATATTTAATGTAATCTCAATAGTATCAGGCACTATTCAAGCAAGCATGATTAGGGAAATTGATAAGCTAATTCTAAACGGAAAGGGTGCAGAGCAGCTAAAACAATTCTGAAATAGAAGAAAAACGATGGAAGACTTACACTATTTGATTAGAAGAATTTTAAATTCAAGAATTACTATATAAAGCTATAGTAAGCAGATAGTGTAGTACTGGCATAGGAAATGGGTCAACTGAACAGAATACAGTCCAGAAATAGACCCAGACGTATTTGGTCAATAGATTTGAAATAAAAATGTCAGGGTAACTGAGTAGGGAAAATATTATCTTTCAACACAGTGTTGGAACAACTGTATATCCATATTCCAAAAAAATGAACCTTGACCCTTGTCACATGCCAACATTAAAATTAACTCAAAATGCAAATAGGTAAAAGCTGAAGTTATAAAACTTCTAGAAGAAAACAACGGAGAATATTTTATAACCGTGGCATAGGCAAACGTTTCTTTAATAGAACACAAAACCCACAGACTATAAAAGAAAAAACAGAAATATGGAACTTAACCAAAATTTAAAATTTCTGCTCTTTAAACATATAAAAAAATTAAAAGGAGGAAATATTTATAATACATGTTACAGGACTTAAAGGAATATAAGAAGAATTCTTACAACTTACTATTAAGACACACAAAATGGGAAAAACTTAAACACTAAACTAAACAAACAAAAAACAAGAGATGTAGAAATGGTCAATAGTGCTATGGATTGAATTCTGTCCCACCAAAATTCATATATTGAAGCCCTAATCCTCAATGTAACTTTTTTTTCTTTTTTTTAAATTGGAGTATAGGTGGTTTACAATGTTGTGTTTAGTTTCAGGTGTACAGCAAAGTGATACACAGACACATTCATTACTTTTCAGATTCTTTTCTCATATAGGTTATCACAGAATATTGAATATAGAGTTCCCTGTGCTATACAGTAGGTCCTTGTTGTATACAGTAGTGTGCGTATGTTAATCACGAGGCTACTGATTTATCACCCCCCCCCCATGTTTCACCTTTGGTAACCATAACTTTGTTTTCAATATGTGTAAGTCTCTTTCTGCTTTGTAAATAAGTTCATTTGTATCATTTTTTAAAAATTTGATACCACATATGAATGACATCATATGATATTTCTCTTCCTCTGACTTACTTCCCTAAGTATGATAATCTCTTGGTCCATCCATGTTGCTGCAAATGGCATTTTGTTCTTTTTTATGGCTGAGTAATATTCCATTGTAAGTATGTACCAACTCTTCTTTATTCCTCTGTCAATGGACACTAGATTGCTTCCATGTCTTGTCTACTGTAAATAGTGCTGCAATGAACACTGGGGTACACCTATCTTTTTGAATTATGGTTTCCTCCAAATATATGCCCAGGAGTGGGATTGCTGAATCATATGGTAGTTCTAGTTTTAGTTTTTTAAGGAACCTCTATAATGTTCTCCATACTGGTTGTACCAATTTACATTCCCACCAACAGTGTAGAAGAGTTCCCTTTTATCCACACCCTATCCAGCATTTTATGCTTTGTAGACTTTTTGATGATGGCCATTCTGACCGGTGTTAGGTGATACCTCATTGTAGTTTTGATTTGCCTTTCTATGGTAATTGGTTATGTTGAGCATCTGTCCATGTGCTTTTTGGCCATCTGTATGTCTTCTTGGCAGAAATGTTTACTTAGATCTGCCTACGTTTTCAAAAAATTTTATTTCATTTACTTTTTTATACAGTAGGTTCTTATTAGTCATCAATTTTATACACATCAGCATATACATTGCAATCCCAATCGTCCAGTTCATCACACCACCATACCCACACCCCCGTGGCTTTCCACCCTTGGTGTCCATAAGTTTATTCTCTACATCTGTGTCTCAACTTCTGCCCTGCAAACCAGTTCATCTATACCATTTTTCTAGGTTCCACATACATGCATTAATATACGATATTTGTTTCTGTCTTTCTGACTTACTTCACTCTGTATGACAGTCTCTAGATCCATCCATGTCTCAACAAATGACCCAATTTCATTCCTTTTTATGGCTCAGTAATATTCCATTGCATTTATGTACCACTTCTTTATCCATTCGTCTGTCGATGGGCATTTAGGTTGCTTCCATGACCTGGTTATTGTAAATAGTGCTGCAATGAACATTGGGGTGCATGTGTCTTTTTGAATTATGGTTTTCTCTGGGTATATGCCCAGTAGTGGGATTGCTGGATCATATGGTAATTCTATTTTTAGTTTTGTAAGGACCCTCCATAATGTTCTCTATAGTGGCTGTATCAATTTACATTCCCACCAACAGTGCAAGAGGGTTTCCTTTTCTCCACACCCTCTCCAGCATTTGTTGTTTGTAGACATTTTGATGATGCCCATTCTAACCACTGTGAGGTGATACCTCATTGTAGTTTTGATTTGAATTTCTCTAATAATTAGTGATGTTGAGCAGCTTTTCATCTGCTTCTTGATCATCTGTATGCCTTCTTTGGAGAAATGTCTATTTAGGTCTTCTGCCCATTTTTGGACTGGGTTGTTTGTTTCTTTAATATTGAGCTGCATGAGCTGTTTATATATTTTGGAGATTGATCCTTTGTCCGTTGATTCGTTTGCAAATATTTTCTCCCATTCTGAGGGTTGTCTTTTCTTCTTGTTTATGGTTTCCTTTGCTGTGCAAAAGCTTTGAAGTTTCATTAGGTCCCATTTGTTTATTTTTGTGTTTATTTCCATTACTCTAGGAGGTGGATCAAAAAAGATCTTGCTGTGATTTATGTCAAAGAGTGTTCTTCCTACATTTTCCTCTAAGTGTTATAGTGTCCAGTCTTATATTTAGGTCACTAATCCATTTTGAGTTTATTTTTGTGTTTGGTGTTAGGGAGTGTTCTAATTTCACTCTTTTACATGTAGCTGTCCAGTTTTCACAGCACCACTTATTGAAGAGACTGTCTTTTCTCCATTGTATATCCTTGCCTCCTTTGTCATAGATTAGTTGACCACAGGTGCATGGGTTTATCTCTGGGCTTTCTATCTTGTTCCATTGATCTATGTTTCTGTTTTTGTGCCAGTACCATATTGTCTTCATTACTGTACCTTTGTAGTATAGTCTGAAGTCAGGGAGCCTGATTCCTCCAGTTCCGTTTTCTTCCCCTCAAACTGCTTTGGCTATTCGGGGTCTTTTGAGTCTCCATACAAATTTTAAGATTTTTTGTTCTAGTTCCTTAAAAAATGCCATCGCTAATTTGATAGGGATTGCATTGCATCTGTAGATTGCTTTGGGTAGTATAGTCATTTTCACAATATTGATTCTTTCAATCCAAGAACATGGTATATCTCTCCATCTGTTGGTATCATCTTTAATTTCTTTCATCAGTGTCTTATACTTTTCTGCATACAGGTCTTTGGTCTCCCTAGGTAGGTTTATTCCTAGGTATTTTATTCTTTTTGTTGCAATGGTAAATGGAAGTGTTTCCTTAATTTCTCTTTCATATTTTTCTGAAAATCATTAGTGTATAGGAATGCAAGAGATTTCTGTGCATTAATTTTGTATCCTGCAACTTTACCAAATTGATTAGCTCTAGTAGTTTTCTGGTGGCATCTTTAGGATTCTCTATGTATAGTATCATGTCATCTGCAAACAGTGACAGTTTTACTTCTACACTTCCAATTTGTATTCTTTATATTTCATTTTCTTCTCTGATTGCCGTGGCTAGGACTTCCAAAACTATGTTGAATAACAGTGGTGAGAGTGGACATCCTTGTCTTGTTCCTGATCTTAGAGGAAATTCTTTCAATTTTTCACCATTGAGAATGATGTTTGCTGTGGGTTTGTCGTATATGGCCTTTATTATTTTGAGGTAGGTTCCCTCTATGCCCACTTTCTGGAGAGTTTTTATCATAAATAGGTGTTGAATTTTGTCAAAAGCTTTTTCTGCATCTATTGAGATGATCATATGGTTTTTATTCTTCAATTTGTTAATATGCTGTATCACATTGATTGATTTGTGTACATTGAAGAATCCCTGCATCCCTGGGATAAATCCCACTTGATCATGATGTATGATCCTTTTAATGTGTTGCTGGATTCTGTTTGCTAGTTTGTTGTTCAAGATTTTTGCATCTATATTCATCAGTGATATTGGTCTGTAACTTTCTTTTTTGTAGTATCTTTGTCTGGTTTTGGCATCAGGGTGATGATGGCCTCATAGAATGAGTTTGGGAGTGTTCTTTCCTCTGAAATTTTTTGGAAGAGTTTGAGAAGGATGGGGGTTAGCTCTTCTCTAAATGTTTCAAAGAATTCACCTGGGAAGCCATCTGGTCCGGGACTTTTGTTTGTTGGAAGATTTTTAATCACCATTTCAATTTCATTACTTGTGATTGGTCTGTTCATATTTTCTATTACTTCCTGGTTCAGTCTTGGAAGGTTATACCTTTCTAAGATTTTGTCCATTTCTTCCAGGTTGTCCATTTTATTGGCATAGAGTTGCTTGTAGAAGTCTCTTAGGATGCTTTGTTTCTCTGCAGTGTCTGTTGTAACTTCTCCTTTTTCATTTCTAATCTTATTGATTTGAGTCCTCTCCCTCTTTTTCTTGACAAGTCTGGCTAATGGTTTATCAATTTTGTTTATCTTCTCAAAGAACTAGCTTTTAGTTTTATTGATCTTTGCTATTGTTTTCTCTGTTTCTATTTCATTTATTTCTGCTCTGATTTTTATGATATCTTTCATTCTGCTCACTTTGCATTTTGTTTGTTCTTCTTTCTCTAGTTCCTTTAGGTGTAAGGTTATATTGTTTGAGAATTTTCTTGTTTCTTGAGGTAGGCTTGTAGAGCTATAAACTTCCCTCTTAGAACTGCCTTTGCTGCATCCCATAGGTTTTGGATCATCGTGTTTTCATTGCCATTTGTCTCTAGGTATTTTTTTATTTCCGGTTTCATTTCTTCAGTGATCCCTTGGTTATTTAGTAACGTATTGTTTAGCCTCCATGTGTTTGTGTTTTTTATGTGTTTTCCCCCTGTGATTCATTTCTAATCTCATAGTATTGTGGTCAGAAAAGATGCTTGATATGGTTTCAATTTTCTTAAATTTACTGAGGCTTGATTTGTGACCCAAGACGTGATCTATCCTGGAGAATGTTCCATGCACACTTGAGAAGAAAGTGTAATCTGCTGTTTTTGGATGGAATGTCCTATAAATATCAACTAAATCTATCTGGTCTATTGTGTCATTTAAAGCTTCTGTTTCTTTATTTATTTTCATTTTGGATGATCTGTCCATTGGTGTAAGTGAGTTGTTAAAGTCCCCCACTATTATTGTGTTACTGTCGATTTCCTTTTTTATAGCAGTTAGCAGTTGCCTTATGTATTAAGGTGCTCCTATGTTGTGTGCATATATATTTATAACTGTTATATCTTCTTCTTGGGTTGATCCCTTGATCATTATGTAGTGTCCTTCGTTGTCTCTTGTAAGATTCTTTATTTTAAAGTATATTTTATCTGATATGAGTACTGCTACTCCAGCTTTCTTTTGATTTCCATTTGCATGGAATATGTTTTTCCAACCCCTCACTTTCAGTCTATATGTGTCCCTAGGTCTGAAGTGGGTCTCTTTTAGACAGCATATATATGGGTCTTGGTTTTGTATCCATTTGGCAAGCCTGTGTCTTTTGCTTGGAGCACTTAATCCATTCACGATTAAGGTAATTATTGATAGGTATGTTCCATGACCATTTTCTTATATTGTTTTGGGTTTGTTTTTGTAGGTCCCTTTCTTCTCTTGTGTTTCCCACTTAGAGAAGTTCCTTTAGCATTTGTTGTAGAGCTGGTTTGGTGGTGCTGAATTCTCTTAGCTTTTGCTTGTCTGTAAAGCTTTTGATTTCTCCATTGAATCTGAATGAGATCCTTGCCAGGTAGAGTAATCTTAGTTGTAGGTTCTTCCCTTTCATCACTTTAAGTATATCATGCCACTCCCTTCTGGCTTGTAGAGTTTCTCCTGAGAAATCAGCTGTTAACCTCATGGGAGTTCCCTTGTATGTTATTTGTCATTTTTCCCTTGTTGCTTTCAATAATTTTTCTTTGTCTTTAATTTTGGCCAATTTGATTAGTATGTGTCTCGGTGTGTTTCTCCTTGGGTTTATCCTGTATGGGACTCACTGTGCTTCCTGAACTTGGGTGGCTATTTCCTTTCCCATGTTAGGGAAGTTTTCGAATATAATCTCCTCAAATATTTCCTCTGGTCCTTTCTCACTTCTTCTGGGACCCCTATTTTGCGAATGTTGCTGCGTTTAATGTTGTCCCAGAGGTCTCTTAGGCTGTCTTCATTTCTTTTCATTCTTTTTTTTTTTTATTCTGTTCCACAGCAGTGAATTCCACCATTTTGTCTTCTAGGTCACTTATCCGTTCTTCTGCCTCAGTTATTCTGCTATTGATTCCTTCTAGTGTAGTTTTCATTTCCGTTATTGTACTGTTCATCTCTGTTTGTTTGTTCTGTAATTCTTTTAGGTCTTTGTTAAACATTTCTTGCATCTTCTCGATCTTTGCCTCCATTCTTTTTCCGAGGTCCTGGATCATCTTCACTATTATTATTCTGAATTCTTTTTCTGGAAGGTTGCCTATCTCCACTTCATTTAGTTGTTTTTCTGAGGTTTTATCTTGTTCCTTCATCTGGTACATAGCCCTCTGCCTTTTCATCTTGTCTATGTTTCTGTGAATGTGGTTTTTGTTCCACAGGCTGCAGGATTGTAGTTCTTCTTGCTTCTCAACTTAATCTCTTTAAGGCTAAATGCGCATATGCCAACATTAGCAGCCTGAATCTTACAATACCTGCTAGTGTTGAAGGGTCTCTTGCAGAGGCAAGGTGTGGCTGTGGCTCACTGTGGGGACAAGGACACTGGAAGCAGAAGTTCTGGCAAGTACTCCTTGGTGTGAGCCCTCCCAGAGTCTGCCTTCTACCTACTTTTTGATTGGGTTGTTTATTTGATATAGAGCTGCATGAGTTGTTTGTATATTTTGGAGATTAATCCCGTTTCAGTTGCTTCGTTTGCAAATATTTTCTCCCATTCTGTGGGTTGTCTTTTTATTTTGTTTACGGTTTCCTTTGCTGTGTAGAAGCTTTTAAGTTTCATTAGGTCCTATTTGCTTATATTTGTTTTTATTTTCCTTAGTCTAGGAGGTGTATCAAAAAATATCTTGCTGCGATTTACATCAAGGAGTATTGTGCCTATGTTTTCCTCTAAGAGTTTTATAGTGTGTAGCCTTACATTTAGGTCTTTGATCCATTTTGAGTTTATTTTTATGTATAGTGTTTATGAAATGTCTAATTTCATTCTTTTACATGTAGCTATCCAGTTTTCTCAGCACCACTTTTTGAAGAGACTGTCTTTTCTCCTTTGTATATTCTTGCCTGCTTTGTCATAGATTAATTGACCATAGGTGGGTGGGTTTATTTCTGGGCTTTCTCTCCTGTTCCATTGATCTGTATTTCTGATTTTGTGCAAGTACCATACTGTTTTGATTACTGTAGCTTTACAGTATAGTCTGAAGTCAGGTAACCTGATTCCTCCAGCTCCATTTTTCTTTCTCAGAATTGCTTTCGCTATTCAGAGTCTTTTGTGCTTCCATATAAATTTTAAAAATCTTTGTTCTGCTTCTGTGAAAAATGTCATTGGTAATTTGACAGGGACTCCACCGAGTCTGTAGTTGCCTCGCGTAGCATAGTCATTTTGACAATATTGATTCTTCCAATCCAAAACAACACCTTTCCACGTCATCTTTGTGTCACCTTTGATTTCCTTCACCACGTCTTATAGTTTTCAGAATACGGGTCTTTTGTCTCCTCAGGTAGGTTTACTCCTATGTATTTTATCCTTTTTGATGCGATGGTAAATGGGATTGTTTCCTTGATTTCTCTTTCTGATCTTTAGTTGTTAGTGTATAGGAATGCAAGATTTTGGTGTATTAATTTTGCATCCTGTACATTTACTGAATTCACTGATGAGCTCTAGTAGTTTTCTGGTAGCATCTTTTCTATGTATAATATCATGTTGCTGCAAACAGTGACAGTTTTACTTCTTTTTCAATTTGCATTCCCCTTATTTCTTTTCTTCTCTGATTGCTGTGGCTAGGACTTCCAAAACTATGCTGAATAAAAGTGGTGACAGTGGACATCCTTGTCTTGTTCCTATCTCAGAATGCTTTCAGCTTTTTACTGTTGAGAATGTTAGCTGTGGACTTGTCATATAAGGCCTTTACTATGTAGAGGTAAGTTCCCTTTATGCCTACTTCTGGAGAATTTTTATTATAAATGGGTGTTGAATTTTGTCAAAGCTTTTTCTGCATCTATTGAGATGATCATATGGTTTTTAGTCTTCAGTTTGTTAACATGGTGTATAACAGTGATTGATTTGTGGATATTGTAGAATCCTTGCATCCCTGGGATAAATCCCACTTGACCATGGTGTATGGGATTCAGGTTGCTAGTATTTCGTTGAGGATTTTTCCGTCTATGTTCATCAGTGATACTGGCCGGTAATTTTCTCTTTTTGTGGTATCTTTGTCTGGTTTTGGTATCAGGGTCATGGTGGCCACATAGAAAGTTTGGGAGTGTTCCTTCCTCTACAATTTTTGGAATAGTTTCAGAAGGATAGGTGTTAACTCTTTTCTACATGTTTGATAGAATTCACCTGTGAAGCTATCTGGTCCTGCATTTTTGTTAGTTGGAAGCTTTTTAATCAGTTTCAATTTCAGTACTTGTGATAGGTCTATTCATATCTTCTATTTCTTCCTGGTTCAGTCTTGGAAGCTTGTACCTTTCTAAGAATTAGTCTATTTTTCCAGGTTGTCCATTTTATTGGCATATAGTTTTTTGTAGTAGTCTCTTATGATCCTTTGTATTTCTGTGGTGTCAGTTGTAACTTTTCATTTTCATTTCTAATTTTATTGATTTGAGTCCTCATTTTTCTTGATGAATCTGGCTAACGGTTTATCAATTTTGTTTATCTTCTCAAAGAATCAGCTTTTAGTTTCATTGATCTTTACTACTGTTTTCTTCATCTCTATTTCATTTATTTCTGCTCTGATCTTTATGATTTCTTTCCTTCTACTAACTTTGGGTTTTGTTTGTTCTTCTTTCTCTAGTTCCTTTACATGTAAGGTTAGGTTGTTTTTTTGAGATTTTCTTGTTTCCTGAGTTAAGACTGTATTGCTATGAACTTCCCTCATAGAACTGCTTTTGCTGCACCCCATAGGTTTTGGATCATCGTGTTTTCATTGTCATTTGTCTCTAGTATTTTTTATTTATTTATTTTTTGTCTCTAGGTATTTTTTAATTTCCTCTTTGATTTCTTCAGTGATCCATGGTTGTTTTGTAACATGTTATTTAGCCTCCATGTGTTTGTGTTTTTTACGGTTTTTATTTCCTGTAATTGATTTCTAATCTCATAGTGTTGTGGTTAGAAAATATTCTTGATATGATTTCAATTTTCTTAAATTTACTGAGGGTTGATTTGTGGCCCAAGATGTGATCTATCCTGGAGAATGTTCCATATGCACTTGAGAACAATCAAAGGAATGTTGTAATAAATACCAATTAAGTCCATAGGGTCTAGTATGTCATTCAAGACCTGTGTTTCCTTGTTGATTTTCTGTCTGGATGATCTGTCCAGTGATGGGACTGGGGTGTTAAAGTCCCCCACTATTATTGTGTTAGTGTCAATTTCTTTTTCTATGGCTGTTAGCATTTGCCTTGTATATTGAGGTGCTCCTATGTTGGGTACACATATATTTGTAATTGTTATATCTTCTTCGTGGATTGATCCCATGATCGTTATGTAGTGTCCTTCTTTGTCTCTTGTAACAGTCTTTATTTTAAAGTCTATTTTGTGTGATGTGAGTTTTGATACTCCAGCTTTCTTTTGATTTCCATTTGCATGGGATACCTTTTTCCGTCCCCTCACATTCCCTCTGTATGTGTCCCTAGGGCTAAAGCGGGTCTCTTGTAGACAGCATATATATGGGTCTTGTTTTTGTATACATTCAGCCTGTCTGTGTCTTTTGGTTGGAGCATTTAATCCATTTACATTTAAGGTAATTATCGATATGTCTGTTCTTACTGCCAATTTGTTAACTAGATTTGTTTTTGTAGGCCTTTTTTCTTCCCTTCCTCTTCTCTTGTGATTTTTTTTCCCCCTTTGCGGTACACGGGCCTCTCACTACCGTGGCCTCTCCCACCGCAGAGCACAGGCTCTGGACGTGCAGGCTCAGCGGCCGTGACCCACGGGCCCAGCCGCTCCCCGGCATGTGGGATCCTCCCGGACTGGGGCACGAACCCGTGTACCCTGCATCGGCAGGCAGACTCCCAACCACTGTGCCACCAGGGAAGCCCTTCTCTTGTGATTTGATGTCTATCTTTTAGCGTTGTGATTGGGTTGCTTCTTCTTTTTCGTGTGTGTATCTATTGTAGAATTTTGGTTTGTGGTTCCCAAAAGGTTTTGACCTAGCAGTCTATATATGTACAAGACTGTTTTAACTTGCTGGTCTCTTAATTTCCAATGCATTATCAATATCCTGCATTTGTACTCTCTTCTCACGACTGCTGGTTTTACTATCATATTTGTGTGTGGAGATTTCCTACCTCTGCTTTATGTTTATCTTAACTGGTGAGCTTTCCCATTCATAATTTTCTTGATTCTAGTTGTGGTCTTTTCTGCCTAGAGAAATTCCTTTAGCACTTGTTTCAAAGTTGGTTTGGTGGTGCTGAATTCTCTTACGTTTTGTTTGTCCATAAAGCTTTTGATTTCTCCGTCAAATCTGAATGCCAGTCTGCTGGGTAGAGTATTCTTGGTAGTAGGTTTGTCCCTTTTGTCACTTTAAATATATCATCCACTCCCTTCTGGCCTACAGATTTTCTGCTGAAAAATCAGCAGATACCTTACGGGGATTCCCTTGTATGTTATTTTTTCTCTTCCCTGTTGTTTTTAATTGTTTCTATTTAATTTTCATCAGTTTGATTAGTATGTGTCTCATCTTGTTCCTCCTTAGGTTTATCTTGTATGGGACTCTCTGTGCTTCCCAGACTTGAGTGTTTCCTTTCTAATGTTAAGGACGTTTTCAGCTATAATCTCTTCAAATATTTTCTCAGGCTTTTTCTCTCTTCTCCTTCTGGGACCCCTACAGTGCTAATATTGGTGCATTTAATGTTGTCACAGAGGTCTCCAAGACTGTCCTCATTTCTTTTCATTCTTTTTTCTTCATTCTGTTCTGCAGCAGTGATTTCCAACATTCTGTCTTCCAGCTCACTTATTCATTCTTCTGCCTCAATTCTTGTGCTATTGCTTCCTTCTAGTGTATTTTTCATTCCAGTTATTGTATTGTTCATCTGTTTGTTTATTCTTTAGATCTTCTCTTTGTTAAACATCATTTGTATCTTCTCAATCTGTGCCTCCATTCTTTTCAGAAATTTTGGATCATCTTTACTATCATTACTCTAAATTCTTTTGCAGGTAGTTTGCCTATCTCCACTTGATTCAGTTGTTCTTGTGGGTTTTTATCTTGTTCCTTTGTCTGGAACATATTTCTCTGCCATCTCATTTTGTCTAGCTTTCTGTGTTTGTGGTCTTTTTTCCACTGGCTGCAGGATCATAGCTCTTGCTTCTGGTGTCTGCCCTCTGGTAGGTGAGTTTGGTCCTGAGGCTTGTGCAGGCTTCCTGTTGGGACTGGTCCCTACCCACTGGTGTGTGGAGCTGGGTCTTGTCCCTCTGGCGGGCAGACCATGTCAAAGGGTGTGTTTAGAGGTGGCTGTAAGCTCAGTACGGCTTTAGGCAGCCTGTCTGCTGATGGGTGGGGCTGTGTTCCTATCTTGCTGGTTGTTTGGCCTAAGGCATTCACGCACTGGAGCCTCTAGGCTGCTGGGTAGGGCCAGGTCTTGATGCCAAAATGGCAACCTCTGGGAGAGCTCAAGCCAATCAATATTCTCTGGGGCCTCTGCCACCAGTGTCCTTGCCCCCCCCCCATAGTGATCCAGAGCCAATCTCAACCTCCCCAGGAGACCCTCCAAGACTCATAGGTAGGTCCAGCCCAAGCTCCTATGGAATTACTTCTTTGTGCTGGGTCCCAGTGTACATGAAACCTTGTGTGTGCCCTCCAAGAGTGGAGTCTCTGTTTCCCCCAGTCCTGTGGAGCTCCTGCACTCAAGCCCCACTGGTCTTCAAAGCCAAGTGCTCTGGGATTCCTCTTCCTGATGCCAGACCCTCAGCCTGGGGAGGCTGAAGTGGGGCTCAGGACTTTCACTCTTGTGGGAGAACCTCTGTGATATAATTATTTTCCAGTCTGTGGGTTGCCCACCTGACGGGTATGGGATTTGATTATGTTGTGAAAGCGCCCTCCTACCATCTCATTGTGGCTTCTTCTTTGTCTTTGAATGTAAACTATCTTTTTTGGTAGGTTCCAGTCTTCTTTGTTGATAGTTGTTCAGCAGTTTGTTGTGATTATAGTATTTTCATGAGAGGAGGTGAGCTCAAGGCCTTCTACTCCACCATCTTTTCCAGAATCAAGGGGCTGCTTTTAGTTTGGATGCTTGCTGTCTCTTTCCTCAGCATGGGCTGGCTGTTATCCCCTTGATATGGGGTGTGCAGGTGCAGCAGCCCTTGTGCACTCCCCGGACAGTGTGGGCAGCACTTGGCAACTTCTTGTGGATCTCGTAGTGGTGGCCCGTGCCTGCCTATGGAGCCCATGATTGCAGTGGTGACTTGAGCCCACACCCAGAGCTTCTGTAGGCAGTGTCCCGTTGCCTGGGAGTACTTACAGGGAAAGAAGCTCTTATGGTGGTCCTGTCCCTCTCCTCATGTGCCCCTAATAGTGGCACCTTACTTTTCTGGCAGGCACCAGCTTCTCCTGAGTACACCCTCAGTTGCCACAAGCTAGCCTCTGCAGACTGTCTCTGAACAACCAACCCTGGTCCCTTCCCTGGGTCTGACCTCTGAGGCCTGAGCTTCAGCACCCAGTCCCCACCCGCATCAACAGAGGAGCATCTCAGGCTGGAGAACGCAAGGTGGTGGTGCCGACCTTCTGTGCAGGTTACTCTCCATTTTGCCTTCTGCAAACCGGTTGCTGTGCTCTCCTCCTAGGCTCTGAAGCTCCGCCTCCATCCAGGCTGATCCCCCACCAGTGAAGGGACTCCCAGGGTGCGGGAACCTTTTCTCCTTCACAGCTCCCTCCCTGTGGTGCAGGCCCGTCCCCATTCCTTTCTATTTCCTTTTGTCCTACCCAGTTACTTGGAGGTTTTCTTGTCCTTTCAGAAGTTTGAGGTCTTCTGCTGGCGTTCATTAGATATTCTATGTGAATCGTTCCACTTGCAGATGTGTTTTGAATGTTTTTGTGGGAGTAGGTGAGCTCCCTGTCCTATTCCTCCACCATCTTGATTCCCCAGCCTGTAACTGTGTTTTGAGACAGGACTTTTAAAGAGGTAATCAAGTTCATAAAGGTGGGGCCCTAATCCAAAAGGACTGGTGTCCTTACAAGAGGAAGAGGAGACATCAGGGATGGGCATGTACACAGAAAAGGCCATGTGAGGGTATGGAGAGAAGTCAGTCATCTGCAATCCAAAGAGAGAGGCTGCAAGAGAAACCAAACCTTCCAGATACCTTCATTTGGACTGTCAGCCTACAGAACTGTAAGAAAATAAATTTCTGTTGTTTAAGCCACTCAATCTGTGGTATTCAATATTTTGTCACGACAGCCCTAGCAGACAAAGAGAATAAGCTTATGAAAAGATGGTAAATACCATTATATCTCAGGAAAATGGAAATTAAAACGATGATAAACTACTACACACTTAATAGAATGACAACGTTAAAAAGACTGAGAATCTGGCAAGGATGTGGTGCACTTGGAACTCTCAGACAATAGTGGTAGGAATGTAGAAGTGGCACAAGCACTTTATAAGAAATTGCTGAACTATTTTTTAAAGTTAAACACACACTTACCATACAACCCAGCAATTCAGTTCCTAGGCATTTACCCAAGAGCAATGAAAACAAGTATCCACAAAAAGACTTGTACGTAAGTGGTCACAGAATTTTATTCATAATATCCCAAAACTGGAAACAACCCAATTATCCATCAACTAGTGAATGGTTAGACAACTTGTGGTATTCCACAGAATAGAATATCACTCAGCAATAAAAAAGAACAATCTTAATACCTGAAATATCGGCAATTTTTAAAAACAGAAGAAGCCTGACACAAAGGAATATATATTGAATGATTCTACCTATAGGAAATACTAGAAAAGGCAAATCTAATCTACAGGAACAGAAAGCAGACTTATCCTTCCTTGCAGCTGGGGTTAGTTGGTGGGAAGCAGGGGCTGAATGCAAGGGAGCACAAGGGAACTATCTGGAGTGAAGGAAATGTTCTCTACCTTGACTGTAATGCCGGTTTCACAGGTACATAAGCTTGTCAAACCTCATCAAACTTAAAATGGGTGTGTTTTATTGTATGTAAATTATTGCTCAATGAAGTTGATTTTAAAACATCAGACAGACAGGCCCTCTGCAGCATTTAAACTACAGAAGAGAGGATAGAATGCCTTTAGTTAGCAAAACGAGACCAGAGCAGACATTCAGAGAGAAGTACTGAGAGAGAGCAGCCAGCCACTAAGTGGCTTCAGATTTTCTGGCACTGCAGTGCTGTACCACACAGAGAATAACAATAAATCTTTTTTTTTTTAAGATGGTGCCCTGAGAGAACCTTTGTTTCTTCAAACTAAAGGAAACTAACAAACCAACTGACTACTCAAAGTTTCTGAATTTCTATTTTGGTTTCTTCAACAGTATCTGGCACATAATAAACGTGTTGAATGCATGAATGATGCACTGATGACAGTGTTATCAATCATACACTTTGCTGATTGGAATTAATTTTTTACATTAAAAAAGCAGTTCCATGGTTTAAAAAAACTGTTTAAAAATAAAGTTATTTTTAATTCTCAAACAATGAAGGCAAATGTCCTTTTGCAAGATATGTGGTAATACGCTGTAAAAAAACAAATCTAAAAAATGAATTAGCATGGCAACACAAATGTCAGAGTACCAGATGAGATAAGCCATTTATTTGAAAAGGATTTAACGATTTATAGCACAATATAAGAAATTAGCTTTGCTAATGGATACATAAATTCTTTTTGTCTGATTTTTTGATAGAACACAGTGAAAATGACTTAGAGAAAATAATGCCACAGATATATCTAAAATGTGAATGAAGCTGGAAGCAGCAGAGGACCACACACCATGAAATGTAAACAGAGGAGAAAAAAGCTAGATGCCAGACAGGAAGAGAAGAACCAGAAGAGCAGTCTTTACAAATAGAGGTAAGTATAACCAAGACTGAAATAAGAAATCTGATAGTTCTTAAGGCACAAAACAAAACAAAAAAAAAACAAGAGTGATCAATTATTCCTTAGTATGCACAGGAATTCTGCAGAATAAGTAAATTTTTCAAGGTTCAATTTTAAACTCTTCTCAACCTTATGGAATCTTGCTTTCGATAATTAGTGATTTATGTCAGGGCAAGCCACTTCCCTTCAAAAGAAAGAAATAATTTTTCTCAAATAATTGGATTAGATCTACTGCCACTAATTAAAACAGAGAATATATCATCTCTACATTCTTAGACAAACAACAACTATGTTTGATTAGCATGGTAAAATGAGCTTAATGGAGTCAGAAGATAAGAGAAGCTTTTAGAGGAGAGAGAGCATACTATTCAGTACATGCAAAACTTTTATTTTCTAGCTATATATTTCAAAAAAGTATCACTCAAAGCTTGGTTGTAGTTACACAGGCTTATTTTGATTTTGGCATTTATTCACAAAGAATTCTTTCTTGTATTATGGGATGTAGCAAACTTAAAAAAAAATAATTTACTTCTGAAGTAAAGAACAAATATATTTATGGTTATAACATACACACGCCTAGCCAATTTCCTTCTTATAATACTTGGATGAAGAAAGCTATGTCATCTTCAATTTACTGGAATTATTTACTAGGTACTATTATTAATACCACTAGGCATTGCATTCAATAATAGTTAGGACCCAAAAGTTAGAAATAATTTAAAATTTTTGTCTTACAACTTAAACATTTGACTGAATTCATAAAATTGGATATTAATAATAAAAGCAGTACCATTCTAAATGTGTAAAAAAAATCACAACAGAAAACAAAGTGACAAGATATTTTTTACATTTCTAATTTGAGATCTAATACAAGACTGTATTAAAACTGAAAGGAAAATGATACGTTTATTCATTCACTCATTTATTCCAAAAACAAATGCTTACTATATTACAAAGCATTATGTTAGTTAGATCTTGTAATGGATAGAAAATAACTTAAAAAAAACAAAAAAACCAAAAAGCTCCTATCCTTAAGGGTCTTAAAATTACAAGGGGGGCTTCCCTGGTGGTGCAGTGGTTGAGAATCCACCTGCCAATGCAGGGGACATGGGTTTGAGCCCTGGTCCGGGAAGATCCCATACGCCACGGAGCGACTAAGCCCGTGGGCCACAACCACTGAGCCTGCGCTCTAGATTCCGTGAGCCGCAACTACTGAAGCCCGCACGCCTAGAGCCTGTGCTCCACAACAAGAGAAGCCACTGCAATGAGAAGCCTGTGCACCACAACAAAGAGTAGCCCCTGTGAGCCACAACTAAAGAAAAGCCTGCACGCAGCAACGAAGACCCAACGCAGCCAAAAATAAATTTATTAAAAAAAGAAAAAACTTACTTACAAGGGAAGTAAAGACATGTGCATAATACAACTAGCAACAAAGTATATCATATACTGCATTGTATTTTGTATAAAGTGATATAAATTAAACAAGGACTCAGAAGAAAAGAATTTCCAGCATGTGATCAGCGAATGATTCATGTAGGAAATACTTTGAGTTGGATAATGAAAGGTAGGGTGAAAAATGTGATGAGATCCCATACTGAAGAGATACCATATTAGAAAAAAGGAAATGAGACACAGAAGTGTTCTCAAAACTTCTCATGAACATATATTCCTAGGGGCAGGGGAGCACAGTCCAAAGCCCAAGATTTCTTTGAAATCTACTGTGTATTTTAAAAATAATATAAAATTTATGTTCTACTCTATTAAATATCTATGCTTGCTTTAACATAAAACTAACATTTTTCCTTTCAAAATTTTCCAGCAAGACTAATACTCCAAGAAGATGGGCCATGCTTATCCTGAGTGTGCTCCCCAAAGATGCCAGTCAGAAGCTGATAGTATGGAATGAAGGCCAGCACAGTTGGAAGGAGATGTGGCTCGGAGAGCAGAGAGTAGAAGGTATTTAACCAGCCAGGCTAGAACAGTTCAAATGTTATTCAGAGGACAGTGGGGAATCATGAAAGATATATTTTGAACTGAGGGATGACACTTGACTTTTTGGCAAGATTAGTCTGGCAAGGACACAGAGGATGAAGTCATATTTTGGGGCATTTTTAAGCATCAGGTACTGATCTAGCTGCAGGATAACTGAACAAGAGGCAGAAATCCCTGCCCTTATGGGGCTTACATTTCAGTATGGGGAAATAAACAATAAATAAGTTGAAAAATGTGATGAGACCTGACAGGAAGAGATCACAAACAGGAGAGTAGTGACTGTAAAGGAAAGGCGAGGATGATTAGAAACAAAAGAATTCTGATTATGCCTAGGTGATTGAGATGATAGTAGTACTAATATCAGAAATCAAGGAGTCAGAATGATGGTTCTATGAGAGGAGAATGGATAAAAATGGGTTGTTTTATATTTGCAGGTCCAGAGGTCCCTACCAACCTAACAGATGAAAATCCAAGGCTCTGGGAGGTCAGGTCTGGAGATACAAACTTCATGACTACCTGCAGTCAGATACGAGTGGAAGCCACATGAGGGAGAAGGGAGAGAAGCAGAGAGCAAAGGGCAAAAGATCTGATAAATGTCCCTGAGGGGAGAAAAAAAAAATCGGGTTAGAGAAGAAAGAATCTAAGAGAAAATGAGAAAACATAGGTAATGACAAGGAGTAACAGGAAGAAGACTTTGCAAAGGAGACATCAGTATGTGTGCACACTTTTTTCTCCTTACCTGTTCATTCTTTTTCTGAACCCATTCCTTGTGCTTTTCTTCAGCAATTATCTTTCTCTTTTGACGTTCTTCCACTTCTTTCTTTTTCTCTAGCTGTTCATTTAATTCCTGTGGATTTTATTCAAGCAAAAGGCAACATTTAATAGAAGTACTCAACCTCACATATTTTTTTTAATGTCTGAGGTTAACCAAATTAAACAAGAATATAGTTTCCTTTATAGAAAATATACCATTAGTGACAATAACTAACTTAAGCAACTAGTCTATGATGAAAGGAAGGCATTGGTAAAAAGTGTAAGTCATTTTCTAGAAATGCAAATAATTGCTTGGCAGCAAAACACTAGTTTCTTAGACTAAACTTCAGCTAAATTACCCTCATTGAAATCAACTTTCCCACACATAAATTTTGGCATCACTGTACACTACTGGCAGAAGCTCAAGAAAATTGCAACTTTTTTACAGTTATAAAAAGCTTCTAGATTCTTGATGAAGATAAAGGGTAGGAATTAAATAATCCCTAAATTAAACTTTTAATTCAGAGTTAGAGCAAAGAAGAAATGTAGGGAAAAAAAGGATCCAGATTTTTCTTTGCTGATTTTATAGCTGCTGGAGTGTAAAACAAAACCACATTCATATCCTAGATTATTTAACTGCCTTGCTGTCACTCGAATCTACACGTTTGGGCATTTCCTCAGGAGAAAGAATGTGGAAAGTATGGCCAAATAAAACTACAAGCTGAATGCCACCACTCTGTCACTCATCAGTTACATTACTGCATTAGTTGAGAATGCTGTTCAAACTAGACTCCTAGGACTCTACTACCATAATTACTGGTTATTCTTCTCTCTCCTTAGATACCAGAAATTGGATACTTTTATATGTCTTCCACTGGACCTCATCCCCATGCCTCCCTTTCCCAAGGACCTACCTACCTCAGCATGGGTGGCAGTGAGAAAGACAATTTTTCAACTCTCAGACAATTCCAGTGTGTTAAATGAAATGAAGATAAAACTTGACACCAAGAACATATCTTGTATACTTGAGAACAACTGGTCTAAGGATACCTGTCTTCCATGATCTCTCATCCTAGAATTCTGCTGCATCGGAAATAGCTTCCCTCACTCATTCAGAGTCTTCCAACTTTTAAACACTATACTCCCCCCATCCCCCCAAAGTAAAATATCCATTTTGGTTTTAAAAGGACTCTTCATTACCTCTGCAGCTGCTATCCCTTGATTACTCACTTAATACTTTTTTTTTTTTTTAATGGAGCACTTACTATAAAGATAGCAAGAACTGAGATGCAGGGATGAAATTCCAGAAGTCTGATGTAATCTAATTCCGTATACACAAAATAATGAAGTGCTGCATTGTGAGATACTGTGTAGAATAAGAGCTCAGAAAAGGGAAGGGAAGATGAGAGGAGAAAGAGTATGGTTCAGGGTAGTAAAAAACGAGCACCATGAGAGGAACAGTGAGGAGATGGCTTGACTAGAACAGGGAGGGGAGGTGACTAGAAAGTCAGACTGTGGTACTAACTAGATGGAAAAAAGTCTTTTGAGACAGGCAGAGTAAATTAAACACTATGAAGCAGGAATACATGGCAAAAGATTTAAAACTCTTAATGATGAAAACTGCATTTGAAGGGATCAGAACTATCATGAGGGAGACTGACTAGGAGGTTGCCACTGTACGAGTTGGAAGGGGACAAAAGTCTGGACTAGTGTCACGAAACAAGGGGGAATATGTGCATGTGCATGACAGACTAGATATAGACTTGACAACCACATTTTCCAAAATAGTCCTAAATTTGATCGTCAAGAAAGTTATTTAAATATACAACTAAAGATAGAACTGGTTACATTTATGTACCCTTTAAAATTCTTCATATAATTAAACTCAAAAGTCAGAAAAAAAATCAGACATTGTATTCCTATTTTATGGTTCACAAATTTTAGTTAATGCTGACATAAGAGTTAAAGATGAAGGAAGGGTCAAAAGTACCTAGAAAATGCTACCACTGACCCAAACAGTGCTTTAATCTCAGGATGTCTGTTCAAGTGATTTGCAACCTCAGAATATACATCACATTCTGAGAAACAACCCTCCCTTCCAAGGCTGGCTCCCCTCAGAATTTCCCACCTTAAATGCCTCCATCTTTTTGCCACTAAGGCCAGCCTCTTCCAGACACAGCTGGAGTCTTCTCTCACAAGGCCCCTATGTCATCTTCTGGTACACCACTGAATTTCAACAGAATTATATATCTTCCCACAGCGTAAACACTTGATTATAGAAAACCAATATCCAAAGAGGATCCTAAACATGCATTTTTAATTTCAATAGCTTTTGCTGACTTTCAAAGAAAGTTTTACCACTAAAGGTAACAATTAGAAAAACTCAATATCTGAGTTCCACCAACTCTATATCCTGCCCTATTCCTTCATTAAGGGCTGATGAATGAATCAAAGGCCAAAGCATGATGGTGGAAAAAAAAAAAAAGCACCTGAATTATTCGCAAATTAGATAATTTTTATAATTTAGAATAGACGATACTAAAATGTTAAAGCAAATGTTAAAAATTAAAATTAGCCAAAGGCCATAGCGAATTTAAGGTAGTCTGCTAAAGAATTTTTTTAAATAATAAAAATTTAAGTAAAATTTACATGCCCTACAAAACCAATATGGTAGCTTTTCACAATACTAATGTTCAATATTTACCACATTTTATCACCTCAACATAGTTACAAATTAAAAAAAAATTGTAAGCCTAATTTTGATGAGTTAAAATAATTTTTAACTCAATCTTACAGGGATATCTGAAACAAATCTAAATGTTGCTGAAATCAAATTTATGATGGGGGATGATCTTTTTAATGACCCAATTACCTTTAAATTTTCCTTCAAGATTTCAAGGAAGAATATAAGAAAGCCAGGGTAAATTTAAAATTAAATACTAAGTCTGACCCCTTTATTTCTAAAATGCATCTTGGTATTGTAGAAAAAAACACTTATTAAATTGGAAGTCAAAAAAACTAGGATCCAGTCCCAGCTTTGCCACTAACTGAAAAAACCTTGGCAAAGCTACTCTCTGGCGCTCATGTTTTAATAGGGATCTGAGATGAATTGTTCCTTGTGGCTAAAAATCTGTGCTTTTAATGATATGATTTATAAATAAGTTAGAGAATACAGTAAATAAGGACAGAAAATAAGGAAAACATGACTTAGAAAATAAAACAAACGGAAAGGCATGAAAAAAATGTGAATACCGCAAGAGCTCAAAATAAGTTTATACCAAAGTAAGTAGTTTACCCATATGTTATGATATCCCTGGCATAACTGATATGGTTAAGACTCATGCTAAAATATTTTAACTGCTTCAGAGTTGAGTAATGACATAGATATAAGAAATGTCCAACTACTAAATATGTGAAAAGGTTTAAATCATTCAATTATATGCTGCTACCTGCTTAATCATTGAGGTAGGAACTTTATATTCATTATTTTAATCTGTTCTCAAAATAAATCTTTAGTAGTTACTATCATCTCCTTTAACACGTAACAACAACTAACTTTTACTAAGTGCTTCCTATATATTAGGCCACATCCTGCTGTTCACTTAGTCCCCAAAACACTATGAGGTGAATGTTGTTCTCCGCTTTCACTGATAATCCAGGCAGAGAGGTTAAAGATCCAAGGTCTCAGTTTTGAATCCAGGATGTACGACTCAAGAATTTATGCTTTTAACCTCTCTACTATTGCCTCTAACATGTGGCTTATAGATGAAGAGATTGAGGCTCAGAGAAGTTAAGTAACTTTTCCAAGATCACAGATTTAGAACAGCAAGACTAGAATTTGAGCCTAGTTCCATGTTACTCCAAAGCCCAGGGTTCCTTATAATTTAGTGTAATTTAATTAACTTTATGGTAATGATGACTCTAAAAATGACTTGAAGTGACCCTCCTTTTCTTAGTGTAACAAGTGACTTCTAGTGAGGCTAGAGATGAAGCTAAATACCATAAAGTGAGCTCCACAATACCACTGATTCACTAGATCAGTGTTTTCCAAACTGTGAGTCTAAAACCAATGTCTGGGTTATGACTAGCCTTTAAAAAAAGAAAGAAAAGAAAAAATAGAATAGAATAGAATATTACCAGGTTCTGCACAAAATTAAGATATTTCAGATACATATGTAAGCAGGCATTACATATATGTATGCATTTGTGTGTGACATGAAGCAAAGTAGATTTCTCACTGTGAACAAATATTTTGAAGTTACTAAATAATGGAATTAGTAATGTTAAAACTTGAGGTTGAAGTAAGAGAAGTAAGAGTCTGGGGTCTCAACAACACACTAATTCTGAAAATGTGAAGACTATGACCAAAGAGAGTGGCCAAGACGATGGAGGAGAGAGACCCTGAGCTCACCTCCTCTCACAAGCACAATAAAAAAAATCACAACTATCTACAGAATAACAATCAATGAAAAAGACTGGAACCTACCAGAAAAGATCTTCTACCACTAAAGACATAAAGAAGGAACCACAATGACAGGTAGGAGGGACAGACTCACATTACCCCCAAGGGTGGGCAACCCACAAAGTAGAGAATAAATACACTGCAAAGGCTCTCCCACAGGAAAGAGAGTTCTGAGCCCCAGGTAAGGCTCCCCAGCCCTGGGGTCCAGCACTGGGAATACGAGTCCCCAGAGCATTTGGCTTTGAAGGTCAGCGGGTCTTAACTGCAGGAGCCCCACAGAATTAGGGGAAAAGAGATTTCAAACTTAAAGGGTGCATACAAAATATTATGCATACTGGGACCCAGGGCAAAAGCAGTAATTTGATAGGAGCCTGGGTCAGACCTACCTACTGGTCTTGGAGAGTCTCCTAGGGATGCATGAGGTGGCTGCGACTCACCCTGGGGACATGGACACTGGTGACAGACACATTTGAGGGCATTCAGCTGTGTGAGCTGATGGAGGCTGCCATCTTGGCTCACTATCACCGAGACCTGGACCCACCCAAAACCCTGTAGGGTGCCAGTGCTGGGATGCCTCCAGCCAAAGTAACTGAACAGAGACACAGACTCACCTACCAACAGACAGGCTGCCTAAAGACTTCCTGAACAAACAGCCACCTCCAGACAAGGCCCTAAACACAGCTTTCCCCATCAGAGGGCCAAGACCCAGCTCTACCCACGAGTGGGCAGGCACAGGCCCTTCCCACCAGGAAGCCTGCACAAGCCTCTGGACCACCTTATCCACCAGGGGGCAGACCAGAAGCAAGAAAAATACAATACCACAGGTCGCACACTGAGTCCAGCAACAGCAGGCCAGACAGACCCTACCCTGGGACCGCCTGGGCCCTGGCCCTGCCCACTAGCAGGCTAATGTAACCTTTGGGACACCCTGGACCCCATACCCAACTGTGTCGGGAACCAGCCCCCCAACACCAGATTTAAAACAAGCTCTGGTATCCCTGGGCCCTGAAGCCAGGCTCCAGGACCCAGCTCTGTCTGCCAGTAGTCCTGCACTAACCCCAGGATCTGGCTTCACCTGCCAGTAGGGGGGCAACACTCCAGAGTCTTCAGGATCCTGATTCCAGCCACCAGTGAGCCAGCTCTACCCCCAGGACCCCCTAAGGTTCTGCAAAAGCTGCCTCACGACCAGGCCCCACTGAACAACAGCCAGCAGTATCCACACAACGCAGTGCCTGGCAACCAAATAGACTGGTGGCCAACCAAGCCTACTAGACCATCCACACAGTCAGCCTGCCAGAACAGAAGGACCCGTGCAGGCATACAGCTTGGGTGACGAGACAGGAGTGCACTGCTGGAACACATAGGACGTCTCCTATAGAAGACTACTTCTGCAAGGTCGAGAAAGGTAACTACCCTGCCACATACATAAAAATACAAATACCAACACAGACAGTAAATGAATATGTTCCAGATGAAGGAACAAGATAAAACCCCAAAAGAACTAAGTGAAGTGGAGATAGGCAATCTACCCAAGAAAGAGTTAAGAGTAATGATCATAAAGATGAGGAAAGAACTTGAGAGGAGAATGGATGCCAGAGCGAGAACTTAGAAGTTTTTAACAAGGAGTTAGAAAATATAAAGAACAGCCAAACAGAGATGAATACAATAACTGAAATGAAAAATACCCTAGAAGGAATCAACAGTAGACTAAATGAGGCAGAAGAACAGATCAGTGAGCTGGAAGACAGAGTAGTAGAAATCACTGCCACTGAAGAGAAAACAGAATGAAAAGAAATGAGGACAGTATAAGAGACATCTGGGACAACATCAAGCATATAAATACTTGCATCGTAGGGGTGACAGAAGGATAAGAGAGAGAGAAAGGGCCAGAGAAAATATTTAAAGACATAATAGCTGAAAACTTCCCTAACCTGGGAAAGGAAAATGTTACCCAAGGCCAGGAGGAACAGTGTCCCATACAGGATGAACCTAAAAAGGAACATACCAAGACACACTGTAACCAAAATGACAAAAATTAAAGATAAAGAGAGAATATTGAAAGCAGCAAGGGAAAAGCAACAAATAACACACAAGGGAACTCCCTTAAGGCTATCCACTGAGTTTTCAGCAGAAATTCTGCAGGCCAGAAGGGAGTGGCATGATATGTTTAAAGTTATGAAAGGGAAAAACCTACAACCAAGAATGCTCTACCCAGCAAGGCTCTCATTCAGATTAAATGGAGAAATCAGAAACTTTTCAGACAAGCAAAAGCTAAAAGAATTCAGCACCACCAAACCAGTGTTACAACAAATGTAAAAGAAACTTCTCTGGGCGAAAAAAAAAGGCCACAACTAGAAAGAAGAAAATTACAAAATGAAAAAGCTCCCTGGTAAAGGCAAACATACAGTAAAGATAGGAAAATATCCACACACAAACATGATATTAAAACCAGCAATCGTGAGAAGAAATTACAAATGCAAGATATTGGAAATGCATTTGAAATTAAGAGACCAGCAACTTAAACCTTGTGTATACATACAGAATGCTATATCAAAGCCTCATGGGAAGCACTAACAAAAAATCTACAATAGATACACACGCAAAATAGAAAAAGTAACCAAACACACCTGAAAAGATAGTCATCAAATCAGGAGAAGAGAACAAAAGAGAAAGGGAAGAAAAAAACCTACAAAAACAAATCCTAAACAATTAACAAGATGGCAAGAAGAACATACATATCGACAATTACATTAAATGTAGATGAACTAAATGCTCCAACCAAAAGATACAGACTGGCTGAACGCATACAAAAACAACACCCATATATGTGCTGTCTACAAGAGACCCACTTCAGATCTAGGGACACATACTAAAAGTGAGGGGATCGAAAAAGGTATTCCATGCAAACGGAAATCAAAAGAAAGCTGTAGTAGCAAAACTCATATCAGACAAAATAGACTTTAAGATAAAGACTGTTACAAGAGACAAGGACACTACATAATGATCAAGGGATCAATCCACGAAGAAGATATAACAATGGTAAATATATATGCACCCAACACAGGAGCACCACAATATATAAGGCAACTGGTAACAGGCATAAAAGGAGAAATCAACAGTAACACAATAGTGGGGGACTTTAAAATCCGACTTACATCACTGAACAGATCATCCAGACAGAAAATCAGTAAGGAAACACAGGCCTTAAATGACACTTTAGACCAGAGAGACTTAATTGATATTTATAGAACATTCCATCGAGAGCAGCAGTCTACATATTCTTCTCAAGTGCACATGGAACATTCTCCAGGACAGATCACATGCTGGGCCACAAAGCAAACCTTGGTAAATTTAAGAAAGCTGAAAACATACCAATCATCTTTTCTGACCACAATGCTATGAGATGAGAAATCAACTGCAAGAAAAAAAGTGTAAAAAACACAAACATGTCGAGGCTAAGCAATATGTTACTAAACATAGATCACTGAAAAAATTAAAGAGGAAATAAAAAAAAAACTTAGAGACAAATGAAAACGAAAACATAATGATCCAAACGCTTTGAGATGTAACAAACGCAGTTCTAAGAGGAAAGTTTAGGTCAATACAAATTTACATCAGGAAACAAGAAAATCTCAAATAAACAACCTAACCTTACACCTAAAGCAACTAGAGAAAGAACAAACAAAACCCAAAGTTAGTAGAAGGAAAGAAATCATAAAGACCAGAGTAGAGATAAATGAAATAGACACAAAGAAAATAGAAAAGATCAATGAAAGTAAAAACTGGTTCTTTGAAAAGATAAACAAAATTGATAAACCATTAGCCAGACTCATCAAGAAAAATAGGGAGAGGGCTGAAATTAATAAAATTAGAAATGAAAATGAGAAGTTACAACTGACACTACAGAAATACAAAGGACCATAAGAGACTACTATAAGCAACTATATGTCAATAAATGGACAACCTAGAAGAAATGGACAAACTCTTAGAAAGGTACAATTTTCCAGGACTGAACCAGAAGAAATAGAAAATACGAACACACCAATCACAAGTACTGAAACTGAAACTGTGATTTAAAAATTCCCGAATCTTGAGAGATCGGGAAAATGGCAGAAGAGTACAACGCAGAGATCACCTTCCTCCCCACAGATACACCAGAAATACATCTACACATGGAACAACTCCTACAGAACACCTACTGAATGCTGGCAGAAGACCTCAGACCTCCCAAAAGGCAAGAAACTCCGCACATACCTGGGTAGGGCAAAAGAAAAAAGAATAAACACAGACAAAAGAATAGGGATGGGACCTGTACCAGTGGGAGGGAGCTGTGAAGGAGGAAAAGTTTCCACACACTAGGAAGCCCCTTCACGGGCGTAGACTGCGGGTGGCGGAGGGGGAGGCTTCGGAGCCGTGGAGGAGAGCACAGCAGCAGGGGTGCGGGGGGCAAAGCGGAGAGATTCCCACACAGAGGATCATTGACGAACGGCTTTCACCAGCCCGAGAGCCTTGTCTGCTCACCCGCCGGGGCAGGCGGGGCTGGGAGCTGAGGCTCGGGCTTCGGAGGTCGGATCCCAGGCAGAGGACTGGGGTTGGCGGCGTGAACACAGCCTGCAAGGGGTCAGTGCACCATGGCTAGCCGGGACGGAGTCTGGGGAAAAGTCTGGACTTGCCGAAGAGGCAAGAGACTTTTTCTTCCCTCTGTTTCCCGGTGCACGAGAAGAGGGGATTAACAGCGCTGCTTAAAGGAGCTCCAGAGATGGGCGCGAGCCACGGCTAACAGCGTGGACAACAGAGAAAGGCATGAGACGCTAAGGCTGCTGCTGCCGCCACCAGGAAGCCTGTGTGTGAGCACAGGTCACTATCCACACCTCCCCTCCAGGGAGCCTGTGCAGCCCACCACTGCCAGGGTCCCGGGATCCAGGGACAACTTCCCCGGGAAAATGCATGGCGTGCCTCAGGCTGGTGCAACGTCCTGCCGGCCTGTGCCGCCACAGGCTCACACTGCATCCGCATCCCTCCCTACCCCCGGCCTGAGTGAGCCAGAGTCCCCGAAGCAGCTGCTCCTTTAACCCCGTCCTGTCTGAGTGAAGAACAAATGCCCTCCCGCGACCTACACACAGAGATGGGGCCAAATCCAAAGCTGACCCCAGGAGCTATGAGAACAAAGAAGAGAAAGGGAAATCTCTCCCAGCAGCCTCAGAAGCACCGGATTAAAGCTCCACAATCAACTTGATATACCCTGCATCTTGGAATACATGAATAGACAACGAATCATCCCAAATTGAGGAGGTGAACTTTGAGAGCAAGCTTTACTATTTTTTCCCCTTTTCCTCTTTTTGTGTGTATGTGTATGATTCTATGTGAGAGTTTGTCTATATAGCTTTGCTGTCACCATTTGTCCTAGGGTTCTATCCATCCATTTTTCTTTCTCTTAAAAAAATTTTTTTTCTTAATAATTATATTTATTTTAATAACTTTATTTTATCTTACTTTATTTTATTTTATCCTCTCTCCTCTTTCTTTCTTTCTTTTTTTTCTTTCTTCCCTCCTTCCCTCCCTCCCTTCTTCCTTCCTCCCTTCCTCCCTTCCTTCCTTTCTTTCTACTTTTTCTCCCTTTTATTCTGAGCCGAGTGGATGAAAGGCTCTTGGTGCTGCAGCCAGGAGTCAGTGCTGTGCCTCTGAGGTGGGAGAGCCAACTTCAGGACACTGGTCCACAAGACACCTCCCAGCTCCACATAATATCAAACAGCGAAAATCTCCCAGAGATCTCCATCTCAACACCAGCATCCAGCTTCACTCAACGACCAGCAAGCTACAGTGCTGTACATCCTATGCCAAACTAGCAAGACAGGAACACAACCCCACGCATTAGAAGAGAGGCTGTCTAAAATCATAATAAGTCCACAGACACCCCGAAACACACCACCAGACGTGTACCTGCCCACCAGAAAGACAAGATCCAGCCTCATCCACCAGAACACAGGCACTAGTCCCCTCCACCAGGAAGCCTACATAACCCACTGGACCAACTTTAGCCACTGGGGACAGACATCAAAAACAATGGGAAGTATGAAACTGCAACCTGCAAAAAGGAGACCCCAAACACAGTAAGATAAGCAAAATGAGAAGACAGAAAAATACACAGCAGATGAAGGAGCAAGATCAAAATGCACCAGACCTAACAAATGAAGAGGAAATAGGCAGTATACCTGAAAGAGAATTCAGAATAATGATAGTAAAGATGATCCAAAATCTCAGAAATAGATAGACAAAATGCAAGAAACAGTTAACAAGGACCTAGAAGAACTAAAGATGAAACAAGCAATGATGAACAACACAATAAATGAAATTAAAAATACTCTAGATGGGATCAATAGTGGAATAACTGAGGTAGAAGAACGGATAAATGACTTGGAAGAAAAAATAGTGGAAATAACTACTACAGAGCAGAATAAAGAAAAAAGAATGAAAAGAACTGAGGACAGTCTCAGAGACCGCTGGGACAACACTAAACGCACCAACATTCGAATTATTGGGGTTCCAGAAGAAGAAGAGAAAAAGAAAGGGACTGAGAAAATATTTGAAGAGATTATAGTTGAGAACTTCCCTAATATGGGAAAGGAAATAGTTAATCAGGTCCAGGAAGCACAGAGAGTCCCATACAGGATAAATCCAAGGAGAAACACACCAAGACACATACTAATCAAACTGTCAAAAATTAAATACAAAGAAAACATATTAAAAGCAGCAAGGGAAAAACAACAAATAACACACAAGGGAATCCCCATAAGGTTAATAGCTGATCTTTCAGCAGAAACTCTGCAAGCCAGAAGGGACTGGCAGGACATATTTAAAGTGACGAAGGAGAAAAATCTACAACGAAGATTACTCTACCCAGCGGGGATCTCATTCAGATTTGATGGAGAAATTAAAACCTTTACAGACAAGCAAAAGCTGAGAGAGTTCAGCACCACCAAACCAGCTTTACAACAAATGCTAAAGGATCTTCTCTAGGCAAGAAACACAAGAGAAGGAAAAGACCTACAATAACAAACCCAAAACAATTAAGAAAATGGGAATAGGAACACACATATTGATAATTACCTTAAATGTAAATGGATTAAATGCTCCCAACAAAAGACACAGACTGGCTGAATGGATACAAAATCAAGACCCATATACATGCTGTCTACAAGAGACCCACTTCAGACCTAGAGACACATACAGACTGAAAGTGAGGGGATGGAAAAAGATATTCCATGCAAATGGAAACCAAAAGAAAGCTGGAGTAGCAATTCTCATATCAGACAAAATAGACTTTAAAATAAAGACTATTAGAAGAGACAAAGAAGGACACTACATAATGATCAAGGGATCGATGCAAGAAGAAGATATAACAATTGTAAATATTTATGCACCCAACACAGGAGCACCTCAATACATAAGGCAAATACTAACAGCCATAAAAGGGGAAATCGACAGTAACACATTCATTCACTTTCACCCCGGACAGATCATCCAAAATGAAAATAAATAAGGAAACACAAGCTTTAAATGATACATTAAACAAGATGGACTTAATTGATATTTATAGGACATTCCATCCAAAAACAACAGAATACACATTTTTCTCAAGTGCTCATGGAACATTCTCCAGGATAGATCATCTCTTGGGTCACAAATTAAGCCTTGGTAAACTTAAGAAAACTGAAATTGTATCAAGTATCTTCTCCGACCACAATGCTATGAGACTAGATATCAATTACAGGAAAAGATCTGTAAAAAATACAAACACAAGGAGGCTAAACAATACACTACTTAATAACGAAGTGATCACGGAAGAAATCAAAGAGGACATTAAAAAAATACCGAGAAACAAATGACAATGGAGACACAATGACCCAAAACCTATGGGATGCAGCAAAGCAGTTCTAAGAGGGAAGTTTATAGGAATACAATCCTACCTTAAGAAACAGGAAACATCTCGAATAAACAACCTAACCTTGCACCTAAAGCAATTAGAGAAAGAAAAACAAAAAAACCCCAAAGTTAGCGGAAGAAATCATAAAAATCAGATCAGAAATAAATGAAAAAGAAATGAAGGAAACGATAGCAAAGATCAATAAAATTAAAAGCTGGTTCTTTCAGAAGATAAACAAAATTGATAAACCATTAGCCAGACTCATCAAGAAAAAAAGGGAGAAGACTCAAATCAATAGAATTAGAAATGAAAAAGGAGAAGTAACAACTGACACTGCAGAAATACAAAAGATCACGAGAGATTACTACAAGCAACTCTATGCCAATAAAATGGACAACCTGGAAGAAATGGACGAATTCTTAGAAATGCACAACCTGCCAAGACTGAATCAGGAAGAAATAGAACAGATGAACAGACCAATCACAAGCACTGAAATTGAAACTGTGATTAAAAATCTTCCAACAAACAAAAGCCCAGGACCAGATGGCTTCACAGGCGAATTCTATCAAACATTTAGATAAGAGCTAATACCTATCCTTCTCAAACTCTTCCAAAATATAGCAGAGGGAGGAACACTCCCAAACTCATTCTACGAGGCCACCATCACCCTGATACCAAAACCAGACAAGGATGTCACAAAGGAAGAAAACTATAGGCCCATACCACTGATGAACATAGATGCAAAAATCCTCAACAAAATACTAGCAAACAGAATCCAACAGCACATAAAAAGGATCATACACCATGATCAAGTGGGGTTTATTCCAGGAATGCAAGGATTCTTCAATATACACAAATCAATCAACGTGATACACCATATTAACAAACTGAAGGAGAAAAACCATGTGATCATCTCAATAGATGCAGAAAAGCTTTCGACAATATTCAACACCCATTTATGATAAAAACCCTGCAGAAAGCAGGCATAGAGGGAACTTTCCTCAGCATAATAAAGGCCATATATGACAAACCCACAGCCAACATCGTCCTCAATGGTGAAAAACTGAAAGCATTTCCACTAAGATCGGGAACAAGACAAGGTTGCCCACTCTCACCACTCTTATTCAACATAGTTTTGGAAGTTTTAGCCACAGCAATCAGAGAAGAAAAGGAATCCAAATCTGAAAAGAAGAAGTAAAGCTGTCACTGTTTGCAGATGACATGATACTATACATACAGAATCCTAAACATGCCACCAGAAAACTACTAGAGCTAATCAATGAATTTGGTAAAGTAGCAGGATACAAAATTAATGCACAGAAATCTCTGGCATTCCTATACAATAATGATGAAAAACCTGAAAGTGAAATCAAGAAAACACTCCCATTTACCATTGCAACAAAAAGAATAAAATATCTAGGAATAAACCTACCTAAGGAGACAAAAGACCTGTATGCAGAAAATTATAAGACACTGATGAAAGAAATTAAAGATGATACAAATAGATGGAGAGATATACCATGTTCTTGGATTGGAAGAATCAACATTGTGAAAATGACTCTATTACCCAAAGCAATCTACAGATTCAATGCAATCTCTATCAAATTACCACTGGCATTTTTCACAGAACTAGAACAAAAAATTTCACAATTTGTATGGAAATACAAAAGACCCTGAATAGCCAAAGCAATCTTGAGAATGAAAAACGGAGCTGGAGGAATCAGGCTCCTGGACTTCAGACTATACTACAAAGCCACAGTAATCAAGACAGTATGGTACTGGCACAAAAACAGAAATATAGATTAATGTAACAGGATAGAAAGCCGAGAGATAAACCCACGCACATATGGTCACCTTATCTTTGATAAAGGAGGCAGGAATGTACAGTGGAGAAAGGACAGCCTCTTCAATAAGTGGTGCTGGGAAAACTGGACAGGTACATGTAAAAGTATGAGATTAGATCACTCCCTAATACCATACACAAAAACAAGCTCAAAATGGATTAAAGACTTAAATGTAAGGCCAGACACTATCCAACTCTTAGAGGAAAACATAGGCAGAACACTCTATGACATAAATCACAGCAAGATCTTTTTTGACCCACCTCCCAGAGAAATGGAAATAAAAACAAAAATAAACAAATGGGACCTAATGAAACTTCAAAGCTTTTGCACAGCAAAGGAAACCATAAACAAGTCCAACAGACAACCCTCAGAATGGGAGAAAATATTTGCAAATGAAGCAACTGACAAAGGATTAATCTTCAAAATTTATAAGCAGCTCATGCAGCTCAATAACAAAAAAAAAACAACCCAATCCAAAAATGGGCAGAAGACCTAAATAGACATTTCTCCAAAGAAGATATACAGACTGCCAACAAACACATGAAAGAATGCTCAACATCATTAATCATTAGAGAATGCAAATCAAAACTACAATGAGATATCATCTCACACTGGTCAGAATGACCATCATCAAAAAATCTAGAAAGAATAAATGCTGGAGAGGGTGGGGAGAAAAGGGAACACTCTTGCACTGCTGGTGGGAATGTGAATTGGTACAGCCACTATGGAGAACAGTATGGAAGTTCCTTAAAAAACTAAAAATAGAACTACCGTATGACCCAGCAATCCCACTACTGGGCATATACCCTGAGAAAACCATAATTCAAAAAGAGTCATATACCAAAATGTTCATTGCAGCTCTATTTACAATAGCTAGGAGATGGAAAGAACCTAAGTGTCCATCATCGGATGAATGGATAAAGAAGATGTGGCACATATATACAATGGAATATTACTCAGCCATAAAAAGAAAAGAAATTGAGCTATTTGTAATGAGGTGGATGGACCCAGAGTCTGTCATATAGAGTGAAGTAAGTCAGAAAGAGAAAGACAAATACCGTATGCTAACATATATATACGGAATTTAAGAAAAAAAATGTCATGAAGAACCTAGGGGTAAGACAGGAATAAAGACACAGACCTACTAGAGAATGGACTTGAGGATATGGGGAGGGGGAACGGTAAGCTGTGACAAAGCGAAGAGAGTAGCATGGACATATATACACTACCAAATGTAAAATAGATAGCTAGTGGGAAGCAGCCGCATAGCACAGGGAGATCAGCTCGGTGCTTTGTGACCACCTAGAGGGGTGGGATAGGGAGGGTGGGAGGGAGGGATACGCAAGAAGGAAGAGATATGGGAACATATGTATATGTATAACTGATTCACTTTGTTATAAAGCAGAAACTAGCACACCATTGTAAAGCAATTATACTCTAAAAAAGATGTAAAAAAAAAAAACTCTACATAAAGTGGGCTTAGAGGGAACCTACCTCAAGAAACTAAAGGCCATATATGATAAACCCACAGGTAACATCATACTCAATGGTGAAAAGCTGAAAGCATTTCTTCTAGGATTTAGGAACAAGACAAGGATGTCCACGTTGCCACTTTTATTCAGCATAGTTCTGGAAGTCCCAGCCACAGCAATCAGAGAAGAAAAATAAATAAGTGGAATCCAAATTGGAAAAGAAGAAGTAATCCTGTTACTGTTTGCAGATGACATAATACTACACATAGAAAATCCTAATGATGCTACCAGAAAACTACTAGAGCTCATCAATGAATTCAGTAAATTACAGGATACAAAATTAATACACAGAAATCTGCTGCATGTCTATACACTAACAATGAAAGAGCAGAAAGAGAAATTAAGGAAACAATTCCATTTACCATCACATCAAAAAGAATAAAATACCTAGGAATAAACCTACCTAAGGAGCCAAAAGACCTGTACTCAGAAAACTATAAGACCCTGATGAAAGAAACCAAACATGACACACACATGTGGAAAGATATACCATGTTCCTGGGTTGGAAGAATCAATATTGTCTAAATGACTACACTATCGAAGGCAATCTACAGATTCAATGTAATCCCTACCAAATTACCAATGGTATTTTTCATAGAACTAGAACAAAAGAATCTTAAAATTTGTAAGGAAATATAAAAGACCCCAAAAAGCCAAAAGACCCCAATAGCAGTCCTGAGAAAGAAAAACAGTGCAAGAGGAAATCTGGCTCCCTGACTTCAGGCTATACTAGAAAGCTACAGTAATCAAAACAGTATAGTATTGGTGCAAAAAACCAGAAATATAGTTCAATGGAACAGGATAGAAAGCCCAGAAATAAACCCACGCACCTATGGTCAATTAAGCTTTGACAAAACAAGCAAGAATATACAATGGAGAAAAGACAGTCTCTTCAATAAGTGGTGCTGGGAAAACTGGATAGCTACATGTAAATGAATAATATTAGACCATTCTCTAACACCATACACAAAAATAAACTCAAAAAGGATTAAAGCCCGAAATGTAAAGCCAGATACTATAAAACTCTTAGAGGAAAACATAGGCAGAACACTCTTTGACATAAACTGCAGCAATACTTTTTTAGATCTGTCTTTTATAGTAATGGAAATAAAAGCAAAAACAAATAAATGGGATCTAATTAAACTTAAAAGCTTATATACACAGCAAAGGAAACCATAAACAAAATGAAAAGACAACCTACGGAATGGGAGAAAATATTTGCAAATGATACAACTAACAAGGGATTAATTTCCAAAATATACAAAAAGCTCATACAGCTTATTATCAAAAAAAAGAAACAACAGAATCAAAAAGTAGGCAGAAAACGTAAATAGACATTTCTCCAAAGACATACAGATGACCCACAGGCACACGAAAAGATGCTCAACATAGCTAGTTACAGAGAAATGCAAATCAAAACTACAATAAAGTATCATCTCACGCTGGTCAGAATGGCCATCATCAAAAAATCTACAAATAATAAATGCTGGAGAGGGTGAGGAGGAAAGGGAACCCTCCTACACTGTTGGTAGGAATGTAAATTGGTGTACCCATTAGGGAGAACAGTATGGAGGTTCCTTAAAAAATTAAAAATTGAGTTACCGTATGATCCAACAATTCCACTCCTGGGTATATATTCAGAACAGATGAAAACTCTAATTTGAAAAGATACATGCATCCCAATGTTCACAGCACCACTATTTCAAATAGCCAAGACATGGAAGCAACCATGAACAACCATGCTCAACATGCTCAACAGATGAATGGATAAAAAAGATGTGGGATATATATATATGTACATACATACACACACACACACACGTGTATACACACATACACACACACAATGGAATATTACTCAGCCATAAAAATGAATGAAATAATGCCATTTGTAGCAACATGGATGGACCTAGAAATTATCACACTAAGTGAAGTCAGACTGAGAAAGACAAATATCATATGATATCACTTATATGTGGAATCTAAAAAAATGATACAAATGAATGTATTTACAAAGCAGAAATAGACTCACAGACATAGAAAACAAACTTATAGTTACCAAAGGGGAAAGATGGGGGAGGGAAAAATTAGGAGTTGGGGATTAACAGATACACACTACTGTATATAAAATACATAAGCAACAAGGATTTACTCTATAGCACAGGTAACTATATTCAATATCTTGTAATAACCTATAATGGAAAAGAATCTGAAAATGTGTATATGTATGTGTGCATATGTATATATAAAACTGAATCAGCTTGCTATACATCTGAAACTAATACAACATTGTAAATCAACCACAATTCAATAAAAGGGAAAGAAAAAGACTGTGACTAGCAATGATATCAATAACAATACCAATAAAAACACCAGCCATCTTTATAATTTGTCTCATTTAATCCTCTAAAACAGGGGTCCCCCAACCCCCAGGCTGTGGACTAGTACTGGTCTGCAGCCTGTTAGGAACTGGGCCGCACAGCAGGAGGTGAGTGGTGGGCAAGTGAGCAAAGCTTCATCTGCCGCTCCCCATCGCTCGCATTACCGCCTGAACCATCCCCCCCCCCCCCCAAATCCGTGGAAAAACTGTCTTCCATGAAACTGGTCCCTGGTGCCAAAAAGGCTGGGGACCGCTGCTCTAAAAAACCCTGTGACCAGATAGCATTATTTTATCCTTACTGTAGAGATGAGGAAATGGAAGTGTAAAAGTTTAAATAAGCCTGCCTGACATCAAACCATAAGGTCCTTCTCAAGTCCTGTGCCCTTCTAAGCAGAAACAAATACTACTGTGTACTTTTCCAGGAATAAATTTGTACTTAGAATACAAAGTATACTGCAATAGGGAAATTGCAGAATGTACTGGCTTCTACAATCATTTGAATCATGCCAAGACTGCCTACCTGGCTAGAAGGCCATCACAGAAAGAACAACTAGTTTCAAAACTGAAATGGAAAATTTACTCCAAGAAGATCATGGAGGGCGAAGTTTCAATTCCAAGGATTTTACAGTAACAGGGAGAGTAATAAATTAGAATAAACTTAAATATGCAACAATAGTGAACTGGTTAACTATATTCTATTATATATTCAATACATTCTAAATATATTTTAATAATCTTAGCCATTTTTAAATGATGCTATAAAAATATTTAATGATACAGAAATATTAATAATGCAATAAGCAGAAAAAAGCAGGTTACAAAAGAGTGATCCTATTTATTAAAAACAAGACATATCCCTCCCCACTCAAATCTACCTGGTTTCTGTGTCTGGATAGAGAGAATTCAGTTGGTCTAGATACTGGAGGATGCCAAACTATCCAAATCTATTTGGCTGCTAGGTTCTAAACAGCAAATGATAAGAGTTCAAAGAATGACAGATTCATGTGAAAATGTATCTCAAACTATTTTTTGAGTTTGGACAGAGTTCAGAGAGAATTACGAATACAAAAATGTCCACAAGTGAGGCAGGGAGGCAAAGAGAAACTGAAAAAACCTGAAAGCCCAGAAGATTCCCATCTCCCAGCACAAACTCACTCTGGGGCACATGCTCTGAGTGATATGGGGATAGATTTCCAGCCTCTACTTCAATTTTTATTTCTCTTAAAAATTTTACCAAGTATATGCAGCTGACTTTAGTTAAATGTACATATGGTGACACTATATGAATATACATTTGCACATGTTTTTTTAAAATTTACATAGAAGAAAATGTGGAAGGCTATATGCCATAATATTAACAATAGTTATGGGGAATTCCCTGGTGGCACAGTGGTTGGGAGTCTGCCTGCCAATGCAGGGGACACAGGTTCGAGCCCTGGTCCGGAAAGATCCCACATGCCGTGGAGCAACTAAGCCCGTGTGCCGCAACTACTGAGCCTGCGCTCTAGAGCCTGCGTGCCACAACTACTGAAGCCCGCGCGCCTAGAACCCATGCTCCATCTGCAACAAGAGAAGCCACTGCAATGAGAAGCCCGCGCACCACAACAAAGAGTAGCCCCCGCTTACCACGACTAGAAAAAGCCCAAGTGCAGCAACCAAGACTCATTGCAGCCAAAAATAAATAAATAAATAATTTTTTAAAAAAACCACAAAAACAAACAATAGTTATCTCCAGGGGACAAGATTAGAGATTTTCATTTTCCTAATTATGCTTAGCTGTATCTTCCAGATGTTCTTATAATGAACATGTATTATTTCTCCAGTAAGTTATTAATATCAATATAGCAAACTGATACAAGAAAATGCAAAAAGTCTGTTGTGAGGGATAATAACAATAACATTTTAATTTTGACAGCAGCTCTACTTTGTGAGCTCATGGACTAAATAGAAAGAATACTGTCTAGTTTTACCTCTAGAGCCTTCCGTTGCAGACGGTCACGTTCTACTTTTTCTTTGCCAACAAACCACACTTCCCACGGTGTCAGGCTGCTTTCTGGTAACTGCACCTGTTTCTGTTCTTCTTGGTTATCTTCGGATCCAACCACACTATTGCAAAAGAGAGGATACTACAGCACTTGTACTCAAAACTCTTTGGCTTAGCAGTCAAAGTCACTTAGCTGTACAATGGAAGCAGAATTCCACAACATATTTATAATACTGTGATTTTTATATATAAATATGCTGAATTAATCATATATAAATATACACTTGAAAAACCATGATCAGAAAGTCCAATGTTTGAATTAGTTTACCCTTCAGACTGCCTTTGAATTCTCTCATGTTCTAAAATCACACCCAGTCCATTTGCCTCAATTACAACAATTTTTTTTATTCTTAAAAATCTTATATCTGGACTACTAATTACAACACATGTTTCTAGCAAGATCCTGGAGCAGACTTTTCCCTTTTCCGCCTTTAAATACTTCACGAAGGGAAGAATACATACCTACACAGCAAGGATGGTAAAGCTAATGTGGTAACAATTAAGGTTTTGGTGTGAAGGGCAGACAGAGTTCTTTACACTCTCAACTTTTCTGTAAGTTTGAAATTGTTTTGAAATAAAAAGGTATCAAAACTATATGGTCCTTGTATTCTTTCATGTTTTGGTGGACTCCCTTTTGCCAGTTCTCAGATAGGGTGTCCACAGCTCCCCAGAGTTGGGTTACCTCCTACCATAGTCTCCACCACGAACCTCTGTCAGTCTGTCTCTTCTGGGTATGTGGAAAAGTAAGCACTCACTCAAGCTCAAAAGAAGAGGGGAGGAGAAGTACTGTGAGAACATACATACATAAAGAACACAGGGCCTTGCCCAGATACACAAGCCCCATAAAGCAGGAACAGCTGAACCATGAGCACGCATGGAAAGAAAGCTTGTTCAGGACCCGAGGCAGCTCAAAACACTACATTATTATAGACTCAGCCCCTCTTTGTCTCTAACATTCCTGCTTCAGGCAACCAACTGCCTCATCCACTGCTATGCTCAGCTTTTTCTGCCTTGTAGCTTCCATTTACTTGTTTTTTTCTGCTGTTTCTTCATTCATCCATGTCATTATGGAATTTGTATTCTAGTGGGAAAGGGACACTGTTGATGTGTCATTTATTTCCTATATCTTTCCTTGTCAGTCTTGCAGAGCACCACCTTACCCTCCCGGAGCTTCCACTGTCACTAGGTGCTGATGAGGCCTGGATCGGGCATTCCAGGCTAAACCTTGCCCTTCAGCTCCAAACTTTCATTTTCAACCATCCAATAGACAGCTCCACTTAAATACCAAACTCAACCAGTCTAAAACAAGTCGAATCATCTACCACCCACTCACTACCCTCCCCAACAAGAAGAATCTTACTCCTCCTCTTATAATCCTACCTCGGGGAAGAGTACCAACACCCACCCAGTTAACCAAGCCAGAAGCCAGATCTTTGACTCCTGCTTCCCGTCCACATTTGGTACCTCTAGGTCCCACACCCATATAATCACCCCATCCTGTCTATTTTACTTCTTTCAGTTTTCTCAAGCCATTCTTCTCTTCTACAACCTCACAACTGCTGTCTGGTCATAACCGGCCTTTCTCCCTCCATTTCAAACTATTCTCCACCGTTGCCAGATTCATCCTTCAAATGCATCCTTCCAACATGTCACTCCCCATCTCAAAATTCTTCAGTGCTCCTCTGCCCATAGGATGAAATCCACACTCCATAGTCTGACACCCATGAATCGGCCCTGCTTATCTTCCAGCCTCTTCTTCCACCAATAGCTGATCTGGACTCTACGTTTCAGTCTTATTGAACTTAGGCACATTGATGAATATGCCACGCCCTTGTGCTCTGCAGCTTTGCTTAAAATTCTGAAATTCTTTTCCTCCACCTCCACACACGGCCAAAGTAAGAGTTTAGATTTGGGAGTAAAACATTTGGGTGAATCTCTACCTGCTGCTTCCTAGCTATGTACATTTTTTAACCTCTTTAAGCCTCCGTTTCTCATCTGTTAAGTGGAGAACATAGTAGTGGCTACCTCACAGGTACTGTGGCATGAACGATCCACACTACAGCACTTACCTCAGTTCCGGGCACTCAGTAAGCATTTGGAACGTGTCAGTTAGTACTACTAGGAGGAGTATAGCTAATTCCTACTCTCCCTTTAAGATTTAGCTCAGGTTTTAACCTTTATTGCCTCATTCTGCAAAAAATCTGGACTAAGTGCCTTAGGCTTTCTGTCACTTGTCCATCTCTGCCAGAAACCATGAATTCCTAAGAGACAGAAAACATGTCTTAACTCATTTTTTATTTCAAGAGTCTAGCTTAGAGCCTAGAATATAGTAGGCTTCTAAGAAATGTTTGTTGAAAGAAGAAATCAGTGAGATCAGTGTTTTCTTTTTAAAATGACACTTTAAATATTACATTTCTTGCCTCATCAGTTTTAACAAATATATTCAAAATGTGTGGCATATATACTACAGCTCTACTCATAATCAAGAGAGGCTTGATAAGCAGCTGTTTATGACCAAGACGTTTATTAAGGCACGGGTTTCCTAATGGGTTTCCAGGATAAAGCTGAACAAACAGCAGGCCCAATGCATATTGTAAAAGACTCCAGGAAAATATTTCTCATTATCTTGTCTGAAGTCACCTGTGAGCTTTATTTACCGCAGTGCTATCCAACACACCTGAAGGTCAGTGCGTCCTCTAAGCACAGCTCTATACACCGAAAATACCTGCAGCTCAACCCCATCATGTGCAGCTGATGCCTGAGTCTATCCCAAGAAAGCCTCACCCTATTAGTTTTGCCACAGTCGGATCCCTGTGGCAGGTGAAGGATGGAAAAAAAAAAAGGCATAAAATTCCACACTCTGGTCCACAAGAGGATGCTCACCGCTACAGCTCAGGCACCTGCCCTCTTCATCCCATCACCCCCAAACTGTCAGGGCACCAACTAAAGGTGAGAGGTAGGGAGGAGGAATAAGGAAATGTTCTAAACACTTCTCTTTCCTGAAAAGAAGTGCTGGGTTTTCTGAAGCATTTGAAAACAATCACCACAATTATCTGTTCTCTAGGAAGTGGGAAATAGGCATTCCTTCAGCATATGTTTATTGAACACCTAATAAGCATCTGACACTTGCCACACACAGGCCTGACAATTCCTGCATTCTCTCCAGACCACATCTTACCTATTGCCTTGATTCAGAGGGGATGAACTGTGATAGGAAGGCAGCTATGGCCCTGGGGTGTTACCAGCTCATTCACGCTTTGGCTAAGGTTTGACATAAATACTACTGGCTCCTCCTGTAATGAGCTCTATTTGGTCAGGGCTTTGGCTCTTGGAAGCTAATGCAAGGTCTCAGTAGCTGAGCTGTAGTTTTCATGGCCATCATTCCTTGGGTTGCTAAACTGTCTACATTGCTTAGTCCTGCTGATTAGGCTTAGAAGGTACTTTATTTTAAAATTATTTTTAAAATCATTTATTTTAAAAATCACTGAGACCAACTCGATCCTGAAGAATCTGTACAAAGGCCCACATGAAAACGGACTCCTGAAACTTTCTTGTTGTTACAACCAGTCTGGACAAGTGGCTTGCTTGGTCACTCTTACTGATCTCCATTCCTACCAAAGTACTAATGTTTACTTCTCATTCTTAAGAGACTCACTGTTGTAACTGTGTATGTGAGTCACTTCATACGGTTCCATATTCCATTTACTCACTCTGTGTATGCATGTCTTATAGCAAAGGGGTTTAACTGGTTGCTTACACATAAAGCATGGGTTCTTTGGTCTGTATGTCTTAGATCTCCTGTATTGTGCCTTGTGCAGCTTGACAATCAGAAACTTGTAAATGCTTCCTTTAGATGACATAATGAGTCTACCTCTGAATGGACCTGCATCACTAAGTCTGTCCCAGAAAAAGATATTCCTGCAGGGATAGGCCCTTTGCTCCTATTTCTTTATGCCCAACAACAGGCACGTAGCATAGGGAAGAGAAAACATGAGCAATATACCTTGGGACTAGGCCCAGCTTTGCTAATAACTAGGTGTATGCCTTTGAATTAGACTTTTTATTTGTATCCTGAGCCAGTTTTGTTATCTGTAAAATGAGTGGCTAGATGTAGGCTTTAATTCCATGAGAGTAAAGACAATGCCTATCTTGTTTATGGGCCCCATATGGCACAAACTGTTTGCCGAATGAACTGCAGATAAATAAATTAAGATGGCTTTAATAATCCCTTTGATTCTAACATTCTCTGATTCAATGACTTCTTTTCTACTGTTAAGTGCTCAGAGCAGACCCAACATTGTCTCTGGATGCTGAAGTTGACATTGCTAGCCTCCAAGCTTCAGCTCTTAATCTATGACATAAAAAGTATACTGCTTACTACAACATACTTCACTGACAATCAGACTGTTTTCAAAATAGCTCCAGGTATCACTAAGGTGCAGTCAACTACATTTTGGTGTTAAGGGTTTGGACAAGAGTTCTAGTGTCCCCAGTCTGTTTTCTGAGTTTTCATAAAACTCCTGAAATTGCAGCAAAATTTTATGTTTAAGACTAGGTGCGTTTCTCTGGGGAGCGAGACTGTAGGAATCATCACATTCTCAGGAAAAAGGATTAAGAACGATGATAAATCTTTGGTCATGTGTAAGAACCGGCCCAGACTCTATGCGCCAAAAGCAGCAGCACCTGTGGATGCAGGTGCCCGTGCAGCCTTTGAGAGGGAAGACAAGAGGGTGTTTGGCCGCCAGAAGAAAGTACTTAGAAAGGTCTAAGAAATCTTGAGAGGGGCTGTATCGGCCGGCGGCCTCGGGTTTACCTGGAGCACCCCTGTAACTCCATTCCTCTCAGGCTCTCCACCTTGTCCTCTGAGTCATGAGCATCTTCGTTCACATCTACCTCCTCCTCCCCGTCACCGTCGTCGTCGTCAAACGGGAAGCTCTTGTGGCCGAGGGGAGACAACAGCGACATGGTGGAATAGCCGCAGCTCAGCGGCGGCGACAGCGAGCACACCTCCACCGCCTCTAGCCCCTGACCCCGGGCGCCCGCCATGAGGACGGAGAAGGAGCCCGAGGAGGGCCGAGGCCTGGACCTGCAGTCGGCCAAGAACCGGGAGTCGGGAAGGGGCAAAACAACCCCCCACCGCCCCACAGCCCTCATGGAGCCCGCCAAGTTCAAACCGGCAGGGCTGCGGCGGCGGGGACGTGCTCTCCCAGCAGGCCCCGCGCGCGGCGGCGCAGCCAATCCGGGCGGGCGCTGACTTTGCGTTGCCATGGCGACGCGTGGAGGCCGCCTGGGCTTTGTCCAGCCCTGTAGAAGGTGGCTTCCGGCGCCCTGCAGGCTCTTGGCAGCCCTCCCTCCTCCCTGGCCTGGACCTGCGCTGCTTCTTCTGACTTAAACCCGCGCTCCGCTCACGGATAAGGTCCCGCTCCCGGCTGACAGCTTGGAGGGCCCGTCCCTTGTTTGCTGTGGTTCATTCGGTACAGGAAATGTGCTATCACTGAGTAAGGCAGATATTTTGAGGGGGAAAAGCAGGAGCGAAAACTAACCCCGTATCATTACAAGGTCAGGGTTACAAGGATCAGCCGTGATTTCTCTCAGCACACGGCCACACACGGCCGTATTTTAGGGGGTGGGGGGCGAACATTATCCAAGTTTAGAGGTGTATCTGAAAATGCACTTTTGGTACAATCTTTCATTGTTTTTGGTAGCCCTTCGTCTGCCTAGCATCTTACAGGAACTCGTTTGTTTAGTGCATATGAACATCGGGGCCTTTCTGAAGGCTCTAGTGTACTACGGTCTGTGCTAAGCACTGGAGATATATAAAATACAAGCCTTGCCGTTACAAGCCGTTACAAGCTCCTCATTCTTTTGTGGTGAAGAGTCATACCGTTAAAATATTCTGTTATATGCATTTTGTGAGGAATGAAAACATTTTGTGGGACTTCAGAAGGAGTACTCTCCTCAGGGATTGGGGATGGGGATGAAGGTGGTAAGGAAGAGGTGATAGATACTAAAGCTGGTTCCTTTATTCATGCTGACAGAACTGTGTACACTTCTAAGTAAATGGGCTTTATCCAGCTCATAATGCATATTGCTGTAGAAATATCACACAATGAAAACTGACAATGGCTAAAACAGCACACAGGATTTGTCACTGACCAAAGAGTGATATGAAATCTTCAATGAAATTTAGATCTGCAAAATTTGACACCAAAGAATTACAGTAGAAATAATAGTAACTAAGGGCAATCCAGAAGACAGAAGCTATGGTTAATAAAATATGACATGGTTAAAACTATTTAAATGGAATGTAAGTTTTGTTAAAATTTTCAGTAAAAACAATGAAAATGGAAGAAAACTAGAGCAATTTAAATGAGTGATAGAATTGATGGAGGAATAAAATGGCTTGAGTTTTCATTCTGTATCCCAATTACTCAATATTGGTGTATCTGGTTAAAACCTTTTAGGAGAGCATCTCTCGAATCAATAACAACAGCATCACCCTGGGCCACTTTAGGGCTTCATAAGGGGGTAAACTTGAGAAGCTATTCCCAACAAACATCACCCCACATTACTGAAGCATAGTAGGAAAAAAACCCACCAAGTTTTAGTATGTAAAGACCTGTATTTGAATCCGTGGTTTTCCTCTTATTTGCTAGTTTTCCCTAAACAAGCTGTTTTGCCTTTCCAAGTTCTGACTTACTCCTCTGTAAAATAGGGAAATAATCTATCTCCCAGTCATATTTTATTAATTCTCAAAGCTTCTAGCACAGGACCAGACAAGAGAAAATGGTAAATGGTAACTTGTATCATTTAAACTCCAAAACTGTTCCACTGTAACCTCTTGCTATGGGATCTAAAATGTTTTAAACAAATTATGCCCTTGACGCCTCAGAATCATCATCATGACCAACTACTGCATTATGCTGTAACAATCCTGGAGCTAAGAGGCTAAGAGCTGCTGGTGCTGGTGCTTGAACATAATCAAGTCCTGTGGTCTCCTTTCTTACAGCGCCTTTTCATTACTGGGACAGAAACAATAATCAAGTTTGGTTGCATTATATAAAATGTATAAATAAGCTCGAAAGAGGGCCTCTCCCCTTAAGTTTCAGGGTATTAACTTAGTAACTTCTCTTCTTACTACTCATTTATTTTCACTTTCACGCTATATTTGAGATAATTCCTATTTTTTGCTGGCTTTGTAAACTTGTGTAAGTGAAGAGTGACCCTTGCTTGAAAATCTCTGTTTCAAAAATAACATCATTATCAGTGAGTCCTATTGCAATATATGACACAATTTAAAAAAATGTATCCCTGGACATATTGAAATATTTTCAGATGAAACAATTAGTTTTAGGTTTGCTTCAAAATAATCCAAGGAGCAGAGGGATTAGAGAAGGTGAGTGAATGGGATGAAGGGGAAACAAGATTTACCATGTGCTGTTGACAGCTGCCAAAGCTGGATGTTGGGTATGGGCAGTAAGGGCCTAGGGCATGGGAGGAGGGGTAATTATAGTATTCTACTTTTGGTTATGAGAATTCCAAACATATACTGAAGTTTAAAACAAACAAAAACAAAAAACATCTCAAATTAAGGGGAACTGGGTGCTGGTTTGGGTTCTAATTTGCCTGATGTGTCAGGTATTCACTTAAATTTCATTAGGCCCTCTATTTTCCCATCTGTAAAATGAAGTCTTGATGACTGTGAATACTGGATTATTTCTAAGCACAATAGACCCTTCTTATCCACAGGGGATATGTCCCAAGACCCCCAGTGGACGCCTGAAACTGTAGATAGTACCAAACCCTATGTATACTGTTTTTTTCCCCATACAGTTTAATTTATAAATTAGGCATAGTATGAGAATATCTGAATTGCCAGCATCACTATTCTCATGCTTTGGGGCCATTATTAAGTAAAATAAGGGTTCCTTGAACACAAGCACTGAGATAGTCAGAGACAGCTACTAAGTGACTAACAGGCAGGATATACTGCACAAAGGGATGATTCGTTTCAGAGTAGAACAGCGCAAGATTTCATCACACTACTCAGAAGGGTGTGCAATTTAAAACTTATGAATTTTTTATATCTAGAATTTTCCATTTAATATTTTTGGACTGCGGTTGACTACAGGCAACTAAAACTATGGAAAGTGAAACCTCAGATAAGGGAAGAAAGGGAGGACTACTGCATTTGAGCAATTGGCTATAACTGGAATCATGCAGTTTTTAAAATAAGTTGCTTTTAAATAAGATCCAATTGATGGTATCCTCTTAAATTTCACAGTGTGTTTTCCGTGAGTATGGTTCAGACTTAAGATAGAATAAAACCTCACTTCTAAATTTCAGCAAAGTGTTCTCTCAACATTTCTTCTAATACTCTTAAAAATATTTTACTTCAATTTGCTTAGTTTAACACTCAGCAAATTCATGAATATATCTAGTATAAATTAAGGCAAAATAGATTGCTTTCCAGAAACTTTAATAATTAAACACACTGCATACAATATTGTATTTCCTACCATATGTATAGCACAGTTTACCACACATTTTAGATATCTGCTATTCTATTTTTTAAATGAATGCAATGAAAGTATTCAGTAACATGACTTTTGAAAAGAAAAAACTTTTGGCTAGATGTTTTTACCAAGTTATGATTTAATATTTATCAGATGTGTAAATATACAAACATGATAGCAATTTTTAAAACTTGTGAATAGTTGGCCTTACAAAATTACAACACACTGTAAATAAATCCCTCCCACATTTTATACAAACTACATGATTTTGATATACAAAGATTCTGTTTTTATTACACTGACAATATACAACCAAGACTATTTACAATGCAAAAAGTATATAAACCACAATTTAACATTCTGCTACTGGCAGCCACTATAGTTTAGGAGGTAGCTTTAATTAAACAAAATGAACAGAAGCCACATTTCCCAACTTGTGTTCTAAAAATAATTTACATAAGATAAAAATTCATTATATGCACAGTATATACAGTTTAATTTTTAAACTGCAATCTAGCTTAATGTCTTTTAGTATCTCCTGAACAACTAATATGGCAGTGGGTTTGCTACTGATTTAGCATATTGTTCAAAACACATATTGAACCTTTATAACTTTAAGACTTCCACATAGTGAACATGTCAGAAGTCCATAGGTGAGAATCAAGTAAAATTTTTGATTTTTAAAGATATACGCCTAAGCTTTATGCCTTTTATTTTCTCCTTAGTGACATATTTGGCTTGTCAGGCCTAAGCTTTATGCCTTTTTTTTTCCTTAGTGACATATTTGGCTTGTCTCACAAGAACACCGTTCCTGAGCTGTTGCACAGGCTCTTGTAAATCAAAGTAAGGGGGAAAATGTATGGCAGCTTCCATATAATAGTATAGGTTCAGGAGAATCCAGCTCACTAATAAATGTAAGTGCTTTGTGTCATAATTACTCCCAATTTCTTCCAACTAAATGAAATCACTTGCCACAATTTACTTTCTGTATAATTTAAACTATAGGTAGATCACAGACCAACAAAACTGGAAAATACTGATAGCTCCAAGGATATTAGGACGTGTTTTATCAATGAGAACATTACACGGAGCCATCGAATCCCTCAGATACTATTGAAGTCCCATGTAAGTAGTTTAGCCAAATCTACTAATTCACACAGCAATGAGCCCTTTACTTTTTCCTAATAGTGTGATCACAAAACACTGAAGAAAAAATTACTGTGATTGAAACAAAGCAGTGTATAATGACTGAAAACAAATGTGTTCGGTTATTCTTTTAAAATCTAACAGTTGTTAATATTGTTTTAAAAACATCTTCAGGTTTTAGATTTAAATCTCTTAAACAATCTCTATTATGTCAGAGATAGATTAGACAATGCCAGACGATGATGCCTACGTGCACTCTCAGAGTCCTATCTGGGAAACAATCCCTTTTTTTGGCCCTGCAGTAAGTTGTCCTGAGATTAATGATGAAACATTAGGTAAAATTAGCAAGACTTTTTCTTCAATTATACAAAATCACCATTTAAAATATTCTTAAAAAAATATTAACAGCTGTTCTTTATCTTGTGCTTAATTCAGAAATAGGTATAAATTTGCTTCTTATGGATCAGAAAAACCTAACGCTATATTGCTATGATATACATAGAATCTTTTTCAAGTTATACATTTGTTTCAAATAGACTACACATTGCTTGGACACTGCATTTTTTCATCCATTGATAGTTTAGGCACTTGTTCTTTGCAAAGGTCTGGTTTAAGAAATAAACTGCCGCCTTTCTCCTTCTTCTAAGTGACACCAGGCAGTGATCACAGAAGTGCTTCCCAGATGAGAGATCAGACTAGTTCATTCTATAAACACTGTGATTTGGGTTGATGGGGGAAACAGTCACAAACACACTGATTCAGTCTTTAACTCTTGGGAGATTGTAAGCATAGCGCACCAAAGGGAATCCTCGACTCTGATAGAAGCAGGCTCGTCCACAGGCCTGCACCTGGTCAGAACTGTCCGAGACAAAGGAATCTTCTTCATCTGCGTAATCAGAATGGGCAGACTGCGTGCCACAGTCGGACCAATAGCCGTCCGGTCTTTGGCAAGAACCCACTGCCAAGGCAGGACAGCTGTGTGATTTTATTAAGTGTTTGCAGGACACTGGCTTGGTCAACAGAAAGGATTCACAGCAGTCACACACAGTCAGGTTACCCTGCAAGTGTGAGTACATGCCGCAGTCATAGTAGAAATCCTGTTCCACACAACCAGCTTGGCTGCTGACGGAAACCGACACGGATCCGTTTTTCTTGGTAATATGTCGCTTCAGTAACTTCCAGTCTTCTTTAAACTTTGGGTTGAAGAAGACATACAGGACTGGATTCAGGCAAGCAGGCAATGGGAAAAATATCAGAGTAACAGACTTCATTATTTCGGGGCTGACAGAGATGGCAGTGATCAATGGCGCAAACGAGAAAAAGGCTACGGGGCAGAAAAAGATGCAGTTGGTGAAGATGAGCCAGGCAACATGCTTAATCATGCTAGAATGTGAGTTCTCTGAAAGGTCTTCTTTTTCCAAGTTGCAGTAGAGTTTAGTGTAGATGATGGCCATTAATAAAAATGCTAGTGAGTTTAACAGCACTAAGGTTACGGTAAATCCCAATGATGGGGTCTCTCCTGTGGGAAATGGCAAGCACAGAGGTGATGCAGAATATTCCCCTCCATGGAAAAGGGGAAAACAGCCTGCTACTGCCGCACCCAGAAGAGCAAACAGGGCAGCAATCCGGAACTGTCTGAGATGATTGCTTTTCCCATTTTTCATTATATCTTTTGCAGATAAGCTTCTTTCGACGGCCGCTAACATTAATAAAAATATGGCACTCTCTGAGGAAAAGACGGCAAGAAACCCAGCTATTTTGCAGCCACTGCCAATCTCCCACCAAATGCCAAATTCGGCAAATCGGCCCCAGGACACAGCATCCAGGAAAGTTAAGATGCCGGTATAGGCTCCCATGAATAAGTTAGATACAGAAATCAAGCCTATGAACAGTTTGGAGGAAGGCAGTGATGTACAAGATGCAAATGTTGTTAAAATGACAAGCAGGTTGAAAAGGAATGCAACCAAGAAAATGAACCACACAGTAAGACGGATCATCCAGCTTCCCAGTAAATGTTCACAGGGCTTAAAAGCACCTAAAATGAAAGAGAGAAAAGACAACTTATAAAAGACCATATTCCATATGATATGGCTTGAGAGAGAAACTAGAATAATTAATCTACTACAAATTGAACTGATCCCAATTGAAAAGATTACCGTTTCTTTGATATTTTAGTCATTGGACTGGGCTATTTAAAAATTTATTTTAATATGTTATTTTAATATATATTTATTTCATTTCTTTTATTAACTATTGGGCAAACCATACAATGATATTTAAAAGAAAATTTTCACTTTTTCTTTTTTTTTTTTTTTTGTGGTATGCGGGCCTCTCACTGTTGTGGCGTCTCCCACTGCAGAGCACAGGCTCCGGACGCACAGGCTCAGCGGCCATGGCTCACGGGCCCAGCCGCTCCACAGCATGTGGGATCTTCCCGGACTGGGGCACGAACCCATGTCCCCTGCATCGGCAGGCGGACTCTCAACCATTGCGCCACCAGGGAAGCCCTTCACTTTTTCTTATACCTAAGTTAATATACATAGCACAGTGTCTAGTACCTGAAAGGTACTTCATAAACTGAGGGCTTGCAATCAGATATACTAGAGTTTGAGTTTGGGGTTCATAACTTGCTGCTCGTACTTGAGAGGGCAACTTAAACCTCTAAGAATTTCATTTTCTCACTTGTGGATAATAACACCTATTTCACAGTGTTGTGTAACTTAAGTAAAATTACATACACAAGGTACTTAAGCGGGCTACTGGGTACATAGTTGTACTTCAGTAAATGTCAGGTCCTTTCCTTCTTCCTTCCTAGTTCCTAATATACTTTATACTAATTGTATATTATATGTATGTGCAATACATATATTTTTTACACATTTCTTATAGCTTTCAAAAGCAATCTGATGAAGCAGGTTAAGATAGGTATAATTATCCCCATTTTTCATCCAGAGAAACTGAGATTTCAAAGTGTTTGGTTGACCTGACAGAGGTCATTCAGACAGTATGAGAGCCAAATCAATGTTACACTAGTTAACACCAATGTTAACTAGTAATGTAAAACTATGTCCAATAAAACCCTACATAACAAACTAGGATTGCAAAAACTAATTTAGTAGCTGAGCTGTATGTTCTAGCAACTGACTGGCATGCTAGTTATGTCCCAAATGACAACTGTTTTATTTAAAAGTTAGAGAAAACAGGGAGATCAGCTCGGTGCTTTGTGTCCACCTAGAGGGGTGGGATAGGGAAGGTGGGAGGGAGATGCAAGAGGGAGGAGATATGGGGATATATGTTTATGTATAGCTGATTCACTTTGTTATACAGCAGAAACTAACACAACATTGTAAAGCAATTATACTCCAATACAGATGTTAAAAAAAAATAATAATATTTAAAAAATAAAAGTTAGTGAAGAAAAACAGAATTTTGTCTACAGAGCATAAGAAAACTATGTACTGCAACTGCCCAAAAGACACGTTCTAATTTATGTTTCTAGATTGTCCTGAAGTTTGATACATCCCATAAAGCAACTTAATCACTGAGATATTCACAGACCTAACAAACCAGCTCTGCACCATTTATATGGATCTCACTCAAGAAACTTAAAAAAAAATTTTTTTTTTCTAATTAATTTTTTTATTCCCCCGTCAGGGAAGTGTTAAGAGGAACCTTTCACCTTTATCTCTGTATCTGAACTCTTCCTTCTGCAAGGAACAAAGAGTAGCTAATCCGACCTGGGAGAACAGGACACCCTTTGGAAAGTGTCTGATTAGTGGGTGGAATTACTTTCCCTCAAAAGCCTGGGAAGCTGGCTCCACCCAGTCTGTCTTCGGAAACCTGCTGCTTCCTCGAGTTTTAAAAGAAGGTTCCTGCTCTCCACTTCCTGCTTCTGTGTCAGCACATGGCTGTCTCTGTGTTACTACAAGTGAGTGGAGTGGAGGAAGCAGACCTGCACTTCACTCCTATTGCCACCTGGGGAGATAAGCTCAGACCAACTTTCCTTCTGGTTGACCCCCAAGGTTTAAAATCAGTGTGGAAGAAATGGAATCTCTGCATATTCAAGTTTACACTCCCCTTTAATAAAGACGTTCCCTTCCTTATGTACATTCTCCAACACAAGAACCCCAGCAGGGCAAGTGACCCCTTAATTTCTACTAGTCAATACAGAAACTAAATAACTGCATAGACATAAATGATTCTTGTTAATCCCATTCACTCAGCTGATCACTTTAAGATTATTCTCTACACCAGGCACTCTGCTAAGTATTAAAAGAACACATACACAGCCTCTGAGGAAGCTCACAATTCAGTAGTAATCATTAAAGAATCCATAATATTTACGATTCTGAGTTATAAAATTAATGTCCAGATCATCCTGTGTGATCATATTAAAGAGGAATCTACTTCATAGCACACAATTTAGCCATTATTTAAATTTTTCTTTAACAGTAAAATTCTAAATCCATCTTCTCTGATAGATTAGGCAGAATATAGTCATGACCAATACGTGGTGTCAATTTAATAACTTTCCCAAGTCTACTGAAGTTCAATGAAATAAAACAGAAAGAAACGTAATGGCAACCCGCTTGTTGCAACTAGACAAAGCCCGCGCACGGCAACGAAGACCCAACGCAGGCAAAATAAACAAACAAATAAATAAATTTTCTAAAAGTAATGGCAAGGTTCATTAAAAAAAAAAAAAAAAAAAGGATAACACTAAAAATCCTTACAGACCAGTAAGAACTGGACCTAGGGTTAAAGTTGCATGAAGAAAGAGCCTCTCCATCCTCAACGTGCATAACTCTCGTCTGGGGAGCTTGTTAACACAAAGATTCTGAGTCACTGGGTCTGGGCCTGAGATTCTGCAAGGGATGGCTAAGCTCCTTGTATACAGACCACACGTTGAGTCAGGCCTTATGAAACCATCTAGTCGCACTCCTGTTACAGAAATCACCTCTATCCCTGGAAGTTTTAGGTATATTTGCCTAGTGTTTGTTTAAAGCGAGAAACTGCAGTCAAATGTGTTAGGCTTACCTGTCGAGGGTGTACAGTGGATAATGATTTGACTGTGCTCCTCCTTTTCAGCACTGCTGGTGACAACTGCTAGGTCAGTGGGACCTGAATATATAACACAAACTGTTTAATTCAAGGTTCAGGCAGTTCAAAAGACCCATCTTTTCCTGCAGTCTTCTCTCTTATACATGATGTAAGTTCAGCTTGCACCAGGCTTAATAACATATTAAAGATGTCAGGAACACAGTACACAAAAGCCATTTTTCTCCACAGATTTCACATTGATCCTTTGCAAACTGATTACAATAACAGAGACTTTGATTAATGCTGTGTTCTATTTTCAAAAGTTCATGCACTTGCCTTTATCCTTTGCCACACTGTGATCTTGGAGGCTGTTATCTTCTGTGCTTGAATGTGCATAAGAGTCACAACCCCAAAATGCACAACACTGATAAGCATATGGTACAGATAAAGACCTGAAAAAAATGGCAAAATCTATACTGAAATACCAACCTCACAGACATGCTTTTGTTCTGTAAAAAGTAAATACTTTAAGCTGGTCATTATCCGCTCTGGACTTAGTTTCCTCATCTGTTAAAAAGCTCTGGTATCAGATGACACCATGAGTTTCTCCATTTATATAAGGTATGCTTTTAAAAACAATTTGAATCAAGACATCTTTAAAATTTAATAGCAATACTGCAATTTAAAGTAAAATCTTATCAGACTCCTTTTATAAATGAATTAACCACACCCAATTTATCATATGAAACTGGTAGTTTCATTTAAAATTAATGTCCCAGGTCATCTGTGACTTTACACCATTAAATGAATTCACTTTGTTCATATAAGTATAATGAAAATATTTATTCTCTTCTCCCATAATAATATTCCCAAACCCTCTCTCTACTATATCTAGTAAGGTCCCCTCTCTAACTCTAACGTCTCTGTAAAGTATTATCACATTGTGTCAACCTTCTGTAGGTTCACATGTGCTTTCTGCCATCTTGTTGCAAATGACAAATCCCACTATATACAAAACCATTCTGATGAAGGGCTAGATTATCTCTTTGACAGCAACATGGTCTGCAATTCATGTCCTCAACAACTATGGACTAATGCTCATGTTCTATTTTTTTCCAAGTTTGTGAGGACTGAGGTTGAAAATACTCTTAAATGACAGCCTCCCAGAAAATCTGGGAACCACAGCAAAAAAAAAAACAAACCCCAGGACACTCTATAATCTGGAGGTTTACCAAAACTTCCACAAAAAAGAAAAATAAGCAAAAACACACCTGAGATTAACAAAGTCTTTTGCTGCTAAGGCTTCTTTCAGCTTGAAGTTGCCCACAAGTTTCAGCTGATTTAGTCCATTTAGGCCTTCCGTTGGAAATGAAGTTAATTCATTGAAACTTATATCTCTAAAATGTGAATAAGACTCCAAATTAACTCCTAAGACACAAATCTGTACATGCATTAACATCACAAGTCTCAGAGCTCTAAGAGGAAGTTTAGGTGTGCGAAAACCATTTCAGAAGCTGCCACTACATCGTAGCAGGTTAGCATTTATACAAGGGAACACTAAAAAGAGAAAATGATTTGGGTAGGACAATGCTAAAACACAAGTTTCTGCAGACTATTCACTACTTTCATGATATTGCTGCATGAAACTTACAGGTTAGTTATTGACCCAAGCTTGGCAAAAGCTCTGTCGTGAATTTCATGGATCAGGTTTCTACTCAGATCTCTGCAATTATAAAAATAAAAGTGTTACTCTTTTGAAATAAATTCCAAATGCAGACTACACTTTAGAATCTGCTGTAGTCACAATATCCCTGATAAGATAACAAAGATCTTTAATCTTGTTCAACAACATTTTTAATGTTTATGTTAAAGTCCTTCCCTTCACAGCCAAATATTTCTTGGAATGTGTTCCAGGGAGCAGTAATTCTAACTGGCATCTGTTTCAAACAGTTGTGAATTTTCTCCACCTTATCATTCTGATACTAGTTCAGAAATATAAATGATATGATATAACTTCTGGTACTATTAACTAGGTGAGGAAAAGCACAGCTCCTGACAAAGCTGAAAATAAAAACAGGCTTCAGGTTATTTGCCTTCTCAAAGGTTAGTGATAAGGCCGTGAGGGAAGACAAATAATCAATATGCAAACAAGAGCATTCCAGAAGGGCTTCAGATATCATTCTTTCCCCAAGCAGGAAATAAAAACCATATCAACACCAGGGCCATATACTATATTCAGGAACACACCCTGAGGAATTCTGATATTACAGAATTAATAAAACAGAGACATAATCTGCAACCACACTTACACGGAGCCTTAATGGAAATTTAAAGATAGGTTAAATTCATTCCATGACACATCTCCTGGATAACAGGAAAATTCGACAGACTTGGTTCCAAATCATGAAAAGGCCAGCTAGCTTTTCATTGTTGTCACTTATCAGCACTCTAGAAGTGATGGCAGCTGGGAGCCAGTCCCCTTCCCCACTACTGCCCAGACCCACAGGAAGCCTGTGAGCAACAAGGAAAGGTCCAGCAACCCAACTACCAATAAAGTATTTCTCTAGTAGACACATGTTTAATTTCTTAATGGGGATCTACTGGAAAACATGATTTTAATATATGTAATTTCACTTCACTGTCAATGTTTCAAATTCTTTTCTGTATAAAAAGAAATTGTTCCCTATTTAGTGTATTGCGTCTTCTGCAGTGCATGAAGGCCGTGACATGGTTTGTCTTAGTCATCTCTGTATTCCCAAGTGCTCAATAGAGTACCAGGCACAAATATGCACTCAAATACAAATCACTTTTTAAATGAGTGCTTCTACTGCATATTAGCTGTGTTTGCCATGATAGGTACCCCAGTGCAGGGGTCAGCAAACTTTTTCTGTAGAGGGCCAGATAGTAAATATCCTTCACCTCTGGGGGTCACACGGTCTCTACTGCAACTATTTGACTATGCCATAGTATGGTGAAAGCAGCTTTAGGCAATTCTTAAACAAAAAGTCAGGGCTGTGTTCTAATAAAACTTAATTTACAGAAACAGGAGGCACGCTGGATCTGACCCACAGGCTATAGTTTGCCCACTCAGCCCCTAACAAACTGACAAACTTCATTATTATAACTTGAAAACACACAAGGTACGTTTCTCAAGCTATACACGTTACACTTTTTCACTCACAAATGGGCAATCTCATAAATTAGCAATCTCATAAATTAGCTAAGGTGAAAAAAATGCTGAAAGGAAATTATTTATGAAGTACCATGTGGTAAAGTTTGAAAAACAATATTTATGCATAATAAATCCTAAATTTAAGTATATCTACTAACATGGGAATTATAATGATACATTAATTTACAGTTTAATGAAAATTTTATTTGTCTCTAATAATCACAGAGGAACTTACAGAATCCTTAGGGATGTTAGGCCTTGAAAAGTATCTTCCTTTATTTGGTGGATCTGATTCCGTTGCAAAGAACTAAAAAAAGAATAAGAATTAAAGATAAAAGAAAGAGGAAAAAAGCAAGAAAATATTTTCTATTTTGAAAAATAACATTTCTTAATTAAACTTTTTCTAAGTTTAAACATTCATTCATGAGTAACATTAATTGATCTTGTTGAAAGTAAAAGGAACTGTTGTTTCCTCGTCTAGAAGATGAAAGGGTTAGACTAATTGGTATTTCACCCAAAATTACACTGAGAGTTAAGGTACACTATCTAAATTCCTCACCAACTCCACACAGGAGTGCCAGCAGGAAGACAACATAGTGTGAAAGGACCCAAGACGCAACCATACCAAGTACCACAGAAGGAAGGTCAGAGGAAGGAGGAGATAAAACATGGGAGTATAAGTTCCTCCCTTTCCTGACCTCTCAGTCAACTCCCACCAGAGCTGTCCTGTATAGCTACACTGTAGATATCCACATCTGGACCAGTTTTTTGTTTGGTTGGTTTTTCATATACACCACCCTCCTCCCATACCATCTCATAGAATGCCTGATAGACAGGTGCCCGATAAATGCTGGTCACATGAACACACCTGGTACCATTGGACATTTATTCATAGGAACACCTGATTATGTGAATTTCTAAGATCTTAATATGAAAGCCATTTATTTACAATAGGAAAGGCTCAATGAATTAACAATAGACCATAGAAAAAAGAGTAAGTCAAAGACCAACTTACATTTCTTCCAGAGCATGGCAACCATTAAAGCTGGGAAGGTCTTTTATATTGTTGTAAGATAAGTCCCTTAAAATAATGGAAATTAACAAATTAATTTTATCTTATCAGAATACTACATTATGAGAGCTGTACTCAGAAGCACTGAAAGCATTGCTAAGATCTGTAATAAAGAGATATGGCTGAACAACAAAAGCAACTTTTTTATTTTTACCCAAGACACATAAGCTTTCTAGAGCACCTACCTCAGTGACAGAACAGGCTTAAGACTGGCAAACTTCAAGTACATAATGTTGAGTATAGACAATATAAAATATATTTTAAAACATTAAGAATATACAATAAATATGAAAAATACAGTGCAGAAAATATATAAAAATTATGTCCAAATGGTAGAGTTACGAGTTTTTTAATTCATATTTTTATAATATTGTTTATACCATAAATAATTTCTATGTTGTTATTGAATTTAAAAGCTGTAAGAGGAGTGTTATATGTACTCACATTTTAAAAAATATTTATAGTAAATAAAAAATTGGGACTAGTTAACTCTGTTAATCCCATGCAGCGTTTCCTCAGTGTTATCATTGTGTTTGATACTCCATGACACCATTTGATTACTTGCTTGATCAGTCAGTCATTTATTTTGTTACTATCTCTTGCCACTGAATACTTGTTAACAACTTAGTAACTTAATTGTTTGTTCTTGTGACAACTTTACATCCTTTATTTACTTTTAATTTCCAGGGCAGCTTAGAGATTTTGGAAAGCTCCATGCTTAATTGGTTCCTGATCCAAGAAAGACTGGGGCTCTTACTTGGGTTATGGATGAAAGAGCAGCATACAGACAGCTAACTCCCCTGGGGCAACCAGAATAAGGATGAGGAGTCAGGATAAAAAAAGAAATCAAGGAAGCGGGATACTAAAATTCCTGCTCATTTCCATGAAGGGAACCAATAAGAAATAATTATACCTTAACGTCGCCTAATGAAAAGAGTTCATTAAAAATAAAACTCAACATGTGTGAAGTACATAAAACAAAGAAAGGCAGGAGAAGGGAAGAAGAATCCAACTTACAAAGTCCTAAGCATCTTCTGTTCTTGGCACAAATTACTGGATATGCTGCTTATCTTTGTACCAGTCAAGGTCCTATGGAAAAACATGGTCTAAGAAATGATTCAAGTTGAGATGGTAAACGAAATTCTATTCTCATATAGAAACATACATGTTCACATACTTGCATATGGACTAGAGTCTATGTGTCCCACTGCCTAACTACTCCCTAAAGTAAGGCACGTGGGAAGAAGAATGAACCCTCAATACCCATATTATTTTCATAGTAATGCAGAAGAGCTTGTGGCACGAGAAGTTAATATTGTCCAGATGATAAGCTTGAGTTCTCATGTGGACCAACAGAAAAAAATGAATCCGTAGTCACAGCCTGACCACAGTCACCTGCAAGTTCTGTCACCCCCTCATACCCAAAACATTTGAAACCAGGATAGCATCCTGCCCCCCAAACCATGTTTCTATCTTTTCTTTCAATCAACCTGACTCAACGTTCTGAAATTTTCTTTTAATCCCTGTATGATCAGGCCACTCAAGATGGCTGTTCTCTTGCTCCCTGTATAGCCCCTGCCTGACCAGGGCCTGCTTCACCTACACCCTACTCACACGACTGACCTTCCTGCGTACTTGCCCCAGACCCCAGCTAGTGATGTTCTTATCAAAGGGTGGTGAGAGGCATGCCCCTCTGCTGGTTTCCCTGGTAACTAATTAGCCAACCTGATGTCAATTCCTATAACTAGCAATCTCCCCTTCCCCCCACCCCGGGAGCGAAGACTGCCGCCATGTCCTGCCTTCCGTGTGCCAGCGGGGTGTTGCTCCAGGACCTTGCCTCAGACATGTAAGCTCCCCCATCCATTAAACCACTGCTGTCTCTGTTGCTGACTCTGGGTTCTTTCTTCGGTCATGAAGCTGGACAAGTGCAGGTCTTATAGACCTGAGGGGTGCAGCCCAGCAATCCCCTCCCTTTCTACCTCCCCATCTGCAGTCAGTCACCAGTTCCTGTTCTTTCGTCTTCTGTAGGTCTCAGCATCTGACCCTCTCCATTTTTTCTGCTACTATGCAGATCAAGGGTGAAATGATGCAGAGAGGGGTAGAGGAATCTCAGGCCACATGGAGGAACTCCAGTGATGGATCGAAGACACAGAACTCTCATGGTTAAATGTGTTCATTTAGCCAAGTGGAGTATTCCCATGGCCCCCTCACCGTTCTACCTCTAGTCTCTCTTCTTACCCTCCTCACGCCTCCTCCTCCAACATTTTCAACACCTCCAAACTGCCGTAAGAGTAGACTTTAAACTCCTTAGCTCAATGCTTCCCAACTTTTCTTACATCTTGGCACACACGAATGTTGTAACTTCTGCGGCACACTGTGGTAAGGCTCCTTGTGGCAGAGATCCTAACCACAGTCAGGCCCCACGTGGCTTCTGGAGGGCTGAGGTCATCAAGATCTTAGATGCACCTGCAGCCCATTCACAGGCCGCCCACTGAGAAGCTTTACCATAACCAAATGTTCAGTACTCAAGGTCTGTCACTTTAAAATTACAAGCCCAACAATTTTCCAGATTTCTCCATATCATTCCCCATTTGATTATAAACATGCAATTTTAGCTATATTTGATCATCTGTACGCCATACCTGAGTATATTTTCAGTATTCCCGGTTTTACTAAATCCTGCCTTTCTAAATAAAAGACCAGGTCTGGGAGACCTGACAGTATCCAATTTTGAAACATTTCACTTCTTCCATAAAGCCTTTTCTGATCGTCTACATCGATTGCTCCACTTCTGAACTCCTAAAGCACTGCTTCTAATTTGGTACTTACTTACTGCCTTATAGTTTCAGTGACCTTTTCAGAACTTACCTCTCACATACTAGGCTATATACTCTACCTGAGCTGACTGACTCCAAACCCAATATATCCATCTCTATGCATGATATTCACAAACCAAGATTGTAGAAATCAACATTAACTCATCATCATCACCAAAAAGCACTGGCAACCTACTAGCAGGCCAGCGTGGTGTTATCTTTACACAGCCCTTCTTCAAAAGGCCACACTTACAGACTCTCCAGATGGACAGTTCCAGTCAGATTGGGAAACCGCTGTACCATGCTTGCACCACGAATGACTCTTTAAGAAATTGGGAGATAAAAAGTAATTTAAAATAAAAATTTTCATAGATAATATTTTCATTTTATTTTTTAAACAGCTTACAATTACAGTACCACTATACCTAAAAAGATTAGTTTCATCTCTTGATTGGACCTGAAAGTGTGATAATTTTGACCAAGTGTTCACATAAATAAGAATCATCATAAATTTTCAAAATTGTCTTTTGGATTTCCACCCAAGAAAAAGAAAATAAAAGATTCTGCTGTCTGGAGCTACAATGATAAATTCTAGTTTTCCATTAAAGCAATTGTGTAAATATTCAGGTTTGTTTTTAAATTTCTATAATACTTACAAGGAATGCAGATCAGATAAATTGTGAAATGCTGAGTTCCCCACAAAAGATAGAGGATTATCATACAAATGTCTGTAAAAATAGCCAAAAAAGCAAAGTTTTCATATGTTCACAAGCACTCCAACACTAAATCTATGTTCACAAAGCTCATATATCTAACAGCCTGAATTTCCATTCTTTATCCAGATGTTTGGCATTGTACAGACATTGCTTTACATGATTACATATTAAAAGAAAATTTCAAAACTACTTACATAGTTCTTAAGAGTGGATTACCATCAAATGCTCCATCAGGAATAACAGAAATAGAATTACTGTGAAATAACCTACAAAGATAGAAGAAAAATATTTTGAAACGTTTATCCCCTTGTGAAATAAGTTAAAACCTGAATATCTACTACTTTTCAGTAGGATGTAAAATATAACTGATAACAACTACATGAAAATTTCAAAAATGTGGGGAAACTGAATTTTTAATTCCATCTCATCTTTTTCAGGACCATACCTAATTCTTTTTAAACCCACTGCTTAACCTACTACCACTGCCAGGTTCCTTATATACATTTAGCTTGCTTCATCCTCAAAGAACTTTAGACTGCATGCATCACAGGTATTCTAACCCCAAAATCTCTCTCATTGTCACCTGCATTTAGTTTTTAAGCAATGCATCTCAGAATATTAGCTATCAACTCATGACACACGATCTCTGTTATGCCATGTGCATTCTTATCTCTGACCTTGACAAATCCAATATCTAAAATGCTCCCTCATCTCTTTCATTTATCTAAATATTTCCATTCTTTCAAGTCCAGTCAAATTCCTTCTCTTTGGTGATGTTTTTTTCTAATGACCCCAAGCCTCAATGAGGTCTTTTTCTGGAATGATTTATTTATCCTATTCACTCAGCACTTACTTCCACCTAGAAACTGCTCTCTGTCTTATATGGTCAGCCTCCCCAGTGGGACTAAGACCACAGCTCCTATAAAGCAGAGACCATACCTTATGGCTTGCTTCACCGGAATCCAGCCCTATACAGTAATCTATGCTCAGAATTGTCTGTGCTAGCCAATATAATCCAATCTGTATGATTGTGTGTGTGTGTGTGTGTGTGTGTGTGTGTGTGTGTACTATGATACATATAATGGAACAAAGACGTTCTAAAATCTCATTGCTGGAACATTAAATGGTGAGTTCTAGGGATATTAAGGCACAGATAGAGCAAAGCAATACTCACAGCTCTTTTAGGCTGGGAAGGGCTTTAATTGCCTGAGGAAATTCCCCCAAATTATTATAGTTCAAGTCCCTAGAAAAAATTGGAAAAATACATAAGAACATTGAAGGATGGTCACAATTTATAAGGTATTTTGGTACAAATTTTTGTTTTTATTTTTAAATCACATCCTCTGGATGGTAATCTTTCTTTGACAACCAATCGCCAGTCCATTTAATTAAATTTACACCTTTTCTTAGATTACTGAATAGAAAAAAGAATCTTAATGCTTCTATGATGTTTTAAGTCAACAACTTTAAAAGTGCAAACAACTCTCAGAATCACATATTACTGGTGCATTAAATAAACCAATCACCTGAATGGCAGTTCTCCATAAAATAGAATGTATTGACTATCATCTGTAAATGACAATAGCCTGAGACTGAGGTTTCTATTTTAGGTTTAGAGTGGCTTCCTGAACTTCTGGTATGAGGGCGGCTGACCTCGGCCCTAACATCAGCAGGATGACCTAAGTATGAATAAGGAGAAGGACCATGACGGTTTCATACAACCACAGTCCTCAAGTGGGTTACAAATTGTTGAAAAAGTTCCATTAATTAGGAGAGAGAAAAGCCGTAGTGATCTGTACTTCTAAAAGTCTTAATTCTGAGTGTATTTTATTTTATTTATTTACTTTTTGGCCATGCCACAAGGCACGTGGGATCTTAGTTCCCCAACCAGGTATTGAACACTCATCCCTTGCACTGGAAGCGCGGAGTCGCGGAGTCTTAACCACTGGACAGTCAGGGAAGTCCCTCTGAGTGTATTTAAACTTTAATTTCTTTTAACCTAAAGAGAATGTTAGCATATGATCAGCGATTGATTTCAGAATGAGAGTAAATAAAATCAAAAGGCCAGAACCTTAGAGACCAATGTTGTTTTCCTTTTCTACATAGAAAAAAATGGTAAATAAAAATTTAAGTGGGAAGAAGAGGTTTAATTTTAATATAATTAGAATAATATATTGGAATAATACAAGGTTTAGGATCAGAAGACCCGCCCAGTCTTTTGTTCCACTGGTATTTACATACTTAGAATAGAACTGGGTTCGGCAGTATCTGCTTCAAGAGCTTCAACTTTCAAATATCCACTGATACTTACTATCTTTTAGTGGTTTAAACAGGAAAGTGAATTAATAGAGTACTAAAAGATTTTAAGTCTTCTCATTGACTGACAGTTAACCCAAAAATTCAATTAAACAAAATATTACAAACCCTAAGCATTCCAATCAGATGTTACTCACCCATCTAACTGGGACATTCTCTGAATCATTTACTATACCATGATGGCTAATATTATATGTCTCTGAATAAAGGCAACTAGTACAAACCAAAACAACAAAAATAAAGATCCTACTCTTGATTACACACAGCTGCACTATGTCTTTTGCTCATATCATGGTACAATGGACAGTTTTGAAACAGCCAGAATTCTCTAACACTTTAACAATAGAAACAACAACAAAAGTATCCTAAGCAAAATGGAAACCTTCATCACATTTAGCATATAAAAGCAGACATGGTATTAAAACCCACTGTTAACAATTAGCAAGGCAACTGAGATGAGGGAGAAAATAAAGAAACAAAACAACTTTTCCAGTATTAATTTTATAAGGTTCAAAGTTCCAAAACTGCCTATCATACTAACAAAACCAAAGTTTCTGAAAAGGTGTACGGCTTGGCAGACTGAGCTGGTTTTACCACGTCCTTTTGTAAGAAATATCAACCTGGTGCGCCATTTTTAACCAGAAACCTAGATTCGTTTTCATGACTGTGTTATCTGAAGGCAAGACTTTAGTCATGTATTAAAGCAAATTAATAATGAGCTGAACTTAAGACCATTACTTTTTTTCCTTTTTCTGCAATGAAATGCAAAATTGCACTGTCAACTTCCCAAGTGTGACCATCCAAAATACGAATAAACTTACAAGGTCTCCAGGTTATCGAGTCCCTCGAAACAGTGTTGACCCAGGCTTTTAATTTTATTGTTATGAAGATGCCTATGGAAAAAAGCACCAAAATGACTTTTGCCTCACCCAGAAGCAACTATTATAATGTTTTACATGTCTAAATTGGTAGAGCTTAAAGGAATGGTGCAGCTAAACACTGCAACACTTGACTAATGGAAAACAAATAGCATTGGGTAGATATCTCTTGATAAACACTGCACAGACTCGGATTCACTGAACATAGGAGGCCAGTGGAAAAGGAACATATCTCTAGTGGAAGAGGGGTGCACACATGGAAGATTCTTAATTATTTACCCATATCCAAACAAAAGTTTTGATGAGCTTTTAATTATATGAAGCAAAACTTTGATGAGTTCTCCTATGGGGAGGCAGGGGAAATGTCAGCTTACATCAGTGAGAATCAGTAACAGATTTTATAAGAAATGCCACTTTATTATGTCCAAGTTTTTGAAACAACAGAAAATCACATACTCTTTGAATAGACAGTAAAAACATGAAATATCACTGAAACTCATTTTCTATGGGCATCTCCAAAAGGATTTCCGCCTCTTTTAACACTGAATGCATTGCTGGGATACAAGTAAAAGCTGTACCAGTGTTTGCTGAATGACCCACTTTCTTCTCCTGACTACAAATGGCCATTTATTTTTGAGACATTCAACTGTTATCATCGAACGTTAATTTTTATAAAATTATCTTGTTTTGTATTTTTAAAAGTCAGCACATGTAATTTTGTAAAGACGGCAGATCCCCCAAACACCAGCTCTCCAAGAAAATACTCCGTGAGGTACTTTCATAACAATTTGTCACAAGAACTCTGCTTTTGCCCCCAAATTAACACAAATATATAGTATTAAAAGGGGTGGATACTTACAGAACCACCAGGCTGGACAGGTTAGTAAATGCAAAATCCGGGATGCTGGAGATTTTGTTGAGAGCCAAGGTCAGCGCCTGCAGGGTCGGCAGATTGCTGAGGGGATGCACTGGCACCTCTGTCAAACTGTTGTCATCCAGCCACAGATGCCGTAACTGAGTGAGCCCCTCAAAACTGTCCTCAGGCACTGCGGTGATATGGTTGGCATCTAGACGCCTGACAGAGAAAAAGAACCACCTTTAATAATGGATTCTAGTGGAATGAGTCAAGGCAAGTCACACAACTCTCAGGGTTCAAAAAAAAAAAAAAATGGAGTTCTAAAAATGACCAAAGCCACAGCATCCCTTATTTCTTTAATTTCACTAGAAGTTTTCCTAAAATCTAACAATGTTTCCAAGACCAGCATATGGAACTCAGGTGTCTCCCTTCCTTCATAACAAAGGGATGCATACAAACCTGAATCCTTGGCTAAGCACAACTGTATGGCAGAATGATATATTAAAGAAAGAAAGAAACCCTCAGAGCTCAAGCGCGAATTTTATGTTGCAGAATGTACTTATCAAAAATATAGAAAAACAACAAGAAAAAACTAAGCTGACCAAATAATCTATTTTACTTACAGTTTTATAACTAATATTTGATATTAAATTTAATTGCTATTCTGACTTGGTACCAAAGGGGAAAGAGTAAGAACATACTTACAATTTTTTCTACAGCAACAAACCATTTCAATAGATTCTCAACAATCCTTATTACCACCAGGCAATTTAAAATATAAGTGTCGGGCTTCCCCGGTGGCGCAGTGGTTGAGAGTCCGCCTGCCGATGCAGGGGACACGGGTTCGTGCCCCGGTCCGGGAAGATCCCACATGCCACGGAGGGGCTGGGCCCGGGAGCCGTGGCCACTGAGCCTGCGCGTCCGGAGCCTGTGCTCCACAACAGGAGAGACCACAGCAGTGAGAGGCCCGCGTACCACAAAAAAAAAAAAAAAATATGTGTGTGTGTGTGTGTGTGTGTGTGTGTGTGTGTGTGTGTGTGTGTGTGTGTGTCACGTACTGGCAAAGCAACCCTCTCCTCTTCTCTTAGGCCTAAGTACATCTGAAAAATTAGTTTGTCAAAATTAACAGATATTAATAAAAGGGCAAACTGTCCCGAGGAAAAAATTAAACAGCTGCTCCGATCAACATTATTGTGGCTTTAGAGTTTCTTCGATTTTCCCCAAAATTTTGGAATTAAGGACACCTTACTAATAGGATTACCCATACTTAAAAATTAAATCCCCATCTGAAAATCTGAGAAACCAGGTCCTAAATGTTAGTTTTGACACAACCAGGCGCAATTGTTGGAATAACTGCTTTTCGCCAAAATGACAAGTTAGCATTAATATGGTGAGGAACCGTATGCACCAGGCAAATCACAACTTTCTTCGCAAATCCTTGTTGATATAACTTCACTATTTAAATCCATATCTCACAGGCTTGGATCTCTTGGTGAAAATTAGGGAACACTAGAAAACAGGTGCAAGGTCAAAACGGCAGCCTTTTTTTTTTTTTTTTTTTTAGCGGTACTTAGGCCTCTCACTGTTGTGGCCTCTCCCATTGCGGAGCACAGGCTCCGGACGCGCAGGCTCAGCGGCCATGACTCACGGGCCCAGCCACTCCGCGGCATGTGGGAGCTTCCCGGGCCGGGATGCGAACCCGTTTCCCCTGCATCGGCAGGCGGACTCTCAACCACTGTGCCACCAGGGAAGCCCAGCAGCCCATTTTTTAAAGAAATCAACTTTGGCAGCCTTCAAGTTCAGGAAATTCTGACTTCAGAGTGCTTTTCGTGCCTCCTGTTTCCCTGTGCTGCTCCAGCTTCGGATCCTGCCATAAGTGTCTCTTTTCCCTCCATGCAAGTGCTGAGCCCCCGCTCCCAACTAACTGCCCCAGCCCCAAATGCAGTCTCCTTTCCAGAGGCAGATTGGCCGAGGTCAAAGACCCTTGGTTCCGGTAAGGATCTGATGGAAGCCTTCTGTTTGATAGTCAGGATAACTTGAAGAGCACTAAAAAGTGGAGAGCTTCAGAAACTGAGCAGCTGCCTTAAGAATCCACTTAGAAACAAACAGTTTTAGGTTTGTTTATTCCTTGTACTTTCTAGAACCTACCTATCCCTGAGAAGAGACAGGCATCCTTTATATAACAGACTGGCAAAGGACTGGCTACAGAGCTGCTTAGCAGATTTTCTTTAATGAGTTGATGGCAGTGTGTTCAAGCACACACACACATACACACGCACACGCTTCACAGCCTCAAGGAACTTCTACTTAGGAAGAGAGAGACATTTTGTTGAGGCGGAGGGAGTTAAGGACATTTATTTCACATTCACACATCTGGACATTTTCTATAAATAATGTGGAGCTGAAATATAATCATACAATTAACCATATAATGTAACTAAATCATGCAATTAAATTCTACACGTAGCTAATCTATCTGCAATTCATTCAACTCGTGTAAACTGAGAATCTTGTTAGGTACAAAAGGTAAAAATGGTGAACACGACAGTAATGAGGAGACTGACCCACAATATAACTAACAGACTGAAAAATGACTGCAGAGTGCTTAAAAAGTGCTATGAAGTAAATAAACAGGGTACTGAGATCAGGATTAGCAGGGGCTGAGGGGGAGGGTAGCTTCTTACAATGTATTGGTCAGGAAAAGCATCTCTAAGAAGGTGCCATTAAACTGAGATCCAGAGCAGGTGGCAAAGGAAGCTGGGCAAGGAGTGTTTGAGGCAACGGAAACAGTGAGGGCAGAGACTCAGTAGCAGAAACCAACTGGGTGTGGTCCCAGCAACTCCCAGAAGGTCTGAGTGACTAGAACACAGGAGGAAGAGAGTGGAGGGTCCAGGGAGACACAGATGTGGATGCAAATGGGGACCAGATGACACAGAGCCCCATTAGATCAGGTGAGGATTTAGATTGTATTTTAAGCACAAATTGAAATCCCTCCCCAGTTTCTCTGTGTCACAACAGTTTAAAAGTTTAAATTGCTCATGTTATAAGAGTGAGGATAATGTTCATTCACACTGTAGAAAATAATGAGCAGTGCTCCCCACACATACACACACACAACACTCCACTGACATTAAGTCCTCTCTATATGTGTTTCATTAAGATGTACATCCAGTATAAGGTAAATAAGTACTAGGGATGTAATGCACAACATGATAGATATGATTAACACTGCTGAATGTTATATATAAATGCTGTTAAGAGAATAAATCCTGAGCTCTCATCAAAAGGAAAAGAAAAAATTTTTTTTCTATTTCTTTAAGTATCTGTATGAGATGATGTATTTTCACTAAATTTATTGTGGTAATTATTTCATGATGTACATAAGTCAAAAAATTATGCTGTACACCTTAAACTTATACAGCACTATATGTCAATCATTTCAATAAAACAGGAAGAAAAAAAGATGTGGCAAAAAACTATAATAAGAAAAGTTGTCTAGACTTTATTTATTTATTTATTTATCTATCTATCTATCTTGGTTGTGTTGGGTCTTCGTTGCTGCACACAGGCTTTCTCTAGTTGCAGCGAGCAGGGTCTACTCTGCGTTGTGGTGCACAGGCTTCTCATTGCAGTGGTTTCTCTTGCTGCAGAGCCCGGGCTCTAGGTGCACGGCCTTCAGTAGTTGTGGCACGTGGGCTCAGTAGTTGTGGCTCCCGGGCTCTAGAGCGCAGGCTCAGTAGTTGTGGCGCACGGGCTCAGCTGCCCTGCGGCATGTGGGATCCTCCCGGACCAGGGATCGAACCCGTGTCCCCTGTGTTGGCAGGCGGACTTTTAACCACTGTGCCACCAGGGAAGTCCCCTCTAGACCTTTTTTAACATAAATCCAGTATTATATACACCATTTAGGCTCTTGCAGAATTCTGTGCTACCCCCCACCAATGAAAAGGGGTGGTCTTAACTTAGCAAGATAACCAGGTGAGTTCTGAGCTAAGACAGTAACGAAACTACCTTCTATGCAAAATAATAATACAACAAAAAGTGCACAGACACAATTTCCTCTTTTAAAAATTTCCCCAAATTGTAAAGTCAGCCATACGTAAGAGATCAAAAGGAAGAAATCTGGGAAAATGGAACCCTTAAATAAAAAGTTAATGAGAAAAAGGATTTGTGGTGACTCAAATGGTTAATCCTTACACCTCAATCCACATGTGGGTGTTGGTGGCACACCCATAAATGTAATGAGTTTGCACTTACACTGAGATCAATGTTTCACAGAGAAATGGTCTTAGAAAGCATGGCTTTGTACCAATGACCTACACTATTAAAATTCATCCTAACTAACAGACCAAAAAACAAAATACTGTAACTGATTCTTTCAATAGGGGCAGTAAATGGCATTAGATATCTCACAAAGTGAAGAGATTATGTGGCTTAAGTTATTTTACCATTTCAACTTCGTTTGGCAAGAGATAACTATTACTTTATTTAAGTGCACTTGAGTTGTTAAACAGTTAACAATGTATTAACTAAATTCCCTTACTATTTTCGTCTTTAAAATGTGCTTCTTTTCCCTATTCTCAAAAGCCTGTTTTATATCTTACTGAGACTCACATACTTTTTTCTCTTGACGTAAGTGAAATTACAGTAACAATTTTAAATGCAGCTATTTACTGATGAATGTCTATGTTATCATAAACACTTGTTCTGTGTAATCAAAAGCTCGCCCTTTTTCTCTCTACTCCTCACTTACCAATAATGTAGACATTATAGTATTATATTCTGTTACCAGTTTCAAGTTCAAAATACTTACATTCTGTTACGGTAGAAAACCTAGGAAATTTAGTCTTTGAAATCCTTTAATAGTCAATATAAGTGTGAACAACTATAAAGAAAAAAATTATAGTGGAGCAAATTCTGACATGTCATTTTAATATCCTGCTCAGATAACGCTTTAGCCATTTTCATGGCTTCGTGGAAGGTTGTTAGGTTAGCTTTTTATTAATATCTACAATTCACTTTCAGATTTTATAGCCATCGTCACCCATTTGCATCAAACCACTTCTGATCAATTTCAAGCCCTAATGAACTTTGCTCCTTCTGAGTACTATTTCAAAACCACAAGGAAATCTTTCATGTAATTCAGGTCTGAAGATCAGATTTGCAAACTGACTCAAGTGTTGATAACACTGTTTTACACCAGGACAGAATTTCAATTGTATCCAACTTGACCACTGCACCCACTATGCTAACAAACCCATGAACATTTCCTTCTTAAATAAAACAGACCTGGCACATAGCTCCTTATATTTCTGATACATATAAAAAAATCCCAATGCCTTTATTAAAAGAGTAGTTTGACTCCTCTCCTTACCCCTACCTCCCTCCCATCCCAATCTGGGAGATAATTTAAACAATGCACTGTACTCAGTGAGCGATGAGCACAGTATGCTTGTTTAATACATTATTTTAGAGGAAGATACCTATGATTTTTGTGAAAATACTTTATTATTTTTTAACTTTTTATTTTATATGGGAGTACAGTTGATTAACACTGTTGTGTTAGTTTCAGGTATACAGCAAAGTGATCCAGTTATACATATACATGTATCTATTCTTTTTCAAATTTTTTTCCCATCTAAATGATTAAAAATACCATGTGTATTTTAGAGTACTTATGGACCACAAGTTAGAAAAAAATCTATTTGTATGTTGTCTTGGTAATTTTTCTAATGTTCAAAGATTTTAGCCTTCTCTTTTTCAGCCTTCCAACAAGACAAAATGATTGAATATTTTGATCATTAAGTCTTGGGAAAATAAGAACAATTCTGTATGAAGGTTTTGAAGGAAAACAAATTCTGAAGAAGCAAAAGAAAAAGAGAACTATTTAAAGTATCTAATTAATGACTTCAGATCCAAGGGAGGTAAGATGGCTCCTTCTGTGTACATCCGTCCAAGGTCAGAAATGGTGCAGAGGCAGCAAAATCACCTTTCTTTAAAGGAACTCATTCCAATCTATTCCCTGAAATAGTCTCTGTGGAATCCCATTCAATTAGTGATGGCAGATAATGAATCCTTATGTTCCATAACTCGGCAGTTGGTGAAATGAGCTACTTAACAAGTATCTACCTTAAATTAAACTTATATTGAAACCAGAACTTAAATGGCCAATACCCCAGATACTCCTTTTTATGATAGTAGATACATTTTAAAGTTTAACCTTTACAGCATATGCTATGCTTTATTAGTACATATTTTCATTTTCATATTACTGCCCATTAACTACCAGATTATCTAATCTAAAATCAAAGGTAATCCATAATTTACAATTTCCAGTGATGTGCTTTTGGTGCAGTTATAAATGGTTTTATATCAGCGAGTGGAAGGGACAAGCCGGTCAGTCACTTTCACCCTATGTCTTCTCTAGCTCATGTGCATCTCTACAAATGCTTACCTTTACAGTTATTTCCAAGGGCAATAAAAAAAAATTTACGGGACAGATTAGTACACAAATATGTGATGTGGTTATACCCTAATTTTATAATTAAAATTATAAACACCTAAGTGTGAAAACTATTACAGTTTTTCATTCAGTGATTCTCAGAACTTCTGTATCCATGAGGATGATCTGGGGAAATTTTTTAAACTACAGCTTCTTGGACCCTACCTTTAAAGAGAGAGTATCATGACTCCTAGGATGTGGCCTAAGAATCTGCATTCTAACAATATCCCCCTAGTGATTTTGTTGAGGGCGGGCCAAGTGCCACACTTTGAGAAACTAGGCCCTAGTCCCACTGTATTTAGTGTTAGGACATGAACTGAGGCAATGCACATTTGTGTTCATCCCTGTAGTAGAATAAGAAACTAATGAAATTGCTTGTTTTAAAGAATACTTTTTCATTACTTTCAGACGATTCCTTCACCTAGTTAGGCAAATTGGGTAATCTAATAATCAAAAGAAAGAACAGATAAAATAGTCATCATTATTAATATTAATAGATTCTACAAATGTTTATTGAGCACTTACTACATGTCAGATACTGTTAAAAGTGCTTTTCATGAATTAAAGTACATGGTAGGTAATAAGCAAACTACTGCACAGAGAATTTTAAATAACGTGCCCCAAACCAGCTAACAGCTAACAAGTGGCAGAGTGGGGATGCAAAACCAGACAGGCCTGTTTCAGAATTCTAATTAATCTGAATTTATCTGAACTTCTTTTGAGAGCAATGTAAACATTCTGACAGATAAATATGCAAAGGGCTTCTCTTAATCTTGGCGAAAGATTACAATAACCACATGCTTCAGTTCAGTGCTTCTCAACCTTTTCTAAAACCGAGCCCCTGAAGACAGAGAAGCTGGATCTTCTAACCCAGGGATGGGGAGCCCTGACAACACTAGTCCACAACACGCAGTCTAGTCATGAACAAATATCTGTTTATTTAACATAAAAATGGTTGTTTCTTTAGAATCTTCTGTGGGTTTGCATGGTTCCTGTGATACTACTGCTGCTTACCTGATCCCCCCACTCTAGGGGGAAGCGGGGTGTGCATAGCTAAACCATGGAGGCAATGACCCCCATTCTCCAGGTTCATATACATATTAATACATACATACGTTTATATGGGAAAGAATTCAAACAAGAATAAAGTGAGGTGCTATGCGAAAAAGCTTTTGAAAATAGTGGCTAAACATGGTAAAAACCAAGAGCTGACGTCTTTTTTGTAATTTAAGTATACTTGATTTACAATGTTCTGTTAGTTTCTGGTGTACAACAGAGTGATTCGGTTTTACATATATATATATATGTGTGTATGTGTGTGTGTGTGTGTGTGTATATATATATATATATATATATATATATATATATAATATTCTTTTCCATTATAGTTATTATAGGATACTGAACATAGTTCCCTGTGCTATACAGTAGCACCTTGCTGTTCAAGAGCTAAAATTTTGAACATTCCACATCAAACCAAACTTTCCTCAAAAAAAAAACCTGAGAAAATGACAGCACAGGCGATTAAGTCACCATCCCTGATGACTGCTCAACATCCACAGATGAGGGTCCATAACTAATTTGCTCTGATGATCATTACCACCTGAAACAGAAACCTCTCTGTGGCTGTTTCTTCAGCGTCATGGCACAAGACTCTGGAACTCCTGTACACACATAACTCTGATTCCAAAAAGGGTGTAATCGCCTGCTACATGCAAGCTTGTAGCTTTCTCCCAGCCTTGGAGACAGAATATTCCAATGGACATTTCAGTAACAGCAACTAGCCATCCCCATTTTTATCCCAGATGAGAGGATACATGTCTTCTTTCCCTAGGATTCCAGTTCTTTACCTATGTAGTAGCCAGAGTGTTCTCCTAATGATTCAAGAATGCAGCAAACCAAAAAGTTACTTACAAAGACTGCAGAGCACTCAGTCCTCGAATGGCTTCACTGGGTACTGTTTTCAACTGGTTGTTCTGGAGAGTTCTGGAAGGAAATTTTGGGTTAGTGAATAAGAAGCAATTATGACCATTTTTTCTTAGAAGAATTTAGAACAATTTCTTTCCAAAAACATCTTTCCAATAACAAAAAAAAGGATCAGGAGTCGAGGTGGAAAGCACCCAAGATAAGAGAGTTGCCAGAGAGCAAGAGGCATTTGTCGTAAAGCCAGAAATGAAACCTAGGCCACTGTCCCAAGCCATCTCCTAACACAGACCTGCTGGGTCATCCAGGATTGTTTCATTCTCAGGAATTAAGGCACCCTAATTAATATTCATCACCCAAGGTACCATTAGTGTTAACTGGGAGGCATAACAAGTTAACTGGGAGGTATAGCAAGCAAACCCACTAGAATCCCTAATGCCTTTTCAAATTGAAATAAGGCACAGCCCAGAAACATGCACATTAGAGAAAGACAATTTTATCAAGAGGACAGCAGACCCTGAGCTCTTTCAGTGGCCATGTCCCCAGTGAATGCAGGGCCAGGGCAGAAATAAAGCTTTAATTATCTAATAGTCTCCGACCTGGAGAATGGAGGTACAGATCAGTAATGAACATGAAGTCTTTACTAGTTTTTGCCTAATGTCCTTCCTGGTCATATTAATAAAATGACTGCCTGACAAGAATCATCACCACAGAATGGAATGGAAAAGGGCCCGTCTAACTCACTGAACCAGAGAGGTCTAGTGACTTACAGATGGTCACCCAGCGAGGCAGTGGCAAGGTGGGGCCGGCAGTCAGTTCACCAGCTCCCCAATCTGCCAGTTCCTGACCACTGCCAGGAATTTATTTCTTGATCTCTCGCAGGCTATGTGAATGACAGGCATCTCAATTCCCTTTAGCTCTAAAATGATTTTACACCTGGAGCTCTTGTAAGCCTTTTTCCCTTTAGGGTCAGTTCATGCAAAGTTCTTATAGCTATAAAAGAAGTAGAAACAAAACCTTACCAGTGAAGCTTAAATATGATTTTGATTCAATGCATTAGCCACACAAAAAGCCTAACATTCAACTGTAATGCACCAGAGGTCAGAGTGCCTGTTATTTCGACGTTAACTTTTGTTATCTAGACCCAAGGTTGCCTAAATCAGCCTCTAGCCTCCCACACTACCCATTGGCCACTCCTTAAATCTTTTAATCCTGAACTAAAAGAAACTGTGCTTAACCTAGCTCCGAGCATGTTGACTACGCAGAAAGAAAATACACAGCCAGCTGTGAAACTCTAAAATTGCATTACTTACAGAACTTTGAGTTCTTTCAACCCCGACAAGGCCTTTGGGTGGATAAAAGAAAGGTCGTTGCCAGCCAGTCGTCTAGGAGAAAAAAAAAAGTAGCAAGAGAAAAATAGTAATTCAGACTCTTAAAATTCATAACTCACAATGACCCAGTCTGCTATTGAAGCTCTACATTAAACATCTCTCTAGTCTCTCCGACATTAAACATGGACTTAAACCTCTGTTAAAGCAATCCCAAAGTTCTTCCAATGAGATAAATGCCTCTAGAATTTTTTTTTTAACTTCAATACAATAATTTAAACAGGCACATTTTTATTCTGGTGAGGTCAAGCAAGCCAAAACATATTGGACCAAATTAAGTTTGCTATTCATGGTCACTCTCTGCCACTTGCGGTGTTTTCCAAGTGCCTCATAAATTCAGAGCACTGGGCAGCAGGCAGGAGTTTTATACAGATCAGAGCACACCAGTCTGTCAAGGAGGAATGAATGCCTTCGGGAGACAAGGAGAGCCTGTTATCTCTCCATAACCAAGGGCAGCATATTCCGTGCAAAAGAGAGGCAAAAAGTGAAAGTCACTGTAAGCATAACTTCCCAAACAAAGGCATGTTTTTTTTTTAAAGATAAATGTTTTCCTAGAGAAATTTCAAAGTGACAAATTTAAGTGCGAGTAAGAGTGGAGTAAGAAAAGGATAAGAAGTCCTTGGGCCCTTTTGTAAGAAAGGAGCACGCAATTCATCCTGAGCCCCACTTTTTCTCCCGTTTTCCCAAACACTCAGACATGGGAGGAAAAGTTGGACAGAGAACTTTAGGGAGAAGAAGCAGGAAGCAGGACAGCAACTCATATGAGTGACTTGTAAACAGGTGAACTGGAGGCAGGTTTTCAAGTACAGTTGACCCTTGAATAACAGCGGGTTTGAGCGGCACGGGTTCACATCCACGCAGATCTTTTCCAATAGTAAATACTACTGTGCCACACAGTCCAAGGTTGGCGGAATCCGTGGGTGTGGAAGAACCTTGGATAAGGGGTGGGAGTGGGGGTGATGATAAATTATCAGTGGATTAACCCCCATGTTATTCAAGGGTCAACTGTATTGACTTAAAAATGATAGTTGCGTGCCCCGATGATTAAACATAGAACTGTTCCAGCTTCCTGGTTCCATCAGGGGAACTCTCCCAAGCAATGAGATTCTGTATGCATGATTTCTTTTTAAATGCTTTCTCCCCATCATGTCTTAGGATCATAGTCATCAAGTCATATTAATTCCTCCTCGAAAGAGTCTAATTTCCATTGTCCTTTCTCTTCTTCCTGTAAGCACCCTGCCCTCCTGAGCCTTATTCAGCAATTCATTCATTCACTAAAAAGTTTCATTCACTGATTAACTAACATGAGCACCTATTCAGCTCCAGGCAGAGGAACATCCTCTCCCTAGGCTTCAAGTCCCCTCACTTCAATTTGTTCTTCTTAGACACCCTGATTTTAGGGACATAAGGAGGGCTCCTTTACTCTTCCTAAAACTTGAAGTCACAGAGATCTGAAACTCTATTTTTTAGATGCATTATTTTCTCTTGAAGTTTTTGTCCCAGTTAAAATGCAAATAGCCCTGGAAAGGATAATACTTGATCCTTACTAACTAAGCATTAACACAGAAATGTGTACTGAAGATGTGTGTGTGTGTTGCAGGGAATGGGAAAGTGAAAGAGGACTCAGAAACCAAGAGTGAGTGTGTAGAATTATTTCTTCAATTGCAAGGACAACCGGGCTGGATTCTCAGGCAACACTACAGGTTTAACACGGGGTTCATGCCCCTAAACTAAATTCTCCCTAGAAAGCCCTCTCACCGTGCACGACTTTGTTTCTCACAAGGCACCCTAGCACCTGAGCTCTAAACTGCGTGCCCTTCAAGGGCATCCCTCAACCCAGGCTCACAACAGCTTACTCTACACCATCAGCCTCACGGCCTTTCACCTCATGGGGTCCACCATATGTAAAATGAGGGACCGCAGAAGATGGTGTTAAGACTTTTCAACACTTCTATTTAAAACTATTCCTCCTCAGCAAATCCTCTGGGCTCTAGACTAGCCAGCTTGACCACTATGTCTTTAAATGCTTCACCTCACAACCTCATCTTCACCCCTTAAATCCCCGACTCCAGTGTGACTTCCCTAGAAAATGTCAGTTCTTACCAACGTGTGGATTACTTACTTACTTACGTGTGGATTCTTGGAAGGCATAACTAAACAGGCTACCTTCTACTGGCTGTTTCTAGCACATTAGTTTTATAGGCCAAGTACAAAAGCTTCCAAGAACAGAGTGTGCATCTCACAATTCTGTCACCACCTACCAGTGTGTCAACCCATTAGTCAGAAACTGCATTCTCAGCATTTCCTCCTTGAAAACAGATAGCATCCTATAGTCTACCTTAGTGCAGGCTTAGTACAAGCCCTCTCAAGGGGCTTTCTACACCCCAGACTCACTAATCACATTCAACTGATAATGCTCATAGCTGTAATGCAGTGTTTAAAAGGTCACATTTTAGGGCTTCCCTGGTGGCGCGGTGGTTGCGAGTCCGCCTGCCGATGCAGGGGACACGGGTTCGTGCCCCGGTCCGGGAGGATCCCGCATGCCGCAGAGCGGCTGGGCCCGTGAGCCATGGCCGCTGAGCCTGTGCGTCCGGAGCCTGTGCTCCGCAACGGGAGAGGCCACAACAGTGAGAGGCCCGTGTACCGCAAAAAAACAAAACAAAAAAGGTCACATTTTATAAGATCAAATTGGACCATAAGGACTAGAAGGAACAATAGCCTCCTTCCCCCCAGGGCAGCAAGTAGTCACGTGACTCTGTTATCTGAAAGACCAGCCTTAAGAAGCTCAAGTCCACCAAAAAATGAACACTGTAAACAGACCAAGGGTGTCACAGGATTCTTGTGCTTTCCTCTCTTACTTTTGAATGTTCCCCTATCTATGGGCTTTCCTGAGGAGTTCAGTCTATTGTACTAGGGCTCATGAAAAGAGGATTTTACAAGGTGACAAAGGAAGTGGCACAGCACAGAACACCTGATTACCTTTACTTGTCAACAGAAAACAGTGTTGAGCCACATGAGCCAAAACAGTTACTCCCCTTTCCCAACGATCTGCCTCTTGACAAGCCTGGGAAAACTAAAGGAGCCTGACTTCCAAAAGCATCCTTTCTACACTACTTACAGTTCAGAGAAATGACCAAATGGGCTGTGCGCGTGACTTATCCTGCACTCCAGGCCTGCTCTCTGGAGAAGCCTACAGGGCTAGGATTCGGGCGGGGGCGGTGATAGTGCTGAGCGAGGCGGGGCTCACACCACTCTGATTACTTCGTTCCTTAGGAGGGTAAACAGATCAGGTGGAGCCTTCAGGAATGCATCTACCCATGTTTACCTAGCTCCTGGGTTAATGAATAATAAACACGGCAGCCCCGTAAAGCCTCTGCAGCTTCAGCAACTGCACCCTCCCGAGCCTCTTTACATTTTGCTGATTTTATGACCCAGTACTTCTTATGGTAGACCCTGGGGATGCTTCATGTCCAAAAACTCAGATCCAGGAGAGAGCAAAGTGAATAAAGAACAGGGTTAGGGACAAAGTCCCAAAATCTCTGGGAGAAAAAACCTACCATGTCATGTGCCCAGAGCAGTTGCAGGCGCTGAGCTAGGTGGTTTACATTCTTTCCTTTTAATCATCTCCTGACAGAGTCCCTGAGAGGTTAGGTGACTTGGCAGAAGTCACACAGCAGGTAGGCGGGGGAGCCAGCATTCCAGTTCTCGCCTGACTGGCTCCAGTGATTATCCGCGTCCTTCGGCAACTCGATGCCTCTGGTGTGTCACCAAGAGGCTGGGAAATAATTCCCAGAAGGTGAAACAAAGGGGACCTGGGCAAGTTAATAGCCTGGTTTGAGGAGCAACAGCTCTCACCCAGCAGACCAGTGCTCACAGCAGGGACCACGGCATTAGGAGCTCCGAACTGCAATTATGGAGGAATTTCCCCACAGCCAAAGATGACCAGCGGGAAACGGGGGAAGATGGGATCCCTGGGTGGCTAAGGGTGGCGGGTGGCATGCCCTAAACTCACTCTGACTCTATTTAGGGTACAGAACAGTCTCCGCTGTGCTTTTTTAGCAACTCCCAAAGAAAAAGAGATGGCTGATCCCGAGGAAGAACTTGTCCCCCATGGCCCTCTACCAGCAAAGGGCAGCTCCTCCCCCGTCTAGGCCTGCCATTTGTCTGCGCTACACCCAAGTTTTCTCAGCGTCTCACTTCATGAAGACCTACTGGCTGGCTCCAGAAAACTCTTTTAATGTGGTAAATAATGATATTTATATCTTTTACTATTCTTCCAATGACTGTGAAGCCCTAAAGAAAAAACTCATTAGGGTGAGAACAGAAGAGTGAAAAGTGGTACCATGTTCTGCCTGCTAAAGGTAGGCGGTCCCCCGCATCACTGCCTATCCTTCTGCGTCCCGTAGCTCTTCAGTCTCCAAAGCCCACAGGCAACCTCATGCAAAGTCTCCATCCATCCACTCTTTTACTCCTCCTCCTGCCACCTGAGTCTAGACCCTCATTTTCTTCTTCTTGGATTCTTGCCATGAACCTCCACAAGACTCCTGCCTCGAACCACTTCATTATAATACTGTGAGATCTAAATCTTAAAAAGCACAACTCTGAGCATTTTCCCAAAGGCTTTTTTTCCCACTGAATTAGCTAGACCTTCAGGATGATCCTCTCTTCCCTTTTCACCTTATTCCCAAATGTTCCTTGTGTCCTACGTTTTAGGACACCCTGCTTCCCCACCTCGGACTCTTTGCTCACTCATGGCTCTGCCTTCGTCTGAAATACCTCCACTCCAGTCTCTGCCAGCTGAAACCTTATTCATCATTATTGCAAGCTGGATGCTACCAACAGTGTGGAACTATTAGGATATACCCTTTCTTGGATTCCACAGGTTATCTTAGACGCAGCTCTCTTGTCGGGTGCATCTTATTTTGCCTCTGGTTACTATGAACTTGTTGCAACTCCTTCAACTGTATTATAGGTGCCTTATGGGCAGTGACTAGGTCATATTCATTTTGGATCCTCTTGTGTGGGACCTTAGATGAAACAGACACTCAGTATTTGCTGTAATGCCTCAACTAAACCCCAGTATAAGACTCTGGATTCAAAACAGGTAACACTGCTATTTAAGGTGTGGGGAAAGCTGACTTCGCTTTTCTGCATGTTTTCTCCTCTTGTTTCATTGCTACTCCCCCACTCCCCTCTGCTCTCCTAACGGGACAGAACTACTTGGGCTTGATTTGAAAGTGCAATGGCAACAATTTTCTCTCTTAACCTGTTCTGGTAGTATATTTTCTTAAGGAAGTGGGATGGACCTTGAACATGAGAACACCAGTCTCCCGGGTCAACAGTGTTATCTCAACACACGCTTGGTCGTGCACACAATCACACAGAATTAAAACAAGTCTAGCAGGACTTCAAATGGGGACACAGTCTATCTCAAGGCAACTCCTATTTATTCTGCTTGTTAAAACAGTCCCAGAAGCAGAGATGGAGAGGGTAGAGACAGAGAAAGGGTGGAGGAAAGGGAAACTGATCCATTAGCCTCACGCTCCCTTCGGATTTGGAACCATTCCAGGAAACAGGATACAAGTGGCTCAGCGTATAATGTCTTTATGAGTCTGTTTTGTGTGCATTTTTATTCATAAGGACCATGGATTCACATTAGGGGCTCCTTTTAGGGGAAGCTAGAGTTTTCAATTATATCCTCGATTCTTAGTGCATATGCTACATGATATTTTCTATCTGCCATGCCTCCCAGAAGAAGGAAAGCAGGAACAGCGCTGGTTAAATGGACACTGGTCCATGGTCACCTGTGCCAGAGAGTTCATACCTTCGTGAGATGCGCTGAATAGACTGGGATTTCTTCATCTGGGAAGCAATTTAAAGCAACAAGGGAGGCGAGTGTGAAACAGAGAGTATGCCAATTGGTGTTATGTCTCTGAGAAGTGCCTGGATTTAGGTTTCTTCTGGTCTGTGACAGAAATGTCCCCGTAGCCATTTGGCTGGAATTCCAGCCAAGAATCAGTGGGGTAAGGACTATACTGTCCACACTGACTAGACACACGGGCTGGCTGAGGGGAGGGCGGAGGAGGGGTCAGAAGCTTCCAGCAGCTGTCGTGAGGAGTGAGCAGAGGGAGGCAAAGCAACTGCAGCAGGAAGGCCCAGGCCCCAGCATGCGCTGCACACCAACAACGGAGAGATGTGCTTGTGGCAATCTCTTTGTCCCCTGGTGGAGTGGACCTGGACCCTAGGTGACAGAGCCACAGCCTCCCAGCCGCTCACATGCCCACCGCCTCTTTGCAGAGGTGGTTACCAGATGGCCTGGCCTTGTGGCAAGTCCTGCCAGAAGAACGGCTGTGAGCACCACCCTTCCCTTCTGGGCCCCGTATATCTACCCCTTGGCCACGGCTTCTCACCTCCCTCACCATTTCTTTCCACACCTATGTGTCCCCACCCCCATTCAACGCCACGCATACGACCTCTCACAGATGGGACCCACACATATCCGGGCCGCCCCTCCTGCGATGCCGTTAAATTCTCTCGAGGGGGTGCACCAGCACGGTGCCATGCTCTGTGCCAAGTTCCACAGATGCAACCACGAGCCCTGACTCTTCCTTCAGAGATGGCGCGTCCAGTTCAAACCTGATCTGGGCCAGGAAGGCCACGCACGGGAAAACATCCAACAGGAGGTGAGTGACGCTCTCCTATTAAATATAATCTGACATCAGCAGGACCCAAAATGTTTGCAACAGTTTTAAAAGTAAAATTTTAAAAAACTTATAATGTGTACCTCTAATAGGTCCTTAATTATCTATTTATATCTTCTTTTTTTTTTAGATGCTGGGGGTAGGAGTTTATTAATTTATTAATTTAATTTTGGCTGTGTTGGGTCTTCGTTTCTGTGCGAGGGCTTTCTCTAGTTGTGGCAAGCGGGGGCCACTCTTCATCGCCATGCGCGGGCCTCTCACTATCGCGGCCTCGCGGCCTCTCTTGTTGCGGAGCACAGGCACCAGACGCACAGGCTCAGTAACTGTGGCTCATGGGCCTAGTTGCTCCGCGGCATGTGGGACCTTCCCAGACCAGGGCTCGAACCCATGTCTCCTGCATTGGCAGGCGGATTCTCAACCACTGCGCCACCAGGGAAGCCCCTACTTATCTATATCTTAAGGCCCTACTAGGGGCTCAGAACTCTGTTGGATCCTGTGAAAAATTAAGAATTCAAGAAGTGTACTGTTCCCATTTAGGGATATTTGGTATCAGTACATCTTAACAAAAACTAACATTTGGGTAACAGTTTTCATTGTCATTGCCCCACCATGTTGCAGTGGGCCTGCTCCTGTTATTTTTTTTTTTAAACAGATGAGGAAAGTGAGCCTCTGTTTCCTCTGTGCCTTGTCTAAGATCCTACAGCATAGCTAAAGAATGTAAATTTTAGAAATAAAATAAGGTAATCAAAACAAAATAATGGAAACTCTAGAGACAAAACCATGTTGTTTTGTGACTGACTTTCAAAGGACCAAAGGATGTGGCTGTTTTCTTGGTAATACGGAGGGCCAACAACTGACTAGCATCCTTGACAGGTCTCCTTGGATATTCTTCCCACCAAGGTTAAATAAACTTCATCTGCCACAGTGGAGCAGAGAGTCCTGAATCAACTAACAATGTTTTACCCTATTTCTTCACATACCAGGGAAGAGTTTTATACTTTCATATAACTTTCATGGAAGAATATGTAAAAATTAAATGTATTTTTTGAACATGCATGTATTAAGAACCCTTATTATTCCCAAGGTTTTTTAATGTAGTCTTCCTTGACAGAGAAGGGGAAAATTATTTCATATATATATCATATTACATAGTTCTGTCTAAATGCACAAAAATGAAAGCAGTAATGCTTAACAAAAAATAAGCTTGTCTGGGCTTCCCTGGTGGCGCAGTGGTTGAGAGTCCGCCTGCCGGTGCAGGGGACGCGGGTTCGTGCCCCGGTCCGGGGGGATCCCACGTGCCGCGGAGCAGCTGGGCCCATGGGCCATGGCCGCTGAGCCTGCACGTCCGGAGCCTGTGCTCCGCAACGGGAGAGGCCACAACGGTGAGAGGCCCATGTACCACAAAAAATAAATAAATAAATAAATAAAAATAAGCTTGTCCTTGCTAAAACTCAGTCTACAGGCCATCTAGAACTAGTCCACATACTAAAAGAGCTTTATTCAATTCAAAGAAACTTAAGTTCCACCGGCACCTGACTGCCCTTTCGTGTCTCTCACTTCCTCTTATAGTAAGTAACCCACAGAAGACTTTAATTTATAGGCAAATCCATAAAAACCCTGGCAATAGTTACATTTCCTGAGCAAAGTTTATCCTGACAACCTAGTCACTTATCTTCTGGCACTAAACACATGTAATATCTAGCCATATGAGGAAATATGTTACAGCTGAAAAAAAAAATTACAGCTAACATCAACCAACAAATATTGACCTTCTACTACAAGTCAAACACCATAGGTATGGCAAAGTTAAGTACTGAGTTTTCCCGACATTTCTCCTTTCTTTTCTTTTAAATAAGGATAATTCATTAAACATAAGACGTCAATGGAATTTAGTTTTTATATAGGCTGATAATAAACTCAAAATAAGAAGAGATCTTTTGTCTTAACCCTTCCCTCAATTTCAAATTCAAAAATGTGGTCACTGTCACCAAAGGTCATGCAGGAGGTGTGTGACAATAAGTGCTGCGCTTAGAGGAAAGTCCATGGAGTTGAATAGACAGGTGCGCACTGATACGCTTAGAGCACAAAATAACAAGACACTCAATCCAGCAATAAATGGTGAGGGGCAGAGAAAGTGCAAGAGGAATTTGGATAAGGACAAGGGAAGGCTTCTTATGGCAGAAAGGGCTCAAAACAGACTGAATAAAAATGGGTAAGATGTGAATTGGATAGAGAGGAACTATGGTACATACTGTTGGTTGCCTACCACATACCCACTCAAGCCTTCCTGGCACAGCCTGGGTTTATTCAAATATGACTTATCTCCATGAGATAAGTCTTAACCAATCATGCTGAGAAAAGAAATTACATACATATACTAAGAGAAAAGTCGGGAAGTATAAACAACAAAATATTAACCGTGGGTATTGCTCAGTGTGAGGTAATAGGTGATTATTTTTCCTCCCTTCTCCTTATCTTTCTATGCATCTAGACTTTAAAAATTGAGTATCTATTGATTTTAGGATCATTTCCTTACAAAGGCAAGTGCATCAATGAAACAAATATTTCTAGCAGCTCTAACATAATCTTTGATGTACACATAAAGTCCAGCAGGGGAAAATGATGAACAAATTCTGAGTTAAAATTCTACAAAAGCATAAAAAAATTGTGTTAAATAAGCATGACTTGACTAAGAGTGGACAATACATGAAAGAAATGACTTAGCCTATTTCCTTACTGGAAAATTCAATCATGCCAGTAGAATATTAAAGACATTTTCACTTACTTGTAGTCAGTACTACCTTTAGTCAAAGAACAAATAATTAGCTTTGATTAAAATAGGTAAATGAGCCAGCAAACTGTGGCTTCATTAGCCTTGCTACACTTTCTGAATCCCAGGTGAAACACTTTAACAATGAACTGTTGATTCTCCTGTTTGATTTCCCCTAGTTGCTTATGAAACACTAACTTATCAAACCCCAGTTCTGAGTATATCACATGTTTCACTGCCTCTACTTCTAAGCTGCTAAGCACTATAGGACAAAGTTACAGAGCCTGTTGGTTCCACTGTAAATTTGTATTATCTAGGCTTTAACCTTCCTATTCTTCAGTGATCCTTTGCTCATTTCAGGTTGACCCAAGTAAACAAACATTTCTTACAGCTGTCTACTCACTAGGTTCCAGTGAGCCGTGATAACTATAGTTTCTTTCTCTCAGGCGTGTCTTCCTTCCCCCTTCTGCTTCGTTTGGGGGACTTCTTCTCTACTCCAGGCGGTCCTAGTGAGGATGAGCCCAGGACCCAGGATGGACCATACCAACCCAAATAGAAGAGAGTGACTGGTTCAAGGACAGGCACATGAAGCCAACCTGGCCAATGAAAGTTCTCCTAGAACTTTTCTGCTGAAGCAGCGAGGAAGACTTTAGATATTCATCTTGGATCTCAAGATGCAAAGATGTACATGGGGGCTGCTGAAGGTTATTTCTCCCACTATAGAACAAAGAACAAAGCCAAAACACAAAAGTAGATACAACTGAAGCTGAAGCATGAGAAAACTCTCACAACTGTGAAACCTCGAGATCCAGGACCATCTGAAGCCAACTCTACCTCTAGACTTCCTAGATCTACATGAAACAATAAATCCTCTATTATACCTCAGCTGGGTTTTTGTCTCTTACACCCTGTGGACTCCTGTCAGATACAGGACATATTCCAAACTTTACCTTCTCTCCCCAAACCAGAAACTACCTACTAGCAGTCCCCAAATGCCTGCTTCATGATGAACTTCTTTATCCCAAAGTTACTCTCACAACCCTCAGTAGAAATGACTCTTAAGGAAAAAACACAACTTAGGGCTTCCCTGGTGGCGCAGTGGTTGAGAGTCCACCTGCCGATGCAGGCGACGCGGGTTCGTGCCCCGGTCCGGGAAGATCCCACATGCCGCGGAGTGGCTGGGCCCGTGAGCCATGGCCGCTGAGCCTGCGCGTCTGGAGCCTGTGCTCCACAACGGGAGAGGCCACAACAGTGAGGCCCGCGTACCGCAAAAAAAAAAAAAAAAAACACAACTTAAATTCAAGGCCTTTTCTCATAATCTGGCTGTGGGCACCTTTCTCTAGCATGTCAATGTTGATCCTTCATTTCTTGTGAAAAACCTCCCCTCCTGCAGCTCCCCGGGCACAGCTCTGCCCTAGTTCTCCTGCTTCTCTGGCACTTGGTCTTCTTCCCACACCCTGATTCAAGTGTTTCCCAACAAGTTGTCTTTGGCCTCCTTCCTTTTCCTTCTACCCTCTCTCCCTTGGCAAGCTCTTTCAACCTAATGTTTCCAGTAATCCCCTCAAAATAAAAGACTCTAAAATCTATACCCATGAAACTCCATTCTATAATCCACACCCCTAAATCTCTAGTCTCAACTCCACACCTATATTTCCAGACACCCCTACCCACCTCTCACCTAAATTCAAGATGTATGTTCAAAAACTGCATATGCTGTCTTCTCTTCTGAAAGTTTCTCTTTCTGCATGGTCTTTCATTTTGTCAAAGCACCACCAGACTCCTGGTAATCTAAAAATGAAGTGTTATCGACGACACCCCGTCATCCCAGCTGAGATGTCCTCTTGCTTCTATTCCCATAACATCTTTGGCTGAGTTCCCTCCTCCCTCTCGCTGCCTCTCATCTACCCTAGTTCAGAGTCTCACAAGTCTCAACTGGACTATTGCCATTATCATCTTCATCAGTCTCCTACACTCTCTTAATCCCAAGCAACCTAACCTCTGCTATGAGATTATACTCATGGAAGGTCACATCTGATCAAGTCATTTCCTGGCTCAGAAAACTTCCATAGCCACTCAAAACTTGACACTCCTCCATGAGTCTGCCAAGAAAGGTCCTCCGCCTGGCCCTGAACTCCTTTCAAGGTTTCTTTCCCATAATTTCCTTTCAGGAATTCAGCCCTAAACTCAAACTAAATACCACAGCATTCCTCTCCCTATCCCAGTCTGTCGCCATATCTTTGCTCATCCTCCTTTTTCCACATCTCCTCATGAATAACTCCTACTATCCCTCGAGGCTCTCCAGAAATGCCAGCTCTTTGATGAAGCCTTCCCTAATCTTTTTGCTTGAAGTTATTTCCCTTCTCCTTTGAACTCCCGTAACTCTACAACACCATTCACTCATCTCTCTCGAAGGCAAGAATCTCGGTTTAATTCAACACTGCACAGAACGCTTTACTTAACACAAGTTTGGTGAATCAATGGATTGTCTAATAAGTCTTTCCTCATCCTTTCCACGTCTACCAGGCCCATTGCTAACATGCTGTGTGACCTTGGGAAAGTTACTCAACCTCTCTGAGGAAAAACTCAGCTTCCTCATCAGCAAAATGGGAATAAGTATAGCTTACAGAGTTTTAAGAGTTGAAACAAAACAATGCTTGTTCTAGGAGGGCCTATCTGGTACACAGTAGGGCCAATTAGTACAAGGTCCCTCCATTTCTCTTTTCATCCTTATAATCTAATCTGAGAGCTCTCCACATGACACACAGGGAATGGTATGAATCAGAGTATTGATACTCCTCTGTGAGATGATTATGTACTTCCCAACAGCAAGTGTAGGGATCATCGCTACCAAGGCATCCTATCAGAGCACTAAAAAGTGGGACAAGAGAATGCTTCAAAGAATGTAATACTTTTAACAATCAAATACCACTGGAGCGACTGAGGAACTCTTCTGCCTTTTGGGGGGAAATTATTGCAGTTGATAAAACTTATCTGAGAAGCCTTCATCAAGGGAGTAAATGTTAAGCAAGTCAAACGTTAGTTTGGAAGCAAAGGAAATTCCTTGTCAGTACTGGAAGAGAACAATCGTCAGCTATTTTCTAGAACTCTAAACAACCCAGTAAGACTATTTGAGACTACTTATGCATCTCAGAGATATGAAAGGCGACAGGATATAGTGGACATGGCTCTGAACTAGGTAGGTCTAATTCTAGCTCAGATACATACTCACTGCTGAGCCTTGATATTCTCATCTATAAGATGGTGTGGCTAGACCAGAAAACCTCATTCTAGGAAGACCTCCTTGTTAACAAGTGTTTTGTTCAATGAACTTATTACTATGGGAAATGTTGGGCAGCCAACCACCTTTGATGGTTAGCTGTGGACATAGAATTGCAGACGATAGTAAATAGATGTCCTCTTAAGCTTCCTTCCAATCCTGTGCCTCTTGAGGCCGTATCATAGCTTAGAGATTAAGAGGAGGGGCTTCCCTGGTGGCACAGTGGTTGGGAGTCCGCCTGCCGATGCAGGGGACACGGGTTCATGCCCCGGTCCGGGAAGATCCCACATGCCGCGGAGCGGCTGGGCCTGTAAGCCATGGCTGCTGAGCCTGCGCGTCCGGAGCCTGTGCTCCGCAACAGGAGAGGCCACAACAGTGAGAGGCCCGCGTACCACAAAAAAAAAAAAAAGAATATTAGTGGAACAGCTATCAAATCTGAACAAGAATTACAGACCAGATAATACATATCAATGCTAGTTTTCTGAGTTTGACAACAGTACTGCAATCATTTAAGCAAAAGTCCTTGTGTTTTTGGAACAAACAATGCACTATTTAGAGACAAAGGAAAATTATGATTACAACTTACTTTCAAAAGGCTCAGAAAAAAATGTACACACATTGAATATTGTGTGCATGTATGTGTGTGTATACAGTTTTATATGTAAGTATTGGCTAAATTAAAGTATTTAAAATTTTTAGTTTTGACCCACTCTGTATCTCCCTGTTCAAATTACTTACTAGTCCTCTTTTGTACAGTAATGCCTCTACTTAGAATTAATTGTCCTACGCACCAAAAAAACGAGTACTCAGAGACCTAATTTTCACTTTAGCATTGCAAAGAGTTCCAAAGTCAAAGTACATTTTGAAATGGATAGAACTAGCCCAGTCTTATAGTATGTATTAAACAATAACTGTGCAAGTGCCAAAGCTGGCAACGGTTTCCACTGCTGTTGCAACATCTAAGCTCAAAGTAACATCCATGGATTTCTCAGTGGGAGGCTACAGAAAAGTAGTTGGATATTCCTTCTGCTGTTTCTAATTAAATCAATTTCACAACTCCACATTTCAGCCATTCCCTAAATGGCTACCAATGCCCTGACAGGTCCCAAGGAGAGCCAAAAATAGTTGCGGCAGCATCACATAAGATAACCAATCCTGTGGATGCTAAATTAATATTTCCCCAAAATTCTGCCTTTCCTTTCACGTCGCTAACAGAAACCTATATCGGCCCGCTCCAACTCCCATCTCCAGGCAAAACAACCTCTCCCCCAAATACTTCAAGAAAGACTGCAATGTTTAAGGGGATTAGTGAAATTTACATTACTCATGTCAATGTAGCACTTCATGGTCACAAAATACTTTTATGTAAATAATCCCCTCTTCCCTTTACAATACTACAGTGAAGAGTCCCATTTTAAAGAGTAGGAAACTGAGGAAACAAGAGACTGTCCCAAGATTTTAGACATTTTATGTATTGAATTTAGGGCCAGACCCTATGTTTTAAGATACCCAGAGAAAGAAGGGGGAAAAAATATCAGTGAATGGCATCTAGTCATTCAGGACAAAGAATCCTAGTCGCCGCCCTATCGCTCACCCTCATACCCAATTCAACTCCTTCAGGATAAAGTCTGGAATCCTTAGCTTAAAAAGTCCTCTGATGGGGGCTTCCCTGGTGGCGCAGTGGTTGAGAGTCCGCCTGCCGATGCAGGGAACATGGGTTTGTGCCCCGGTCCGGGAAGATCCCACATGCCGCGGAGCGGCTGGGCCCGTGAGCCATGGCCACTGAGCCTGCGCATCCGGAGCCTGCGCTCCGCAACGGGAGAGGCCACAACAGTGAGAGGCCCGCGTACCGCACACACACAAAAAAAAGGCCCCTGATGATCTGGCCACAACTCCTAACATTTCTCTACCTTTCAGTATTTCACATTTCTCTGTATTTCAACTGGAATAACTAACAACTTCCTAACACTTCCTAAGTGTCCTAACACTTCTGAAATGTCTACCTCCATGCCTTTGCACATGCTATAAGGGTCTTCCTGGAGCGCCCTTACTACATCCTCACCTGGCTAATTCCCATATGTCCTTCAAGACTCAGCTGAAGCTATTCTGGAAAGCTTTTCCCAAATCCTCCAGTCTCAAGTAAACAGGTTATTTCAGGCTTCTGCTGACCCAGCATTCACTTGTTGGACCGTCTTTACCACGTTGCACCAAGTGTTGCTTCCACCTCTTCCTCTGGACCCATGTTATCCAACTGAACTTTCTGCAATGATGGAAAATTTCTATATCCACACGGTCCATCACAATAGCCACTAGGCACAGGTGGTTACTGAGCACATGAAAGATGGCTAATTCCACTAAAGAACAGGGTGTTTTGTTTGTTTGTTTGTTTTTGCGGTACGCGGGCCTCTCACCGCTGTGGCCTCTCCCGTTGCGGAGCAACAGGCTCCGGACGCGCAGGCTCAGCGGCCATGGCTCACGGGTCTAGCCGCTCCGCGGCATGTGGGATCTTCCCGGACCGGGGCACGAACCTGTGTCCCCTGCATCGGCAGGCGGAATCCCAACCACTGCGCCACCAGGGAAGCCCAAGAACTGGGTTTTTCATTTAATTTTAATTTTTGTAAATCTAGATTTAAATAACCACCTGTGGCTACAGCACAGCTCCAGACAAACTGTCAGCTCCAAGGACAAACACCATACTTACTTGTCTCGGTATCCCTGACACCGACCACAGGACCTGGCACAGAGCAGGATTCAGTGTTTGTCGAAAGAATAAGTGAATGTGTAAGTGTCTATAAACACTTATTAAGTTGGGAAGTGATTCCACCCAATATTCCCAGCATTCTGGGTTATCATATAAAATTCGGCCAAACCAGTCACCTCTTGTAAAGCGCACCTTATTAACTATCATGGGGAAAAAAAAATCCTCAGTAAATCACTCATTTCTGCTCAGGGCACTTTAGCTTCACAATCACACTTAAATGACTTCCAGATGACTTCTGGACAAAGGGTGACGCTGTTTATGAAATATTACAATACTCATGCAGCATCATTTTGGAATGTCGAACCCAACTGCAGTGTTTTATAAAGAAAAAACATGGGCTTTTTACCCTGATTCTATTAACATAGAAAAGAAATTTCTATGTTATTTCTATTAACATAGAAAAGAAATTTTTATGTTAGAAATTTCTTGAATGCCTTAAGTAGTCCCAGCATATTAAAGACTATTCTGAAGAATTCTGTAAAATTAACCATCAACTCTCCTGACTGAATTCATGTTTGAAATCCCATACAGTATTTGGAGAAGCTGTACAGACTTGATTTGATGGGCTTCCTCACTGCCATGAGCAGAATGCAGAGAGAACATGACCTCCTACAAAGGACTAGCAGTCAAATCCAATTTGGTTCCAATTAAAACTCTCGGTTGACAGAATTCATGAGCTTGACATATGCTCGGTCATTTGAGATTTTAAGAAATCCAAGATGCGAACTTCACAAAGCAGAGATTAACCAGGGCGGACTCCGCATCCAGGCACCCACTACCAAATCCCTCCGAGTGCACTGGCTGGCAACAAACTGGTCGGCACACACCGCCCACCCAGAGCAAGGAGGGCTTCTCCGTTTCCCACCCGGTGCGTCTCACATCCCTGGTGGTGATACAACGGCTGAACAACTGCTCATTAATGGCCTTTCGCTGTATAATTACTTCTGTAAAGGGAGACTAATCCTGAAGTCTAAAACTGTATGTGAAATAAAAAGAAATAGGTGAAGCATCCTAGAGCTCGATTGGGTGGATGGGAAGTGAGGGATTCAAATACATAGTTCACTGCTTTTTCATTGAATTTAAATGTTTAATTAAAACTGAAGAGCTATTTCTTACAAAAGAATTAATGTTCACTCAAGAAAAAAAAAGGCAAAAATAAAGTAAAACATACATTTAAACCTTGTACCAAGGGCAACAGTTGGTATATAGGCTGCAGCTTTGTTTCCCCTTTAGGCACTTTTAAAATAGTGAAATAAATACCAGCCATCATTTACATAACACTCACTCTGCTTCATGCACTGTCCTAAGTATTTAACATCTATTTAATTCATTCTGTCTTATCTGCACCTTAAAGACAAAGAAACTGAACAGAGGGAGGTTAAGTAACTTGACCCAGTTCACAAGCTTGGAAGTGGCACATAATCTCTGTCCAATTTTTTCTGTGGGAACATTATGTTCAGCTAAGCAGTGTGGGAAGAAAAACTTCTCCTTAACTTCACTAAATCCTTAACTGCTGTTTCAATACTCTGTCAGAAGCAGCGAGCACAACCTGCTTGGCTTATATTTGATTCCTGTTCCCCATGTGCGGGGAGGGGCCGAGTTAAGATAGGAGACAGTCACTGACTTGGATCTAATACTCAACAGCTGGCTGCAGGGCACAATCCGTAATATGAATTTAGATTCCTTCAGGGCCATAGCTCTTTGATGTTCTTACGATCAAACTGTCACCTTCTTGCCTCTACATATTACATAACCCACTGGCTTAGCCGTTTTTAAAAGCCTCCATTTAACGTGAGTCAACTCTGCTTTTATTTTTTTAACCTGGATTCTTAAAATCTACCGTTCCCAATTCCTATAAAATCTAAAAATGCTTATTTGGATGATGAACTTCAAATAAGTGTGGAGAGCAAAACAAAATGGAGGTTATAACAGGTGGAAAGAAATTTTCCCCCATGTAAACTGTTAAATTGGAAATTTTAAACTGTTAAATTTCCAATTTCAGAAACTGTTAAATTGGCAGTGAGATGTCACCGCCAAGCTCGGAAACAGCCTTAATGTTAAAGATGTTCTCAGAGACCCGTAAGATGCGCTATGTCCTCAGCCCAACCCCCAAGACCACCTGCCAATGTCCAAGGAGACAGTTTTCTGCTCGTTCACGTAGAGGTTGTCTGCTGCATCATGACCCTGAAATACTTTGGATTATTCTTTATGGCTCTGTTATCCACACAGCAACTCCTGTGGCAACCATGGTAATTACACTGCAGCCTTGTTATCTTGGGATAACACTGTAATTAACCTGTGTCACTGCAGCATTCATGGTCATAATAATTGCGGCAAAAAAAGTCCTATGGAAGTAGCACTTTTCGTTCTGGCTTTCAAAAATAACTTCAGCAATCATACTTCTTAAAAACTCAAATTTGTTTTGCCCCAAGACATATGATTTCCTCTGTACAAAGGCCACTGAACCAAGCTCTCTGAGTGCCCCCTGAGAAACAGTAGACTATCTCTGTCATAAGAGCTCCCAAAGAGAATAGAAGAAACAAACAAATAAACAAAAAACATTTCTCGAAAGAATACTTACAGCTCCTCTAGAAAAGGGAAGTTCTTAAATGCATCTTCTGGTAACTGAGTAATGTTGTTCATGCTGATATCCCTGGAAAACAAAGTTAAGAAAATTGTTAACTAAGTGATATTAGACTTAAAGCACTTAAGTCAACAGAAAAATAATTAGGTGCTGAAATTTTGTAAAGAAGCAAGAAAAATGAGACAGACGTAGGAATAGTCATAATTCAGCTTCAGAATGCAATGCTCAGAAAACAGAAAAGCTAAATCTTTTATTATAAATTACGTCCCATCATTTATAACATACCCAGATCCTGGGTTTTCACCCTTTAAGTATTCTTGGAAAAAAATGTCTCCAAAGACCTACAATGAGTGAGCCGGTGTGGCTTTTCATTGCTCTGGTGTTCAAAGTACTGTACCTGATAAAAATAAACAAATGAACACCCAGAACTTGATAAAAGAGATCTGCAGGTATGGGTGGCTTCTTAAGCCACTGTCAGGGATAATAAAACAGGTCCTAACTGTACCCCAGTCGTATTTTCTGCAAAACCTATAAAAGTCCTCCAGGTAATAGCTGTAAGTAGATTTCATTTTTAGCCTATGAACAGATGCAGGCTGCAAACAAGTGCATACATGACAGGTATGCGGTCCATTTCCAGTTTTTCCTTAAAGAGACAGCAGCAAGGAGGGTACTCACTCGACGATATCACTTGACAATTAACTAGTTCAAGCAGCTGAAAAAAATTCTTTATTAACCATTTCCTTCTTCCCTGGCAGCTGCCTTTTGAACTGGCTTTCTCCTTCCACACTCTACTTAATCTGGACACTGTAAAAGGCAGCTGAAGGCAGCCTCACCAGGGACAGCCCCCGCAGGCTCTGGGTTGCCTGCCTTACCCAGATGCCTCTGCCTCTTATTTGCTGTTAAATTCTCTGGCTCAGCCCACAGGTCTCTCCTTTCTAGAAACCACCATGAAAATTCACATGTGTGACTTTCCCACAACTGGATTAGACATAATAGTCTAAGGAGGTGGAAGAGACATCAAGCACACAAAAACCAGCCGACAACAATACCACTGTTCTTTTCACTACTTTGGTCAGGTAAAAATCTCCTTTAAAGCACACCTTGAGTATCAAGGTAGGTGAGTCCCTTCTCCCCATCTTTCCTCTCACGAACATTTCGAAACGGTACTTGCATCTCTTCTTACTAACCTTTCCCAAGGCAGGTTTGGAAAACTTCTTGGCTTGGGAATAATAAGAATGGCAGTTGCAAAAAGAGCAGTAGCAGCTAACATGTTGAGAATACTGATCATGGGATAAGACTGCATATCAAATCTCACTTTACGATTGGGGAAACCAAGGCTTACTGGGGCAAAGTAACCTCCCTGAGGCCACCAACGAGTGGTGTAACAGGACATGTGAGCTCCACAGTCCAAGATCTTAACTCCAAACTCTGAGTCTTCTAAAATATCATTTGAATCCTGCTACTTTGCTCCAGTAAGTAGTTAAGACATAAAGCAAACCCTGAGTCCCACCAAGGTTAAAAAGAGGGAGGGATACTGCCTCCAAGACCTTGGCACAATCATCAATGAATCTCAGGAAGAGCGCTTCTGATTGATGATTTAAAAAAAGAACTATAGGGCTTCCCTGGTGGCGCAGTGGTTGAGAGTCCGCCTGCCGATGCAGGGGACACGGGTACGTGTCCCGGTCCGGGAGGATCCCACGTGCCGCGGAGCAGCTGGGCCCGTGAGCCATGGCCGCTGAGCCTGCGAGTCCGGAGCCTGTGCTCCGCAACGTGAGAGGCCACAACAGTGAGAGGCCCGCGTACCACAAAAAAAAAAAAAAAAAAAAAAAGAACTATAAATAGCTTTAGCCATTGAAGAAACAAAGTTCTGAAAATTCTCTGGAGACAAATCCCAAGACCATACGGATTCACATGCATTCCAAAATTGTCTATCATTAAAAACAACTCAAATTCTACTAAAGATAACTTACAAGAAAAACAAAATTAATATACTTTTCAAGGAATTATTATTTTTAAATGTAGGCCCTGATGCTAATTTAATCAGCTATCATTATCCCTGGAGAAGGGGGAGGGGGAACCCTTCATTTTTCATAAACACTGGAGCAATATGCGAAAGAAATAGCACCCAAATAGGGGTCAGATGGAATACTGTTTCATCCTGGGCCTCAGTTTGCTCATCTGTAAAATGGGGGAGTTGAACTGATTGATTGGGGGTTTTCCTGGCCTGACATTATATACTTCTGTGATTCACTTTTTTTTTTTTTTTGGTAGTTTTCATGGAGGGGCTCATCCTCCCTGATGAAGATATATGAGGTTCAATTGATGGAAAAGGCATGTTTCTGAAAAATTTACCATAACGCAAAATTTAAAGACTACTAGTTTGCCATTATAAAACTACTGAGTCACTCCCACTGGAGCACATTTGCCCTTAACGAATAAATTCACTCTTAAGCATACAACAAAACTTTTACTCACGTTGAAAAGTAAAATAATAATGAGTAAGCAGTGATTCTGTAAAACATCACACAATTTTGGTGTTCTTTAGTCATTCCAATAAAAGGAGAATGGACAACTATAATTTATTACTTTACAAAAGGAGGCACTCCATACTGTTTCCTCTTAAGTTTGGCACACCTGAATTCAGGTGAGTATCACGGCAACAGAAAAACTGACTGACTGCCTCACCAGAAAAGACACATAATTATGAGAGAATTTATACCACACTCTTCCCTGCATTCCAGTTTTTAAAAATGCGTACATCTATATAACTGTCTCATTTTTCCCCCCTCAGAGTAACAAGACATAACAGGTAGCTTTGCTGTGAGCTATAAATGCAATTAGTGGGACTCCATATTTACAAACTAATAAGTGTTAAACACGTGGTGAGGTTTTGTTTCAAAACTTCAGGTTCAGAAACAACACTTGTTTCCAAATTGATCTGAATTTCACAGACTCAGAGTTCTATCTTTCTAGGTATTTTCCATCATATTTTCTAGATCTCAGTTACAAAGCATTTGTGAATAAGGAAGAGAAAAAAGTAAATAAATAAAAGAAAGGGAGGGGGGACCTGGAAGATGTTATCTCCAGAGAAGCTCTGGAAACATGTAGTTACAGAGTATAAGGTGGGTGGGTACTCATTTAAAATAATGAGGACTAATGGTGATAAACAACCTACACACAGCCTTAAGAGTATATTCCAGACCTGACATCACCAATACTGGCAAGAGAGCTTAAGGCTGGAAAGGATGCTGGGGGTGATGAGTTAACTGTAACCATTTACAAATGGAAGTCCTAAGCCAATAATTACAAATATATTGGGCTCATCTGCCTATAAATTACTAAAATACATAAGTAAAAAAGTGGTATATATAGAAAATTTTCAGCTAGAAGGTAACACCTCTAGGTCAGTGCCTTGACATTCATTATGAGCAACACAATCTTGCCAGGAATATCTGTAACTAAACCCAGAGATCTACCATCCTGCGTTCCTACAACGAAAATAAGTGTACCTTGGAAAACAAAATAATCTTACAAGGTCAGAGCACCACCAACTCATAAACACCTCTGAAGAGTAATTTCAAGAGAACTGACGGCTTTACTTGAAGCCAGCCCAGCATGGATGGAAGGGTGCAGGCTTGGGAGACCAAGGCTTACCTATCGATTCACCAGCACTAGCTCTGTGATCTTGGGCAAGCTGTTCACCTTTTCTGATTCCTAGCTTCTTCATTTGGATAAATGGAGGAAGTAGTAACTAAACCTTGTAGAATGCTGTGAAGAGCAGAAGATCAGATTCATCACATAAGAAGCTAAATAAATAATAGGTGTTATCTCATCATCCTCCGTGTTCTGGCTGCTCCTGGAAGCTGTGTGAATCTGGTGGACAGAGAGCCAGCAGGCCAAGAATCTCACCGCCTTTGGTGGCCTTCCTTCCCAGAGAAGAAACCACTTTTACACAAGGGAAACACTAAATGGTGCAGAAGGTCTAGAACCTGGAGTCGTTCCTAACTACAAAACTGGATTCTAAACTCCAGAACTCCAGGAGTCGAAGCTGTTAAGATAGAAGAGCTCTTTGAGATCAAGCACTTTGTTTTAAAAGAAAAATGTTGAAGCCCAGTTGTTGTTAACGGAGAAGGGAGGGAGGGAGGAAATTACATTCTTATAGGAAATTGTTAGAAGGACAGGAAAGACAAGAGCCATTTTCAGAAAGATCAGGAGGACATCCAGCAGGGTAAGTGATGAAGCAGGGCACAGAACCTAGAGCTTTTGCTTAGTAGGGGGGAAATGCCTGAATGTATCTTTTCTATACATACTGGTTCCCTAACAGATTTCTTTATAGTTGGGCCTTTCAAGGTACACCAACTGGTACAGGGCACACGCCTGCATATCACACCCAATGCAATATTCCCCAATTTTTACAACAAAGATCAAAAATGCAAAAGCACATCACCCCACGAGGAAAATAAAGGTGAATGCTCCAACACCAGCAGTCACTGATTTCAAAATTAACAGTGAAATGGCGCAACTGTTTAATTCAAACTGCTAAATCTCCCCAGTGCTTACACTCTCATCTTTTCTTTCCCTCATAAAATTCATTAATATTAAAGTATCTACAGAGTAGAGAGGAACATCATGTTTCAACAAGGTACCTTGTAAAATGCTCCCAAAGCGAGCCTAACCTGTTTGCTGATGGCCCAGCGTGTACCACCGTGGACTCTGCCACCACATGCTTGCTGGTCTGGGCCTTTTGCCATGGAATTATTTAATTTTAATATACTGTGATTGACCCACGTTATCTAACTTTGAATAAGCCTGCCTATTTGTGTTAGATAAAACTACACTGTTGCTGCCATAATGTTAATAGTAAGTCAAATATTACCCAGCAGTCTGAGAAGTTGATAAATTATGTTTAATAAATTACAAACAGGTTCTAGAGAAAACATCATTCTCTAATATATTCTCCAGAAAGTGGTGGTGATGTCCTTAGACTCAACAGACACATGCTGATAATGATTAAGAACTAATACTATTCCAATGACTTTTCTAGGGTCTTGTCATCCACCAAAAATTTTCAGGCCGCTCTCCAATTAACAGATGTCTATTGTCTGAACAAAAACAAAAAACTAAAACTAAATTTGAAAAATAGCCTGGGTAGAACACATTGGAAGGGAATGTCTCTCTCATGCACAAGTAGTATAGATAACACATACACCACCAAAGGTCTAGACAAAGCTTATATAGAGTTTAATTTCTTTTCTGACAGGGTTCCATATCTTTGGGCAAGTGATCTCTTTTGCTCCCTACTTTTATAATAACAAAGCAACCTACGTTCACTGTTTTTAAAGAATTGAAATACAGGGAAAAGCATCCACAATATCAATACCCAGAAATAACCACTGTCCTATTCATGGGTGTCATTCCAGGTTCTTTTTCTCTGGATGGTATGTATTTTTGCCAACATGAAATGCTATCGTTCTGAACATAGGTATCTCTTGATGCCTAAGATTCTTCATTTGCAAAATGGAAAAAAAATTCTCTGAAAATATATTTTAATGAAAGCATAAGTACTTAATATATCTCAATGCTATTTTGGGCAGGCCATACATCATGGGAGGGGAACTTCACACCTGGAAATCACCGTGCCAAAAGGAAAAGAGGTTAGTTAAGTCTCTTTTCCAGGGACAAGGAGATATACTGTCATCCATTTAACAAATATGTACAAAGCACCCAATTATCCACATGGGTGCAAGGCACTGTGCTAGGATGGTGAAGCTTTTATATCAAAAGATATATTCACAGTTCTCTTTTTTACTCTTTTAATTAAAATCCATCACTCCACTCTATTCTTAACTTATTACTGCTTGAGACATTGTTGCAATATGTAATTAAGTTTAACCTTTCTAAAATGCATTCTTGCATTCTGGAAGCAATAAGAACAGCTACATATGTGTAAAGATACTGCTCTTTAGTTACACCGCAGAAATGGGGCCAAAATCGTGTGGATGCCATTTTAGTCAGCTTTTGCTCTAGAGATATTTTTCCGACCTTAACGTGTTTTTGCACTGCTAGAATCCAACTAGATGGCATGACGGACACCTTCTGATGCCATGTGAAAGATCTCTACTCTCATTTTAGGCAGCAGGATAAATTGGCTCCGTACTATCTGGCATCTTCCCTGGTGTTTCAAGCACAAAGGCTCAGTGCTTCCCAGCGGACAGATCCAACACTTGATTCTCCAAGCCTTGCAATCCTTAAGAGGAGAACTGCTACAACAACCATACTGTCACTTAATAGATAAATGTTAATCACTGCCAAGAAAAGTTACCACCTTGTAAAGTCATTATCTGTTTAAGGTATTTGAATATCCTAGTATATAGTCTTCAAATCTTAAAAAATAATAAAAATACAGTAAAAAGTTTTGGCTACAGGAGATATAGAGAAGAATGTTTAATTCATTTTATGATCTTCTACTTTCATGGATTAAAACCCCTGTTTTAGAACCTTTTAGCATTCTTCCACTAAAGACTTCCAAAGCTCTATTGACACTGTTATGAAAATGAAAAAATACAAAACAAACTGGAAAAAAACATTCACAAAACACTATGGGATAAAAGATTTGTATCTGTAACACAGAAAGAACACTCAAAACTCAGTAAGAAAATAAACCTGATTTTTAAATGGACAAAAATATTTGAATAGGCGCTTCACCCAAGAAGATCACACAAATGGCAAAAAGCACATAAAAAGATGTTCAACATTAGTCATTAGGGAAATGCAAATCAAATCACAAGGAGATAGCACTCAGCTATTAGAATGGCTTAAAAAAAAAACCTGACAATAACAAGTGCTAGTGAGGATACAGAAGAACGGGAACTCTCATACACTGCTAGCGGTACAACCATTCTGGAAAACAGTCTGGCAGTTTCTTATAAAATTAAACATATACTTATGACTATGACCCAGCAATGCTAAGTATAAATGGATGGGTTAGGAGAAAGGTCGGCTACAAAGGGAAAGTTAGGCCCACTGGAAATGCTCTGTATATCTTGATTTTGACTGGCGGTTACATGATTGTATACCTTTATCAAAACTCTTAGAACTGTATACTAAAAGTATGTATTTTACTGTACATATCAATAAGTTAAACATCAATTCTTGTGTTGGCCTTTTATAAATAAGTATATATATGATACTACCTCTTCACATTTCTCCCACAGGAAAAAATAATTCATCCTGTGGCTAGAAATCCTCTTTTCCAGGACTTGCCCAAAACCAAATAACGTGATGCACAGCACTGGCTTGGCTTCAGAGTCAGGAAACCTGCAGGTTTTTTGCGTTTTGTTTTGTTGCCTTTTTTGTTGTTTTTTGCTTGTTTTTCCAGCCTCTGCTATCCACTTGCAGGACACTGGGCCAAGCCTCTTCGTTCTCTCTTTACTGAGCACCTATTAGGTTTGCAACTGACTGTACGCTGGGTCCCAGGTAGATAAAGACAAAGAAGACAGAGTGTTTATCCTAAGGGCGCTCTGCAATAACAAAGCAGTAAGTAAGTACTGTGATCCCCGTGGCAGAGTGAGGGAAGATGGTCAACCTAACGTGGGACCAGAGAGAGACTTCCAAAGGCAGGGCGGTGGTGCCAAGTTGGAAAGGGCAGATATTACTTTATAGAGAGCTGCGATTTCAATCTCTGGTCTCACTCATTATGTCGGCACTATTTCCCAACAGAGATGCAATTGGCTTTTGTGCAGGACAGTTCTTCGTTATGCAAGACAGTCTTGTCTTGCCTAGCTCACTATTGGGTGCTTGGCACCCCTGGTGCCCTGGTGCACTAATTAGTGCAACCAAAAACATTCCCCAAACGCTTCCAACCTTCCCGCAGGAAGCTGGCAGCACAGAGAGGGATGTGAAATCTATTCAGTGGGTGACAAACGGCATCTTATAAAAAGAAATATAAGGAACGGTTAATATCAAAGTTAAGCACATCACACAGAAAAAGCATAAATATTGTTTCATGACAATTATTTACATTTCATATATATATATATATATATATATATATATATATATATATATTAGGTCATGATGTAAAACATAGTCATCACTGGATTCATAGGAAAAAAAAAAAATTGAAAGCCTCTGAATCAGATAACTTGTTTGTTTGGGTAGAGGGTGCCTTCCAGGCAGTGGGAATATCATGTTAAATGAGATAAAACCAGAGTGGTCAAGGAGATAAAACTACACAGGAATTGGAGTATTCTAAGCACAATGGATATAACTGGCAAGAGAAGCTACCAAGGCAAGCAGAAAGTATGTCCCCAAAGGCCTTTGTGTATGACCTCTAGAAATCATAACTTTATTCTAAAAGCATGGAAAGCTGCCAGAGGAAGTTTAAGCATGTCACGTTTGCTGCAGAAAGATCATTTTAGCAGCCATCTACTGCCATGGGATGAAAGGAAAGGAAGTTATTAGGAAGAACAAATCCCAGCTCCTCTGGAACTCAACCTCCTCTACTGAAAAATATTCTGTACTTGCTAACTTCGAAGGTCCTTCCCAAATCTATCATTATGACTCCTACTTTGGCATTCCTGCTCCTGCATATTTCGTGCATAATTAGTAGAAAATAAGAAACCCTGCGATTCACTTTTTTCCTATACGTGCAGGCACATTTGCTTGTGTTAGCAAGTGTGTGAGTGAGGACTTAAACATATCCCCTTCAGAATTACAAGGGTTCAGCAATTAAGAAAGATGCATGACTTCATTTCCAAAGGTAATATTTTATGCTGTAATTGTTTATGGTCTCAGTGAAGCAATACAGCCTAGGAGACACTGAAGGTTGTGTTCTTCAAGGAGATGCTAACCCAACAAGGTAGAAAAGAGAGAGAGCAAAACACCAATGTGTAAACCTCACACCCCCACGAAAGGCAGGTGTCACTTAAATTACACATCCTCAAAAGGGTAACTTAAAAAATAAAGCTAGGGCTTCCCTGGTGGCGCAGTGGTTGAGAGTCCGCCTGCCGATGCAGGGGACACGGGTTTGTGCCCTGGTCTGGGAAGGTCCCACATGCCGTGGAGCGGCTGGGCCCATGAGCCACGGCCGCTGAGCCTGCGCGTCCGGAGCCTGTGCTCCACAACGGGAGAGGCCACAACAGTGAGAGGCCCGCATGCTGCAAAAAATAAAAAAATAAAAAATAAAGCTAGTTAGGCTAATTCAATAGTATTTTCTAATACTGAAAGAAGTTCCACTTTTTTGGGGGCTTTTTTGTTTTTTGTCTTTTTAAACAGAGCCTGTTTTCAAGTGAGAGATGTGTTCTAAAGAGGAAAATATAAAATACTCTAACTCCGGAGCACTGTTTACTAAATGGCAAAGAACAATGAATACCAAAGACAAAAAGAACATTCCTTTCTATAGTTTGATCGAGGACCCCTAGCATCTGGCATCACATGGAACAGACAAGGGTTAAATGATAATATTCCTTGTTTTCTCGCTACTGAACGGGTGTTCTCAGGCATTCTTTGGGTGTTAACAGCTGTTCTGGTAACCCTAACGATGACAAAACAGTGCTCATTACCAGCCAAGACACACAGACAGAATGCAATTTCAATAGTCCATTTAACATCAACAAGAAGGACTGTAAGGATTGTCGTCTGGGCTGATTGGAAACACTCAGTTACTTCATCCTAGCAGACAAAATGCACTATTCACAAAGAAATCAATCCCACAGCATTTATTATGGTAAATATTCTAATTAACTAAACGGTTGATGTTTTATTATAGCTACACTTATTAACACCACTGATAGGAAAACATTACTTCATGGTCCTTGCCTTCAAACATGCACACCCACCCACAAAAACTGCTGTTCAGACGCTCATTTTTTTAAACTTCAGCTCACAACCAATTAATGGGCAGTGAAATCATTTTAATGGGTCATAGCCAACTTTTTTTTTCAATTGAAATAAGAAGGAACAGAGAATAAAATAGAAAAATATCAGAATACATCAAATGTAATAAAGGTAAGTATTGTCTCACGAAATTTTGTTCCTGCACTTGTGGGCTTCTGTCTTCCTGATGGCAAAGTCGCAAGTTCATATATATCGTGTAGTTTTAAGTTCATGTATATTGTCTGTGTAATATAGCAAGATCCATGAGTTCAAGGACTTGGGTATTCAAGCCAAATCTTTTTATTCCTCCTGCCAAATGGATTCAAAACTCCAGCTGCTTCCCCAGCACCACCAGGTTGGCAGAATGGATTTAGTAACCTTTAAAGTACTTCCTTCAAGTACACCCCAGTACTTTCATATTTTAGTGACATTGGTTTTCTAAAACTGACAGTAGCAATATGAGAGAATGTCACAGTGAGCTACCCTGAACTTTCTTTATTAAAAAGAGAGAGAGAGAGGGAGAGGAAGAGACATACAGGCACACATTTAAAAGACTTTATTACAGTATTACTTTTCAACTGTTTCAACAGAACTGTGGATAAATCAGCTGAGTTAGCTAAATTTCTACTTGGCTACCCTGGGCTCTATTGAGATTTCTAGAAATATATGATAACAGCATGACAAATTTCCACTTACATAAAATGCATAAAATGTTTATAAATAACCTGACAAAACCATCCTTCAATAATGTAGTGATTTGAAGGTCAAAAACAAAAAAGACCCCCCCACCAAAAAATCTACACTCCAGTAAATCCTTTCTAATGCCCCAAATCCAAAAGAGGCCTCCCAATAAACACTGTTTGCACATCTAATAATCATCCCAGGCAAGAGGAGCTTCAATTTCCAAGACACTGAGGCACTGACCTCATTATGATGAGGCAGTCTATACCCTGAAGACCAGCTGCCAACCGTCAAGGCCTGAACCCAGGGGCAGACTCTGGGGTTTCACCATCCCTGTAATGCAGGCTTTGTGGGGCGATTGCTTCCCTTCAGGCCAGGAGGCATGCAATACACACACACCACACACACCTTCCCCCTTCTCCGCTCTGGTGGCCAGTTTTTAAAAGGCTTGTAAAGTGTATTCTATCCATAGAGGAATGACTCAAAATTGTAACTGGGATGACAATCATTTCTGTTGACTATTAGACAACAGACATTGATAATGCCAGCTGATAAAAAGTCATTCAAGATATTCCCTTGGGAATGACTTACAACTCATGAAAGTCAATATAGAAGCAGCTAGGCAATCAAATCTGAGTTGATCCTGGATCTTTGGGAGCAAAGATTCTCAAGTCTGGTTTTCTCATACTTCTGGACAGCTCTATTTGTGATAAGTCTTCACATTCTAAGAAGTTCAGGTCACAAAGCACTTCACTTTCCTTTTAACTTTTGCAATCATTATGGGTCATATGGTCCTTTGTTTTTTACCCTGGACAGAAAACAATAGGCTACCCTGAAATCTGTTTAATAAAAAGAAAGAGAGAGACACACATACACACTAGGAACTCCAAAACACAATACTCTGTAATGACCTATATGGGAAAATGACTATATGGGAAAAGAATCTAAAAAAGAGTAGATACATGTATACATATAGCTGATTCAGTTTGTTGTACACCTGAAACTCACACAACATTGTAAATCAACTATACTCCAATAAAAAATTAAAAAATAAAGGCACAATGGATAGTTAAAAAAAAAAAAAGTTATTGCTTTAGAATGTCCATCCAGGAAAACCTCTCAATTCCTCAGCTGACTTGATGTTTTGTTGAAGCAGTTTTGTTATTAAATTGGAAGCCAAGAAGAAATAATGTCTTAGAAAATAAATTCCTATAAGGAGGAGGATCTTTAATCCCCCCAACCTCCAGTGAAACCAGGTACACACTTCCGATCCATTTGTGCATGGGTGCAGGCACGCGTGCACACACACACACACACACACAGACTCTCCCTCTCTCCCCCCCACCTGCCCCCATAAAGAGCTTAACCACAATTAAAGAATGTTGCAGATTAGGAGGCCAATTCAGATACCAATAAGGAGGATGACAACTCACTCCAGTCTGCCTTGGACAATCCCAGTTTACATCTATTGTCTCAGCATAATTATTATTATTATTATTTTTTTTTTGTGTGTGTGTGTGTGTGTGTGGCCTCTCCCATTGCGGAGCACAGGCTCCGGACGCGCAGGCTCAGCGGCCATGGCTCACGGGCCCAGCCGCTCCGCAGCACGTGGGATCCTCCCGGACCGGGGCACGAACCTGTGCCCCCCGCATCGGCAGGCGGACTCTCAACCACTGCGCCACCAGGGAAGCCCTCAACATAATTATTAATAGTCCTCCTTTTCACTTTCAAAGGGGTGGTCATTTGGATGATAAAGCATCATCCCACTAACAGCTATAGATATGACTGAATAGTGTTGAAGGAGTTATGATGGGAAGAAGTGGAAATCTTGGTTTGGATTACCTTGGGGAGGGCTTAAATAAAAGGCTAATTCCTCATCCGTATAATATTATGATGATAATAATAATATGGAAAACATCTTATGAGCATCTGTAGTGTTTGTAAATATCACTTTGATCAATTTCCTGCTCCTCCACCTAGACCTTCTGTTCCATTAGGGCAGGGTCTGTGTTTTGCTCACGAATGTACCCCAAGCCTCTAGCTCAATGTGTGGCCACAGTTTAATGAATGACATGCCAGACACTACATTAAATGCTTTAACAGTCATGTAACAAGTACTTACTTAGCATTTCCCAAAAAAGAGAAATGTTTAAAAAGGCTTAATTTCCCAACCATCTAAAGATAGTCAAAGGCCTGGCTGCAGGAGAAAAGAAAGGAGAGGCATATAAAATATCTTCATCTTGACAACCGACACCTGATCTGCGTCTGGGACAGACATCAAGAACACATTGTTTATGGACAGCAAAGGGCATTAATGACAGATTTCCTCCCAAAGTCTACTGCTATAACCGAGTAATAACCTTACATGCAAACACATTTGGGAAAAAGCAAGAAAGAGAGCAAAGCTTTCATTTCAATACAAGTTCCTAGATTTAAAAATAGCTTGGGAGGAATGATGTAAAATTGGATTTCAGTAAAACTAATTTTTCTTCCTCAAAAATTCAAACTACAGGCTTTGTCCTATAAATAGCATCTCAAAGAACCACTGAACTAGAAAGCAGAGTGATTAAAAGTTTCTCCCAGAAGCCTGACCAAGAGCCCTGGGTTTGAACACAGCTCTGCTCGCTCACTGGCTGTATAACCCTGTTATAATCATCCTGTTATAACCCTGTATAACCCTTAATTTCTCTGTGCCTCAGTTTCTTCAAGCGTAAATGGGGATAACACTTCTGACTTCAGAACATCGCTGTGAGGATTAGAGGATGTAACCTCCAGCCAGTGCCCAGCACAGTTACCTAGCCCACAGCAAACACTCAAAGTCAACTGTTATTATTTTTATTATTATCATCATCCCCCATCACCATCTAATCTAATCATCTCATTTTTATAATGAGGCAAGAGGCCCAGAGGGGTTAAATATTTAATTAATCAAAGAACCAAGATCAGAATCAAAACGATAAATCCCAGTTCAGGGTTCTTTCTACTACCTTAAACTAGAGCACGTGGCAGTAATATTTTAGCAGTATGCTTTGGGACTGGGGAAAATAACTTCCCCAGAAACAACGTGTTCAATGGTGCTTAGATTCTTAAGTTAATGGGTAAGAGCTGGCTGAGCCCCTCAACTGTAGCTCAGCTAATGAACAAGTACTACAACCAAAACACAGAAAGAAACAAACCAATGCTACCTGTGCTTAACTCAGTAAATGCATGAAAAGTCTCTTTTTACTCATTAAGGATGTTGGTCCTTGAAGAAGTCTTACGTTTAAAATGAGGCCAAACCGTAAAATGGAATTCTGGACACCTTTAAAAGGTGTTGATGGGGCTTCCCTGGTGGCGCAGTGGTTAAGAGTCCGCCTGCCGATGCAGGGGATGTGGATTTGTGCCCCGGTCCGGGAAGATCCCACATGCCGCGGAGCGTCTGGGCCCATGAGCCATGGCCGCTGAGCCTGCGCATCCGGAGCCTGTGCTCCGCAGCGGGAGAGGCCACAACAGTGAGAGGCCCGCGTACAGCAAAAAAAAAGAAAAAAAGGTGTTGATGTATTGATGGATTAATATGTTCAGTTTTATGTAAAGAACTCACAGCTTTTTTTGTTGTTCAACATATCTTTATTGGCTTGATGATTAAAACATTCCCTCTGATCTTAGGGGGTGGGAAAAAAGGAGCTGTATGCAAACCAGGTAAAAAGGTAGAAGGCAGGGCCTCTGATGCTAAAGGAACAGCATGTGTGAAGGACAGCAAGTAGGCTGGTCTGGCTGGGATGTGGAGTTCACAGGTCAGGGGCAAACCGAGAAGGATAACATAGGCTCAGATTACAGAGCACACTGAATGTCCATATAATAAAGAACTTGAGGACAGAAACCAGGAGCTATGGAAAATTTTTTAAGGAACATAAAGAAGGCTGCTTTACAAAGAAATTCTGGTGGATGGGCACAACGTTTACCTTCTCTACACCTTTACGACTACCTTGATTGAAATGACACACTGGCACTCTGCTACTGGCCCACGCTGAATGAGGTCAGAAGCAGCAGTGCCACGAAACGGATTGCTATGGATACTGTAAGAATGAGATGAGGTTATGATTCATGAAGCCACACAGTGTTCCCTTCAGCAGAGCCCTTGGGAAAAACTTCTCTCTGACCTCAGTTCCAAGAAGAGCTGTGTTTCTCCTGCACAGTGTGTCCTTTTTATCTTATAGGCAATGTGGAATCACAGAAGTGGATTCTCTCTCCCTCTTCCCATCAGCTACTAAGATTTTCTGAGCCAAAATTGTAACCCCCTCTTTCACAAATGTATATACATTAGATGGGCAGCTTCAGGAATTCCTGTCTTCAGTTGATCTTCTCTGGTCCTAATCTGGGGGTAGGGGATAGTCCCAGTCTTCTAGCCAGTTATTTTGTATTTTACCTTAAGCATTTTGGTAAAAGCTATCTTGAATTCTTTTCTGAATAAGGAGGATCAGACCAGTCCTTTTTGAGCACTCTCTATGTGCCTGGCGCTCAGAAGCCAGCAAATGCACAAGCCCATTTGGGTGGTTTTATAAAAGGGTGATCATGGAAGCGAGAAGGTTGAGAGGGAGAGACACAACAGCACGACGGCCAGAGAGGAAAAGGAAGAAAAGAGCCCCCTCGGAGGCAGAACCAGCAGAACGTAGTGATTAGAGGCTGGGGAAAAGGTAAAGTTGAACCTCGAAGATGACACCGTGGTTTTTTGCCCACAGATCTGGGAGGGGGATGCTGCCATCAGTTAGGGACATGACAGGAGGGCAGAGTGTGTTGGCTCTGTCAGGTCATGAGTTGTTATGTGTTGGATGGTAAAAAATGCCAGCCCAGAATTGAGGCACAATGTCAGGGAGGGGTAAAGTCACGGGAGAATGAAAACTCCAGAGTGGGTGGCCTCGCCCAGAGAGGACATGCAGAAATAGAAAGAAAATGGCTGAGAAACAAAGGTTTAGAAATAACTCAATTGGAGGAACAGAAAGAGGAAGGGAAAGATCAGGAAAGGGAGGGAAGAATCTGAAGGAAAAGCTTCTAAGAGATCAAGTAAATACACTGTCCAATGCCACCACGTAATCAGGAAATAGATTAGCCACAGGATTTGGTAATTAGATCACTTGTCAATAGGCTTATCAGAGCATGAATCTCATAAACACTAACCAGGACTAGAATTTTTTCTTTCTTATTTTGGCTCTGGGAATAGAACAAAGAAAGGGAGAGAATTTCCTGAGGTAACTGGGCAAGATTTAAAAGAGAAAAGGAAAAGAAACACAAGGTTTAAAGAGGATGTGTGTAAACATGTGAGAAAGAGACCGCCTGAGGTGGAACTGACTGGGCTAGGATGCTGATAGATGAGGAAAGGGGACCTACAATGTGACTATTCCCCCTGCTGGGAAGGAAGGGGGGGGAGGGTGGGCTCCCTCAAGAGCAGGTGGGGCTCCTGGCTGACCACACCTCCCAAGGGTGCGGCGGTGCAGACAGAACCCCAGGTGTCTGTGACTACTTGGCGTCCATTCCTTCATTCTCTAAGTCCAGGAGCACTGATTCCAGCCTCACTCTCACACTGAATGTATTCCTTTCACTCCTACAGCACATCACAACTACATTTTTTCTCCCTAATGTGTTTTCCCAGCTCTTTCTCAGCTACAGTAATTAATTCAAATACACCACCACTTAAGTGCCAATCAAAGCTCCACTGAGATCTAAGAAGAACAATGGTGTGCTTATATGCAGTCTATTAATTTAAATTACCAGCTGAGTCACTACATGCCAACAATTAAGCAATGACACACACACAGATTATACTCTCCATGAATATACTAAACCAGAGATTTCAGAGAATGAGTTGCCTGGATGGCCAAATTTTCCAGATAACTGAGTGAAGGTTTGCCCCTGGGGGCAGTGGGCCGGGCGGGGGTGGGGTGGGGTGGGGCGGGGCAGGGTACCAGCATCCAAATAACTTTTTTTTAAACTTATTTATTTATTTATTATCTCCTTAGAACTCTATTCACTCTCCAACAAGGCCCTACCTGACCTGTCCCTGGGTTCCTCCCCAACCTCATCCCAAACCATTCATTCCCCTACCCCCAGCTCACCCAAGCTCCTTTCTGTTTACCACTCTGAGGCGGTTCCCCAGCTCCCCTCAGGGCAGGTTCACGCTCACCTTCTGGTTTCATCTCAAATGTCAACCCTTAGCCCCATGACAGTGGCTTCCAGTTTACTCCCTCACCATCCAGTTTATTTCCTCCTTCTAGCTCTCATCATTCAAATTATCTTATTTGTTACCTTTTCATTTTTTTAACTAATTAATTTTTGTTTTTAAATTTTTGGCTGCATTGGGCCTTCGTTCTAGCATCATCCGGGAATCCAATAGAGAGGTACAGTCTTGGGTTCTACTCCAGACCTACTAATCAGACACTCTAGGGGTGTTAACAAGCTCTCTGGATGATTTTGATGCACGTGCAAATGTGAGAGCCACTGCAGTACCTTGTATTATGCTGCTTCCTTAAGTATTCATGGTCTTCCCCACCAGAAAAGAACATTTACAAGGGCAAAGATCTAGTCTGTCCTGTTCACCACCAATCTTCTAACTCCTAGTCCACGACCTAACACACTGTAGTTACTTTAGGAGACGAGGCATCTCATCCCACAATGAAACTGCGGGCTACTGAACTAAAACTACTCAAACGTTTTGAATGTTTAAACACCTATCGTTATTCAATACCCCGAAGACACCGCTAAACTCAGGTACCTTTTTCTTCTGCTTTTCTTACTTCTTGACACTTAGGTCACTATATTTCCCCCCATATTTCTTAGCACTCAGGATAGAATGATTATCTCTTTGTAAAGCTGACAAAACCACGGCAAGGTGACCAATCCTTAGAGCACTCCGGCCACACTGTAGAATCACATCTGTCTCAGGAGGTCAAACACAATTGCTAAACACTGGCTTTGCAGCAAGGCTGCCTGGGTTCAAATCCACGCTCCACCACGTATTAGCTGTATGAACTTCAACAAATTGGTCAACTTCTGTGCTTCAGCTTCCTCATCTAAAAAATAATGAATAGGGGCTTCCCTGGTGGTGCAGTGGTTAAGAATCCGCCTGCCAATGCAGGGGACACGGGTTCGAGCCCTGGTCTGGGAAGATCCCACATGCCGCGGAGCAACTAAGCTCGTGCGCCACAACTACTGAGCCTGAGCTCTAGAGCCCTCGAGCCACAACTACTGAGCCCGAGTGCCACAACTACTGAGCCTGCGTGCCACAACTACTGAAGCCCAAGTGCCTAGAGCCCGTGCTCCGCAGCAAGAGAAGCCACAGCAATGAGAAGCTGCACGCTGCAACGAAGAGGAGCCCCCGCTCGCCACAACTAGAGGAAGCCGGCGTGCAGCAACGAAGACCCAACACAGCCCAAAATAAATAATAAATAAATAAATTTATATAAAAAAAATAATGAATAATGGCAGCTACCTCAGAAGGTTGCTGGGAGAAGTAAATAAGGTAACACATGTAAATTGCTGAGATCACTCCCGTCACACAGGAAGTACTCCATACACACTGGCTATTAGACATCACACCCTGCTGGTTACTAGCCCTCAGACTTCGGGTAAATTCTTGGCCATGGTAGTTCAGGACCAAAATAGGGGTCTCTATAGCAGAGCACTGCCACTCTCTAGTAGGCAAACAATTAAAAAAACATTCCACATACCAGGAGCACCGATCCTACTTCAGATGGGCTACCTTTACAGTTCCCTGAATACCTCTCCCACACAGACTCTTCCTCCATACTCTCTCTCCCCAACCCCCATTTTTGACCTTGTGTTCAAAGTGCTCAGAAACAAAACAAGTACAGCCATCCCTTGGTACCCTCCGGGATTGGTTCCAGGACCTGTGGTGGATACTTAAATCCTCGGATGCTCAAGTCCCAGAGTCAGGCCCCTCTGCATCCACAGATTCAACCAACTGCAATCGTAAACATGGTACATGGTCTGTGGTTGGCTGAATCCATGGATATGGGACCTGTGGATACGGAGGGCCAACTGTATTTGCTTTAAAAATCAGAAATCTTCTGGAAGACAACTGCAATTGACTGCAACTGCACAGAGGTGGTAAAGCAACAGGCGGGGGAGTGCGGGAAACTGGCTGATCTACTCTAGACAAAAGTGTCCCCCGGGGAAGGTCCAAAAGCAAAATTCAAGAAGAAGGGTCCTGCAGAAGCAGCCCATTTCTGCTCTTCGGATGATATAGAGAAAAATGAAGAAAACCAGAAATCATGGAAGAGTAACTGGCATGCATCAAAGTAGTTTCAGGGGCTTCCCTGGTGGTGCAGTGGTTGAGAGTCCGCCTGCCGATGCAGGGGACACGGGTTCGCACCCCGGCCCGGGAAGATCCCACATGCCGCGGAGCGGCTGGGCCCGTGAGCCATGGCCGCTGAGCCTGAGCGTCCGGAGCCTGTGCTCCGCAACGGGAGAGGCCACAACAGTGAGAGGCCCGCGTACAGAAAAAAAAAAAAAAAAAAAAAAAAAAAAAGTAGTTTCAGATACCTACAGAGCTTACAAAGGCAGCAAGAGTCTTAGTCACTGGGAATATCCAAGAGCATCATTCAGTGGAGCACTGACAAGCCAGCATTCTTGCTTAAGAACTTGCAGAGGCTCCCTGTTGCTCATGGTGCCAAATTTAAACTCCCCTCTCCCCGCTCAAGGCTGGGATTCTCTATCAGCTAACACCACCTTCACCTTCTTTTTCTTTCCACGCTTCACCTACATGCACCTGCTCTGACTATGTCTTCCTCCCTCAGACCCCCGCGCCCCATCCCCTCCCCGCCACTGAGGACTAAGCCTTCTCACTTTTGTTCACGTGAGACAGTGTTCCTCAAAACGTGGGGATAGTGTGTAGTCTGTCAGCAAGACACATTGAGACCACAGAGATATTCAAAGTTCACCTTGGAGCAACTTGACAAAGTAATTTTATGCCTTAAGTCAAATAATAAAAACTTTATAGGTTTGTATCTTGCCATTTTACTTTTTTTCATTTTATTTTTCTAAAAATTAATCATTATTATATTTTACAAAAGTATCGAGCCACACTGGATTGGAAATTTAAAAGAACAAAGTTGGCCCATCACCACAGATACTTTAAGAAACACTGCACTAGACCCCTCACACTTCTATTCTCTCCTCCCACAACCTAATCTAATTTTTTTCAAGGTTGCCTATAAAATACCCTCCCTGAACAATACCACTCAATGTGAACCTTCTTTTCAAAGTTTGTACCCATCATCATTTCAGCTGCTGGAAATTGTTTAAGGAACTGAACAGAAAGGTAAAACTAACCATTTGCAAATTGCTTGCTCTAAGGAGCCCTGTTTTATTTGCTTTACGCTTCTCTGCACCCACTGCAGAGCAGAGGCAGCACGGTGTAGTGGTTCAACTTCTGGGCCAAAACCAGACTCCAAAATGGAACCCAATGCCCAAGGGCCATCAACAAACGCTGGCCATGTGGCCTAAGACAAGTCCCTTAACTCTTCTCTATTTCCGGTTTCTCTTCTGGGATGTGAGGCTGGCATGGTATGCAAAGCCTTCCCAACTCTAAAATTAAATGATGTCTGTTTGTTCTTAGAAAGGCTCTCAGGTTCCTCATGGGCAAATGGGAAAGCATCTGCCTGCCACAGGGCTGGGGAGGTAGGAAAGCATTTTGAAAACTATAGAGGCCTCTGTGAACTTGAGGATTACTATTATTATGCTGCATATACTAGGTGCCCAAGCAGAATGCATGAACTAAATAAGGAGACTTCATGTAGCCTGCCTGCAAAACTGAAGGCTGGGATGGTGGCAGGTCTCGAAACTCTGACTAGGGGGGGCCACAGAAAATACAGGCTACCTGGTCTAGAGAAGATGAGCTGAAAAGGAGGAAGAGAAGAGCTCTTGTGGAGATCAGAGAAAATGTAGATGAGCAAAGTAGCTACAATGAACAGATGCTATAGATGGGAGAGGAAGAAGGAGAGAAACGATTTCCAACTGTCTTATATAGGCTTAGTGTTTACACTTTTGTCCCCTTGTAATATTCATAACAACTCTGGCCTTACACACCCAAAGTAAGATAAAATTTGGAGTAGAAGCCTTCGGTCTTTCCATTATACTGAAACTGCAAGGCAGAATATATCACAAAATATAACATAAAAGGACATTCTTAATGCTTTAGAGATGTTCAGTAAGAGAAGCCGCTGCCTTGTCGCCAGAGATCTTGGGCACTGGCTAGAAGACCATTTGTCAAAGACACAAGAGAGGATGCCTACTATGAATTCAACTCCCAGAATTCTGGTACCTGAAATCAGTAGAGCTTCCAACCCTACCCCCTAAAGCCCACACGACTGGGGAGACCAAAGCAGGGTTGCCAATTTTTTTTTTTTTTTTGACATGTGAGAACATCTATAAAACATCTATTTTAAGGGTGTGGGTGGCATTTAATATCAAAATAAGCCATAAGGACATCATCTTAGAATAAAAGATCGTCTTTTCAGATGACTAAAAGACTTATTTAAAAATCACAGCATTACCCCTAGTCTTCATTTTTCACCCTGCAATTCGTCACACAGGCAGGTGGTAACCAACACCGTTATATCAGACGACCTTTCTGACTACTTACAATATTTAAGTGGTTTTTAAAGGATCAATTTTTAAAGGATCAAATTCTAACAACAGTATTATCTTTTCTAGATAACATTTTTTTGACCAAATACCACTTCCACTAAACAACACTACTTTCAATGACAAAAAGAGCTGGCACTTAGTGCCAGGCACTGTAACAAATGATCTACATGCCTTACTCTCACAACAATCCATTGCTATTCCCATTTTCCAGAACTGGCAGTGGAACTGCCCAAAAGTAAGAAGCCAGGATTCGAGCTCCCAGACGGCTTGTCTCCAAAACCCTGTCTCCATAATCACTGTACCATAAGCCTTAAAACACATGCACACCAGGAAACTAACACAATACTGTAAATCAACTATACTTCAATTAAAAAAAAATTTTAAACACACACACACACACACCTGTCAGGCACTACCAAATTATTTTAAGAAATATTCTGAAACCATTTACTTTTCCAGGATATTTATCCTATAAGAATAAGAGTGTCCTTTGGTTTGGTGGAAAGTGAAGCCACTTATATAATTAAAACATTGACTGTGTAGTTTTTCCACCATAGTTTTCCATCATATAGGTGGAGAGAAAAAAAAAAAAAAAGAAGAAAAATCTCAGGAAAATAAATCATGAGAGCAGTAAAGATGTTTCCTAAGAGCCCTACAATTTTCGTAATTATAGTTTACAACATGGTAGTGAAAATCGCTAGTGGAGTTTTAGCCCTTGTCACAGGTGTTAACTTAATATTGTTTGTTCATAATGTTATCATGCAAATCATATTCCTATAAGTAACTCCAGGCCTACATATACATATCATGTGTTTGCAAATCCTGTATCTGTATGATGGGCCTCCTGCTTGGTTGGGCACTGCAACCAGAAAAATGGGTGGGGTGGGGTGTTGAAAGGAGGTTGAAGGGGGTGAAATATGGGTGACACTAAAAAACCTGGCACACATCACGTCTGTTTGGTTTGGTTACTAACTAGTTTTAATTTCAAATAATCCCCCCCAACACTTTATTTTGGTTCTTCTGTTGTTTCCACCCAATATTTAGACAGCAACATGAGCCATAGAAAGTTGGGATGGGTCTAAAATTTGGGGGATGGCAAGGCCGAAACGCTTGGCCCAGAGTGCAAACTGCCACTTATGTGGCTGAGCCAGGACAACCAATGTAAACATGTAAGTTAGTCCAAATATACACACTCTCATTTTTATTTTAAAACTGATTTTGCATCTTAGTAATTTCTTCCTTAAAAATAACCAAAGAACCTTATTGTCTTGGCCAATTTTTTTTTTAATAAGTTGCTATTTTGAAAAGAAATCATAATTAGCCATGCACAGTGGATAGACCCACGACACGTTGCTAGTTTCTAGTGTTGAAGAAAGCTTCAAAGTGGTACCTCGTAACACTCATTCAAACCAATGTATCTCCATAATGTGCACTTTTTACAAAGTGTTTTACAAATAGTGAGTTAAAATTCGAAAAGAGTCGTTATTTTTACTGAATACCACCTGGTCAGATATTTCCTATAAGAACAGGGACTAAATCTGTCCTTCTAATCCTTGTCATGCCAGGCATGGAAAGAAGATGGTTCTATTTCTAAAGTCTTTATAGTTGTACCTGAATCTCATTTAAAGGACTAGAGTCGTGTGTGTGTGTGTGTGTGTGTGTGTGTGTGTGTGTGTGTGTGTGTGTGTGTGTGTGTGTGTGTGTATGCTAAAACAAGCCACAGAGATGATCTAATCAAAGCTGCCTCCAACCCCAATCCCATCCCTAGAACTTGTATTGATGAACAAATCTAAGCCCCAACATGGGACATTTTCTTTCTTCAAAGCTACATAACCCAAATCAAGCCCAGGACCTTTTCCTATGTTTCTCCCAAATTAGTAATTAATGTGCATTACATACAAATATCAAAATCTAAAAACACACAAGAAGATAGCAAAACAAATGCCAAGTCTAGAAAGAATATCTATTTTCCTTACCTAAGATCTGAAGAATGTACAACAATGGTTCTCAACCAGGCTTGATTTTTGTCTCCAGGAGACATTTAGCAATGAGTGGAGATAGTTTTAGTTGTCACAACTGGAGAAACGGGGGTTCATCTAGGGAATAGAGGCTAAGGATGCTGTTAAACCTCCAACAATGCATAGGATAGGCTCTGAGATGTTTTTATTTTGTTTTTTTTTTTTTTGCGGTACGCGGGCCTCTCACTGTTGTGGCCTCTCCCGTTGCGGAGCACAGGCTCCGGACGCGCAGGCTCAGCGGCCATGGCTCACGGGCCCAGCCGCTCCGCGGCATGTGGGATCTTCCCGGACCGGGGCACGAACCCGTGTCCCCTGCATCGGCAGGCGGACTCTCAACCACTGCGCCACCAGGGAAGCCCTGAGATGGTTAATTTTATGTGTCCACTTGACTGGGCCACAGGGTGACCAGATATTTGGATAAACATTATTCTGGATGTGTCTGTCGGGGTATTTCTGGATGAGATTAACATCTGAATCAGTAGAGTGAGTAAAGCAGATTGCCCTCCCCAAGGTGGGTGGGCCTCACTGTATCTGTTGAAGGCCTGAATAGAATAAAAAGGTAGAATGAGGGGGAATTCACTCTCCCTGCCTGTCTTCAAGCAGAGACATCAGTCTTCTCCTGCCTCAGACTCAGACTGAAACTACACTACTGCTCTCTTGGGTCTCAGGCCTTCAAACCATCAGCTCTCCTGATTGTCAGGCCTCTGGATTCACGTTGTCTCCCCTGGGTCTCTAGCTCACCAACTGCAGATCTTGGGACCTCTCAACTTCCATAAACGCTTGAGCCAATTCCTTATCATAAATCTCATATATATATCCTACAGAGTTCCATTTCTCAGAAGAACCCAGCCCCACAGCAAAGAATTACCCAGCGTAAAATGTCAATGCTGAGATTGAAAAACCATGATGGACAAGAATACTGACATTGTCTAATGGAGATATTATTTATATATAACAGAAAATTTACCATTTTAACCATTTTTAAGTGTACAGTTCAGTGGCACTAAGTATATTCATACTGTCATGCAGTGTCCATCAACCACCATCAAACCACAGAACTTTTTTCATCTTGCAAAACTGAAACTCTGTACCCCTTAAATCATAAATCCCCATTCCTCACTCCCGCCAGACCCTGGCAGCCATCATTCTACATTCTGTCTCTATGAATCTTACTACTCTAAGTACCTCAAATAGAATGGAATCATACAGTATTTATCCTTTTGCGACTGGCTTCTTTCACTTAGTATAATGCCTTTAAAAGTTTATTCATGATGTAGCATGTGTCAGGATTCCCTTCTTTTGCAAGGCTGAATGATATTCCATTGTACCCATATACCACATTTTGCTTATCCATTCATCGACCAGTAGACACTGGGGTGATTTCTACTTTTTGACTATTGTGAATAATGTAAGTGTATGTGTTCAAATATCTCTTCAAGAGCCTGCTTCAAGTCTTTTGGGTATATAACTAGGAGTGGAATTGCCGGATCATATGGTAATTGAAATTTTGAGGAACTGTCATACTGTTTTCCACAGTGGTTGCACCATTTTACATTCCTTCAGGTGTGCTTTGAATTGACAAGGTTCTCAACATCTGCAGTTTTCGTGTGTCCACCTCTCTCTGCTCTACTTCCCTCCCCATATCCTGGCCCTTTCACGAAGCAGGTAGTGAGCCAATACATTAAAAACTGGAGCACCCTGAAAGAAATCCTAGGGAATGATGTTTTAATATGAATAATCATTCTCTAATGTTCCTTGAGGTACAATTTCTATCATGCATCTTAACCAGTGTGAGGGGGCGTGCAGAGGCATGGAGAACGTGGGAAGGAATACAATTTCATGCCTAGGAGATCCTTCTCCAAACCCATTCTGAAAGCCACCTCTGTCTCCAGTCTGTGAAACCTGATAGCAGTAATTCCCACATCATCTTGAGTTTTCTATGTGGCACCTTCTTTGAGAAAAAGGGTCTTCCTGTTTTTGAGACCTCTTATTTACAGACACCTTATGGAAAAAGATTCTGGTGTTACACAGTACAGTACTATTAAGTAGTCTTTTGATCCAAGATCAGTCATTTCCATGAGTTAATTCCTGGAGAAATATAGTTTTACATAGTTAGGCACAAGACAAGAGTAGGTCCAAGATGCTCAGGAAGTCTGAATTCCAATTATTTTGTAACTTTGTTCCCACAAAGACCCTTAGGCTTGTCCTGATTTCTGACTAAAATGTATGGTCAACAGGCCTACATGGAACAGTTCGGAAGGATAAGAAAGTGATATCTCACATGTCTAGAGTGCCTGAAAGCAGTGGTTCTCCAAGTGTGCTCTCGGGACCAGCAGCAGTAGCATCACCTGGGGATGTACTAGAAATTCAAATGATTGGGCTCCACCCCAGGTCTGCTGAATCAAAAACTTTGGGGGTGGAGCCCAGCTATCTGAGTTTTACTTACCCTCTTGGCGATTCAAATACACATTGAAGTGGCACATTTGAGAACCACAGCCTAGATCTTACTTTTACATTCCTGATATTATTTGAACTTCACAACAACCTTGTGAGGCAGACAAAGCTGGGATACTGTCCCTTTTTAAAAATGGGGAAACTGAGGCCCAGAGCAGTCACCTGACTTACCTCAAGTGATATAGCTAAGGAAACGGAGGGTTAGAACAAATTAGTTTTTTATCAAGTCATGAATTACATTACAGGTAATGTAATTATTGATAGTATCATACATGTGAAGGGCTAGAAAAAAACTGGGGGTCACATAGCCAAGCAGTCTCATTATACAGATGAGGCAACTAGAACCCAGAGCAGGTTTTACATCTGAATAAGACCACACAGCATCACAAGGGAAAGCTCCTTCTCCATCAAGCCGTTCTGAGCAGTGAGCCTCTAACAGTTAACTAGCTCCTCAAATCATGAGTCACTTTTTATTCCCCTGAGGTTCATGTGATAAGTATTTAGTTTGGGACCTACTAGGTATTTCACAGAGAAAAGCAGCACTGATGACCAAATAGACTGTTCTCATCATTAAACAAAAAGTCACCTCTGATAAGACAACAGGATAAGAAGGTTAAGGATATAGGGTGAGAGACACTGAAGGAATCGTCAGTGGACCTTTATCGGACCAGGGAAAGAAACAAATAAATGATGGAGAGAAAGTAAAAGGATCCAGAGGACATGATGAGGTTGAAAAATCTGAGTAGTGACAGTCATGGAGAAACTGAGCTAAATATTTTCATAATAATAGGTTATGGTCAAGAGGTATTTAGCAGCTTGGGGTGTTGGCAAGGTCCAGGCTGCAGCCATGGCAGGAAATGGCTGCAGTGGAGGTGATCAGGGCTCACCGGTGTGATGAAGAGAAATGAAATGAGAGGCAAGGGTGTTGGAAGACATACCCATCTGGGATAAATAAATGACAGGACTTACAGTAGTGCAGAGCTGGCAGAAATGAGAAGACCATGAGCTTAGCACCTAATTCTTTAGAGGAAGCCAAGAGAGAAGTCAGCCGATGACAGTACTAGGGAGGGATCAGAACTGAAGGTCATGCACCACAGAAGGAGCAGAGGTCGTAATGACCTCCGGGCAGAATTGGGGCCAGGCAGGAACGTCAATGCTACTCTCTAAATGGTGTGGGAAGATGGGCAGCACCTAACCAAAAGGCTGCAGGGAAGCAGTGTCCTCAGGAGAGAACCAGCAAAGAGGCTGAGAATGCAGGAAAGTGTTTCAACCTGAGAAGGAGAGTTAGAAAGAACATGGGGCAAAGGTTTAAGATGGAAAGGAGGAATGGGGAACCAAGTTAGGGGAGAAGAGATACACAACCCACCTCCAACACCTCGTCTTGTGGGAAGTCTACAATCATAGCAAAATTACTCTCCCGTGGGGTTGAAAATGCTATCCCAAGACCCCAGTGAGCCCCAAACCGAACTTCAATATTAAAAAGCTTGTCCAAATGAAACAATCCCATGTAGCTACACAACTAGGTTACCTACCTTGCCATAAGATTGTATTTTATTTTGTGGTACAACTTGGGGGACCTCACCCTTCCATTTTCATGTACTGAAATGATATCTACAGAGTTCTTTAAAACCACCTATGAGGTAATCATCTTCAAAACAGATCTGCAAAGTGGGAAGTGAGCTAAGTGTTATTACCACTATGTTGCCAATAAAGCCCAGAAGTTAAGTGACTTTCCCTGGGTTACAGAGCAAGACAGAGCCAGGCCTGAGCTGACTCTTAAATGAATTATGACAACAGTTCTCAAAGAACAAGTCCATATTCCAGGATGTTCCCAGATGGTCTACAAAGCAGGGAAGAGTCACACTGGTTCTGTCCTAGGCCAAGGATTAAGAGAGCATAGCAGAGGGAAGCCATTTATTCTCATTAAATTATCCCTTACAACTCAACCCTCTGCTACTAGAAAACCTGCTAAGAAAAAATAACAAATTGGGTAAGAAGTTACTGAACTCTTGCTCCCGGGCTTCAGATTTAGGTATGAGGTGACTCCTCAAGCCTAAAAAGGGAAAGGGAACTAGCAGATCAAACAGTTATTACTGAACCAAACTTGGGTCTACTGGCCCGCCATGCAGCAAAGCCAATCTACTGACACCAGGTTGTGATGAAGGAAAACACGGCATTTATTGCAGGGTGCCATGCCAGGAGAACAGGCATCTCGGGCTCAAAAGACTTGAACTCCCCATTGGCTTCTGGAGGAGGGTGTTTAAAGGCAACATCTGGGGTGAGGGTTGCAGTTTGTGAACTTTCTTCTGATTGGTTGGTGGTGAGGTAACAGGGTGATGTTTTGGGAATCTTAACCATCAACCTTCTGGTTCCAACCAGTCTGGGGTCTAAGTGCTGGTGGGCAGCACATAGTCACCATCCTCCACCTGAGTGGGGGTCTAGTTTCTGCAGAACAACTCAAAAATACGTGTCAGATTGTTATGTATATCCCCTGAGGAGGAACTAGGACTCTGTTTTATTGCGGAACTATTGTTCAAGCTGTCATTACTTTTCTTGTTTAATCTCTTTTCCTTTGCTTCTGCACTCCCTCACTTCCCTGATTAGTAACTGCTTGAGTTTGCTCTTTAGAACTCAGGGAAGGCCTAGGAGACTAAAGCCTTTTTCTACAAACAAGAAACAGGGGACAAGGAGGGGCTTTTGTATCTAGGAAGGCCCTGCAGGGTCCTGCTCAGTTTCAATCCTCCCTTTTCTTTGATACTCCTCAATTCTTAGGGGAACAAGGCCAGGACAAGAAAGCCCACGAAGTTTTGGACAGAGAAGTTAATCATAAACTCAGCAGGGGGACTTAGTTTTAGGGGGACTCAGTTTTACATTTCCTATGGGCCAGGCACTGGGCTAGACACATAACAGGCTCAGTTCATTTAATTCTCACAACTACTCTGAGAGACAGGTATTATTAACTCCAACTAGAGGAATAAACTGAGGCTCAGCAAGGTTAAGAAACTTGCCCAAGTAGACTGGACACGGTGCCTTGTCCACTGCACCAGGATCCTCAACAGATAAAAATGAAGACCTAAAGTCTTACTGAAGGAAAGCACAGCTGACCCTGTGCCCCAAGCCGCACCTCCTGCCCCATCATCTAAGAGTGTATGTATCAGAGGAGGGTGGATCCTGAGAGCTGATCTCTGTGCCCCTCCCCCAGCTCCACCCCATTATTACATGTTAGTTTAATATCAAGGCTCATGGGAGATTCCTCCCAAGTTACATTCCTATTACAGAAAGCTTGAGTGGCCGGAAGTCTGAACTAATGAGTAGGTGGTCTCTGAGACTCATTTGTCCCACCTAAGTAGCCTATGTATCAAAATAGCTTGAGATCCAGGCAACACCACTCCATCTTCCACTAATTACTCTGCAACTTTAACAAGGGGGGGTGGGGGGGGCAGAGGTGAGGAGTTACTAAAATTAAAATAGGGAAAAGTTGAAGCAGCTTACAAATATACATATTCACAAATATCTTATATAACTTTAATGTTGGAATCTCATACCTAAAAAGCTGTTTAAAAATGAGTACATATATGTATCACACACACACACACACGCACACGCACACACATAGATGTGATTTTTAAAAAGAGAACGGTGGAACAGCTAGAACATGAAAATCACCCTTTCATGATAAATTCCAGGGCATATTCATAACAGGAGTCAGACAGATTTTGTTTTCCACCACATAGTTCTATAAAAATAAACTGTCATCACAACATCCTTGTGGTAGTAAAAGGCCATATTTGCCTGCAGTTAAATCTAACAGCAGCTGCTCTATGGAAAAAGACGGCCCAATAATTGGCTTCTTTCACCTCTGTTAATCACGAACAAAAGTGTCATTCAGTTTCAAAATGGACAAAATGCGCCAATGGATGGTCAGCTAGCTGAGCCAATGGGGTGGAATAACAATAACCCTGTAGCATTTTCCTTTTTCCTTTTGTTTGGTCTTTCAAAGCCCTTAATTAAGACCTGCACAAAGCACCCCTACAGGCCTTTTTCAATGAGGCATTACACGCCTGTTTTCTTGTATTTAAAGAAAAAAAATAGCAGGGATTTTCTGAGACACATTAAACAGAATACACAATTTCCATTTATTTGCAACTGAAATACTGTTAAAATTTTAGAGCTTAAATATTATCATCAGTAACAAAGCAAGTTCTTTGCATGGCAGGCTTGGGGAGTGGAGGCTGAAGGAGGGGTTGTTTAGAAGGGGGTGGGTGGAAAGCAGGATCAGAAGTGCTGTGCAACCATTTCTCCAGAAATACAACTGTTAGCAGACCTCATTTAGAAAGATCTAGACTGGGCTCCTAAACCTTTCATTAGCTTCACATATACACACTGAAAGAAACAGCCAAACTCAAGAGGTATTCTTAAAGCGAACAGCTAGACAAGAGACAAAAAACTGGAATTGAAACTGCTTCTTACAAACTCCTTAAAAATCACAGAGAAAAAGATAAAACATTTTTACAGTTAAGCAATCTCTATAAGAACTTTGTGCAGTTCTATAATTCACGTCTGCCCTTTTTCCCCCCCTATCTTGGCTTTAAACAAAGCTTCACATATTATAGTGGATAAGAATCAGAATGTCTAGCTTTTTAAAATCTCCATAGCCTAATTAACTTTTCATTATTCAATTTTCTTTTTGCACAACCTAAAAAAGGCCGTTGTGTTCATTTTTAAACGCTCTGAAATATAATCTTTCCGGGTTGGAGACTGTTCTGAAAATACCTAGTCCTGCCCATAATTTGTTCCTCCCTCCCCCTCTCACAAATATCCTGAGTGACAGCTTAATGTGACAGCTTTCTTGCCACAATTCACTGAAGGGGAGTGGCAGGTAGGGTTCTTGGAGAACAAATACCTAACAAAGCCATCATTCTGGGGAGTTACTTCCAAACTGTCAATCCAATCCATCAAGTAGAATGTGCTCCACTATTCTCTTGTAAATGTGCTTATTTCAAACAGGGCAGAACTCAGGCAGCTGCCCCGCAGAAGACTAAATGACCCAGCTCAAATGTCACCTCTGCTGCGAAGCCTTCCAGCTCCCCAAGGCAGAGCAAGTTCCCTTCCTCTCTGCTCCCACAGCCCTTTGTTCATCCCTCCTGATGGCACTCCCACGCTGTATTTTATTTGTGTTTATGTCTGTCTTCTCCACCAAACCAGATCACCCGTGGACACTTGTGAGCCAGCGTGGTAGAGTGGAGGAGGGCACAAACTCTGGAGTAAGACTGCTGGGTTCAAATCCTGGTTAGAGATTATTAACATACGACCTTGAACATGTTACTTAAGCATTCTGTGCCTCAGTGTTCTGAGCTTAAAATGGGGATAAAGAATAGCTTTCCTATACATTTCCTGTGATGATCAAGTGAACTTGCAGATGTGAAGCCCTCCACACAATGCCTGGCACACGTAGGAGCTTGATCAATGTTAAAACAGGAAACATCATCCTTATCTTCCCTCCTCCCCCCATGAAGACAGTAGCATGGCTGGAACAAGAGGCACACACTCGATGTTCGTGGAATAAACTTTTACTAAGCATATTAATTTACTAATAAAATGTCAATTTCCAAAGGCAATTTTTCCAGGTCTTTCAGTGTATTCAACATTTACGAGTGTGTTACGTGCAAGGCACAAATATAGGCAAGGGAAGAGCTAAAGCGATGCTAAGTGAGACTTGATTCCTGCCCTCGTGGAGCTTATAAGCAATTCTGAGCATGAGGCATCTGGAAATATATGTCTGTAGTATTAATGGCTGAAGTTATGCTGAAGTTATGCCTGATACGAGTTTTCTCAACAGTGCATATATTACATCGTAAAGTATTTCAGAGACTTATGTACAACAACGTGTCTCATTTTGCTAAAGAAACAGCAAGTAAGAGAGTTTAAGGATGTTATATTTCAGATACTTCAGTGAAGTCTGTAATTCTTACGAATCCTCATGCTAATACTAATATAGCACGTGCACTGGTTCCAGGGTCACAGCTTGTCCTATGACAAGAGTCATTGCTCTCTGGAGCCCTGGAAGAGTCAAAACTACTTAGGAATGAAATTTAAAGATTTGGGTCATGAACACATGTGTACCAAATTATTGTTTCCATTAAGCTCTTTTCAAAGACTTTACTGTTAAATATAGAATCACTTGTTTAAATGTTGCAATTCTAGGAAGAGCTACTTTAATGAAATCACTGCTAATTAAAAACCATTGTTAAATTAAAATAAATCATGCAGTGTTTTAGTTGTTCTCTAGTTGAAAAGAAGGTTATGGAAACAAAATGATTTTGCTACACATTTGCCCACGATACAGTTTCTTTTGTCATAAAACACTAACTTCATGAGAGTGAATAAATTCATGAAAGCTACCAATAAATATTTGCGTTTGACAATGTCAGGCAGATTTACTGCATCCCATTCTCTTTAGAGAAGAGTAATATCTGAGGAATAGAAATTAACTCCATAAATCAGCCATTGGAGCAAGCCCCCTGCAGGCAGGCAGGGGCACTGCCTCTTCCCTCTTCTGTCACCAGGTTAGACCATCAGCGAACATCTCTCACTCTCTCATGGATATTGCAAATTCAAACAAAACAAAACACCATGCTAAATTTTGGTGCTTTTCTTATTTTTCCATAGAGGTATGCAAAGGCAGGGGGAAAACTCACCTAGTTGACAATATCTGACGATCAGTTACCTAAACTCTAATAATAAATCAAACTGTCAAGTCTTATTTTCTTCATCTAAGAGCAAGTGGTGTCCAGCATCTTAACACTGCCCAGATATTTACTGTCTGTACAATAATCAATGCCTATTTAAATATAATGAATCCTTAAAGCATCCCTGAGAGTTTAAAATGAATAGTATTGAATTTATTATATTATCAGGATAATTAAAGTTTAGTAGAAATCTATCTTAATCATTGTATGAAATTTTGAAAATATTTATGAGCAAAATTCTGTTACTTGAGATGCTACTTACAGAAATCAAATGGCAAATGTCTATACTATTTTAAACTCTCAAAGTATTCTAGAACACATATTGCAAGAGAGCTTCAATTTTCTGCCATACTTCCTGACCAATTCTTTAACAATTGTAATGGCTTTATTAGCTATTCAGTAAGTATTCCTTCGATTTACTCCTTATGTTAGCAAAATGAGCTGGTTCTCCTAACAACAGATCATTTAAGGCAAAAATGTCTCGTAAGCATGAAAACTGAAACTGTTTATGGATACAAAAAACACCTCCGTTAAAAACATCTTTAGGGCTTCCCTGGTGGCGCAGTGGTTGAGAGTACGCCTGCCGATGCAGGGGACGCGCGTTCGTGCCCCGGTGCGGGAAGATCCCACATGCCGCAGAACGGCTGGGCCCGTGAGCCATGGCCGCTGAGCCTATGCGTCCGGAGCCTGTGCTCCGCAACGGGAGAGGCCACAGCAGTGAGAAGCCCGCGTACCGCCAAAAAAAACACATGTTTAACTAATGAGATAAATGTGATATTCTATTTTCTAAGAGAGTACCTTGACCCAAAACAGCCTGGCCTACAAGCTACAAGCATTTTTATTGTAGAATAGCCAATGACCCTATGAAGCCACTGTTATTCTAGACCTTTTCTGAGAGAAATGGAGCAGTTAATATTGTTTAAGGAAATGGGAAGGGATAGAATTTTGAAGCTGGGTGACAGGGGCCTGGGGAGGAAAGTTCTGAAACTATGCTGCCCCCACCAAAATGACACTGAACAGTTTAGGTCTTATAAAGCGTCTATAGGAGGCATGGGCATATTACTCTACTTGAAACAAAGCCCTGGGTAGAATTAATACCTTCAATTTCTCCTGGTGGAATATTTTCAATTCCTCGGAGCAACGAGACACTTTCAATTCCACAAACTTCCACCTGGGAAATGAAACAGAACTTCCTGCAATGTTGTGGCTGTGAAATTTAAAAAAAAAAAAAAATACTCTCATGGAAAATTTTTCTCGCATCTCCATGCCATGCTTTAGGGCTCTAGATGCAACTAAACTTATCTTAAAAACTAAACAAACTGAAACAAAGACATCTCTTTGCCAACCCCTCATAAGCCTCTCAGTTGCATCCCGCAGGTCTGAGCCTCATCTTGACAATGATCCGTTACATAATGATCTCTATACTTTGACTATGACAACATGTGACTGCCTTACAAAAACACTTCTTAAAAGTACTCAAGTAAAAGTACTTGCTTTTAAGAGTCTAATCTTATTTTTGAAGTTGGCATAATTGTTCACTTAAAATAAGGAGATATTAACTTGAAGAGAGAGACTATACAGAGAATTATTTAGTACCATTTAGTCATGAACTTCTCTGCCTACAACTTCAGACAAATGCATCGCACCACTGCTCTGATGAAGAGCATCCACTGGGCACATCACACAAGAACTGAGGCCTAAGTCACTATGTCAAAGGTATAAATTATGGTCCAAAGACAGCTCCGGGCACTGCTGAGCTTGGAATTGCTTGCTGAGCAGCCATGTTGTTCCAAACAAACTCAATGCTTAAGAGGCTAAAGGGCAGTGGAGGCAATTATTGGAAGGAAATTTCTCACTAGGCCAGAAAGGAATAATTAAGCCTTTGCATGCTAAATCACATCACTGGGGTTAACAATGAAGTAATCAAGTGTAAATGGTGGCAAAGCCTATCTATAGGACTCATGAAAGGAAATTAAGGTTGTGGGTACTCTAAACTATTGTTGCTTAAATACCACAAAAATTAGTCCTGAAAACTTCATTCACTTATCCTCTCTTTATACAAATGTGTGTGCTTTTGGTGGGAGGCAAGAAATTGGTTAATCCAGCAATTAAGGCAAATATACTGAATCATCCGAAGTAAAACACCACTCAGTTACTAATTCACAGGCAGAGATCCAACACAATTCCCCACACTACTTAGACTGGACCAAGTGCTCAGTAATGAAGAAGACGCACATGGGATTTATTCAAATATATGGCTAAAAACATTTAAGTGATAAAACAAATGCACGCTTTATATATTACACTTTCTATGCCGCAGGGTGTAGAAGAGAATTCACACACACACACACACACACACACACACACACACACACACACAGCTAGGTGGGACGTGGGGAGACAAATTCGGGGAGAAACATGGAGGACACACACATCATCTCCAACAACTGCTCAGTAGCAGTTAAAACTGGTTTAGGAATTCCCCGGCGGTCCAGTGGTTAGGACTCTGTGCTTCCACTGCAGGGGGCACAGGCTCAATCCCTGGTTAGGGAACTAAGATCCGGCATGCTGTGCAGCGTGGCCAAAAAAAATTTAAAAATAAAAATAAAACTGGTTAAGCTCTAAAGGGAGCAAAATAATGTGGGCCTGACAGTTAAAAGGTCTAGATTCGACTTGGGCTTTGCAACCTCAGGTTATTATCTCACCTCAGAAACAGAGTTTCCTCGTCATATTTCAGGAGTGAGACCAAGAGTAAGATTTCTACTAAGATTCCTCAAGACTCTAAACTGATCTGGTGTAGTAGTTGTTGTTGTTGGAAATAATTTAAGACTCAGCAAAAGTTGCAAAAATGGTGCAGAGTTCTTATGCATCCTTCACCCAGCTTTCCCAATGGCAACATCTGACATGACCAGAATACATTAGCTAAACCAGGAAATTTACTTTGGTACAACATTATTATCTTAAACTACAGACCCTACTCAGATTCCACAACTTTTTATATGCACTCCTTTTTTTTTAAACCACACGTACGAATTCATATGATCACCACTGCAGTCAGGATAAGGAACTGCTCCCTCACCACAAAAAAAACAAAAACATGGGCATATTACTCTACTTGAAACAAAGCCCTGGATAGAATGAATACTTTCAATTCCTCCTGGCAGAGTATTTTCAATTCCTTGCAGAAAATAGACACTTTCAATTCCACAAACTTGGAAAATGAAATAGAACCTCCCATAATGTTGTGTTTGTGAAATAAAAAAATACTCTCAAGGAAAACTCTGCTCTCACCTCTATTCCTCGCTTTAGGGCGCTAGGTGCAACTACAACTTTGTCAAAAACTAAACGAAATAAAACAGACTTTTCTTTGCCATCACTGCCCCATCACTCCCTCCTGCTACCTCTTTAGAGTCTCACTGTCCTCCTATCTCTAACCCTAGCAACCACTAACCTGTTCTCCATCACTACAATTTTGTCATGTCTGGAGTGTTTTAATGGAATCACCAGCATATGTAACCTCTTGAGACTGGCTTTTTCACCCAGCGTAATACCCTTGAGAGTTATCCATGCTGCTGCACGTATCAATAGTTGGTTATCTTACTGCTGTGTAGCAGGCCACTGTACTGATATAGTTTATTATGGCATGTGGATTTTCAACTTTTTATGTTTTAACTAAATTATAATTATGGGATGGGGAGGAACTTTTAAAACCTTGCTTTGCCATTGCTTAAGATGGGTTCATACTCCAAGAGATACTGATTCTCTTAATTGGTGATTACCTTAATCACTCCAAGATTCAAGGCTTCCCTGACAACCCTACTTAAATAGTGAGCCCCCTTCATCCTGCTTTATTTTTCTCGACAGTACTTAGTATTACCTGATCTTATATGTTTATTGTATTTATTATTTTACTGTCTACCACCACCTCTACTGCACCCCATGCCAGGTAAGTTACATGAGGGCAGGGACGCTGTCAGATATCATCAGATGGGACTTCCCTGGTGGCACAGTTGTTGAGAATCTGCCTGTCAAAGTAGGGAACAGGGGTTTGATCCGTGGTCCGGGAAGATCCCACATTCCTTGGAGCAACTAAGCCCGTTCACCACAACTACTGAGCTTGCACTCTAGAGCCTGAGAGCCACAACTACTGAGCCCGTGTGCCACAACAACTGAAAGCCCACACCCTAGAGCCCGTGCTCCGCAACAAGAGAAGCTACCGCAATAAGAAGGCTGTGCACCACAACGAAGAGTAGCCCCCGCTTGCCACAACTAGAGAGAAAAGCCCGCACACAGCAACAAAGACCCAACACAGCCCCCCAAATTAATTAATTAATTTAATTATTTTTAAAAAAGATATCATCAGTTATCTGTGTCCCCCCAGCACCAAGAACAGTTCTTAATACTTAATAAATGTGTTGAACAAATTAACTTTTAAAATAATGACTTATTATCTCAATAAGTATTACTTGAGAGTTGAAAGATTACTGAGTCCATGAACCATTATACCAATATTAATAGCTCTCAGAAAATAGCTTGAACTGATAAAATTATTTGCACAAAACCTTTTTATTCACCTCTACAAATTAACTACCTCCTATTATACAATTTCATTAAAGTACTGGGTCCTGAAAGACTGGACAATAGACAAGGAAGAAGTATAGGAAATCTTACCATCTGACAAGCATAAGCCATAAGCAACACGAGTCAAAAGTCTCATTAAATATTAAAGGTTTACATAATCAAAGAAAGGACCGTCTACTCTGATAATGTGCTTCCTCCTGTTTTGTTTTGTCAACATACTCTGGAGGGCTACCAATGGTGCTGGGCAACTCATACAACTAAATGTAACTGGATTTCTTCCATGTTAAATGGAGAATGTGAGCCAGATCAACTGTCTTCTACCAGTTCTTAAAAGAAGTGAACTTTTAAGAAAGGAAAGCAAGTCAGAAAAATATTAGCAAAATTTTGGTTATGATTTATGTAGTTGAAATGCTGAACAAATAATAAATAGATATCAGGTCTCTAAACATGTACCTGTAAATATATGTATGTATATTTAAATATACATATGTATGTATTTATATATTTATTGGGGACATATGTATGTAAATATAGCCTCTTTGGTGCATGGTCCATACCACACACAAAACTTTTGGTACCACTGCACCAGAGACCTTTAAGATTTAGAAGGGTCCAAATCTACATTCTAAGGAGCTGAGAACACTTCAAGCAGAGCACAGACAGATTTAACCTCTCCAAAACTAATTCCTCATCTATAAAACAAGCAGTTCATGATATCCACCAGACACAAGATAGATAAACACCTGAATCTAGGAAGAGCACTAAAGGACACTGTCATACAACCCACTCAACCAAGGAACCTTGGTCTGAAAAAACAAGATCCAACACCCCATCCACAAAACCTCATTTATTACCTGTGTGCCCTCACACCCTGGGGTTTCTCCATCTCTAAAGTGGAGAATAAAAGCATGTGCTTTAGAGGGCTGATGGGAGTATTACATAGATAATGCATGCAAAGGCACTTCACCTAGTACCTGGTACTCAGTGACATTTATGATTTTTAGCATCTATGTTCATAACAAGATGAGGATGATGGTATCTGAACGGCAAGACAGACCATGAAGAGGCTCTTCATGACAAAGAATGCAACTTAAGTGAAATAAAACAGCAAAATGCTTCCAGAAGAAGACAACCTGTAGAGTTACCAGGTAAATGACTCTCCATGATGGGACTGGCACATTCAAAATCAAAACTGTGGTCACAGATTCGGTCATGAACAGCCCTGCTGCTAAAGGAAAGAGCACATAGATTGAAACAGGAACCCATCCAGTCTGTAAAATATTAACAGCTTAATAAACATCAGCTCACCATCCAAAAACACAGTATTCAAGTCAACTGAAGAGTACCAGCTAAATTAATACCAAGTTGACTCCATGAAATGCCTTGGGGGGAAAAAAAGGCTCATGGGTGATTCACTTTTATGCTGACTTCCCTATAAAAACATCTTCAACAAGAGAGGCAGGAAATTCCAGTGAGTGAAAGGGGGCAACTATATGGAAACCATCATACTGCACACTTTGCTTTTTAATTTACTTCAGTGTTTTAGTTTAAAGAAGCACATTCAGAAATTTGCTCCTTAAGAAACAAAAAGTGAGTATGCTAACGGATCTGATCCTCATACACCACCAACCGAATTCCAGAAAAGAAAAAGCAAGCTAAAAGGCACACAACTGATATTTACTTTCCTGACACAGAAAAACACTATTAACGTAGAAAATGATGTGAAAGCTTTCAAGGAGATCAAGTCATAGAGACCTTTTAAAAAATTCTGCTAGAAATAAAAGATAACTTAATTTTACCCAGTAAATTGATTTTTGAACGTAAGTTACTCCTAAATCAAGGCACAGCACCCCACTGTATGTACACGTGTATTGATACACGTGTATGCTTTTTCGGGATGCTTTATTTTCAGTTCTGATTTTTTTCCCTGTAGTAACCTGTCGCTTCTCACCATTTCATTTGTCACTTTAACCTTATCCTCTTCTGAAACTGTCAGCTCTCCATGCTAACTACAGAATGGACAAATACCGAACACCAACTACCACCCACTAACTGGGATGTCATCACAAGTTACCTAACCCTTTCCAATCTTTGTTTGCTTAGCTGTAAAATGGAAACCATGCCATGTGTAACATGCCAAACACACAAGTAGGCCTAGCAATTCCTCACCAAATTTCCATTTTTTTGAATCAGACTTTCCAAACACAAACACACTAACAATTCAAAGCTTTTTCACTGTCAGCAAAACGCTCCACATTGGTATCACTTCTACACGAGTCCTTCAGGCATCATGGTTAACTGCCAGGTATCAAAAAGAAGGCTGGGGCTTCCCTGGTGGCGCAGTGGTTGAGAGTCCGCCTGCCGATGCAGGGGACACGGGTTCGTGTCCCGGTCCGGGAGGATCCCACATGCCGCGGAGCGGCTGGGCCCGTGAGCCATGGCCGCTGAGCCTGCGCGTCTGGAGCCTGTGCTCCGCAACAGGAGAGGCCACAGCAGTGAGAGGCCCGCGTACCGCAAAAAAAAAAAAAAAGAAATATTACATACTGACCTACACAACAACATGGTAGAATCTCAAAAGCATTATGATAAGTAAAAGAAGCTAGGCACAGGACTAAAGTCTGTTACTTTCCATTTATGGGACATTCTGCTAAATGGAAAACAATATAAGAGACCCAAGGTAGAACACAGATCATCAGTTGCCAGGGACCAAGGGTGGGGAGAGAGGATGACTACAAAGGGCACAGGTGGGAGTGATGGAAATGTTCTAGATCTCGACAATGGTGGTGGTTAAACTCCTATACACATTTCAAAACTGTACACTTAAAAGGGTGAATTTTTAAGATTGAGAGGTTTAAGGGAGTTCTCCCTATGAATCAGTAGTTATAAAGGTCAGTTAAGTAGTCAAAGAAGGAAGATGGAGCATTGGAGATTATACGAGTTATTTTAGAAGACACATATGGAGTCACTAACAGGAAGTGAGGGGCTCAAATAGGCTCATTCGTGAACAACTGTATAACCAAAACTTTTTAAAATGTAACTGTACAAATTTAAAGGAAATCTACCTATAATCAAGAACTACAAAAGGAGTTACTCTTATAAGAAAACGTGAGAGGCAGTAATGTCTATTAGCATGTTGTTTTACAGCTAATGTTCAGTAATGATACCAAGAACCATCAGAAATACCTTCTAGATGAGATGCATATACACATTTAAATATTTGGCTATATCTGGGACAAAACAGGAGCTCACCTCCTTTTCAAGCAATCATCTACTCCTGTCAAAACCAGCCCGCATGTCTAAGAAACAACAGAACTAGAAATTCAGGCTAGGGTAACTTAAGGGTTGGAAAGGACCCTGATGAAATGTATGTCATTATTTCCTCCGCCAAAGTCATGAATCTTCTTATCTTTGGTGTCATAGGGTTGTTTTTTTTTTTCCTTCTCCTTCTGGAATGCCACCTCAGCCAGGGTGGTGCCAAGGGCAAATTCCTTTAATGCAGAAAAAGACCTGAAGAAAAACAGCAGTTGATTTACCCCTCTGTTCCACGTTCTTGGCCCTCTCCTGCCACACCTGCTGACAAGCCTCCACACTGTGGATTCAGATGCCACAAAGCAAAGCCGTTAATGCTAGCTGAACTGAAACCAAGTCCCCAGTAGAAGCTGGTGCTACGCAACAGAAGCCTTAAAGGTCAGTGTGGCAGGGCTTGGCTAGCATGAGAATGATCAACTGACCTCCTTCTGCAGACTGAAAGGAAGATAAACATAAAGGCAGACAGTCCTAAAGGTATGTTTTATCGGGAATCAAGCATCCTTGTCCCCAACTTGTGTATCCATCAAACACATGCCACATATCAAACTTGGGAGCACAGCCTCGAAACGTCCTGCATACACACACACACACACACACACACAAATTCCCTTTGGTGAAATAACTGATCAAGCAGGAAACCCCACCATGGAAGCAGGTCATACAAACTTAATTCAAATTGATATTAGAAACTGGCTTATCCAAAACACGAGATTTCCTTTCCACAGAATGTAATAGGGCTTTGGAAAACACAGTCTGATTGCTAACAGCAGGGCCTGTGGTTAGCACACAAACTTGCCAACCTACCATGAAGGATGAAGCCTTCTGCTGCATGCCCTCACAACCCCAGACTGTTTGCAAAGGGCAGGAATGAAATATTCCATATGTTTTCTTTGTCAGTGACATGGCTATTGAAAGCAAGGCCATGGTAGTCTCCCTGCTGAGGGACTGGGTCAAGCTATTCATGTGTAACCAGGCAGATGTCAAGATGGTAATGGGAAAAACATCTCAAACATTTTTTTTTTTTTTTTTTTAAGAAAGAGACCCAGGGTAGAAAATGCACAACTGTATCTGAAACACCCATCAATCTAAATAGGTCCTGAGCACTCTTGCATGTTAGCTGCTACTCTGAATTTACAATTCATTTTCAAATCAGAGCTGAATCAAAACCCAGAAAAGTTTTCAAGCGTTCTGAGAAAGATTTAACTGTGCTTACCAAGAATGTCACATAACTTTTGAGAAATATGAAAGATTTTAAAGAAAGGATTTTAGTTCTAAAGTTACTTCAAGGATAATAAGCTTTTCTTTATCCACAAAACACAAGCATTGGTCTCAAATGTAAAGAAAATACACAGGTATCCAATAACCAGTATAATATCATTTTCAAAGTACTTGAAACAAAAAGTTCTCCCATAATCTGCATATTGCTAGAAACAAGGTGATATGAAGAAACAAGAACTCAGCTAAACTGTCAAACCTGAGCTAATCTTATCCATCCCCAACATGGAAAGCGATGAGAAACCGTTGGGCACTCACTGGCATGAGGCTTCTTAAAGAGTTAAGCGTTGTCTCATGAAAATCCTCAGTGTTCCAAAGTCTGGAAGTAGAAAATTATTATCTAAAGATCACACTGACACTGTCTAAGGTCACGTGCCCGTTTGCTGTGAGGAGAAACAATGCGTTCCCCTATTAGGGAAGCGTCCTTCAACTTGACCAGCCATCTCAGGGAAGCAATGCCCAGTCAGAGACCAAGGCAAGAAAGCATGATTTCCTCCAAGCTCTCTCCTCTAGAGAAACTGTAACTCCCCACCACTAGGCTTTCTTGTTAGAAAGGGAGTAGCACCACCTGTAAGAAGGAATCTTGATAAAAACATATGCATTACTCTTTCTCCACCAGGATCTTTATGGTTTTCTGAATGAAAAGTCTACCAGATGAAGAGCCTTTTTTCCATTAGCACAAGGGCTCACTGTGAAGTCTCCAAAAGGCTATAAACCTGATATACATTCAAAGAACCAGAGAAAAAGAGTTTAGAATTTTAAATCTAAGTGACTTAAAGGGATAACACACATAGACAATTGCTTAGTCGCTCCCCAAAGAAATGAAAACATAATGTAATGGGTCCTTGCCACCACTCAAACAGGTCATGCTAAAGTTTCCTACATGTGACCCTTAAAGATAAAGTCAAGTGACCTCTTCTTGCAGATGGAAAAGACAATGTCCAAAGGGATTAAGTGATACCTTCAAGCGCACAGATTTAGGACCTCAGGGGTCTTGATTCCTTGGGCCACACTCTCAAAAATAAAACAACTTCTGAAGTCCTGTTCATAAAAATAGGTACATAAAAAGAAGACTGGAGAGTAGATAGTGACATAAAAAGCTGGATTATGCGACCACGGACTCAAAATGACCTTGGAGAGAACAGAAGGCCAACAACAAAAAATTTTCATTCTTACAAAGTTAAGAAAACATTAAGATTTTAAGACAAACCCCACTAATCAAATGAGATGAACTAGCAGTAGCACAGAATGGATGAAAACTGGGATTATGATAAACTGCTAAGTATCAGTTAGTAAATCCATGTGTAATCTTTTAAAACATGATACTAAAATGTTAAATGCATTGAATACTCCTTTCTTAACTCTGATCAAATTGTATGAGAATTCTGTACATGCTTGATGTGAGATAAGGAGAGCCTGAAGAGGACCCAAGGGGCAATGATCAGATTCGGAAAATGCAAAAGCTGGATTTAGCGCCTAAAACAGAGAAGCGTGTGAACAGTCTTCAAGAACATTAAGGAACCTAAAGGTTAATCAACAGTATTTGCCTTCTCTCCCCTCACCTCCATAGGAGTTGCTAGACTTCGGGATAGAGTTCCTAAGGTGTCAGTAAGGTATTCAAGACAGAGAACAGTGTTGATTCTCTGGAGATTCTCAGGCAAAAAAAGAAGCACCCTGAGATGGCTTCCACACACAGGAAGGGTGACAACGTAGATCGCAGTGGTGGCAACCACAGGTCTCCTCTCTCCTGAGAAAATCTAGTCTGCCAAGCCCTTCTTGTATTATCCATACTAGTCGTATATTTTCTCTAAGGGCCTCTTAGCATGAAGCTTACCCTGTAGGGAAATGGGAAAAAGCAGAAGTTAAACAGCATCATAGCCCAGTCCCCAGAGTTTTAGAGAGAAGACTGCCAACTCGGAAGCATACCTCCTACCCTGCACTTCCCAACAAGAAACGTGAATAAGAGTGAGATTTCTAATGGCCATCTATCTACCTCCCTAGGAAAACAGCTCTAATCAAGCTCTTCAGGGGAGCCTGGAGGTCACCACTTGCATTCAGTTATGCTGCGGCTTGTACTGAGAGCTCCACATGGGCAGTCAGAGCCCGGGCGGAGTGGGCAAGTGGGATCCCAAGCAATCCTAGGTGCATTCCTCAGCCATGCTTCCCACAGAGCCAAGGGAAAGGCGCCATCTCCCTGCCAAAGTTAGGTCACTCTACTCGGGAGGGGAAATTCCCCCAGAGAAAACTTTCAAAATGTACAGGGAACAGGGAAAATCTAACTCATGATTTTTCTGGATACCACGCTCTGAAATCTGATTCGAAGAGCAAAAATATTCTGTTGCCAGTGTGCACTGAGATTTTCATTCTTTTAATGGTCAATTTTGTATTTAAAACTTTGTTTAAAAAAAGGGGGGGCTGCATTCTCCTAGTGTAAAAATAGAGGGGGGAAAAAAACTAGCTCAAGGGGCTTACATAACTTTTTACTTATCTTGACTCGGAATACTTAAATACAAATGAAATATGAAGGATAAAGGGTCATTAGATATCCCGTAATATATTAAATATGCTTTCCCCACACATGTTTTCTCACTAGCACAGACAACAGACCAGCCCGGGATCTAAACGTATACCCAGTCTTGGCCCAGCTGCCTCCCAAAATATCTATGGTTTACATTTCCTTACAAGGATATTCTTATATTCTTAATGGGCCAACGTGTTGCCACAGAGGCTTGGTTCAGTGCTTTTCCCATAAGATCTTTCATTACAGAAAAGCTAAGAGAACTACCAAAATATGTATTTTTTAAATGTTCATTTCTGAAGCCTACACTCTTAGATGGGCATTCCTGAACCCCAATCACTTGCATCTAAAATAAGAGATGCAAAATGCAAAATGACAATTCTTGCTGTAGACTTACTGCAGGGGCAGAGGGGGACCTGGCTGGCATGCTTTTTTGACTATTAAAATATGTAACAGTATCAAAACGTGCTTTAGAGACTAAAAACAACCACCCATTCAGAGTTTTAACTGCCTGTACATGACACAGAATATTTCTATATTTCTACAAATATATATATATTTGTATATTTCTATACAAAGTTTAATAACAAATATTTGTCTATGGGTGGGTGAATCCAGAGTATACTACTACATAATTACATCTTGCCATTTAAAGGGGGTACTTGAGTAGTAACTTGCTCAAGTCTTTAGAAAGTTGAGATGTTACTAAATGTATATGAACTATAAAATCATTTCTAAACTCAGTTTTGTACTCACCCAATTTCAGACAATAGAGCCGATACCCGGCCTACAGTTTGTTCACCAAGTGTTGAGACACAAAAGAAATGTCTAGAAAGGCAGACAAATTAGTCATTGTGTAAGAGTACTGATTTGCTAAATGCCCTAGGTTTTTTCCTTCACTGACAGAATTTAAAACTAAAGCATTTTATTATCCTCAACGAATCTTTCGAAAAACTATACTTCACTGAACAAAATTGGGGACAAAGTTATCCATGTCCTTGTATATACAGGAAAACAAGCTTTGGGCATTGCCCAAAACTTGAAGGCTTCAGGAGGCAATTAAAGAGCAATCTAGATAATACATTTCTAAAGACAAAACCATGAACTCTCATTTAAAAATAATTAAAAGCAAAGCTGTCTGATCAAGTTACATTAGTTACGTTTCTCAGAGTTTAAGGCACATTGGGCAGGGTTTAACCTGTAACCCAGGTATACTGATAAATATTGTGCTTTTATGGAAACTTCTATCTTTTTTATAGAGAAAAAGTGGGAAACGGTCTTAGAAAAATTTCAATGAGTCACTAAAGGATTCTTACAACTTCACTTGCTTGATAGTCTACACAGATTCAGAGAGATTCAAAGCAATGAGAGCCATTAGTCACCAATATGCATTATTTCCTGACAAGAAAAATGGAAATAAAAGGATAAGCACAACCAAGGAGACCAAAAACCAAAATCCAAACTTGCAGGCTGTCAGTGCTTTCCGCCATTATAAAGATGACTAAAATAAGAATTTGAGAGATAACCTGACAGAGGCCAAGAAAACGCCCAAACTTGCCTGGATCCACCTACTAGTACAGAACTTTGATCTTCCCTAAGAGATTAAGTTGTCAAATGTTACCTTACGATTCACGTAAGAACCAAGTGCCTGGACATTAAATGCTTGTGATACCATAACTGTCATTAGCATTTAGCTGGACTGAAAATCATAAAATATTAGTGGTTACCACAAGCCTTCAGGAGGCTCGAATGAGAATCACTGGTTTAAATCCTGGGTAGAGCTCAGACCACACCCAGCACATTGTTGCCTTCTGAGGCAGGTTCCCCATGCATACATTCCAGTAGAGGTGGACAATTGGGGAAGTTTCCTGGGTCAGGGAGGGATTTCAGGATTGAGACACCTACACTATACTTAACACAACACAGAGGATGGGACAAACGTATGGGGAAAAAAATCGAATTAAATAGAAAGAAAACTTTTGGCAGTAAGACTTGTTTACTTCCTTGTTCTCAGGTGAAGAAGCCAAGGCCCTGAAGGGTTAAGTGTGTCACCACCTCAAGGTCACTCGTGTGATTTATTGACAGATCTGGAAACCAGCCCTCCATATTCCCAGCAGAATGCTGTTTCTTCTCTTGTTTAAAGAGAACCCAGCAGTTCACTAGTTTGTAAAATAAACGACCTGTACCTAAAGATGTTCATATATTGGCCTTGTTTAGAACAAAGTTCCCTGGTATATAACACAAATACTTCTCTAGAAAGACACACCGCAGAAAATAAGCTAACAGTGAAATTTACAGACAGTAACTTAGACATCAAAATATCAAAACTCGACCATCAAAAAAGGTATAAACATTTAGCCACTGATTACTGACCTGCCAGGGAATACAACTGACACTGGAGGAAATAAGAAAATACTTTCAAATAATACTATTAAAAGAAAGGTGCTTGGAGTCGTGAAAAAAAGTATACCTTAGGGAAGAATCTGAGATGATGCTTCCCAAAGAAGAAAAAGCAACAGATTATTTTTTAAAATCCTTCAAAGCCCCTCAGGTAACCATCAGTTCTATATAGAAAGCTTGCTAACCTGCCCGTGTACAAGATACACACACCGTGAAGGCTGCAGAGATTATGACTAATTATATGGAAGTGAGGACGTTGAGTAACTTTTTGTACAGTATCCAAATTACTGAAACAGAGTGATTTTAGTTTCCAAGTGTGAAGCCATACCAACAGGAAACAAGCGGGGCTATTCTACCCCAGCAAAGCGCCTTAGCTAGTCATGCATTCTGTAACAAGTCTCCATGGCAAATTTCCTAACACACACTTCTAAACACAAAGAACTCCTCCTCCAAGTGAGTGGCAATAAATAGGCTTGTGCAACTTCAACTAGATGGATATTCAGATACTTCTGGGATCTTTTCACGAGAGTAGTCGATCGCTATCGTCACCTTGCCATCCTAAAACTGTGTAAGAATTATAAATCATAGAATGTCTGGAAGCTACAAGCAGCCTTACATAGAATCTAGTGAATCCAATGACTTCATTTTCCAAATGAAGAAACTGTCACCAAAAAAAAAAAAAGAAAAAGGTAGAATGACTCGCCCAAGGCCACACAATTACTCAGGGGCATGGTGAGGGCTCAGACCTACCACCCTCTCCACAAAGCCACAGAAACAGCCTTTATAATCCTAAAACTATGCACCAGACATAACCTAGCATGCGGAAATTTGTAACCCCCGTCTACAAGTCTCAAATTTTGTGACAGTAACACACAAGCCAGAGGACACACGTTCACTATCCCCTCCCCACCACCACCATGACTTCACCTCTTTCTCTCTCAATCAAGAATCTTGGAATGCAGGTGATTAAGAGGGACCTTATTAGCTCTAATGGGGAATAAACTTGAACCCTTCTGATTAAAAATACACTTCAGAATTTTAATACTAGTCGGAGTACTTCCTTTAAAACACCTCAGGGTGAAATGTGACAAGCCAGTGCACTGTGACACAGGATCAGGAACTGCCGCTGCAAAATATAAATAAGCACTACAGGTGCAGCAAACTCTGTGAACACGGGAATCCCATCAACAACACTGAGGATTACATCTGACTCTGCCCCCAGACTCAGATAAAGCAGCTTTCAGCAGGAAATAGACACTGTTAGGCTGAACAAGTTTAAACGAGCCTAAAGGAGAAAAAGCAGGTATCCTCTCTCTGGGTTCTCAGATCTGGACAAAAAGCTAAATGCTGAGAATGCGGAGTTTGGCAATCCCGCGTGGGAATGAGGGCTGAATTCCAAGCCCCAATCCTGCCCCTCAGTGTGGCCTTAAGTCCTTATTTATTCACTGAAGCATTAAGCGCTTCCTTTGTACCGGACTCTGGACTCCAAGTTGAGTAAAATAAAATCCCTGCTCTGTCAACGAGGAGTCCCCATGTGGGATGTGTACATACCTGAGTGAGGTGAAGGTAAGACACCATTGAGGAATGACAAGAAAATAACTTCGATTAATAATTAGTCTCATCTTTTTGACTTCTATTTTTGTGATTATCATTTTATGTATAACTAAACAGGCCTTGGTGCCCATGCTCCAGAAATTAGACATCAGTGGATCAAAGTTTGGGAACCATGGATCTAGTTCCTTGGTGTGTACCTGTGTTCCACCAAAGCTGTGATGGGACAGCAAATCAGAAGTACTAGCAAAGAGACCTTGGGTGATTCCAAGGTGTCTTATAAGATCAACTGGAGTGGGCAGATCACAACACCCGCCCCTCTTCAACATGGCTTGAGATCACTGGTTTCCCAAAATGCAAATATACTGCCCTTGAAAGGCCCTTTACAAGGGCTCGTCATTATAACATATACTTTTATTTATTTATTTATTTATTTATTTGCGGTACGCGGGCCTGTCACTGCTGTAGCCTCTCCCGTTTCGGAGCACAGGCTCCGGACGTGCAGGCTCAGCGGCCATGGCTCACGGGCCCAGCCGCTCCGCGGCATGTGGCATCTTCCCGGACCAGGGCACGAACCCGTGTCCCCTGCATCGGCAGGCGGACTCTCAACCACTGCGCCACCAGGGAAGCCCTATAACATATACTTTTAAGGGTGAAATGAAGAGTGTTCAAGTGAAATAAGGAGTTATCAGGAGGTACAACTACTCTACAGGTCACGAAGGGAAAAAGAAAATATAACACATTTGCCCACCACCACAGCTCAGAAAGTGCTATGATGATGCTAGTTTAGGCAATCTGATCTGGACTGGTGCCAATTATTTATCTGTTTCCCAAGCCACGAACAGTCACTTATGTAAGGCTCAAGGTTGAGAATATAGCATTTCACTACCTTTGGTGAATTCTAAAGAAAGATGCCTGATGCTCTATAGCAAGGAGCGTGCTCTCATAAAAATAAAAATTTCTTTGTGGTTTTTAGGTACTAATGTAAAACAGCCCTCTTCCTTATAGGGCAAGTCTACGCATTAAAACTCAAGGAATCTGCTAAACAAGGTCTTTTCAACTGGTCTAAAAGTATGCTTTTCTCTCTTGGACCTGAAAGAGGTTTCAGGGAAAGCCACCTCTCCTGAATGAATTCCCTAAAAGTATGAAGAGGTCTTGGGGAAAAAAAACAGCCCCTTCCCCTCTACCCAGTCTTCCTTCCCTTACTTCTCCCCACTCCCACACAAACTTTCCCACGTAGGGTACCTTTGTGGGCAAATTGCTCGTCACTGCAAAGTTAACTTTTTTTTACTGAAAAGTTAAATTTCACCATATTGAAGGAAAATGACTTCAAATGTGTAACTAAAACCTGAGACAAGGGGAAAAAAAAAAGAGAAGGGGGCTGGCGGCCAAAGAATGAGACAGGTTCCAAGTGGCCACAAGACTCAAAAAAACCCCACTGGCAGAGGGCAAATAGAACACCTCCCACCAGCCACCTGGAAACAGCACCGCTCTGGCCTGCACAGAAAGGATCTCTTCACGGGGTCTGTTATTCCTTTCACACTGTCTATTTCTAAGAGGTCCCTCTCAGCAGCTGTAAGGTAAAAGGAAATTCCCTTTACCCAAGGCCTCTCAGAATCCCTTCCTCTCTCAAACAGTTCTTTCACTGCCCTTGATTTAATCTGGCCGCACAGCACAGCAAGGCAGGACAGGAGTATACACCAAACCCTGCACGCAGTTACCCTATTCTTTCTCTACTGGTGCCATCTGCCAACACCACAGCCAACACCTATTTCAGAGTCTTCGTTTCTAAAGCGAATGTCTAAAGCTCTCCGTCCCCGTTTGTGGAGGGGGGTTTTGGAAGTCAGAACCATCTGAGTGACTTTCCCAACCTCAGGCAGCTCAAAAGAAAAGTTCTACTGGTTAAGGAACAGCAGAAAACTGCTCCCTTTTGGGACAGGCAGAGCTTATGCTCTGGAACTTTCATTTTCCTCCAATATCCTGTACTTCAGGTCAGCATTCCTTCTTTAAAAGGCCTTGCTGGGTAAAAGTATTTCACCCAGAGAAACCTGCAATTTCCCCCCCTCCCTTCTCCGTTGTTTTCGCCCGGTTTCCCTGCGAGCTCCAGAACCCCAGGCGTTTGCTGGTGAGTCCGGAGTGGAACTGGACTGAGGTGCCAGGTCGCTCCCACCCCTGCCCCCCGCCCCGGACAGGGCCAAATGGGAAGGCCATTCGCCCCGACTGCGGTACAGGTGTTTTCTTCTCCCCACATGCTGGAACCCAGGAGGCTCCAGGTGCTTCCCCACGAAAATTGCCTCGGTCTCAGATTCAGGCCAAGTTCTAGCCGCCCTCACCCCTGCCGCCTGCAAAACTCTTGCCAGCTGAGCAGGGGCCCGCGGGAGAAGAGAAAGTCGCGTGAAAAGGCTGCCAGGGGCAAGTGTTTCCAGATTCCTCCTTCCTCCTCGGCCCCACATGCACTTGGGAGTTGGGGGAGGGTGGTGGTGATCGTGCCCGAAAAGTCTGGGAAAAAGAGCTACACGGGTCTCGGACCCGGACTGGCAAAGCTTGTGAAGCTCGCGGCGCTGGAGCGGGTGCCAAGGAGGTGACGGCGCCCCCCTCCTCGGGACACTGGGGATGGAGTGGGATCTGCCACTGGCTCCGCCCCCCGGAACCCCCTCCGGCGCCCCCTCCGCCCGCACTCACAGCGCTTGGGTGAAGGCGCTGAGCCCCTCGGGCACGGCCGTCAGCCCCTTCCCGGAGCAGTCCACCCGACGGTCGCCGTCGCAGCTGCAGGGCGCCGCGCAGAGAGGCGGCGCCGCGCCGCTGGGCTCGGCCGAGCCGCGCAGCCCCAGGGCGAGGAAGCAGAGCAGCCCCAGCGGGCCCGGCATTGCTGCGGCCGCCTCCAGCGCCGGCCTCTCCCGCGGCGCCGCGCCTTCGGCGCGCCTCTGGCGCCCTCCGACGCCCCCCGCCGCCCTGGGCTGCAGGCCTGCGGGCTGGGCCGGGGGCTCTCCTCTCTCTGCAGTCGCGGGGGCTCGGCCCCTTCAACAGTCCGCGGCAGCAGCAGCGCAGGGACGCGGCGCTCCGGAGTTTCGCCCTACCCGCTGCTCCATGGAAGCGCAGAGGCAGCCCCGTTCCTCCAGCGGCTCAGGCCAGCCGGCCGGGCCGGGCGCAGCTGCAGGGGCCGCGCTCTGCCATCGCACCCGCCTCCCGGTCCCCGGCCTCCCGCCGCAGCCGCTCTTCAAGGTTGCGGAGCGCAGCCTTCAGCCATGCCGGCCCCTCGCCACAGTCCCCCGCCCGGCTCTCGCACAAACACCCGGGCTCTTTCTCGCTCTCTCGCAGCCGCAGCTCAATCTCCTCCCGTCCTTTTCCCTTCTAGGGTTGCATGCTCGGGTTCCCAAGCCCCCAGCCGCTGGGTTATGCAAATCACTTAGGTACATGCAAAACTAACCCGTCTCCTGGAGCGCCATTGGCCGGGGGAGGTCTCGAGCTCATTACTATGCAAAGAGAGGAGCCGCCATTGGCTGAGAGAGGGACCAGAGGGGCGTGGTAATCGGGCGTGAGTGACAAGGTGGTGGTGATGGTGGTGGTTCGCGGCAAAAATCCCTGCCTTGGCTCGATTTGCGTGGCAGGTTGTGGATCGAAGGTGGAAGCACCCGAAGACTTAGAATCTGGGTTTTCCCTCCCCCACTCGTCGTCTTCTCTCTGCAGAAATTGGATCTCCTTAATTGGATGACCTGAAAAGTAGAACTTGCCTCCAGCATTCAGTTAAGTTTCAAATGACTCTCCACTGTTCCAAATGGCGAGGACTTTGGGAGCTGTGCAAATGGAAGAAAGATTTTGAAGAGGAGAGAAAAGGTTTCTCTTAATCTGACATAAATATTTGAGTTTTAGCTATATACTAAATTAAAACTGTGTACCCCCCATCCCCCAAGCGCCTCTCACTTCAACTGACATCTTTATACCTACCTTGATATGCACTTGATAGCTAAGTCTTAGCAATTAGCCATCCAGAGTTTTGGTGACCGCAACTCAGATCGCTTTCTCATCTACTTTAAAATCCTAGAACACAGGAATCTTGTTAGGGTCAAAGGAGGTGATGTTTCTGAACACTGGGCAATTTCTCCAGACAGCTTTTGCTGTCATTTGAGTTCTAGGTAACTACCCTTGAGAAGCCAGCAGCAACTTTAGTGTTAGGTAATTATCAGCATTCCTTCCTCTTCTGGACTTTTGTGGCTTAATAGACCCCACGTTATTGTTATCATTGTTTGTACCAAATACTGCTTTATGGGCACCTCCTTTCTTGCTTTCCACTGTGCCTTTGGGTTATTTTACTCTATTTTGAAGACATTGCCATGAATACTTTAAGTTAAGGCAGGCTGGGTTAAAAATGTCACTGTCATCAAGTTGATTACTCATGTCATGTAAGTAAAATTAAAGAAAATGGAAATAAGTTGATGCAGACCCAAGGAGTTTAAAATGAAAATTTTCCATCATATTTACATTCAGGAGTTTATTTTAAAAATAATGCCCAGTTGGGCACATGACTAACATACAATAAATTTATCCACATGCTTGAGAGTCAAATAAATACAGATATGCCTTGACTTTAAGTTTTAGGAATGATCTATTTCCTCTAATTGTAGGTTCGAAAGAGAAATTAAAGGTAGGTGGACAACCCTACCTTTTATAGATAAGAAATCTGAAGCTTGCAGATGCTGTGCTCTGCCCAAGATCATCACAGAACAACTCCTGGGCTCCTGGCTCCTGGCAACTCCTGTTGCCCTTGGAGGCTTCCCTAAATTGGTTTCCATTGTCTAAATCATTTCCATTATTTTCTAGCAACTCTCATGAGCAAGTGAAGAGAAAATTGTTAATTTCATTTCTTTATTTGATTCCTTTAATGTCTCTCTTTCGTAACAACACTGGAAGATGACAGAATTTCTCTTGCCAAGGTATCACTATCTTCTGCTGTTTTTTTATAACAATTATATATTATACTGATTGACTTTAACTTGTCCAAATAATTCATTTCCTTTCTTTTAAAGTAGTGGTTTTTAAACTTTAGTTAGCATAAGAATCACACGCAAAGCTTGATTAAAACTGCAAAGTGTCTTAAAAGCCTTAGAGCCTCGAAATCAGCATTTTGATACATGTCAAGTGAAAGTGAGACAGGTGGTCCTTGAACCACACTTCGGGAACTTTATTCTTTGCTTCCAAGGAATAAGATCTTAGGGCTGGCAACTTAGATGAAAGGAGAGATTTGGATTGTGGAAAAAGGAGAGATGTAGATTTTATTGCAGAATAAATTCCTATTATCTAGGAGATGAAGAAGGTAAGAAAGGAGGATTCAAATTTGCAGCTTGTCCAAGATGACAAAATATCAGGAACAAAGGACTTGGGCAGAGAAAAAAAGAGGTAAGATATGCTAAAGTTTTAGTATTTCTGGTAGTTGCTACATTATATATGTTTTGCTTTAAAGATAAACTAGCCAATTAGTCTTCACTTCTTGGATAAGATGCCCCAAGAGAGGAAAAAAAACGCTGATTTTTAAGATACTATCCCAGACAACTAGAGAAAAATGATCAGCTCTTACATAACCCTTAAGGACCTAGAAAGATATCTGGATGAACCAAAATTTGATGGCAAACAAGTAATAAACTTAGTAGAGACTCTGCCTCCAGACTGGTTCCTCCTTCTAGTATTTCATGGCCATGGATGAGTAAATGGATAGCATCCACAGGCTGGATAAGAGGAAGCGGAGCCTAGCTACAGTGCCTCTGCATTGCAGGGTACTTTTGGGCAACAAAGGAGGCACACACTTCGAGTGATGTTCACCTTGGGGCTTTTGTGCAGAGGGCACAGGGCATGTTGACTCATGGACAAGCTGGATTTTGTCCAACTCACACCCTCACCCAGACATTCTTATAAATATAGAGCCTACACAAGTGTATGAAGAAGCCGTACCTGCAAGCTGCTCCATTAAGGAAACAAAACATGGGAGATCGTGAAGGTTCTTCAGTAGTGCTGTAATAACTGGATTATAAGTCCTCGAATGTACAGAATTTCACCTTTTATAAAGTAACTCCGATTTACAATAGAACAAAAATCTGAGTTCACAGCAATCAGCTTAAGAAATAGAATGTTACAAATGTAGTTGAAGTTCCCTTTGTACCTCTCCCCAATCATATTCCTTTCCTTCTTTCTCTCTCTGGGAAGTAAGACCTTTCCTAAACTCCATAATTAATGCCCGTGCATATTTTCATGCTTTTTGTACAGGTGCATCCCTAAACAATATATATTATTGTTTTGCATATATAAAGAATATCAATCTGTATTCTTTTGCAACTTGGTTTCTTCATTCAGCCTGTGAGCTTTATCCATGTTCATGAAATATGTGCTATTGTTAATTCATTTTCCTTACTACATAGTATTCTGTTTAAAGAATATACTCAGTATTTATTTATCCATTCTATGAATATGAAACTTATTTGTATTTTTTCTAATAACGCTATCATGAATATTCTTGTACATGTCTCCCTTATATATGCCAAGAGATTCTCTAAAAGGTATTTCCTTTATACACGTGTGTGTGTGTGTCTAGGAGTGGAATGGCCAGGTCATAGACTATGTGCACTCACTGCTACTGGATGTCAAACTGCTTTCAAAAGCGACTATACTTATTTGTGCTTCCTTCAGCAGAAAATAAGAAACCCCATTACCCTACATCCTACCAATACCAATATTGTGAGACTTAAATATTTCTGAATCTGATGCACCTGGAATGAAATCAAAGTGTAGTTGAAATTTGAATTTCCCTGATTACAACTGCATATTCTCATGTATTTACTGGGCATTTAGTGTGCTCTTCTATGCATTACCTATTCATTTCCTCTGCCTGTTTGTTTTCTGTTGGGTTGTTTATATTTGTTTTTCTTGTTTAGGGCCAGATAGTAAAATTTGGAGTTTTGTGGACCACATGGTCTCTGTCATAACTATTCAACTCTGCCATTGTAGCAAGAAATAAATGATACATAAACAAATAGATGTGGCTGTGTTCCAATAAAACTTTTTTGGCAAAAACACATGTTGGACTAGTTCTGGCCCGTGGGCCATATAGTTTCCCACCCATTTTATAGGTGCTAATCCTTTATTGAAATCTAATTATTCTTTGAAAACCATTTGTAGGATTATGTAAAATTCAGAAAGACATGCCTCAAAGGTAACCATCTTTCCTTGCATGTTGACATCAAGCACTTTTAAACTTCTGGTCTCCACGGTGAGCTCATGCTGAAGATTATACTGCAGAATAAGCCCCAAAGAATCTGTTGCAAGCTTAAACACGCCTCTCTTTCTAGAATGAATGGTGTCGAAGTTATCCTGGGCACTTAGGGTTTATCATACCTCCCATCCAAAAGACACCCCAAATATTTGACCTGATGCAATCACACGACCGGTGAATAATAGCTATTGAGTTTATGAAAGCATCCATGCCAAACCCGCCACCTCAAGTTAGAAGCCATATACATATATTAAAAATACGTATGTATCTATATATATACATACATATATATGGGTATTTGTATGTACATATACATACATAAACATTTCAAAACATAATAGGTTCAGGAAATAAAGAAAGAATATCAAGTCTAATCCCTATCCATCAGACATCTGATATGTATCTACTCTAGCAACTGAGTCCTCAAGATAAATGCTCTTGTTTCTGTGCTCTGATGCCTCCACATTTGCATCTGGGGCTTTGGGCTGGAGGACCTCCCACACTGGGCCCAGAGGCTTGCAGTCTTAGTGTCTCACTCACTTGTCCTTTTCTTCTGACTCTCAGTGTCTGTACAGTGGTCCTATTTTGCACAGGAGATAGCATCTATTTTTTAGGGATAATTTAACATAACAATGATTATTTTGAAGCACACAAAAAATAACAATATGAAGTTGTTGAAAAATTAAAAATATCTTTTTAAGCTACACAAGTGGTCAAGTTTGGGCTTCTGGGCCCTCTTTCCTCTGCCATCTGTGTAGAACTGATGGACCTTTGGGATGTGAGGACTGACAGTGAGGCTTCTGGTGTGACTGGCTGAAGGCCATTCTTAAAGCCAGACCTTTTCAAAACATGATCCAAAATTTCTTAGTTTCCTGACCTGGTCAAATATCCTGTGGTCAGATGTCCTTTTCAGTACTTCTGAAGACCCATATTGACCCCAAACTTCAAAACATTAGGACAAATACCAGAAATATTTTCCTATACATAATATTCCTAATACATATTCCTAATCCTTTCTAAATCTGATTTTATTTTCCCAATCTTTCCATTTCAAATCTAACCCAAGAAGAGAATGAGACTCAAAGGAACAATTTCTGAATTACAGAACCGCACATGGATCCCAAGGTCTGAGTGCATAAACTACTGGTGAGAAACAGAATGAGGCAAAAAATTAAATGAGTGTTAAAGCAACCAGGTGTTGTAATAGAAAAGTAAAGGGAGAAAAATCAGAATAGAAAACTGGGAAGATTATCACCTAGTCATGCTGAGAATTTGTTAGGGCCAAAGTATTAACACAGAGTTCAGTCATAGAATTTGGTTCCTTTTCACTCCCTCAGAATTCCAAATAGAACTTTAAACATTTTGGAAAGACCTTAGCATGAGACAATTATTCCAAAGAACTACATGCAAAGTCTGGGCATCCCATAAAAGACGTGTACAGAAAACCAACACTTCGGGTGGGAGTCTGCAGTGGGGTTGAGGGTAGTTCTGCTGCTGAAGTGTCCTGGAAAGCTCTCTTTGTCTACAAGAATATATGTGGAAAGAAATCTAGAAAAGCAGGCAATAAGAGATTTTAGACTCAAGGAGAAACTGTGGGAGGATGTGGAGAGAATACTTTACATTCTGTAGGTTGTCTTTCTTTTCCTGACCTGGACACCTAATGCTGTCTCAAAAAAGACCTCTTGGGTAAACACCTCTTAGGTGATTCTCTTTGTTTTTGTCTAATGACAGCTGCCATGACTCTTCGAAATAAGAGGAGTGGCAATCAGAATGAAAATTTTAAAAATCCCAAGGTTTTTGAAAATGTCTTTAAAATCATTTCAAACATAAAAAATTCTGAGGCAATGCTCTAAAAATTCAGGCAATCTACCAATCATCTGTAATTTTCAAGATTACCTTGGAGAAGGGCAAAGCAAGGAAAGGTCTGGAGACTGGATCAATGGCACTGGATGTTAAGGTGATGCCAAAAATGCTTTCTTGGGGTCTGGTTGACAAAATCTGGTACTATTTATTAAACTCTTTTTTTTTTTTTTTTGCCTCAGGTTAGTGTTAAAATATATGAATTCAGTTCATAGAACATTATGAGGAAAGTTTAAAAAAAATTCAATATGAAAGAGAAAATGGAGGACCTTGAGATATTAGGGAAACACATTATAGTAACTTTGCCAGTTTCTCCTTTTATTCCAAAATAACACAAACTTGTCAAGCTTTTCAACATTTTTTGGGGGGGATTTTTTTTCAAGGAATAGTTACCATGCACCTAGGCCTCACAACTTACTTTGTTGGGGACTGAACAGTTTAGATTTATGCAGGTCAGTCCACAGATAAATCACTTGGAAAAGATTTTTTTTTAATATTTATTTATTTATTTGGCTGTGCCAGGTCTTAGCTGTGGCATACTGGATCTTCCTTTAGTTGTGGCACACAGGCTCTTAGTTGCGGCATGTGGGATCTAGTTCCCTGACCAGGGAGCAAACCCGGGCTCCCTGCATTGGAAGCAAGGAGTCTCAACTGCTGGACCACGAGGGAAGTCATTGGAGAAGATTTTAAACATAGAAATTCCACCTCCATTGATTCTGATACAGTAGGTCTGAGATGGGGCCTGGGATTCTCCATATTTAAAAAGTTCCTGATTCTGATGTAATCAGCAGGATTGTTGGTCAGTTAATCTCCCTACAGTCAGAGATCTGAGAGGTGCATTTTGTTGTCAGCCTCTGACTATAAGGTATGATTTGGAGTCTCTCCTGTCAGGCAGCTTACAATTCAATTTAACTTACAGAATTAAGAAATTTAGGCTTAAAAAGGACCTTAAGGCTTGTTCAATCACCTGCCTAAGGCTTAAGAATGTTCAACAGCATCTCTGCTTCTTTTGGATACAGCTACCGTCAGCTCATTCACACTCCCATTGGTAGTGGCAGTTCTGGCTGTTAGAAAGTTCTGTCTTATGCTGTGCCAAACTTTCTTCTTGATACTTTTGAAATCCTCAGAAACAGAAGGAACTTTGGAGATCATAGGTTAAATCTCATTTACCAGAGAGAAATCAGACCCACAGAGGATAACTAAATTACCAAAGGCAACATACTGAGTCACTGGCAGAACTGGAGCTAATGTCTAGGTCAGTTGCTCTTTCCACTCTATACTTGGTTTAATATGTATTTTTAATTTTCATGGAAAAGAGAACATTTAAAAAAAAAAAACAAACTTAGTGTCATAGAAAGCCAGTTAATCCCAGTACCTCAGTTTTTGATTTATTTAAAGGAACTTACCGTGTCCCCTCTGAAACGACTTTTCTCTTGATCAAACATCCAGTTTGAATTTGGGTGAAGATAACTGAAAGATGTAAAGACAAAAATAATTTCCAGTCAACTTAAGTTGTTCATACTTAGTAGAAGGGCCAAAACAATACTAAATCAGTCATCCTCCCCTCCCTCCCCAAAACCTATATACTGAATGGTAGATATTCTTGTAATTTGGTAATTTATATAGGTTTGTTTTGTTTTCTTTTAGAATGTGTTTGGAAAGTTTTCTTTCCACTTTTACAAAGGTTTGAACTTCATAAAATACATTGAAATATTAATTTGGGGCTTTAAAGAAAAGATTGGGTACATTTTAAAACTTAGGCCTGATCTTTAATTAGCAAGAACTACTAGAAAATTCTAAAGTAGAATCAACAGCACTTTGGTGCCACCTGGTGGTAAAATATAAAAAGGTAGGAGGAAAAGGTTATACACAGTTTAAGAAATCTGTGAGGTTCTAGTTAAAGAAGAAGGTGGGGATAAAAGGGGGTGTGTGCGTGTTATTGACTCCTTCCTTAATCAGTTTTAAAAGAAAAATGTTCATATTATAAAGTGACACATTTAGATTAAAAAATTCCAATTCTGTCAAAATTTGCAAATTTTAAGAATTGTTTAAGTGGTGGTTTAAAAATTTGTGTTGTTTCCAACCACTCTGTTTACAAAATTATTTACATGTTTACATTTTTATTGGGCTACAAGGACACCACAATTTCTAGGTTTTAACTTCCATCTCAGTTGCTACTCCTAACTGCTTCCCCCCTTTGAAGCACTCACACCATGGGAGATTGGTAAATCTGGGAAGAAGGAAGAGGCATTTTTGTCTCACCTCTGCCCTTCTAGGGATGGGGTCTAAGGAGTGAGCAAGCTCTGCCCCTGAGGAATGGAGATGATAACTCAGTCATGGTCCAGATGAAGAGGGTCAATATGGCTAATTTGAGGAAGGATGTTTTCTTCTTAAGCCTAAGGTATGTATGCCTGACCCGTCTTTAACAGAAAGTGAGCTCCAGGGGGCAAGGGCTTCGTTTCTGTTCTCTCCTGCACCCCTACCCTCTAAAACGTGACTGGCACAGAGTAGATAATCAATAAATACTCGGAGTATGAATGAATAAATAATAAAGGTGGTATTTTGGTCCCCATCTGCCCACTCATTTATTTCCTGCCATATTCAGAAACATAGTGGGGAAGAGAAACTATTTATTGGGCCCTGTCCATACCCCAACTCCCCAGATAGTCACATAGATGACTTCTTCAATTCATACCATTCAGGTTTCTGTTCAAATATCATCTCCTCAGAGAGGCCTTTCCTGTCCTCACTCTCTAAAATAGCACCATTGTGTTCTTTCATATCGTCCTCTCAACAAGTATGGATCGTCTGCCATGTGCCAGGCACTGTTCTCAGCTCTGGGTACATGGCAGGAAACAAAACAGAGACCTGCCTGTCCTCAAGAAGTTTATGATCTTGGAGGGGGAGTGGGCTGACAAAATAGACAAATACCTATCAGCAGAGGGTGAAGGAGATTTCAGGCTGAGGGAACAGCAAGTGTAAGGGCCTGTCATGTTGGAGAAAGGGGACGAGTGGGACTAGAGAGGGGAAATAGTGTGAGGAAGGCTGCAGAGGCTGGCCATACAGGGCTGGGGGGTCATGGTGAGGTGCTCAGATTAGTATTCCAGCTGGGGTGGGGAGCCAGTGGAAATAAATGGTAAGGACAACTAATAGAAAGGGATCATCAGCACAGAGTAAATCCTTAAAAGATAGTGCTAGGGGCTTCCCTGGTGGCACAGTGGTTGAGAGTCCGCCTGCCGATGCAGGGGACACGGGTTCGTGCCCCGGTCCAGGAAGATCCCACATGCCGCGGAGCGGTTGGGCCCGTGGGCCATGGCCGCTGAGCCTGCGCGTCCGGAGCCTGTGCTCCGCAACGGGAGAGGCCACAACAGTGAGAGGCCCGCGTACCGCAAAAAAAAAAAAAAAAAATAGTACTGTCACTGCAAGCATTATGGGACGTGCAGTTGGTGCTGTATGGAGGCTCCAAAGAAAATCACAAAGCTAGCTGCTCAGATATGGTAGGCCCGTGTCCTTGAGCCCATCTCAGACAGCCCAGAATGTGAAGGGACTGTGGCATCACTGGTTGTGAACCTTGACAAGTGATTTAATGTCCCTGAGTCTTATTTTCTCTTTGGCTCTCAGCCTTCTTACCCTGCTGGACTTCCTAACACTCATCACCACCTAAAAGTACATTGTTTTCTTGTTCCTCTGACTCTCTTGCTTTTGTGCATGTGTGACACAGGACTCTAACTCAAAAAAGAAAACATCTAAACCAAAAACACCTAGACTTCCCTGGTGGTCCAGCGGTTAAGACTCTGCACTTCCAATGCAGGGGGTCGGGGTTCGATCCCTGGTCAGGGGACTAGATTCCACATGCCACAACTAAAAAAAAGATGCTGCGTGCTGCAACTAAAGATCCCGCATGCCACAACTAAAGATCCCACATGCCACAACTAAAGATCCCGCATGCCACAACGAAGATCCCACACGCTGCAACTAAAACCCAGAGCAGCCAAATAAACAAAAACCCACCCAAATCACTGAGAAAGCTAAGAAATGAGGGAAAAAAGATATGTATGTATGTATAACTGAATCACTTTGCTGTACACCTGAAACTAACACAACATTGTACTTCAACTATACTTCAATTAAAAAAAGAAAAAAAAACTATTGGGAATTCCCTGGCGGTCCAGCGGTTGTGACTCAGCATTTTCACTGCCGTGGTCCTGGGTTCAATCCCTGGTTGGGGAACTAAGATCTTGCAAGCTGCGTGGTGCGGCCAGAAAAACCAAACCAAAGCAAAACAAAAAAACTATTATATATAGCATGGATAAACAACAAGATCTACTGTATAGCACAGGGAACTCCACATATCCTGTGATAAACCATAATCGGAAAGAATATGAAGAACAATGTGTAGAAATGAATCACTTTGCTGTACAGCAGAAATGAACATTGTACAATAAATCAACTATACTTCAATAAGTTTTTTAAAAAATGAATGAGAGGAGGGGACTTCCCTGCTGGTGCAGTGGTTAAGACTCCATGCTTCCACTGCAGGGGACACAGGTTCAATCCCTGGTTGGGGAACTAAGATTCCACATGTCACATGGCATGGCTAGAAAAAAAAAAAAAAAAAGGAAAATACTAGTTAAAAGTGCAGTGTGGCACTGGTGGAAAAGTATGGGTTTTGAAAACAAATTTGAGATTTAATCTTGGCTGTGTTAATCACTAACAGTGTGATTCTGGAAAAACTATTTGGTTTCTCTGATTCTGTGAAAGTTATGTGGCCCTATCTTGGTGTACACCATCGTTATTGTTTTTATATGGTTCCAATGTAAGTTCTTGATCTACCTGTGGAATTATGAAAAGTAAGCCAATTCAAGAGGGTATATATAACAAGTCACCATACTGTGCTAGGCGATGGGGGAACAAATGTGAACAGAACAGTTGGGATCCTTCTTGCTGTGATTAGAACTTAAAAATTCTAATGGGAAGGCACAATTAAGCACGTAACATAAACAAGGAAACAAGGTGTTGCCATATTAATAGAGGAACCTACCTTTAGATGGAACAGATGGAGGCTTAACAGAGGTGGTGACTCCAGCTTACACCTGAATGAGCAGCCACCCAGGGGAAGAACCAGAGGGCAAGCCTTCCAGTGAGGGGGATTTGGAGTGGAGTAGAGCAAATGGGGCACTAGGATGAGACGAGGCTTGAGAGGAAGTAGGGAATGGATTATGCAGAACCTTTTCAATCATGGCAAGGGATCTGGATTTTATCCTAAGCACAAGGGGAAGTTTTAAGGAGGGAACAGCACAATCAGCTGTGGCTGAATTACTGCTTTGCATCAGGCACGCACAAGGAGCCAGCACAAACCTTTACAGGGTGAAATGGCCAGAGACAAACGCTCATGTTCCCATCAGAGCAAGGGCTGCTGCAGAAACGCCTCTCCTCAGTGCTGAATATTCTGCCACTGCCAACTCCTGGAAAGTCCTTGAGTTGAGAACGATACAGCTAATTTAGTAACTGGCAGCCTAAAAAGAAAAAGCTAAGTTCTGAGGGGCTGAGAAGCCCAGGAAGCCACTGGAGGCACAGCTCAATTACACAGATGCATGGGTGTTACAAGCATTTCAACCACAGCAAAGAACCCCTCCCCTCATCCCCAGAGGCCAGGACTCCATCGTTTCTTAACCAAAACCATTTCTACTGAGACCCTTTTATTGCACAAAGGAGGAGCCACATTTAATTTTGCTTCAGCACCCATTTTCAATAGTGATGCCACCAGAACATGGATTCTTATGCACTTGTTTTCTAGGGCTGCCATAGTGAAGTACCACAAACTGGGTGGCTTGAAGAAATTTAACGTTCCAGTTTTGGAGGCTCGAAGTCCCAGATCAAGGTGTCCATAGGCCTGGTTTCCTTCTGAGGGCTGAGGGAGAGAATCTGTTCATGCCTCTCCTTGTTTCTGGTGGTTTGCTGTTAATCTTTGACATTTCTTGGCTTGTAGAACTATCACCCCAATCTCTGCCTTCATCTTCCCATGGTGTTCTCCCTGTGCGTGTGTGTCCAAATTTACCTTTTTTTTTAATAAGGACAGCAGCCATACTAGAGTAGGCCCACCCTAATCATCTCACTTTATCATCTCTAAAGACCCTATCTCCAAATGAAGTCACATTCTGAGGGGTTAAGACTCCAACATATCTTTTGGGGGTGGGGGAGACAACACACAATTCAACCCACAATACCTTAAAACACAAAGTCAAAAGTTAGCACCTAAACTCTGGGTTCAATGTATGTCAAGTAAGAGATACCAGAAATAAAATTTTTCCCTTGGCTATTTCATGCTTTCAGATTGCACTTCTTTGCCAAATAAAAAACAAAATTAAACGTTTGGGTTTTTGTTACTCTCTGATGAAATGCAGTAACTGCCATGTAAAGGGACCTTATCTGCAGCCAACAGCTAAAGTTTTTAATCCAATTGTTTAGAACAACTCTGGAGAGACTAACAAATTAGAATTCTTCCAAGCTTTCTCTCCTAAAGAAAACTTTTTAAAAGGACCAAATCTTGACTGTGTCCAAAATATGCTTCTGTAGCTGATGAGAATTAGGAGAGCTCTTACACATAACTTGCTGTTGGTGTGAAGTGCTTGTCCTTTTTTTTTTTAAAAGAAGTTTAAATCAAAATAAAGTTGACAAATGGGCTCTGCATGAATTTACTTTTGCTCTGTATATAAAGTGAGTCCTAAAGATTTCACGCAGGCTTTCTGCCACCAAAGAAATAAATGTACAAAAAACTGCCACTGAAGAAATACATGTACAAAACTTTTCATCATATTAAAACCAGAATAATCAATGATAATGAATATAACAAAACTAGAATTTAAAGATTTAGAGAATGGGTATTCTGGTTTACTGAAATTTTGAAGAAACTGAGGGCTAACAATAAATATATTTCGTTGTACCCCTGGTTGCTTGTATAATTTTATGCCTTTAAAAAATTCACTATGGTGAATTATGCCTTGTATTGTCTGAGGCCCATTCCAGCAATCCACTGGCTCTAGGACATATCCTCCCCACAAATTGCTTTTCTGATTGAACAAGTCCCTTATTGGGACTTATTTTCTTAAGATTTTCATTCTGAATGCGACCTCAACCCTACATCCCTCAAACTCCACTACTTTTAGAATTCCAGGAGTTTCTTCGATCAGAGTGAAATCTGAAAATTCCTATGAATCTTATTTCTTATTTTCAAGCATAATTTAAAGGTTGCTTATCTGTTTTCTAGGCATCAAAAATAAGAACTTGCTAATTTTAATTATTTGGCCACAATGTCTTCCTTTAGCTAATAAGGTCCTGAAGCTATTATACTCGAAAATAACAGCAAACACAAACAAACGGCACTTACTATGCAGGTACCTTTCTAAGGGATTTACAGATCATATGACATGTATAGGCATCCTTACTACACACGACAGATGAAGGAACTAAGGCACAGAGAGGTAACTTGTGTAAGATTACACAGTCATAGTGAATCTAGGATTACAAATCAAGACAGTCAGGCTCCAGATTCTGTGCTCTCAATCACATGCCAGACAGCCTCTCTTAAAATAATACAAGAGAATCTTTTCTGTAGTTTACGTTTTACGAAAGGCAAAGCAAAATATGGGAATTTGAAGTTTCATTCCAGTAACCACCAGAGTATGCTTTTACCTCATTTAAAAGTTATTTTATACATTTCTTTCAGAAGCACATTGTGTAGTTGCATCAAAATTTTTCAAATCCAAAGAACAAGAATATAACTAATACAAATTTATTTTAAATAAGCCTTTGAAGCAGAATTAAATTGATAAATGAAGCCATCCACTGAAAAAGCGTTAAATCCATTTTGGCTATTATATTCCTTTACTTCAAACTTAAAGTAGAAGCATACTGTTTACTAACGTTTTTAAAAACTATGTCCAGATACAAATTAGTTTGGAAGTTCTTGAAAGTTAATGTGGAAGCAATTTGGGCTTTTCCACTATTTCATCATTATAAACTACAACAACCTTTGAAGAAACACTGTTAGTAACATTTTGGACAATAAAAACTATAAACCAGATTGTCAGTAGAGAAACAACAAAAATATATGTTAGAAAATTCATAAACATACATTTATTCAGGAAATACAATTACTAGAGTCCTTAATATTTCAATGATCATTCCACATAATAAAATACTCACAACATATATTCTTTTAAGTCTACATCAAGTCATGCTGACATTCTTTTCAGATAATCCGTAGCCATCTCTTCTATTAAATGCTATAATATCCATTTGTATTGTAAACAAAGTATTGAGCCAAAGTACTTGAGCAAAGTAACTTTCAAAAATTTAGAAGAGGAAGACAATGTTTTGTTTTTTAAAAAACACATCTGAATTATCAAACCCCAAAGAACTAGGCCACTACAACCTAGTGTTATACTAATGGATAAAGTGGCCATATGAAGATAGCACATAATTATCAATGAAAATATTTCTCATCTGTAACTTTTAAATATGCTTCTCAAATAATAAACATTTATTTTTGAAAGTTTTAAAGGGAAAGGGGGCAGAAAGATGACAGGCATTAAAAGTTTACATTTAAACTACTGATATTTTACTTAAAAAAAAAAGAAAGAAAAAGAGAGGCTGTAGTTACTTCCCAAATAAGGAATGCCAAGTACCTTTATTTCCTAAAGAAATTACTAAGAAATTGTACCAATCATTACATTTGCAGCTATTTAGTAGTAGCTGTAAACTGAATTATTCTGATACTTCCAAAAGTATACTTAGAGCATTTTATAAAGGGGAAAACAAGTGGTTCTCAACCCTCGGTGTCCTTTAGAACCAGCTGGAAAGCTCTGAAAAACTAAGCATCTGGCCCCACCTCAGAGATTCTGATTGAGTTGGTATCAGATGGGACTCAAGTGTCATTATTTTTTAAAGGCCTGCAGGGTATTCTAATGTGCAGCTAAGGCTGAGAATCACTGAGTCAACTCATTCTGAAATACCAAGAAAATAAATGGAAATTGGGAAGGGAAGATAATTTATACTTATAATTTACAAATCAAACACCTACTATATACTTACTATGTACCTAGTTATGTTCATGAATCATACATTTGTAAGATGAAAATTGCCTTCATTTCCTCACTATACTAGACCACTATCGTACATCTCTGCCACTGAATGACTGCATTTTTCTATGGTCAGGATTTAAAATTCTGGGATACGCTATGAAAACTGCATTAAAGAAAATAAACTACTGCTACTCATGCTCAACGGGAGCAAGCAAAACTACTGTATTTGGCTCTTTTAAGCTATCCATATTTTAAGAATTACAAATAAGTGCCAACCCACACAAAGAACAGATTGTGGATTACTCTAGAAGAAACAAAAAATAGCTTACTCAACTTACTAAGTTTCAACACCAAGAAAGGTTTAACTTGGCTGAAAGTTCTGAAACAGCTGAGATACTGAACCAGGAAGCTATAATTTATAATGAAATGTTGACACACCCTTAAAAGCTACTGCAGCTGTAGTAATACTAAGATTTCTTCAGGGTTTAGTTACCATGTAATGCAAGAATACAAGCATAACAATAATATTACTGTTTTTATATGCACCGATACCGCTCTTTAATATATAAAGCTCTACAACAAATACCTCTAATTATTTTACAATTAAATTAAGTCTGTAACTCTTCTACACTACTTTGGTCTCAACATTTTTAAAACATCAATTAATTTGGAAATATACAATTTAATAACATGATCCTATCAATAACAAGCACATTTTGTAGTGGACTAAAGACACATTCAACCATGCAATCCAGTGTTCAATACCTAAAAGATAAATAACAATGCTGACTTTTATTCTGAAAATCATTGGAAACTGGAATAATCTTTTAAGACTCACAGTGCTCACAAACATGCAGTAAAAGATACACATTTCTATTCTTCCTGAAGGAATGTCACAAAATGCCCACTCTTTACACAGGGTTGATAATTATTGTAAATTCCTTATGTATTTCAATCCATTATTTTCTTTCTAGCACCTGTCACTTAAAATTTTTAAAAGCCTGACAAATGTTCCTGTAAGTTGTGTCTGAAAATGAACCTTACCTCTTTAATTTCTGCCTTTAAAAAGACCTCAGTCACCGTCATCCACTAATAGCTGCCTTTCAGTAAAACAGTGACATCCAGTGGACAAATCAAAGTATCTCAGAATTCCCATCATTATAACTGAATCATAAAGATCACATCTCTAAATCCAACTAGTGAATGAGTTCTTACTCATTTTGACAAAGCGTCTGCAGATTCTTATGAATGTATCACCTCATGATTTCTATATATCTTAAATATACCCTTCTATCTTTTTCCTATTTAATATCAAGTCTTTAAATTGAGCTACTTAAGAGTGTGTAACTCTTGAGCCTAGTGAGGTTAAAGGTATTACTTTTTCTTCTTTGCTATTTCCCACCACTGGCTTATTAACTGGCTCATCTCTAGAAATGGAACGATGAAAATATAAGAAATATATTTAAATAAAAATGAATAGCATTAAAAACATTTGCAAAGGATGAAACCTAAACCTTTTTGCATTTGTAATTTATGATATATTGTTGACTATAAATAGAAAGATGTTATCAGTATTGCTAACAATCAAATTACATTCTCTTGCCTCACTACTCAAATATTATGAAAGAATACATATTTTAGCAATGATTGTATCAGTGTTTAAAAACTTTTATAAATCAGTATAAATGAATATTCATTATATATTATGTTTAAATAAAAGTAAAAAACTTCCACTGTGCTGAGTTATAATTTACCATTGATAATATATATTATGTGTGTGTTCCAAATACAAAACGCATCAATGTTAACATTGATAGTGTAATAAACTGCTGTAGCTGAGACGGTTATGTTTAATTTCTTGGAAAACCATAAAGAAATGTTACAGGTGAAAAAAAAAGCAAAGAAAAGAATGGAGAACTGTTATTTTTAAATAAGCAGCCAAATAAAGAAAACTTTTTTTCCCTAAAAAAAGGTTAAGAATGTAAAAGTACATTTTAATATTAAAAAAGCATTTTAAAAAATCTATAACAACTTTATGACAAAATCTGCATTTGTTGAAAAAGGCCTGTAAAAACAGCAGGACGGAATTGCCCTCATCACCTTTTTATTTTTTCTTGTCAGAAAAAAGTGTATGCATCTCTGGAACCATAAATGATGTTAAAATAGGCATTTATAAAATGGCAAGGAGGATTTCACGGGAAGTGTTTTTGTTTTTTTTTTTACAATCATTGGCATTGCGGCCATCAGTAGGTCACAAGTAAAACTTCTCTATCTAAAAGCAAAATGGAGTGTAAAGTTTTAGGTCTGTTGCCTGCGTTTTGCTGATCTCATTTTTTCAAAGCGTGACTCCATTTCTTCCAAGACCTTGGGTGTGTACCGTACTACTAATTTAACCTTTCCTTGAGCTGCTTTCAGCAGTTCTACAGCTTTTTCATGATGTTCTCCTTCAACGCTCTAGGAAAAGAAAAACCACACAGACACAAACACAATTAATATCTAGGTTTTGTAAGTAACTCAAAATGAAAAATGTTTAAAATATACACAAGTAAAAAATTTTTAATGTTATATTTCAAACTATAAACCTATGAAATAATCCTGTTTTATCATTTTAATCAGTGTAAAATCCTCTGCTAAATCATATTCTGTTTGTAGTTTAGGAACTGGTTCTTTAGGTTCCAAATAATTAGCATATCAATCTACATGCCCTATTATTTCACTAGGTCAGAAGTAAATCAGGCAATTGCCATTCTATAAGACTAAATTGAGGATAGACTTTTAATTTAATGTATTGCCTTAACTACTAAGGAGCTTAGTTACTTCATAAAAATCACACTAAGCATCGTTAATTTACATTGGAAAGAAGCAAAACACACACAAAGTGCTTCAAAAGTATCACTCTACTAAACAGTAGTGCCTAAGATTCCCCCAAGGGATTTCTAAACTACAAAGCTTCTTTGGTTTTTCCCTACATCTTCCGTTTCTATAACTCAAGTACACCCCCAAGTGGTCACAACACATTGCTACAAGTAGAAATAAAATGCATCCCTACCACTCCATTAACAGAAAGGAGTTGATCTCCTCGCTTGAGACCCCCGTGTCTATCAGCAATTCCACCTGGAATTATTCGGGATATATAGATTGGAGAGTTTTGTTCTTTGCCTCCCATTATATTGAATCCAAGGCCTTCTTCTGTTTTTGGGAGCTCAACAACTCGAGGATGAGAATGTCCTTCACTGGCAGCAAATGCAGCAACAGTAGCCTGAAAGAAAATTTTACGTACTTAAAAAAATAGGACATTTGTTCACTTCATTCTTTTTTTTTTTTTTTTTTTTTGCGGTATCCGGACGCGCAGGCTCAGCGGCCATGGCTCACGGGCCCAGCTGCTCCGCGGCATGTGGGATCTTCCCGGACCCGGGTATGAACCCGTGTCCCCTGCATCGGCAGGCGGACTCTCAACCACTGCGCCACCAGTGAAGCCCCTGTTCACTTCATTCTTTTGTCCCTTTTTAAAAAACACTTTTGAAGTAAATATTTTTGATGTCTGAATGCCCACAAATGCACTGACAGTGAAGGTAAGCTAAGCAGATGGTGTTTTAAGGAGGATGAGTAAAAAGCCTACCCTGGGATTATGCAGGAGTGTTAAGGTCGTTCAGGCCACTCCTAGGCCTTCCAGTGCCCAGAACTTCTGTGCAGTGCTTGGCAAGCAGGCTTGCTAGGAAGATGAACAATGTGCACACTAAAGAGGAGAACCCCTCCCCTCACATGCCAGCAGCCCTGAGCTCTGGGGGCTGGGAAGCCTGGCCCCTCCAGGGGCTTCTGGGCAGGGCGCAGCCCACCTACGCAACCTGTACAGAGGCAGCTGTCCTTGTAATGCAGTCATTCTGGCGGCTGTACTATTTGCACTGTATACTAACTCATCAAGAAATAACTCAATATTGAAAAAAAGAGGGGTACACAGAGTCAATGTGAATTGTGAAACAGAGCCACATCTTTAAAACTTTCAAATTTAGACTAATCTAGACTAATTCTAACAGAGTTGAGATTCTGGGTTTCATTTTGCTTTTAAAGATAATTAAGTAATCTGGTACTCTTTTTTTTGTGTTGGATCAGGGTACGTGAGCAAACATGGGAAGGAAGAGAGAAAGAAAATCAAGATTTGTTGAATACCACCACATTCTAAGCTCTGAAAGAGGCCTCATTTTACAGATAATGGAACTGAGGCTCAGAAATTCAGGAAGCTGTGAAAGTTAGCAATTAAACCCAAGTTTTAATCGTTTTTTCCTACTCTGTCAAATAATACCCCCATGTTTAAGTGTTTGTACTCAACAGAGAATCCAATACTGCCTTTTGTGAACCAGTAACTATCAATGAAAAACTACCTGTTAATGACTAGTTCTAGTTTAAGTCACCTACTGCCGATATTATTCTAACCACATATGATGGACACTGAGGTCAATGCCTGAATTATCTGAGGAAAATACTGGCAGAGAAAAGCACATAAAACCTACCACCTGCAGCTCTGAAGAGGTAACCTCCTATTTGCAGAGTTAACGTTAAGGAGAAAGTGAAGCGCAACTTGGGGGGAGTACCCCAGATCTACCATTAACTATTTGTGTGGTTTGAGGTAAGTAACCTAATCTGATGCTTCCCCACCAATAAAGTGAGGCTAATAATTCATACCTCAGAATTCTGATGAATATTTAAATAATGATATATACATTACATATAGCAACTATGTATTATTTGTGTGCAAGTATATTTTTAATGCATCATCTAAACTGCATAAAATATCTTTTGTAAAACCAATTAAAAAAGTCCTATTTCTCAGGAATCGAGAAGTTTAGTGTACCCTGAAAAATACTGTTAGTTTTCAAAATAAGCCTATTGTGAATCTAATAATTGCACATTTTAAACCTTTAATTTATGAAGAATCCTCTCCCTTTTAATAAATGAAAAAAATGTACCTTTGCAGTCGCATTAGCTCTCACTTCAGGACTGCTACTGATGTCCACAGTCTCGTAAACATGTTCATATACCTGCAAAACCCGAAGTTATTATTGCGATTTTAAATCTCAGAATATACCATGTTTGAGCTCTTTGTGAAGTTACTGAATGTGTTAAAATTTTAGAAAAAGTTATGCATCTTTGTAAAATGTTTTTCTATTAGAAATTCCAAAAACAAGAGAGGCAGGTTCTAAAGTTCACTTTTTTAAGAAACTCTGAACCCAAATTTCAGAATATTACCTTACCCTAATTAACTCAAATTTTTAGTAAATTTTAATACCATTTACTCACCTCTCTTACAGCATTGCAGAATTCACTTTGAAGGACTCTTTGTAAAGCCTGCAGTTTCTGTGGCGGTACCTCTCCACTCCTTTGCAGTTTTTCCAACAATTCAATTGCTCTACAAATATCTATAGTTAAACAAACACACACTGATAGATAATTTTCTCAGAATATTCTCTAATATTTATTTCTTTTTTGGCCATGCCACGTGACATGCAGGCTCTCAGTTCCCCATCCAGGAACCGAACCCGTGCCCCCTGCAGTGGAAGCATGGAGTCTTAACCACTGGACTGCCAGGGAAGTCCCAGAATACTCTCTAAATGCTTGTGTAACAGCGCAGCATTTAGGATTCATTCCTTAACGACTAACAAGAAATACGTATAACACAGAGAGAAAAAGCATGAGTATGAACTTGTGTGTGGTGTGTTTGTGTGTGTGTTCATGTATGGAGGATGGGAATGTAAAGTCTCAGAAGAATGTTAAATTTTACTGTGGATTAGGAATACTGATGTTGCACCAGCATAAAATCTGGAAAACAGCATCTTTGAGAGAGACACAGGAAAATCAAATATAAAGTACTAAATGTCACAGGAAAGGACTGGAGCTCAAATGTCATAGACACATGAACACTGTACTGCTTCAGAAAAGCTGACAGTATTACCAGAAGCTATTCAGTCAATAAAAATTTACCTACCATCATTAGTAACCAAAGCACTGAACAGTATAAAACAGTGTGCTAGTGAAATCACTGTTTATTTCCCAAAAGGAAACGTAATATGTATGTAGATAGGAAAACTCTTCAATAATAGGTGCAGTTACTCGCAGGAACACATTTAAAACAATGATAGAAGTGAGTAAAATTAACTGGTCTGTTTTCAACTTAGGATCATTAACACAGTGTATTTGGGATACACAGTGTATGGGATTCTACACATCTATACAGATACATTAAGCATGTTAGGCAATTCTCATTGGGAAGTGTGAGGGTAAGTATTTTAGGAATTAAGAAATTTTATAAGATTCAGTCAGTTCCAACACTGTCTAACTCTCGTTGGAGTTTTGTTTTTAACTTTTTTGTACCACAGGGGGCTAGAGTACCTATTATTCTAAATTGTTTTGTATTTTCTAAACATGTATTTGACTGAGCTCGTCTTTATTAAAACACTGTGAATCTGGTCTCAGTAACAGCTGTGTGATCTTGGGCAAGTTACTTAACCTCCCTGTGTCTGTTTTCCACTGTAAAATGGAAATAGCAGTATCTCCTTTATAAGAATTACTTGAAGACTAAAACAAAAATACACGGTAAGGGTCTGGCATATAGCAAGCATAAATGTTATGTTACATCAGGACCAATTAATCATAAGAAACAAGGGATTCTACACATCTATACAAATACATTAAGCATGTTAGGCAGGTCTCATTGGGAAGTGTGAGGGTAAGTATTTTATGAATTAAGAAATTTTACAAGATTCAGTCATGTTCCAACACTGACTATCTCCCTTGGATTTTTGTTTTTAACTTTTTTTGTACCACAGGGGGCTAGAGTACCTATTATTCTAAATTCCTTGCCTCCTTTTGTCTTAAATGGAAGAAGTTCTGAATTTTATATTATACTGAAGGACTGGAACTTTTTTCTTTATAGAATTCGTATGTGTTTGCATCTGGAAACCTAGGAATGAATTGTAGTGAAGAAAGAAGTAGATTCTTCAATTTCAGGTAATAAAAGCTTAAACTGTTGTTAATCCAGTGCAATGGAAAAAGACTTTCCCCATTCTGATCTCCCACCACCAGAATGGCTGGTGAATGAGGAGTGCTGGTTCATGAAATATTCTGACTTACAAAATTACAATATGTAAGCTCTATAAAAATTTCCAATTAACAAAAAACTGAAAAAGTAAAATACTCTTTACTGAACCTACACTGTACCCAATATGTGCTCAAAGGGGTTCCACTGAATCTTGTTTTGACCACTTTGAAGGCATTCAGGATCTTGATCATATGCACTATTTTTATACTGTAGGATTGCTGGAAGAGTTTCTTAATAAAGTCTGTTAAACAGAATGCTAAGTATTAAGAATCAGAGTTGGTGTAATCTGACTTTCTTATTCTGCTAAATGGCATCCACTGGCAGTTCATCCTACTAAGGTTCTGAGCTGTGGAACTACTGTGGAACTAAAATGAACTCTTAAATAGGAGAAAACAAAGCCATGACTACCAAAACTAAATGCCAGAGGTGAAGTTTCATATTTTGTACTGCACTTAAAAATACAAAAGACCGCCAACATGTTAGAATCCTACACCTGGCTTTCAAAAAAAACACCTACTCCTGTTAACACCAAACAAATTTGTTCCCATCTACAAAGCACAGTGTCATTGTGTTCAGGGAGAAGATGTCACAGTCTTAGGCCTAACTTAGCAAGTCTTCCCAGAGTAGCTACTCCTCTGTCAAAAATGATACTTTAATTAATGGTCTGGTGGGCTGGAGAAAAACAACATCACTTGTAAAGAGACTTACAAATAGTGAACACCATACGGGATAAACAATGTTAAGCGTGCACTAGTTTGTGTGAAGGCATGAGGAAAGACTCCACATACAATTCTAAAAATGTATTCCTTTCTTAGAGCAGAAGTTAATATTCAGACTGTAAATGCAAATGCTAATATTTGCAAGATATTTTCAATCTCCATCCTATACTTTGTTTACTACTAGAACTCCAAATGTTTAGTTTGTACTTTTTGACTCTTACCGATGACTTCTAATACTGGTGTGTCAAAAGTATGCTTGAAATTATTTGAAATAAAGCATTTGGGGAAGAGTGGAATGCTGAAAATCTGCAACAGGACCCTTTAAGGCTCATAGCCTTGTACCTCCACTGGCTTTTCCGTTTCTAATTACTCAGCAGAACGGGTTTTATTTTCCTTGACAGCCTGCTCTAAAAAGCAAGCCACCAGCCAGTTAGCAATCGTAGGATTTGTAAAGAAGGAATAAGGCTGCACTTTCAAGTATTTTACAATCTATCACGATTCCGCCTAGTTATGTAACCTTCTTCCCAAGACCAGCTCAGTAGGATTGTTTTTAAAGCACCTTCTCCGTACCCGGGAGGGGCACCACAGCCAGGAAATACCCCGAATACGAATACAAGTGAGGTTGTGGTGGAAGTAACGATGCGTTTTGTGCACAAATAAGGGGACGCGGGAACGTTCTGTGGGAACGCGCTGTGTGTCCGGGCTGTGTGGGTGAAGGCGGGGACACTGGGTTGTGCACGCACCAACACCGGGCAGTGTGTGTAGCCTGTCCGAACTGGGCGTGTGTTGTTTGCTCAGCTTGACACATCTCTGAACGCTGCGTCTGCCGTGCCCACGCAGGGAGAGCGTGTGCAGCGTTGTGTCCGCGAATGCAGACAGGTGGTGGTGAACTGTGCTGTGCTCCCGAACGGTTCGTGTGAACACAGGACGGCTCTGAGGATCAGTCAAGAACAGCAAGCGGCCTCCCCGGGGCCGGGCGCAGCAACGTCGGCGGCCACCGGCGCCAGCGCGAGGGACAACCTGGTTCCGGGTCTCGGAGCTTGGCTGCCCCACGCCCCCCGGGGATAAGGCACTCCCCAACCCCCTCCGCCCACGTCGGTCCCTGCCTCGGCCCCACTCACCCCTCTCCAGTCGCACAGGTTCCCCCAGCGCCGCCATCTTCTCCCTTTGCTTGTAGACCCACAGGAAATGACGACACAGGGGCTGAGGTGGAGGGGAGGGGCCTAGCGGGAGCTAGGAGCCCGGAACAGGGGCCGGCCAGTATCGCGAGAACGGGAGCCGTGTTTCCGAGCGCCGTGGCCGTCCCTAGGTACCTGTGTGCCGGGCTTCCGAGTTCGGTCTTGTGCTGCAGCTGCAGCGGTCGTAAAGTTCTCAAATCCCCCGGCCAACTACGATTGAAAAGAGTCCCTTTCCCGACTCTTGCCCCCTGCGTGGGGATTCAAGCCTTATCCCACTCTCTTGGGAACTCTTGGCTCCACGTGGGAGAGTCTGGATTCTTGTTCCACCTTGATCATTCGTGGCTCTGTGAGCCTGGACTGCTCACTTATACTCTTTTGGCCTCAGTTTCCCCCTTTGTCCGACAAAGAGTCCTGGCTCCGAGTTCTTTACATTCTTAAACAATGAGATTCGATGACAGGTGTGTAAATGAAATATAAAGTCTCCATTTGTGGCTGCATTGCTTTAATTAATTGAACAATCCAAGGCATGAATTTTCCCTAGAAATCTGTGAATAAGGATGGAAAGTGCAAAAAGCATGAAACATACCTGGGTGAGCGAGAAAATAAGGCACTTTGGTGCACCCCAAAGCAACAATTTAAAAAAGCTGATCCAAAATCTTATGTAAATGAAATATTGGGAAGCAAATAATATTCTTAATACATTATAGATTCTTAGGGCCACTTTTGAAATTCATGAACCAAGAAAAGTTATAGACCTTAGTTTAAGTGAAATATTAATTTGCCCAGTATTCAGATTCCACTAACATTTACTTGAGCGCTAGTCTATGCTGACAAACAACTTTTCAACACTTCATGACAGGATTGTTTTAACCTCCTGGTTGCCCCAGATCCACCCTTTCCATTCAACTGTAATGTTTTCTTCTAATCCATCCGAATGCCACCATTATACTCTCTTTTCCCCCTTGAACCCTGATCCCATCATCAAAGGTTTCTGTACAAAAACTTTCAATGGCTTCTCCTCTTGTTTCCTCTTTCTAAAGCCTTGCATACTCTGAGCCTAACTCATCTATCTAACCTCATTTCTCATTATCCCTCCAATGCAATAACCACTCCAATAGAGGCAGAATATTCAAAACCATGTTTCTTCTTGCTTCCAAGTCTTCATTTATGTCGTTTTTATGTGGAATGCCCTTCCGCATTTCCTCTGGTTCTCCAAGCTGTATACATCCTCAAACTGAACCCATCTTCCAGGGCTGCAGAAGACATGCCACTTCTACTAAGCTTCCCTTTCTCCATCCTCTTCCCCTTCTTTGGCCCCTAATGGCCCTTATATCCTGCAAAAGCATTCATGTACTTATCTCTTATTCATTGTTGTCATTTGTTGCCACAGATATTCAAGAAATGTTTATTAAACGCTTAATGTCTTCCAGGCACCTTGCTAGGCACTGAGAATAATACCACGTGGAGAAAGACAAATGCAGACGTTGCAGCTGTTTCTTCAAGTATTTTCTTTTCCTCCATCCTCCAGCTCCTCTCCTTTGATAACTCCACTTACACATATATTCCTCTGCCTGACATCGTCTATAGCTCACTGAGGCTCTGTTCGTTTTAGTTTTTCAAGCTTTTCTCTGTTTCCTTTTTGCAACATCTAATATTCTCTTAATCCCATCTAGTTCATTTTTCATCTCAGATATTGTCATTTTTATCTCTAGCAGTTTGATTTAGGGGTGTGTATGGGGGTGTTTCTACATTTTCCGTGTTCTCACTTAACATGCTCAATCTTTCCTCTAGCTTCCTGGACATATAGAATAAGATTATAATGACAATTTTAATGTCTTTGTCTACTAAGTCTAAAATCTGTGCTATTTCTGGCACTGCTTCTATTGATTGATTTTTCTCTTCATTGTGGCTCATAGTTTCCTGCTTCTTGCATGATTGGTAACTAACTAACTAAATAAGGCTAAGCATTGTGAAATTTACTTTTTTGGGTGCTGGATATTTTTGTACTCCTATAAATATTTTTTGAGATTTGTTTTGAAATGCAGACAGAACACTTGAAAATAATTTTGTTCTTTGAGGCTTGATTTTAAGCTCTGTTAAGTGGAACCAGTTCAGTCTTTTGTGAAGGGCTAATTGTGTCCCACCACTGAGGAAATACCCTTCTAAGTTCTTTACCTCATGCGCCATGAATTATGTGGTTCTACTCTGATTGGCAGGAATAGGAACTATTCTTATGAACTGGGATTGTGGACTGTTTGCTTTGTTCCTTTTGAATGATTCTTTCCCTATCCTTGGTAATTTTTTAATACACATGATAATCATGAAATTTCACAATTCCAGAGATAATTAGAAGATCCTCAAAGTTTGCAGAGGGAATAAAAAGAATGAAAAGTCACATTCTAAGGATTGGGACTCAGAACAAGACAAATCATTAATTATTTGAAGCATAGGTAAGGAAGAAAAGTATTAGGAGCTACTTCTGAGCAGGGAAAATATGATTCAATTAATTAACCCATTTATATTCAACGTACAAAGTAAATGAAAGAATCAGTTAATTTGTAAGGAGAGATCTCCTAAAATGTCCCTTCCTAATTCATGTATCTTTGAGAATTAGAGTTAGGAGAGATCTAGAGAGTTCCAACTCCTTCACTTTATGGGAAGAGAAGACTGATTGCTGTCCCGCATCTCAAAGGAGGCAATTGTGAGCACAAATGAGGCAGACCTGCTTTTTTTTTTTTTTAACATCTTTATTGGAGTATAATTGCTTTACAATGGTATGTTAGTTTCAGCTTCACAACAAAATGAATCAGTTATATATATACATATATTCCCATATTTCTTCCCGCTTGCGTCTCCCTCCCTCCCACCCTCCCTATCCCACCCCTCCAGGCGGTCACAAAGCACCGAGCTGATCTCCCTGTGCTATGCGGCTGCTTCCCACTAGCTATCTACCTTACGTTTGGTAGTGTATATATGTCCATGCCTCTTTATCGCTTTGTCACCGTTTACCCTTCCCCCTCCCCATAGCCTCAAGTCCATTCTCTAGTAAGTCATGAAAAACCTAGGGGTGAAACAGGAATAAAGACACAGACCTGCTTTTGCTTGTATGCCTCTGCCAGGTTATTAAATCACTCAGCTTCTTAATTGAGAATTGCTCTTCCTGTGGAAAAACTCCTCTTCACCTGTTGCTTCCTCGCATTACTTCCTGCTTCGGAGATGGAGAGGAACACTCAGAATAGGAAGCCTGAGTCTAGACAAATCCCAGTGAAAGCTGAATTATGCAAATGTCATCTTTGTATAAGAAATGAAAGTCCTTAGTAGGATGCAGGTATGAAAACTTTCTTCACTCAAGACATTGCAAATAGAATGTACTAAGACAGCATCAATTAAGAGAAAACTGGAGTGGGTGGGGAAAATTGGGGGTAGAATGCTGTCTAGGGAAGCTAGGAAAGTGGAAAGTAATGTGAGGAAGTCAGACACTCCAGGTGGAATGTTTTACTATTTCATTGCCTGATGAACCATATACAAATAGGCACTACTATATAGAATAGATATTTAAAAGAGTTATATCTTATTACAGGGTAAAACATTACTCTTACGCAAAAGGACCTATTCAGGCTTCTATTAGTACAATTAAAGTCTCAGTTTTCTTTCTTTTTCCAACCGAGTTTCTATAATATACTCCTCAGAAAAGTAAAATTTTTGATAAATGGCTTTCTTTATTTGAAGTGAATGATCTTGTCAAATGTGAAGTAGCCTGCATTTTAAATAAATTAAACAATATGTGAAAACACTTGGTCTAATCAACTAAACACCACAATATGGGGAAATCTCTACAAGAACACCTATTGAGGGGAATTTTTCTTGGTCACAGATCTCAGCTTAGAACACAAAACCCCATCTCAGAATACCAGAAATCTAAGGTAAACCCTACTTGTTAAAATGAGTTGCAGGTTATGTTAAAGTGTAAGGGTTTACTTTTTTAATGTCAATTGTTTCATCATCACTCTACACTACATGTAAAGGCACAGATTGATGTATTTTTCTGGCATCTTCCTGACGCACCCTTCCCCTAAATAAATCTGTTTGCCAGGATCTTGTCGCTTAAATTAGCCATCTCAAACTCTTGGTCCTGCCAACACAGGCAATTGTGCCAATGTTCTCAGCATTTACTGGCACACGAGCTGTTGCCTTTTCTTTGGCTTTCTATGTGTACCTAGGGCCATCATCCCTCCTTCACAAGATAGCAGTCTGGCTTATGTGTCACTGAGACAGACTTCAGAATTGTTTGGACTCACTCTGGTTCTCTCCAGGGTGTTCATCCTGCACGGTGTATTTTCAGCCATACAATATATTGTTCAGAATTTGTCGTGCGCATACTTGCAGATTGGCAGAGCCACCTGCCAAAGATGAGAACCTTTTAAGTTGTTGTCAAACGTCATAAAATGTGTTCCGTGATTAATTCTGTGGGCACAGATTGGTTTTTGCACAGAGTCCAAAATTTGGGATATGTCAGTGACTAAATGGCACTGGCATGCTGAATGAATTTGGAATTTGTTTTGTCAAGTGTGGGAGCAAGCACACAGATGGGCTTTGATCCAGTGGTGCTGCTTGGAATTCTCATTATAGCAATGATGTCACTTGTCACGTGGAGTGGGTGATAATGCTGCCAAATCATGGGCAAAGCAAGGCAAATAAAGTACAGAGGCCAGGGGAGAGGGTTTATGGTAGCACAGGAAGCTTTCAATATTAGCTGACCTCTGCTTAAATGACATAAACATTGTGTCAGGGCTGCCAAAAACACACTTAGTTGAAATACAAGCAGAGAAGTAAAAATCCAACTGAAAGGGCTTTTAAAAAGGGCCCATATAACCTAAGTCTTCACTTCCCAGAAAAGACCAAGTAAAACAAACATGCCCTTGCTTTTTAGATAAGGCTGTGAAAAAAATCTTTGAGCCGCAAGCAAATTCAACCAAACCAAACCCAAGGCACTTTGCTTTATAAGAAAAGCTTTGTGGATTCAAAAGGTCAGCAACCATGCTGGGGAATGGAAAACAAACAAACAAAAATCTATGGTGGCAAAGAAATACAGCATATTCTCACCAAGTATGCACATCAGAATTCTCTTCAGGGCTTAAAAAAAATACATTTATTGTGCAGCTAAAGCAGTACATAGAGGGAAATTTATAGCTATAAAAGCCTATGTTAAAAAAGAGGAAAGACTTGAAATCAATAATCTAAACTTTTATCTTAAGAAGCTCAAGAAACAAGAGCAAACTAAAGCCAAAATAAGTAGAAGGAAAGAAAAAGTAAAGATTAGACAAGGAGTAGAATATATATAGTAGTATATATAAGTAGTATATATATACATAAGTAGGATATATATATATATATATCTCTAATATATACATACATGAAAAAAAATCAATGAAATCAAAATTTGGTTCCTTGCAAAGATCCACAAAGTTGACAGACCTTTAGCTAGACTGATCAGGAAAAAATGACAGAAGATTCAAATTACTAAAATCAGGAATAAAAGAGGGGACATTACTACCAATCTTACAGAAATAAAAAGGAGTATAAGGGAATACTATGAAAAACTATACAAATACATATAAACTCACTATATATTATATATAACTAATATATATATTCATGCCATCTAATTTATCTAATTTGTTGATACATATAACAGTATGTATGAGTATGCACATGTGTGTATATATATATTTTTTTCATGCTAGAGGCCCATCATATAAATTTTGATTCAGAAAGTCTCAAGTATGACAGGAACATTTGTATTTTTGGAAAACTATGATGGTCTTTGTAATGTGCTCTCTTTGCTGAGACCTACTGACCTAGTGCATAGCACTTATTCAAAAATATTGTTGAATTACAATTAACTATTTATGTATTAGTTAATATTAGGTGCAGATGCATATAAACACAAAACTTCAAAATATCCATGCATTTAAAGTAAGTAAAAGAAATTCAGAGATAGGTAATTTGGGGCAAGTATTTTATTCTGAATGACAAAGGGCCCAGTTACAAAATCTCAACTCTGTCCCTTGGGAAAAAGAGGAAAAAGAATGCTGGGATAAGCCTCTAGAATATTTGCCATACCATATCACAACTTCTAAAACTTAACTCTAAACTTTGTTCCTGGAGCATTCTAGATCAATAGATTTATTTTCTCCCATTAGAAAGTTTCAATCAATTAATTCAAAAGAATTTACTTAGCAAGTGCTATGGGAAAGAGGAGAAATGCCAGATGTGTTCCTCCCCTCAAGGAACTTTCAAGCAATTTGGACAATGAAATCTATACAAATGAACCAATCCAGAATGCTTTCTACCAGCACTTACCAAAGTGCTATGTTTTACAGTTTGGCCCACTACTGTATATTTACATTTAAACTTTGAAAAAGCATTCAGTCTGCAAATGGACTCAAACTAAAATATTCATTGAAATGAAACACATTACTATGTTAAGGTAAATTGAGTCTGAAAAATTAACATTTATTCAACCACAAACCATTCCAAAATATGAAGATTTAAAAAAAACACCCCAAACTCTCCAGAATCCATTGTTCTTCATGCTTCTTATAACTTACCAGGCATGGACAGAACTTTGCAAAACAGCATTAGAATAATTAGCTTCTTAATCTTTCAACTGATGTGGTCATCAAATGGCTAGTCAGAAAACAGAGACTATAGCCTTATCACATCAATTCTGCAAATATGTCCCGATTACCCACTATAGTAAATCACTATGCTGGGTCCTAGAGATACCCGGAAGATATCTTACTCTCAAAGAACTCACAAATCCAGTGGAAGGGGATAAGGGGATAGACATCTAAGCAACCCCAGAAACAAAAGAGGGATGTGCTAAATGTTATTATTTCTGTTTTTACTGCTTTTGTTGCAGGGGTTTTAATTGAGTAGTGTTGTGTAGTAAAGAGTGGGGTGAAGTGCTTTCTCATGGGGGGTAACTAGAGAAAATTTTAAAGAGCAGGGGTTCTCAGTCAGGGGCGATTTTGGAGCCCAGAGAATGTTTGACAGTGTCTGGAGATATTTTTAATTGTCACGACTGCAGATGGTGGGATGGGGGTGAGGATTGCTACTGGCATCTAGTGGGTAGAGGCCGGGATGCTGCTTTAGCATCTTACAATGTGCAGGACAGCCCCCTCAATAAAGAATTATCCAGCACAAAATGTGAATGGTGTGAGATTGAGAAACTCAGCTTTAGCAAGAAGGAAACATTTGTTCAGGAATGATGAGAATGTTGACAAGTGGGTAAGTGGGGAATGGGAATGCCAGAGAGAGGGCTTATGAGCAAAGCCATGCAGGAAAAAAAATGTATGCCCTGTTTAGGAAATGAGGAGGTCTTCCGTGGGGTGTAGGTGCCTACCTGGGATTGGGGAGTATGTGGAAGAAAATGAGGGCTAACATTTAGGCTGAGATGGGGACTTCCCTGGTGGTCCAGTGGTTAGGACTTCACGCTTCCACTGCAGGGGGCACAGGTTTTGTTGTTTGTTTGTTTTGTGATACGCGGGCCTCTCACTGTTGTGGCCTCTCCCGTTGCGGAGCACAGGCTCCAGACGCGCAGGCTCAGCAGCCACGGCTCACGGGCCCAGCCGCTCCGCGGCATGTGGGATCCTCCCGGACCTGGGCACGAACCTGCCTCGCCTGCATTGGCAGGCGGACTCTCAACCACTGCGCCACCAGGGAAGCCCGGGGCACAGGTTTGATCCCTGGTCGGGGAACTTAGACCCCACAAGCCATGCGGCCAAAAAAAAAAGAAAAGAAAATTTAGGCTGAGGTGGACTGTAGAGGCTCCTGAATGCTTGGGTTTATTCTTTGGGCTAGAGTGAGCCATCAGAGGATTTTAAAAGCTGAAGAACTACAATTAGAACTGTTATTTTAGAAGTATAATCAGAGGGAGAAGCTTAGACTCTCATAGCAGATAGTAAGAAAATTCCTTTGGGAGAGTTACCTTTGTTTGAGCGTTGTCTGTTGTTAAGCTCTGATTCTTAGAAAGTGACAAAACTTCAAGAAGAAAGGAGAGATTCTGCGTAATTAGACCAGAGTGAGATGGTGTGAGGTGGTATGGGATGACTCATGAGATGAGGAGGGGCATAAGGATAAGGGAGAGGTGCGTTGCTGAATTTTACTCTGTGAGGTCCTTCCTCGTGGCCTTTAAAGCTGAGTAATACAAAAATCACAACATGCTTGTTGTATTTGGATTTCCCATGGAAGGTGACTATATTTGGATTGAATGGGGGTTGGAAGAGCAGGATGGTGAGAATGGGGCCATGGTGGTTAGAAATGGGGCAAAGGGTTTGGATGCTTCTGTAATAAGCAATTTCATCTCCCATCTCCCGCAGAATGGGCCACTCATCCCATACCCTCGACCTTGTCCTTATCAGTAACTCCTACCTCCCACATCTTAATCTTAATCTGAAGCATTCCACTCTAGGACCCCCACCTCATATCCTTCCAGTTCTCTGTCCCTTCCACCCTGACTTGAAAATACTTTGACCAGATAATTCATATGTCCTACCATCTTTTCACTGTCCCCATTTCCCACATGTCCTAACTTACCTCCTCATCCAATCTATCTATAGATAGATTTTATATTCTGTCCTAATAATCACTCACATTACACACCTAAGTCCCTGGCCCCTCTCTTTTTTCTTTGTCCTTCTTTGGCAAAACTCCAATCTGGTCATTTACAACTCTCTTCCTACTCTGCACTTGTTGTCTGGTTGCTGAACTTGGATGGAGGAAAACACCCAATCTTACCCATGGTCTCACTTTAAACTCATGAACCACTAAACTCAAGTGGGCCCAGCAATTCTAATTCATTTCCCTAGTCTATTCACTCTTACTTCATAAACAAGATTTCAAACCTCTCTTCAAACTTTCAACACTTTCTCTTTCTTCATCATTCTAAGCTAACAACCATAATTTCTTTTTCACTGAGAAAATGGAAGCAATCAGAAACGACCTTCCATATGCTGCTTCCAGCACTTCTACAAACCTACTTGCATCTATGCCTATGTTACATCTTCCATTCGGTTACCCTGAGCAACTGTCCATGTTCCGAGTTAAGGCACGCCCCTCCCTTTGTACACCAAGTCCCAGGACCCCACATCTACTCAAGGAGATTACTCTGGTAATTTTTCTCTAGAAATTTTGGAGAGGCTCTCTCTTCTTCATTATCAATTTATTTCCATCAGTATATAAACATGCTGTATTTCTCATATGAAAATAGTATCCCTTGATCTCATGTTTCTCTCCAGCCACCTGCCCATTTCTCTTATCCCCTCTATAGCAAAACTCCTTCAAAGAATTGTCCATACTTGCAATCTCCATTTCTGTTTCTCTCACTTTCTCTCTTTTTAAAAATAAATTTATTTATTTATTTTTAATTTTGACTGAGTCTTCTCTGACCTCATTGGACACCTTTCAGTCATCTTTAATGGTTCGTCTTTATCTCCCTGGACTCTTAATTTTGTGGGGTCCCCAGAATTCCATCCTTAGACTTTTTCTGTTCTTTGTCTACCCTCACTGCCTAGATGATCTCATACAGGCTTATAACTACATACTAACCATACCAGCACTGTCCAATAGAAATAGAATGTGAGCTACAAATGAGTTTTAGATGTAATTTTGAATTTTCTATAGCCTAATTTAAAAAAGAAACAGGTTAGTTTTTTTGTTGTTGTTTTTGTTGTTTTTTTTTTTTTTGCGGTACGCGGGCCTCTCCTGTTGCGGAGCACAGGCTCTGGACGCGCAGGTTCAGCGGCCATGGCTCACAGGCCCAGCCGCTCCGCGGCATGTGGGATCTTCCCGGACCGGGGCACAAACCCGTGTCCCCTGCATCAGCAGACGGACTCTCAACCACTGCGCCACCAGGGAAGCCCTAGATTATTTTTAATAATATATTTTATTTAGCTAAATATAGCCAATATTTTAACATATCAATATGTAATCAATCTTAAATTATTAATGAGATGTTTTCCAATCTTATTTTCATACTAAGCCTTTGAAATCCAGTGTGCCTTCTACAGTTAGAGCACATCTCAATTTGGACGAGCCACATTTTTTTACGGACTTAGTTTTTTTTTTTTTTTTATTGAAATACGGTTAATTTACAATGTTGTGTTAGTTTCAAGTATACAGCAAAGTGATTCAGTTATATATATGTGTCTGAGTGTGTGTGCGCATGCGTGTGTGTTCTTTTTCAGATTCTTTTCCATTATAGGTTGTTACAAGGTATTGACATTGTTTTTTACCTGTTTTATATACAGTAGTGTGTATATGTTGATCCCAAACTCCTAATTTATCTCTCCCCACACGGCTATCCCCTGGACGAGCCACATTTTAAGGGCTCAGTAGCCACCATGGCTACTGTATTAGACAACATGGCTCTAGATGCTGAATATTGGCTTTTATTGAGGAAGATGAGGAGTTACTGGAAAGCTTGGAGGAGGGAAATAACTTCTTTTTAGAAGATCACTCCAGCTGCTGTGTTAAAAATAGACTAAGCGGGAGCCAGGAGGAAACAGAGAGACCAGGTAAGAGACTAATGCAGGTGAAAAAGAGGGAGACACTAGGGTAGTTATATTATAGGAAATATAAAAAGTGGTTATAGTGAAGGTAGAACAAATAGGACTTCTGGATGGATGGTACAGAAAGAAAGAAAGGAGTTTAGGGTGATTCTGGGGTTTTTGATATGAGCCACTGGAAGAATTGGAAGAACAGAGACGCCTTTTTATTTTTATTTATTTATTTTAAAATGAAAGCTTCTTTATTTATTTTTGGATGCATTGGGTCTTCGTTTCTGTGCGAGGGCTTTCTCTCGTTGCGGCGAGCGGGGCCCACTCTTCATCGCAGTGCGCGGGCCTCTCACTGTCACAGCCTCTCTTGTTGTGGAGCACAAGCTCCAGACGCACAGGCTCAGTAGTTGTGGCTCACGGGCCTAGCTGCTCCGCGGCATTTGGGATCTTCCCAGACCAGGGCTCAAACCCGTGTCCCCTGCATTGGCAGGCAGATTCTCAACCACTGCACCACCTGGGAAGCCCGATGCCTTTTTAATTAATTTATTTATTTGTTTATTTATGGCTGCATTGGGTCTTTGCTGCTGTGCGCAGGCTTTCTCTATTTGCAGCAAGTGGGGGCTACTCTTTGTTGCGGTGCACAGGCTTCTCATTGTGGTGGCTTCTCTTGTTGCAGAGCACGGGCTCTAGGCACGCAGGCTCAGTAGTTGTGGCACATGGGCTCAGTAGTTGTGGCTCACGGGCTCTAGAGCACGGGCTCAGCAGTTGTGGCACACGGGCTTACTTGCTCCATGGCATGTGGGATCCTCCCGGACCAGGGCTCGAACCCATATCCCCTGCATTGGAAGGTGGATTCTTAACCACTGCGCCACCAGGGAAGCCCCAGAGATGCCTTTAAGCAAGGTGGGGAAAACTGAAGATGAGCAGGTTTGGAGAAGGCATATTGGTAGCTCAATGTTGGTTTTGCTAAGTGTGGGTTTTCTATCAGACAAATAATGAAAAGAAGAAGATAGTTTCAGATAGTAATGTATGTCATGTAGAAAAGAGAATAACTGTTGAGTGACTCTGGGGGTCCTCCTTAGATGGGCTTATCAGTGAGAGCATCTCTGAATAAGGGACATTTGAACTGAGTCTGGAACGATGAAGTGAGGCCAGCCAAGCAAAAATCTGGAGGAAAAGGATTTCAGGCAGAGGGCACTACAAAAACAAAAGTCCTCAGGCAGGAATGTCTGAGAAAGAGAAAAATAGCCAATGTGTCTGAAGTGAGTACAATGGAAGGATGGGTGTGGGCAGCCATCCAGCACCTTTTCAGTTGTGGTGAAGGTGCTGGGATTCTGTTTTATGTGCACTGGGAAGCTTCTGGGAGGTTTTAAGCTAGAAGTGGCATGATCTGATTTATATTTTACCATGAAAACTCTGGCTCCTAAGTGGTGAATGGATTTATATTATATTACATTAGTTATTATTGTTATTCTTATTTTAGGGGACAAAGTAGAAGCAGGGAGAGCAGTGAGAAGCTTTTCCAGTAACTGGCCAAGACTTTATGGCTCTTCCCATGGCATTGCTCTACGTGTCGTGCTAAGTCTTGTCATTTTTTGTGTGCTAAGTCTTTTCATGAGTTCAAGGGATTTCTCGCGGTAGAAAACGCATATTCCTCACCTCTCTATCCTTGGTTATGCCCAGCGCCATGTCCTACCCACAGTAGGAGACTCAATGCATGTTGTTGAGTGAATTATAAGGCTCTACTCATCAAGGTTCAAGAGCAAGTTTTTCACATCTTTATCTTTCTTATATATGGCATTTTGTCTGTCCCTTAGTGGAAGCTCAGTAAATGTTGTCACGGTGGAGCAATGCCTTCTTTCAGATAACCGATTTACTGAGAGGGATCCTTGGAGAGCCAGAGGCAGTAGGGAGGGTTTGGGCCTTGCTGGGGTGCAAGGCAGGGAGAAGGCAGGGAAGGAGAGCATGTTGAAAGAAGGGAGGTGGGTAGAGACACTGACTTTGAGCATGCCAAGGACAGATCTGGCCTCATCTTTAATTTGGCCTAGGGCTGGCCTGCTTCCCTGGATGGCGATGTGATCCCTCTGTATGGGAATGGCTGAAATGGTTTGATCACCCCGGGACCATAATCCATCATCCAAATCATTCATTAAGGAGGGCTTTCTGTTTGGCCTTGTTCAAAATCAAGCCTAGAGGAATTTGCCATCCAGCATCAAAATGTTCTCTGTTGGTACTGATGCTGCAAGTCCCAGCAAACGCAAGACGACAGGCTGAATTCAAGCTTTCTGGCACTCCTCCTTTCCTGGCTCGGACAGATGTCCTCAGGCCTAATATCAGCCTGGCAGAGGGTTGAATGCTGGACTGAGTCTCTACTTTGCTGAATGTACTGGGCTTGAGTTTGATTCTGTCCCATAGATGTCTGCAGACAGGAGGGATGACATTTGGCACCGAGATAGAAACCCAGGTGTCTGGCTGGTTTACAGTCTCAAAAGCCTTGTTCTTTTCCTTTAAGTCTCTGCAGCTATTTGGACTCCATCTCTCATCACCCAGAAGTTTCAGTGCCTTTAGATTAGGGATCTACACCCACAACTGATGATCCTCTGGACTCCCATCCTTGGCATCTGAACAGAGCCAACAGGGCTGGTTACAAATTCATTGTTAATTACTGTGTGTAATCACATTAGATCTAGGTTTGGAGACACCCTACTTTGTAATTGTTTCGGATCTGAAATGTGTATAAAATTCTTTTTAAAAGCGTGTCATTTTTGTTTTCTAATTAGGATATTGGGGTTTGGAGTGGCACCATTGTGCTGTTATTTAATCACGCTTTTTCTGGGGAGGGAGGAAGGAAAAGATTTTCCTTTTTCTCTCAACAATTACTCTCATTTCTGCATTAAGAGGGTGGAAACTTGGGTCCTCCCTCATCCCCTTAAGGCAAAGAGTCGATGGCTCAGATTCACAAAGGTTGTTGATTTTGACTTTGGGTTGCCCTACTCTGTTTTTCCCCTTCTCTCATGCTACCTAGCACAATAGGTAAGTTCTTCTAGCCAACACTCCGTAAGGGTGGGGTAAGAAAGGCAGTCCATTTAAGGTTTTTTTAAGCTTTGGGTAATCTGCCTTTATATTCACTAAAACCAGCCGGGTTGGTGGCATATTCTCCTTTGTCTTTACATCTGAGCTGAACTTAAAGTTTAAATGGTGCCTGAATGAATCACATTGCTTGCATTCTTGTAAGTAACTGCAAAACATCCCAGGCTCGCAGGAACCCGTGGAGGATGGCCTACACGAGGATGTCACTGCTGCCATATTAGCCACTCCCTGCTTTGCTAAAAACTTGCATTTCTTATATACTGCCCCATCCCCATAGAGAACTGATGTCATTCTAATATCATTCTTGCCCATCACCTCCCTCCTTTGAGAGGGAGTCAACATTTCCCCTTTCCCACTGCACACCATTCACACTTTCTTGCTTTACAACCTGAGCCTCAGTTTCCTCATAAGTATAATGGGGATAATAAGAAATAACTGCCTTGCCACATGCCACAGAGTTATTGAGGATCAAATGAGATAATGGCTACGAAAGTGCTTTATTTCTACAAATGTATTATCGTTTGCTTACTGTTCTTTGTTAGCTAGTGTTGGGGAGGAAGACATTTTCCCCTACCCTTCTAGGTTCTTCTGGCTGGTCTAAGAATTACACTGACATGAGACAGATTAACAGGAGAAAATCAGATAAAAGTTTAATAACATGTATACATGGGGAGAGACCCAGGAGAACTGAGTAACTCACCAAAATGGCTGAAGCTCTCACCTTAAATACCATATTCAGCTAAAGACAAAGGAGGATGTTGAGGTTAGTGGTTTGGGACATCAAAGGGGAGGAAGGCAATTGACATGGAGATGGAAAAGCAAACGTTTGGTAAGCAAATGTTTGCTGGGACAGGCAGAGATGATGGGACTCCGAGAGGGATTTTAACAAGCAGACTTTGCTGGGTTCCTTTCTGTCTATATATCTAGTACATATTATACTGATCTATGGTGACAGCTCCCTGCCTGGGACAGGTCCTCTATCTACATTCTTTAGGCAGTTAGGGGAAAAGTCAAAGTTTCTTCTTGAGCCTTTTGGGTCTTGATTGTTTTCAGTTTCAAATAATCCAAATGCCAAAGAGACATCTTTTTTTTAAGATTTTTCTTTTTATAGATTTATTTATTTATATATGGCTACATTGGGTCTTTGTTGCTGCGTGTGGGCTTCCTCTAGTTGCGGTGAGCAAGCGGGGGCTACTCTTCCTTGCGGTGCACAGGTTTCTCATTTCAGTGGCTTCTCTTCTTGGGGAGCACAGGCTCTAGGTGCATGGCCTTCAGTAGTTGTGGCACGCGGCCTCAGTAGCTGTGGCTCGCGGGCTGTAGAGCGCAGGCTCAGTAGCTGTGGCGCATGGGCTTAGTTGTTCCACGGCATGTGGGATCATCCCAGACCAGGGATCGTACCCATGTCCGCTGCACCGGCAGGCGATCCCTAATCACTGTGCAGTCAGGGAAGTCCCCAAAGAGACATTCTGAGATGGCAAATGTTGCTTGCGTACACTAGCTACATGGTGTAGCCTGCCTTGTGTTTCAAATATTGAAGTTCTGTTGGTCCTGGTAAGTTGAGGACCATTTCAAAGCCCCAAGAAAAGGACTGGAAAAGAAAGCATATAAGAAAAATGTCTTCTTGAATAGTTCATTCATTTCCTATGCATGTTATTTATATTCTTTTCACTGGGGCATAGGCTGAATGTGGCTGCCAGGGCTGTGAAATAAAAGGCGGCATCACAGGTCCTTTGGGAATCAATCAACCACTCAGAATTGTATTTCCCCTTGATTTTCAATAAATGGAGAACAACAGAATGTGATTTGTTCTAATTATATAACAACAGGATTCTAAGCATTGCTTTACAAATAGCTGCTTTTATGTCATAATAATGAGCTTTGAGGCGAAGCATTCTGAGCCCTTGTAGCATATTCTTTGTTTTCTCTATTTTATCCCCTTGAGGAAGACGATAAACTGAGGCACGAAGATGAGTGTAAACTCTCCAAAGACGTGGAACTGTTGTCTGAGCTGTGACAGCTCCTCACCTGCTTTTTTTTTCGTTTATACATTTTAAATGTCTTCTACAAGCTTTACAAAAAATAACTGAATAAGTCTATGTTCACAATTTTCACACTGCCTTTTAATTTAGTTTTGGTTAGCGTTCACTCTAGGTTTCTGAGGGCTTAAAGCTATCTGCTAAAAGCTGCTTTCTCTGTCTCCAAAGAATAGTTAACCCACTCTGCCAAATAAGATCTGCTAGGTGAAGCCCATCTTGACACAGGAAAAAGCAAAAGGAAGTAATATTTATCAGTGTCTACTCCATGTGGGGTCTCACGCTAGGTCCTTTACACAGGTCATTTTATTTAATCCTCACATCAACTCCACAAATTATATAAAATTATTTTCATTTTATTGACAAGTACACCGAGGCTAGTAAGTTGCACCATCAGGATTTATCCACCTATGAAATATTTTAGTCCCTAGATGTTCTGGTCTAGAGCATTTACATTTTTGAAACATTTATAATCTTTCCAAAATTACAGTCACATCTCCCCACCTTGAGAGACCTAACTGTCTTTGATTTTAAAAGAAAGTATCCCCTCCATCTACAAAGTAGTAGAGAGTTAGTTATAGTCTAAAAGTTAAATATAAATCTGCAAAAATGCCCATACAAATAATTTACTAATAATTTTTCATCAAATATAAAGATGAAATATTAGTGGTCCTGCCTGTATCATTTTATGAAGATTTAGCCATTTTAATTATGACTTACATCAAATACCTCAGATTGCATTATATACTTTTCATAGAGTACGCAAATGTACTTATCATTGTTCTTTGACTTAAAAGAGTCTCTGGGTACAAAGATTTCCTGGTGGCTGGGAAACTGCCAGAATGCACACTGATGAAAGCGCACTGAGGAAGTACAGAGACCGTCCTGCAGTCTGCAGCTTTCATCACTGGAGCTCCATCGGTGCATGTGTCTGCCTCTTCACAGGTGGGAAGGTTATATCATCTTTGCCCAAGGTAAGCCCTTAGAGTTAATGTTACCTTTTTCAGTCAAATCTGAGCCACTTAAAATAATCACTTGGAGCACAGTATGATCACCCGCTAGTGGGAACTTGCAAATGGTATCAGCACCAGGAAGCTAAAGGGCAGAAGAGCAGATGGACTGCCACCTTTTCAATTGTTGTTTTTCCTATTGTTTTCTTTAAGAAAACTATAATTTGTTGCACAAATACTATGTGCCTGGCTTTCCAAATGACATTATCTGATTTATATCTCATAACAACTCTGCAAGGAAGATATAATTATCCCCAGTTTTTCGACAAGAAGTGGTTAAGTATCTCACTCAAAGTCATGTAGAGGCCCAGATTCAAACCTAGGTCAGTAGTATTTTCCTGCTATATCAATAGTTCCTCCTTGGGGAACAATTCCCAGGATTTTCTTCATAGGAGAGTTGTCAAATACAATAGAACAAGTACCTTAAAAAATAATATAAAACAACAAGGGCCTACTGTATAGCACAGGGAACTGTATTCAAAATCTTGTAATAATCTATAATGCAAAAGAATCTGAAAAAATATATGCGTGTGTGTGTGTGTATAGACATACACATGTATGAACCACTTTGCTGTACACATGAAACATTGTAAATCAACTATACTTCAATTTAAAAAATAGTAATAGGAAAATAAAAAATGTTTATAGAAACCATTTCTAGTACACTGTTGGGCTTTTTAAAGTTCTGGGTTAGTATTAGATAGGCCTTTTACTAATTCATTTTATTTACTTCTGTCTGCCACCAGCTGTAGCTACCGTATAAAAGCCAGTCACTTAGAGTTCGAGGTACAACTCTGGAATATGGTGTTAGACAGCCTTTTTCCTCAAACAGCTTGGGATAATCTCTGGAAAGCTACAGATTGAGAAATGCAGTGTCATAGAGGGTTAAGCAGTTGGACTTAGCTACTTAGTAGTTATGTGATTTTGGGTAGATTATGTTGACTTTCACCCCCAGGTTTTTTAAAATTAATTTTTATTGGTGTATAGTTGATTTACAATGTTGTGTTAGTTTCTGCTGTACAGCAAAGTGAATCAGTTATACATACACATATATCTACTTTTTTTAGATTCTGTTCCCATATAGGTCATTACAGAGTATTGAGTAGAGTTCCCTGTGCTATACACTAGGCTCTTATCAGTTATCTATTTTATATATATAGTAATGTGTATATGTCAATCCCGATCTCCCAGTTTATCCCTCTACCCCCTTTTTCCCCTTGGTAATCATAAATTTGTTTTCTACATCTGTGACTCTATTTTTGTTTTGTAAATAGGTTCATTTGTACCATTTATTTTTTAGATTCCACATATAAGCATTATCATATATTTGTCTTTCTCTGTCTGGCTTACTTCACTCAGTATGATTATCTCTAGGTCTATCCATGTCGCTGCAAATGGCATTATTTTGTTCTTTTTTATGGCTGAGTAATATTCTATTGTATATATGTACCAGATCTTCTTTACCCATTCCTCTGTTGATGGACATTTAGGTTGCTTCCATGTCCTGGCTATTGTAAATAGTGCTGAAATGAACATTGGAGTACATGTATCTTTTTGAATTATGGTTTTCTCTGGATATATGCCCAGGAGTGGGATTGCTGGATCATATGGTGTTCTATTTTTAGTTTTTCAAGGCACCTCTATACTGTTCTCCATAGTGGCCATACCAATTTACATTCCCACCAATAGTGTAGGAGGGTTCCCTTTTCTCTGCACCTTCTTCATCATTTATTGTTTGTAGATTTTTTGATGATGCCCATTCTGACTGGTGTGAGATGATACCTCGTTGTAGTTTTGATTTTCATTTCTCTGATAATTGGTGATGTTGAGCACCTCTTGGCTATCTGTATGTCTTCTTTGGAGAAATGTCTATTTAGATCTTCGGCCCATTTTTTGATTGGGTTGTTTGTTCTTTTGATATTGAGCTGCATGAGCTTTTTGTATTTTGGATATTAACCCCTTGTCAGTCACACCCCCAGTTTTGCTAGTTGTAAAATGGAGATAACAGTACCAATCTTGTGAGGATCATTATAGTGAGAATTAAATGTTAAGTCCTTAGTACAGAGGCCATCACATAATATATACTCCAAATATGATCACTAATATCACTCATAGTTATTATTAATTTTTTAATCAGTACCATAGCCCAAGGAATCGCCAATTCATTGGAATTACAATTCATATTATTACCCATCCTTGTATACTCACACATCACCTAGCAGATGAGAAGTGCTACTTGACTCTCCATTACTTGGTATATGATTTTGTGGTGGTTTGGATGTTGTATAGTTAAGGAATTATCATACTGATGAGCTTGAAAATGGCCAGAGCATTCTCTGTCGTAGGGATTAGGATCACATCTGAACAGTGAGCTCATTTGTTATGTCAATCACTCAGTAAGGCTGGTATTCCAGTGAATGACAGAAAGGAACAAAATGAAAAGTTTCTCCTGGATGAAATGTACTAGCTCAACAGGAGATAGCTTCATTATGATGAGCAGTAAGATAGCACACACACATGGAGGCATTGTGCTTAGAGATCAAAGGAAGCTGCTAAAGGTATATTTGAGGTGGGTTGCATCCTTTTGGGCAAGAACAGAGTTTCCCAGTATGCATTCTGCAGCCTTCTTGTCTTATGCGGGTTAAGTTTCCATGGTCAAGTAAGAATGGGAAATATACCATGTTATATTCCGTTCCCACATTAGGAAGTCACAATGCATATGAGACATTTAAGGCTCTAAAAATACTGTAGGAATCAATCCTTCTTCTATTTATGCCTGATCATGAGTGATTTCCTCATTTTCCCCATGAAAATGTTTTTAAAAAGATTTGGGGGAGCATACATATGTAAAATTTGGAGATGAGTAAAACAATAACATGTCTATTTATAATATTTAATTTATAAATTTAGATGACATAGGTATTCATAACAACATATTACAGAAAAATACTTATTCAGAAATATTGCTTTTGCGAACTCAAATTTTATGAGTTTTTTTTTCTTCCCACACAGAAGAACCCCCAAGGGAAAGTAAGGGCCTGGGGATACAGACTTGGCCCCTCTTATTCTGTCAACTCTCTCTCCTTGGGGTCTCAGCACTGACTACCCACTGCAATCTCCCTGGAGGCTTAAAAACTACATGATGCCACCTGAAAACATTTAAGTCAGAATCTCTGGGACTAGATCCCAGGCATTAGTGATTTGCAGTCTTCCTTAGTGATTTGCAGTCTTCCTTTTAGGGTTAAAACCTCTAAAAGGTCATCCCCTTATGTCATCCTTCTGAAAATTTGAAGAGTAGTGACCTACTGGAAGGAGTTGCGTCTGAACTGAGAAAGAATCTGTATAATGTGCAATGTTTCTTTAAGTACCTCCTCCCCACCGCCAGGTCACTCCTAATATCCCTATTACAGACTTAGACACACAAAGCCCTGGCATAGCCCCAGTGAAGAAGCTGCATGCTTCCGATTGGATGGGATATTATTGGTAATGGGCAGTCTCATTTCTGAATTGAATTTGAGTGCTGGGAAATCATATCGGCTAACATTTCAGTCCTTTGTTTGTATTTGTATATTTAACAACAGATGCTTGCTCTTGGGGCTACACAGTTCTCATCTCTTTCCATTTCCCCTCACCGGGGCAAGGTTCCTCTATGTATTATTTCCTCTGATGGGAAAGAGAATCTGCAGTGACCCTTCTTCTTAGCCATAGGCTGCCTCCTCGTGAATTGTAAAGACGGCACAAGAGAGAGTAGGAAGTAAAGCCTAGAATCCTTCTCCTATGGAGGTGGCCAGTTCAGAAGGCAGTCCATTTTAGAGATAAAAACCGAGAATACCCAGTGGGGAGCAATAATAATAATACCTTACAAATGTAGGATGTGTCATAGCTTTTAAAACACTTGGGCATTCATCACTTTTACTTTGAACATTTCAAAGAGATTGATGGAACAAATACCAGTAGCCTCATTTTAGGACGAAGAAACAACAGAGACACTGTGAAGATGAATCAGTTCCCCATGAGAACAAGAACAGAGGTAGGACTAGTACCTGGATCTTCAGGTAGTACTCACCTTGAGCAGCTTCAACGATCGTATGGTAAACCAGTGGTCCTCAGATCTGGCTACTCAGTAGAACAGCCTGGGAAGATTATAAAATAATACAATTACCCCGACTCACCAATGGGACTCTAACTCAAAAGACCTGGAGCTCAGGGAATCTGTACTTTAAAATAATTTCCCTGTAGTTATTCTCAATTCTGAATAAACTTTAGAATTACCTGGAGGTCTTAAAAAAAAAAAATCTCCTTGTCCAGATTGTACCCCAGATAAATTAAATCAGAATTTCTAGTGTTGGCACCCAGGCATCAGGGTTTGTAAATATCCCCAGGTGATTTCAATGTACAACCAAGCCTGGGAAACAGTACTCTGGACCAGAATCCTACAAGCTCTTTTTTCCTGAATTTCATCACAGCAAGTAGGGGAAGATGAGTGTAGAATTGAGAGTGAAAAGACCAGCCTTCAAGTCCTGTGTCTGCCTTTTGGGAAGGTCACTTCATCCCTCTTAGTCTCAGTTTTCTATTTTATCAAATGAGGAAAATGATAGTACTTACCTCGCAGAGATACTATGAGAGTAGATGAGACAATGCATATGAAATCACAAAGTACCATCCACTTATTGGCTATTCCTACCATTTTCCAAAGAGCTGTCTTAAAGAAGATGTGGTTTTTCCCCCCAGATGTTCCCTTTGTGTCTGAAGGTCCCACCCTCGACCTTACCTCTAGGGCATGGAGCAGTACTCCAAAAGTTTCCACTAATAAAAGAAGGTTTGGAAATTGGAGGGATGTCCTCAAGGCTTCTTTTCACCGTGCCATTGGCATGTTCAGCCCTCTGCCCACAGGAGTTATGAATTTGCCAGTTTGCTACATGTTTACTCAGAAGGACAATTTTGTTTTCATAATACAGGAACACTGAAGCTATTACTAGTCACCTTCCGCATTCCTCCATCTAACTCTTTGAGTTCCCCTGAATGTGCCCCCAAACACCTCTTGTTTAGTCCCATTCAGCAAATTAGGGAAGGTTCCGGTATGTGTTTCTTATCCAGTAAATGCTGAGTTCACTGTAACCCTGGCCCACTGGAGAACAAATCGACCCATCCTACAAACACCCACTCCCTGGCCTAACATATTGTACTGGTTAGAACAGAATCTTCTAATATTAGGAATGGTAGCATGAGGATCATTTCGTAATCGCAAACACAGGCAAAAGCAATCATGAAATTATGGATGACTCATTGTCAAAGGAACTCTTGAATCATCTTGGTCAACCCCCTAGGTTCATCAGATGGGGAAACGTCTGCACCAAATTCACACTGTGCTATTAGTCTTCTCTCTAATTGATTGTTATTACCAGCTTTATCTTGACCACGTCCAATGTATTTTCAAACCTCCCACAATTCCCTCCTCAGTAGGTAAAATATTTTGTGTGTGTGAGCACCTTTCTCTTACTTCTTACATATTTGCTCGCTTTTTTCTCAAACTAGACAGTGAGTTGAAGTCACAGGTTATTTCTTATTTCTCTTAAATAAAGTAGTACCTGACACACTGTAGGGTGCTAGTACACATATGTTAAACGTAGGATTAATTCTATATTCTTTCCCATTGAAGGGGGGTTGTTTTCTAACAAGCGAAGGAAACTTAAGATTTGCTTTGTATATCACTTTCTCTAACATTCCACGAGTACAGAAATTTTGCCATGATATGTCTACATATATATTTTAGAGAGAAAGGGGAAGAGAGGAGGGGGACAGGAGGTAAAGGGAGGGAAGAGGAGAGAAGAGTAGACGAGGAGAGGAGAAATCACAAGAGGAGAGCAGATGAGAGGGGGAGAGAGAACACTATTCTAGGTTTGGGGATACAATGATGAACAAAACAGCCAAAAATACTTGCTTTCATGGAGCTCCCATTTGTGTGTGTGTGTGTTTTGGGGGAAGAGACAATAATAACAAAAAAGTAAATAAGCACAATATAACACTGTTAGACGGTGATAAATGTTATAGAGAAAAACGAGGTAGGCTAAGGGAACAGAGAGCACTGGGTGGAAAGTCTATTGAAATTTTAAATGAGTGAACAAGGAAGGTTTTGGTAAGAGGATGATGTTTGAGCAGACTTAAAGGAGCTGAGGTAGGGAGGCTTCAGGCTATGTGGGTGAAGAACATTCCAAGTGGAAGGAATAGAAATTATAAGGTCCCTCAGGTGGGAGAGAACCTGGAATGTTCCCAGAATGGCATGGAGGCTAGCGGGCTGGGTATGGTACAGGTGCAGATGAGAACATAGGAGGAGGGAATATACGGGTGGCTGAGTGGGGTAAGATGGGTGGTAGGGGTAGGTAAGCTTTGGAGGGACCTTTAATGCCATTGGAAAGACCATCGTTTCCTCTGACTGACATGGGAAGTCACTGGGGAATTGGATCTGACTGATGTTTAAAAGTGTCATTCTGGCTGCTGTGATGAGAATAGTGGATGGGAAGGTAAGTGTGGAAGTGAGAAAATCAGTTAGGAAGTTATGACAATGGGACAGGTGGCTCAGAGCAGGGTGATGGAGGAGGGCGTAGTAGAGGAGGACGAAGTCTAGATAAATTTTGAAGGTTGAGCTAATGGGATTTGCTCTCAGATTGATTATGTCATGAGGAGAATTAAAAATTACTCCAAGTTGTTTGATCTGAACAGCTGAGAGGATGGATTGGTGGAGTTGCCAGTAATTGAGAGGAAGGCACCTAAAGGAGAGGATTTATGATGAAGGGGAAGATGATATGTCTGTCTGTCTGTATCTATCTATCTGTCTATCTATCTAATAAGCTCAATATTATATATGAGATCAAAACAGAGAGGATAAATAATATGCTGAAGGTCTCATAGCTAATATGCAGTACTTTAGGATTTAAAGTATTTTCGACTTCAAAACCCCTATTCTGGGCTTCCCTGGTGGCGCAGTGGTTGAGAGTCCGCCTGCCGATGCAGGGGGCACGGGTTTGTGCCCTGGTCCGGGAAGATCCCACGTGCTGCGGAGTGGCTGGGCCCGTGAGCCATGGCCACTGAGGCTGTGCGTCCGGAGCCTGTGCTCCGCAACGGGAGAGGCCACAACAGTGAGAGGCCCGCGTACCACACGCACACAAAAAAAAACCTATTCTCCCTACCCAACTAGGACATTTTCATATATGTGTTATCACTTTTAATCCTCACAACAATTTTATCCCCATTTGTCAGTTAGAAAAACTGAAGTTCAGAGAGTTCAAATAACTGGCTTAAGTCATGTTAAGTGAGAGAGCAGAGATTCAAACTTGGTTTCTTTTTTCTTTCTTTTTTATTTATTTATGTTTGGTATTTTTTTAAATTGAAGTCTAGTTGATTTACAATGCTGTGCCAATCTCTGCTGTACAACAGTGACTCATTTATACACATAGAGACATTCTTTTTCATATTCTTTTCCATGATGTTTTATCCCAGGAGATTGGATACAGTTCCCTGTGCTATACAGTAGGACCTTGTTTATCCATTCTAAATGTAATAGTTTGCATCTACCAACCCCAAACTCCCAGTCCATCCCTCTCCCTCCTCCCCTCCCCCTTGGCAACCACAAGTCTGTCAAACTTGGTTTCTAACTCTCACACCTATATTTTTTCTATGACACTACCCTCCTGATTATGTATACCTTACAGGACGGTGGTAGAAATTAAATGTAGGTACCCAGCACATACAATGTCTGGCCCATAGTATGTTTTAAATAAATGACAACTATTACTGCTTAATGTAGATTTCATTTGTATATATTGTGTTTCCCGCCTAAGGGAACTGCTTTATGTTTATTAAAATATGAGGCTTAAAGTAAATCTTTTGTAGCCTCAAGCACATCAGAAATATTTATTAATATTTACTGAGTGAATCACAAAAGGAGCAATTGAGTATATTACAAACAACATACCATGGACACTTCCACAATGCATATTGGTGTTTCCTAGTAGAAGAGACATAAAGGTAGGAGCATGTATGACTGAAGAAAATACATGGGGTTTTCAGAGTTTCTTTTAGTAAAAAAGATCAAGAGCCTTGCAGAAGAGGCCCCCACTCTGCTGCAGAGATAGCGTTGTCTGTTCGTTGCTCAACAACTCTTGCCTATTATAACTCTGTGATTAACTCTGCACCGGACCATCTAGAGTTTTCACATTTGGAATCACTTTGTTCCTCTCTCAAATGAGGTGATGGATTCATTAATTCACCAATATCTTGTCTACATTCAAATTAAATCTGATGTACCCTAAGACCAGGTCTGAGTATTTTTCTACCGCACAGAATTTTCCACAGAAATTAAAAAAATAAATACCATTAAATGCTTGTCTGAGAAAAGAAGAAAAGTCTCAAATCAATAACCTAGGTTTCCATTAAAAAAACAAAACTAGAAAAACAGGAATAAACTAAAGCCAAAGAAGGCAGAAAGAAGGAAATAATAAAGGTAAGAACAGAGATCAGTGAAATTGACAACAGAAAACAATACAGAAAAACAATAAAGAAACAAAGGCTGATTCTTTGAGATTAATGACATTGATAAGCCTTTAGCAAGACTAACAAAGAAAAAAAGAGGTAAGACACAAATTGCCAATATCAGGAATGAAAGAGGGGTTATCACTACAGATCCCACAGACATTAAAAAGATATTAAGGGAATACTAAAAAACAACTCTATTGACACAAATTTGAAAACTTAGAACAATTCCTTGATAACAACACACTACCAAAACTCACTCAAGATGTAATAGATAAGTCAAATAATTTTATAACAGTTAAAGAAATTGACTTTGCAGTTAAAAGTTTCAAAAAAAAAAAGCAATCTTCAGGCACAGATGGTTGCACTAGCAAATTCTACCAAATATTTAAAGAAGAATTACAGCCAATGCTATACAATCTCTTCCAGAAATTAGAAGACGAGAGAACACTCCCAACGCAATTTATAGGCCAGAATTACCCAGATACCAAACGTACTAGACAAAGACAGCACTACAACGAAACAAAACAAAACACTACTACAGGCCAAATATGCCTCATGACTATAAATGCAATAATAATCAGTAAAATAGAATATTAAGAAATTGAATCTTTCAATATATAAAAATAATAATCCACTATTACCAAGTGGAGATTAAAACTGGGAACGTGAGACTGGTTCAATATTAAAAACTTAGTCAGTGTAATCCACCATTCAGATTGTAAACAATCTAAAAAAGAAAAATCACATGATCATATCATATGCAGAAACAGTATTTGACAAAATTCAACACCCATTCATAAGAAGACTCTGAGCAGACTAGGAATAGAAGGAAAGTTTCTTAACCTGATAAAAGGCATCTACAAAAACACCTCGCTAACATCATATTTAACGGTGAAAGACTGAATGCTTTTCCCCTAATTGTATGAACAATGGAAGGATATCCACTTCCTTTTTTTTTTTTTTTTTTTTTTTGTGGTATGCGGGCCTCTCACTGCTGCGGCCCCTCCCGCCGCGGAGCACAGGCTCCGGACGCGCAGGCCCAGCGGCCATGGCCCACGGGCCCAGCTGCTCTGCGGCACACAGGATCCCCCCGGACCAGGGCACGAACCCGCGTCCCCCCCAGCATCGGCAGGCGGACTCCCAACCACTGCGCCACCAGGGAAACCAAGGATATCCACTTTCAACACTCAACATTGTATCGGATGTCCTAGCCAGTATAAGGTAAAGAAAAAGAAAGAAAGGCAAGCATATTCTTAGATGATATGATTGTCCATTGAGGAAATTCCAAGGAATCCACAAAAGAACTCCTAAACTAGTAAGTGAATTTAATTAGATTGCAGGATACAAAGTCAACACACAAGAATCAAATGTATTTCTTTATAGTAGCAATCAACAAAATTTTAAAAATTACGTTAGCTCAAGGGGCTTCCCTGGCAGTCCAGTGGTTGACTCCACCCTTCCACTGCATGGGGCATGGGTTCAGTCCCTGGTTGGGGAATTAAGATCCCACACACTGCATGGTGCAGAAAAAAAAAAAAAATTACATTAGCTCCAAAAACTTAAATACTTAGATATAAATCTAACAAAACATGAACAGGGTTTGTATGAGCAATACTACAAAACCCTGACAAAATAAATTAAAGAAGATCTAAATTAATGGTGAGATATACTACTTTATGGATTGAAAGAATAGGCATAGCAAAGATGTAACTCTCCCCAAACTGACCTATAGATTTAGTGCAATTCTAGCCAAATCTCAACATTATTTATTTATTTATTTTTTTGCGGTACTCAGGCCTCCCACTGTTGTGGCCTCTCTCGTTGCGGTGCAACAGGCTCCGGACGCGCAGGCTCAGCGGCCATAGCTCACGGGAGCAGCTGCTCCGCGGCATGTGGGATCTTCCTGGACCGGGGCACGAACCCGTGTCCCCTGCATCGGCAGGCGAACTCTCAACCACTGCGCCACCAGGGAAGCCCCTCAACATTATTTTTATAGATGCAGATAAGCTGATCCTGAAAGGTATATGGAAAGGCAAAGGAGCTATAATAACTAAAATGATTTTGAAAAATTGTAATTAAGTTGGAGAAATCACACTGTCAGATTCTAAAGATTTACTATAAAGCCACAGAAATCAATTCAGTGTGACATTGGCAAAATGACAGACACATAGATCAGTGCAACAAAATAGAGAACACGAATATGCCCGTGTGATTTTCCACAAAGTTGTGAAAGTAGTTCAATGGAGGAAGGATGGCCTTTCAACAAATGGTGTTGAAACAAATGGATAGCCATATGCAAAAAGTGAACCTTGATCTTAACTTCAAACTCTGTACAAAAATTAACTCAACTCACATGGGTCATAGATCTACATGTAAAACATAGAAATATGAAATTTTAAAGAAATAAAAGGAGAAAAACTTTGTGACTTGGGGTTAGACAAAGAATTCTTAGATGTGATACCAAGAGCACAATCTGTAAAAGACAGATGAGTTAGATTTGAGCAAAATGAAAAACTTTTGCTTCAAAGGCACTATTTTGAGAATGAAAAGACATGCTATAGACTGGGAGAAAATATTTGCAATCACATATCCAACAAAAGACTTGTATCTAGAATCTTAAAAGAACTCTCATAACTCAACCATAAGAAAACAAACAACTCAATTAAAAAATACTGTGTTCATGAATTAGAAGACTCAACATAGTAAAGATTTAACTACTCTCAAATTTATCTGTAGATTTAACTCAATTCAAATAAAAATTCCAACAGGATTTTTTGAAAGTATATAAAAACTCATTCTAAAATTTGTATGGAAAAACAAAGGAACTAAAATATCCCCAAACAATTTGGGCAAAAGGATGGCAAACAAGCACATAAAAATATTTATTTGCCATTTGAGAAATGAAGATTAAAACCACAGTGAGATACTGTGGCACATCTATTAGAATAGCTAAAATAAAAAATATTGATAAGTGCTGGTGAGGATGTGGAGCAACTGGAACTAACAGACATTCCCAGTAGCAAAATGATATAGCTACTCTGGATAGCAGTTTGGAAATTTCTTATAAAGTTAAACATATATTTACCATATGACCCAGCAATCCCATTCATAGGTATTTGCACTAGGGAAATGAAAACTTATCTTCACATCAAAACCTGAACACGAACATTTATAGCAGCTCTCTTCATAATTGCTAAGAATCGAAAACACCCAGAAGTCCTTCAGTAGGTGAATGTATAAATAAACTGTGCTATATCCATATAATGGAATACTATTCATCAACAAAAGGAATATTGTGCAAATACAAATTGTATTTGTACACAAAACAATTTGGATGAATCTCAAAAGCATGATACCTATTGAAAGAAGCCAGTTTCAAGAAGTTGTATAATGTATAATTCCATTCCTATGCTATTCTCTAAAAGACAGGACTGCAGTGACAGGAAAAAGATCAGTTACTTGTAGGAATAAGGAGTAAAGAGAAGGTGTGACTACAAAGGGATAATATAGGGAATTTTGGGTGCGGGGCAGCCAGGATAGGGAACTGCTCTGTCTGTTCTTTTACTGTGGAGATAGTTACATGAATCTATCCATGTGTTAAAATTCATAGAACTGTATTTTTAAAAGTCAGTTACATTGTATATTAATTTTAAAATAAAATAGTTACTTAAGAAATTTTTGGTGCTGAAGGACTAAAGGATTTCGACTTTAACATTTGGTTGCATTTATTCCCTGAATTGTTCATATTCATTTATCCCCTACAGAGAGAGTGTCGATCAGTTTATATTCATATACATATTAATGAAGCTGGAATAGCTTTGGGATGGAATATAATGATTTAGTTCTGTATATGCTGGCCTCAAGGTATTTGTGGGATGTTTCTGGTGGAGATATTTGTCATGTACATATCTGAACCTCAGCAGAGAGGTGAGGATGGGAAATTCCATTTAGGAAGAAACATTTAGGAAGTTTGCCATATGGATGAGACCACCCAGGGAGAATTCATGAAGTGAGATAAGGACTAAGCACGGAACCCAGGGACATTAATATCTGAGGGAAAATGAGAGAAAAAACTCATAAAGGAGATTGAAATGGGAGTAGGAGGAGAAATAAGGCATCAGAGTAAAGAAAGGCTCATACAGGTCAAGAGTTGAGTAAGAAAAGAAGAGTCAGCAATCTTCAAAGGAAACCCTCCTACACTGTTGGTGGGAATGTAAAATTGGTACAGCCACCATGGAAAAAATTATGGAGGTTCCTTAAAAAACTAAAAATAGAGTTACTATATGATCCAGCAATCTCACTCCTGGGCATATATCCAGAAAAGACAAAAACCCTTATTCAAAAGGATACAGGCACTCCAGTGTTTATAGCAGCCCTATTTACGATAGCCAAGACATGGAAACAACCTAAATGTCCATTGACAGATGAGTGGATAAAGAAGATGTGGGGTGTGTGTGTGTGTGTGTGTGTGTGTGTGTGTATACACACAATGGAATATTACTCAGCCATAGGAAAGAATGAAATAATGCCATTTGCAGCAACATGGATGGATCTAGAGATTATCATACTAAGTGAAGTAAATCAGAGAAAGATAAACATCATATGATATCCTTTATATGTGGAATCGAAAAAAATGATACAAATGAACTTATTTACAAAACAGAAATAGACTCACAGACTTTGAAAACAAATTTACAGTTACCAAAGGGGAAAGGGGGGAGGAGGGATAACTTAGGAATTTGGGATTAATATACACATTACTATATATAAAATAGATAAACAAGGACCTACGATATAGCACAGGGAACTATATTCAATATCTTGTAGTAACTTATAATAGAAAAGAATCTGAAAAAGAATATGTATACAACGGAATCACTTTGCTGTCTACCTGAAACACTGTAAATCAACTATACTTCAATTTAAAAAAAAACACATAAAATCTTTATATTTATACATGAAAAAAAAGAACACTCTCCAATGGCATGGAGAAGTTGAGTAGGATGAGGTTTGAAAAGTCACCATTGTGTTTGACAACTAGGAGATCACTGTAATGTTGTAAAAGCACTTTTAGGGTACGAGCCAGAGAGACATAACTTTAGGAGCAAATGAAAGGTAAGAAAGCATCTTCGTAATGTTTTGGCTTGGCTGAATTTGAATTCTTGAATAAGGTTTTGTTGTGAAGATTACTATCTCAAATCGCCAAGCCAAGCTAAATGAGAATTTCAGTGAAGCTTTGCATTTCTGGCAAAACTTGAAGCCAAGTAATAATTATATGTGTTTAGGGTTTAGACATAATCTTTTTTTTGAAAGACTCAAACTTAGTAAGTCAATTCAACACTGCTAATTGAGCACTGACAGTGTTGCAGACAATGAAAGACATATAAAGATGTACCAGAAATTAGGACTGAGTTTATTTAACTTAACCTCTTCATTTGAAAGATGAAGAAACTGAGACTCAGAAATGAAGTAACTTGGCCAAGATTGTGTTGAATCTGCTTCCCTCCTCTCCCACTATATCATATTTTGCTAGTTCCTATGTCTTTTCCCTTACATAAAGCTCTTCTCTACGACAAGCATAGTACACATAGAGTAGATACTCATAGCCTATGTTTGGTCCCTTTCTGAATGGATTTGTGTAGCTGGGTGAACCAGAAATTTATGGGAAAAGGGGAATTACTGTCCCTGGAGTAAATCGGCAACAAATTCAACGTGTACAGGGTATGGGTGTGGTCTTGATGGATTTGTAGACTTGGTATAAACAGAAAGAAGAGGTCCAGGCACACCTCAGAGATATTGCAGGTTCTGTTTCCAGATCACTGCAATAAAGTGAATATCACAATAAAGCAAGTACATGAATTTTTTGGTTTCCTGGTGCATAGAAAAGTTATGTTTATACTATACTGTAGTCTATTAAGTTGCTGTGCAACAGCATTATGTCTAAAAATTTTACATACCTTAATTTAAAAATACTTTTTTGCTAAAATATGCTCACCATCATCTGAAAAATGCAAGGTTACCATAAACCTTCAATTTGTAAAAAATGCAATATCTGTAAAGTGCAATAAAGCAAAATGCAGTAGGAGGACGTATGCCTGTACAAGGATACAGACTGCTTTTTTTTTTTTTTTTTTTTTGCGGTACGCGGGCCTCTCCCTGTTGTGGCCTCTCCCATTGCGGAGCACAGGCTCTGGACGCGCAGGCTCAGCGGCCATGGCTCACGGGCCCAGCTGCTCCGCGGCATGTGGGATCTTCCCGGACCGGGGCACGAACCCATGTCCCCTGCATCAGCAGGCAGACTCTCAAGCACTGCGCCACCGGGGAAGGCCCCGACTGCTTTTTGAAAGCAAAACAAGACATTTGGCAGAAAAATATTGTGATTGATAGGTACACATGAACAGATATTTGATTCTCCCCCTAACTGGACACTATCCTTCTAAAATTCTTTGCTAATACAATGAAAGTTTCTGTGGTTTACTCTAATGAGAGAGACTGTTCCTTTAACATAATTCCAAATAGTGTTTTGGAGGAACAATTTGGCTAGAGTTTGGCTAGAAAATACCTAGATAACTATCAATGAGAGACTATGTTCAGAAGTGTAGTGAATAAGCATGCTGGTGTTCAAGTTAAATGGTGGATCTCAGCTTGAGTGCATGTTTCCTACCTGTTTTGTAACCTTAAATAAGTGTCTTGACCTCTCTAAGCCTCAGTTTCCTCCACTGTAAAATAGGTAATGTGGGAATACTGAAAAGAACACATAGGATGTCCTTCCTATAGCACCAGGTTTATTAAATGATCTACTTAATAAATGTTAGGTTTCACTTTTATTATTAATCAGGAGTGTAGCTCTATTCAGTAGGAAATGGCCAAAGGCAATACAAGCCAACATTTTTGGACACAAATAGTTCCTGTCTTTTGTAAGTTGATCTTTATGTGGCTTAAGCTGGCATGGCTAGGCCTCTCACTGGGAATTGTAGAGATATTTAGAGTTGAATACAAAGGCCTGAGCTCAAATGGGATAAATGATGAGAGAATACTAAAGATATAAATGGAAAGGCACACTCTACTAGGGGGCTGGGGGTTGGGTACAGGCATTATTTGTCAGGTGACATCAATGTCCCCAGCAGACTGGGTCAGTGGGAAGGGGGAGACTGGGTGGCATTTACTGCTGTCAGAGGGGCCTGGAAGCAGAGAGCAGGGAGATGCTGCTCAAATTTCTTTAGGATGATGAGAGGATTATAATGTTCTAAGAGATTACTCAAGTTTAGAAAGAGGAAGTAGTCGGATCTCATTTTCCTGCCCCTGAGAATTTAAGGCGTTGGATGCCACGTTTCCAGTGCTTTTTATTCATCCATTCCTTTAAAAAAATTCTTTGAAAATTAAGATGACAAAATAGAGGTGAAAGTGCTCACCTCATTTGTTTGTTGTAGATTCTCTTGGACTCCAAAGTAAGGAGGTGATGGGGCGGGGAGAGCAATTTATATTCTTTTCATCAATCATTGCTGTAACTTAGATGGTTAATGTATGTGTGCTTACATACGGATACACACAGACAAAAGATATTCTATAAAACTCATTTATGAGGACTCATAGTTGCATCACTCAAAGAAGTTTCTGTTCCAGTCACGTTTTTAAAAAAATTTTTATATGGGATTGTAAAATATTGTGTGTCAGCACACAGTTATCTCTTCCCTGTAAGTAAAATTCCGGAGTAGATTAGGAGCTCATTAACTGGATTGAGCCCCGGTGGTCCTCAACCCTAGCTGGACTGTAAAATCAGCTCTATAACTTAAAAAATATATATATGTGCCTGGCCTGGGCCCCACTCCAGAAAGTTTAAATTAGACTCTCCAGAAGTAATTTCCTTTAATTTACTCAAAGAATCTAAGATTCTAAAAAACTGAATTGGCACAATTTTTCTAGCTCTTACAGCAAAATTCCTGTTGTAATGACTCTTCTGTGAATAACTTTAGAATATTAAAGTTTTGCAAACTCTGACCCAGTGTATCAATCCTGAGGAATAGAGCAGAAGGAAATGCATGCAAAAATTTATCAACCGTGAGTCACCGAAACAACGTTTTTAATAGTAAAAATTGGAAACAATCTAAATGTGCAACAACGGGAGTTTTTTTTTTTTTAATTATGGTACAACCATTTAAGGGACTACTTTGCAGCCATTACAAACAATGTTGTAAGAGAAATACTTAATGCATACAACATGCCTGCAATTCCATTAAGAGAAAGAAAGATGTTATATGATAATTTGTATGGTGAGATGTACTTTGTAAAAAAAGTCTGTATGAATAGGAGAAAAAGAGTGGAGGAATATATTCTAAAATAGTAACATTTATAAGATGAAAGGATGGAAAATGAGATGATTTTTATATTCTGTCCTAGGCCTAATGTTATTTTCTAGATTTTCTATATCATGCATAGATTATTTTTATAATGAAAAAAAATTAAGATTATTTTTATGATGAGAAAAATGTTATTAAAATAAACACAGCTATAGAAACCTAAAGGAGAGTTATATTAAAACATTACTCTGTGGAGCCACTCACTTTGTGTTTAAAGTAATTGACACTTTCATTTTGTATATATTACCTATGTGGATAGATTCCATAGGTAAAATAACCTTACAGAAACAACTTTGAATTTTCTCTGAAGGCAACCATAGGCAGGTCCTTATACAATGTACGACTTTGATTCAGGAAGGAGAGTCTGGAACAACTGGCTTAATTTGGCAAAGACAGAGGAAGATGGGATTTTATGCTCCGTGATTGGTTGTTGCAGTTGTTCTGAATAGGCTGCTTTCTTCCTTAGTGATTTATAATTAGGAACAGCTGCTATGAGCTTTGCATGAGGTTTTTTTCCTCCTTTCAACCTCCCACCCCTGGAAGTTAAATCTACCTCTGTAGTTAAGAAATGGGTGGAATAGATAAGGAGGAGGGCTGGCAAATTTGTATACTTCTGCTTCAAAACACGAAAGTGAAGTGTCCTGTGGGAGAACTGGACGTGGTGGTATATAGCATTAACATATAAAATGTCTTTCAACATCAGATTGGGAGAACACAATAATGTTAATTGACTGGGCAATTGATGCAAACAATCATAAAAGTGAGCAGACTCCCTTCTCCCAAACCAACTGGACTTCAGGTCAGCTAAGAAGCCGAGGGTGAGTTCAAGGCTGCACTGTCTGAGGACATATCATTGTCCTGTGTGAGAAAAGGAAATGAAGAGTGGTTGACCTTAGTAACTTTGTAGGCTAAAAGGAAAAAAGCCTATCCTTTGTATAGGCTTCTTAGTTGTTTTGTGTATGTTATTCCCAAACTGATGGAACCAGAAAGACCACACGACCCCTCTCTCAAAGGAAAGGGTGTATCTAGAAGGGGGAGGCCTCTGGTGATACCTTGAGGAGTCACTGATAACTTCCCAAGCCTAACCTCCCCACAGCCACTGCCACTCCACGAGTGGAGACTGGGTGAGCTTTGGAGAGGGCAGAACTTGACTGTTGAAGATGAGTCTCGGAGACCTTCTACCTACTCATGTAATCTCACAGATGATGAAGTTCGCACCAGTTTAGCCAAGAAGGCCCAGAGTGGGAACAGTGGAATTCAAACTTTGCTAAGCCCATGTTTTCCAAGTGATTTCTTTCTCCCATACAGAAAGTGGGAAGAAGACAGTGTCTGTCCCCCCAAACTCAAGGGCTGATGGGAGGAGATCTCATAGAGTATTCACTGTAAAAAAGGAGAAAGTGGCCAGGGAAAGGATGGAGGGGAGCAGACAAAGTAATTGCCAAGCTCTGGTGTAAGGTCTGCCTGGGGTGATGGTAGCTCAGATGTGGAGTATGGACCAACTATGAGAACATAAGGGAAGATTTTACCACATTTGGATAGAGACCAGCTTCCTCTGTTCTTTGTTAAATTAAATGAGGTAAAAAGCCCTTAGCACCATTCCTAGCATTTGGTAAATCCTCAGGACACAGGAGCTTTTACTGACCATAGACTGGACATATATAGGCTACTCGTGAGAAAGTCCCTACACTTGAATAAGCCTTACTGAATCTGCCATGACCCCATTGCTAGGCCGATTTTATGTTTTTGCTGGGCTGCCACAGGGTTAAAGGCATATTAAAATATGTATTAAAGATATAACACTAACATGCTTTTAGAACATATTAATACCTGTCTTTAAAAACATGTTGCTTTCTTTCTCGTCCTCTCTCAACAAATGTACATATATATACACACTCTAATCTCCCTATATATACACAAGATACGTTAGCATTATCTAGAAATAGATACACATACACTAAGCTATCATCAAGTTTATATGTACTTAAGGGCACATGAGTTTTAACTAGGTATAGCTCTCTATGATGTACTATATGTCTATATGTAGATCTATATAATATTCTATCGCCCATCATGAATTTTTCTGGCTCCTACAGGAAATGGCCCATGTATTTTATGACCAATGCAAGGACAAAAGATTTTGCATATTTAAATTGTATCAGTACATAGTCTATGAATAAAAATGACATAACTTAAAATATAGCCTTTGACATTTATGTAATACCTTCATTATTTCTGAACAAAGACTGATCTACACATTCATTTTGTGGAAATAAGTTTTATAAATGTGATGAATGAGATTTTTTTTCCCCTTCGTCCTTAAAATGACACTGTAAGGAAATGGGATTTCTTTTGCCTGGAGATGAAACTACCCAAGGGGTATAATATTTCCAGAGTGGATATTATAGAAGTGGTGGGAGGCTGCTGTATCTTATTTCCAATGAGGCCATGAGAAACTGATTGTAGCAGGAAGTTGCAGTTTAAGCTTTAAAATGACTTTCCTGTGAGGTAGCATAGAAGGAATTTATGTCTTCTCTCTTTTTTTCATGTTTCAAAAAAAACCATGAAAAATTAAATTAATTAATTAACTGAGGTTAATTAACCTCAGTTATCTGAGATTAATTAAGTTAGTCTATTCCACAGCCCATTCTAAGAAGAAATGTCTCCTTCCTTCTCTCAGTAATCTCTGTTGAGGTGGTGGGTGCATCTAGGTGGCTAGTTTTATGTCACCATGACCCTGGTACTATTTTCCTTTCCCCCAGGAACACCAGCTGATTGGACCAGAGATGGGAATTGTAACCAAGGAAAACCAATCAGAAAGCTGGTCTGAGACATCATGTGGCCTGACATTAAAATATGGGCTGAACCTATCCTATTTACTTTCTCAAATTACTAGAATATTTGCAAATGAAGCAACAGGGATAAATCTCCAAAATATACAAACAGCTCATGCAACTCAGTATCAAAAAAAAAAAAAATCAAAACATGGGCAGAAGATCTAAATAGACATTTCTCCAAAGAAGACATACAGATGGCCAAAAAGCACATGAAAAATGCTCAATATTGCTATTTATTAGAGAAATACAAATCAAAACTACAATGAGGTATCACCTCACACCAGTCAGAATGGCCATCATCAAAAAGTCTACAAACCATAAATGCTGGAGAGGGTGTGGAGAAAAGGGAAACCTCCTACACTGTTGGTGGGAATCTAAATTGGTACAGCCACTATGGAGAACAGTATAGAGTTTCCTTAAAAAACTAAAAATAGAACACCATTATGATCCAGCAATCCCCCTCCTGGGCATATATCCAAAGGAAACCATAATTCGAAAAGATGCATGCACCCCAATGTTCATTGCACCACTATTTACAATAGCCAGGACATAGAATCAGCCTAAATGTCCATCAACAGAGGAATGGATAAAGAAGATGTGGTACATATATACAGTGGAATATTAATCAGCCATAAAAAAGAATGAAATAATGCCATTTGCAGCAACATGGATGGACCTAGAGATTATCATACTAAGTGAAGTCAGACAGAGAAATATAAATATATCACTTGTGTAATCTCAAAAAATGATACAAATGAACATATTTACAAAACAGAAACAGACTCACAGACTTCAAAAACAAATTTATGGTTACCAAAGGGGAGAGGTGGGTGGGGGAGGGATAAATTAGGAGTTTGGGATTAACATATACACACTACTATATATAAAACAGATAATTAAAAAGGACCTACTGTACAGCACAGGGAACTCTACTCAATATTCTGTAATAATCTATTGGGAAAATAATCTGAAAAAGAATTGATATATGTATATGTACAACTGAATCACTTTGCTGTACACCTAAAACTAACACAACACTGTAAATCACCTATACTCCAATATAAAATAAAAATAAAGAAAAGAAAATAGTAGAAAATATGCATTTTAACAATGGCAGCTGAAATTGAAAAGAAGCCATTAAATAGAAGAGAGTTGTGACCAGCCATCTACTTAAAAAATTAATAAATAAAAAGCAGACGATGAGGAAGCAGACAAAATGATGGCTGCAGAAAGGAGATTGAATAGATAGATGCAGGAGAGAGAAAGCTAGTAAGAGTGTTCACGTGAGCTTCCTAATTAGAGAGCTTCTAATTCACGATGGTTTTCCAGACTATGTGTCAAGCACCCTATCCCCTTTCTTCTGAAGGAACTTGAGTTCTGTATCAGTTGGGTGACTTTGGCCACAAGAAATAAAAAACCCAGCTGAAAGTGATTTAAACTAGGGGCTATTTATTATCTCACATTACATGACATCTGGAGACCAGGATGATTTTAGGGATGGTTCTGTGATGTCATCAGAGACACAGTTCATTCTGTCTTTGCTATTTGCTAAACTCAACATCTTGGCTTTTGGCTAAGGCTTGTTCCATCATGCATGCCAGATTCCTTTAACAGCATCATTTATCAACCTTACTTTCTCAGAGATATAGTCCCCAGAACCTCCTAACCTGCACCAGTGTGGACTGATTTCTCCCTAGGTTTCCTGCTCAGCTGCCATCCTGAGGTCCCTGTCTCCACCATTATCCTGGAGTTCCCTGGGTCTGTTTGTTGTGTTGAATGCCCTCCTTCTCAGATTTCTTGTCTTCAATTTTCTTGCTTTAGTCCCTTGATGGAATAAATCCTCTAGTAGCTTTCTGAGACAGGGTACATGGGAAGTATATTTTTTGAGCCCTTGAACAGTTGAAAATACATTATTGTATCCTAATGTTTGATAGTTTGGCTTGGTATAGATTATAGTTTGGAAGTAATTCTCACTGAGAGCTTTGAAGGCTCTACAGCCTCCCAGCTTCCCATGTTACTGTAGAGAAGTCCCATATCATTTTGATTCTTGTTCTTTAATAAGTATTATGATATTCCTCCACCTCTATAATAGACTCTCTTTGTCCTCAGTGTTTTGAAATTTCATGATGATGTGCCTTCATGTGGACCTATTTTTATTCTTTGGCACCTGGTAGGACCCTTCAATCTGGAAACTTACAACCTCCAGTACTGGAATTTTTAACAAATTATTCTTTCATTTTATCTTCCCCTATTGTTTTTCTTTTTCTTTTCTAGAATTCTATTATTGGGTGTTGTACATTTTTTCCTCTACTATTGCCTCCCTCATCCACCTTATTTCACCTTTTGCTCTATTTTTAGGAAGGTTTCCTCAGCTTTAACATCTAATCCTTTTATTGAAAAATTTTCTCTCTCTTATTTTTAATTTTCAAGAGGTATTTTCTGTTCTTTGAATCTCTCCCTCATCTCTTTTGTAAAAAAAAGATAAAAATAGCATCCTGTTCTTTCCTTGAAGTTTTTTTCTCCCTGTATCATAGCTGTCTCTTCCAAACTGTTTTTCCATATTTGTCTTGGACTCTGTTCTTCATGTTAGAGACTTCCTCTGATGATCCTTTACAGTCTAAGCTTACTTAAGAATGGGCTACTAAAAAGGTAGTTGAAATCTTTTGCACATGACTGGGTCTTGTTAACTGTGAGCTTCAGTGCTATGTGATCTGGCTGGGAAGATTTACTGGAGGAATCCTTGATAACATGATCTTTAATTTTTTTCTCTTGGCTAGAAAGATAACCCAGAGAAGAATCCTCCAGTCTCCTGCCTGGAGGTTTTAATCCTGGCTACCAGCATTTTAGGAACCCTGTTTGTGGAAGAGTCCTGAGTCTCTTAACAATGAGTATGTAGAATTTCACTTAGTCTCCTTGGTACACCCCTATCCTCAACTTTGCTTGGTGTTCCTAAGCAAGAGGTCCTCTGTCCCCTCCTGGAAAGTGACTCTTCAGTGTAGGGAGAGGTAATTTATAGATGCATAGAGGAGATTTGTAGATGTCTTTTTTGTTCTTTAACAGATTTTTAAAATTCTTTTGTTTTCAGCCTGGTTTTTACTCCTGTGACCAGAATTTCCATTTCCTGATATTTTGGAGCGTTCTTGTGAAATTGATTTTTTTTTCTCAGCTTTATTCACTGATGGCTTAGAATTCAACTTTCTTAGGTCTGCAATAGGTTCCTACTTTAAAATTTTTAGCATTTATAATCTTGCTGGTCTTCTTTCTCCTATTTTCTTGTTCTTACAGATTTATCCTTTAAAGGAAATTATTTTTACTGTCTTTTTAGTGGGTGTTTGGAAGGAACCAGTGGTGAATACATGTATTCAAACTGCCAACTTTATTGTGAAGCCCATTGGACAGCTATTCTTAAGACCGAAGACATTTTTCCCAGAAGCTTCCCCATTAGGCTTACTCTCCTTTTATTGGCCAGGATGGGGCTACCTGCTAATACCTAAATCAGTCACTGGCAAGGGGAATGATGTCACTTGGATTGGCTTATACAAACTGCAATTCATTCCTCGGGGGTGAGGAGGAGCCCCTTCCCTGGGCCCTTTCTATGGAGCATGAAAAACAAGAGTGCTATTCAAAATACTCAGCATCAGAAACAGCCTGGCACCAACCAATCAGAATGGAGACGCTGCCCAATCAGAGCAAATGAAACCCTATAAATACCCAAGTGGAATCTGATTCTGCCAACAAGGAAAAAGATGAGAAAGGATTTGTGTAGGTCCTCACAAGGGTGGCTGCAAAAGCCTCTGTTCCTGGCACCTACAGCAGTTGTAGAAAAGAAAGTATTGATACAAAACTGCTTTGGAGAAAGGACCAAATCACCTCATAAGGATCATCCCAGGCTATAAATTGTCAACCCAAAGAGAATTGCTCCATTTAATAATTTTTCCTTAGAGCAATCTACCAACCTGAACTGAACACCATTGCAGGGAGCCAGAATAAGTACAAATTACAGAGCTGAAGCACTTTCCAATTCTGGTAAAACAGGAGGCTCTATGTACAAGGTTGCTCCAAGACTTTAAGAAGGAACTTTGGGAGAAAGGTTCTGCCTCAAAGGTGTTTACAACTAATTGGCTTTATCTCACTTGCCAGCTCTTGATTGATGATGTCTGTCTAAAGGACTAGCCTGGGTAGAACTCTGGGACCTGACTGGGATCAGCTGGAAAGAGCGCTATGCTCATTTAGTGATATGAGTGTGGGTATTGGTATGAGGAGTGGCAGCACATGGCTGTGCATTTTCTCTCTTCTTTCAGACCATTCCCATGTGAGCCAAGGCTCCGTGGAATCACCCAAGCTGGAGACTTCCAGGTTGCAAACTGTATCTAAGACAAGGAGATGACCCTTCTTCTTGGATGACATTCTCACTCAAGGAAGAGGCGTATCCTGGAGGAAAAGATCTTAGGGGTTTTGCTCTCATCAGGGTCAAAGGAGAAGGAAGTTTTGTTGGGCTTCATCTTGAGAAGAAAGCTAGAAGACAGAGGTTCAAGGGAGTTTCAGTTACTCTGAAATGAAACATGGATGAAGAAGTATAAAATGTCTCCAGAGCTCTGTGACTAACAATGCCAAATTGACTATATTTATTTCCTGGAGATAATTAGCAGTTAAACAACTTGTGTGTTTGGGGTCATCAAATATGATTGTGAGTAGGGAGAGCAACTAGCCCTAGAGCAACATAATTCCAAGGATGGAGTGGGTGGTGGCAGTTATCGCAGGAGAGGAAATTTGTTGAATCTCTGGCCCCTCTGGTAAAGAGAATGTGAAGAAAGGCTGAGAGGGAACTTTGGGCTGAGTAATAGAAAGGCCCTCATGGAGGTTCCAAATATAGTGCCTTGTACTAGTCAATGCACTTCCTCACTGCTGTCTCATGTAATTCTCTGACTACTCTTTGGGTGAGGTACAGTTGATATTTTTTAGCTCTGTTTTCCTAATAAGTAAATGAATTTTCAAAGAAGATAAAGTCACCCAAAGTACACAGCTCAATAGAATTTGGTCCAAGACTAGAAACAAGTTCCCCCTACAGCTCAGGAGTATCTCACTATGTTGTAATGCCACTGGAATCTAAAACAGCACTTCCTAATCTGGAGGATGTCTAGGAGTATATTAGGTGAAGGTGGGAGTGTAAGGAAGAGTGCTCCAAGCAGAAGGAATAGCGCTTGCAAAGCCCTGAGGAAGGAGGAAGATGGTGCTTCCTGAGAACCAAAAGCAAGGCTAGAGCAAGGAAAGCAACGTGGGCACTGGCGTGAGGTGAGGCTAAATGTGTAGCAGGGGATGGATCAGGAAGGGCACTGAGGGCTAGTTTCCAGTTCTTCAGCTGGATCTGCTTACCTCCATCAGCAGATTCCCTCCTAAATAGCATCAGCACTATCTCTTCCTAGGACTTTTGTTACAGCAAATGGTACCAACTTTGAGCCACTGGTGGCAGGGTCGGGGAAAGGCGTGGGATTACTGTAAATACATAAACCCATTTGCACCCCAAACCTAGTCTGAACAAATAACATGTTCTGCACTTTTACGTACTACTATTTTTCAAATGAATAAAGATGTTGAAATGAATAAAACTCAAATTCATTTCAAAGGGCTCCTGAATTCTTAGGAGCTTTGGGCTAGTATGTATACAAACCCTAAGTCTCTGGCCTCATCAGCCTGTAACAACAGATACAGTTGCAACTCCTTTTGCTCTACAAATTGTTATGGCTTGAAAATTGCCCCACTTAAAATATCATCTGGCTATTTCTGAGTGTTTGCGTGGGAACGGAATAGGCCTCTTGGGCTTCTCATCTTGTCTCTACACCACTGTCTTCCCTGCTCTGCTTCCCTCTTGGTTCACTGCAATTCTGAGCCCATCTGTGTTCATTCCCACCTTCCATGACCGCACCGCTACCTTGATGCCTTGACATCACTCAGTCTCCCCTGCTATCTTTGCTCATCCCCACTGGTCATGTCAGCATAGCTACTGTTGGGTGCCAAGGCTCAAGTAGTTTGCCCTCTGCTTGTATGGGAAGTCTGGCATAACCTGCTGAGGTTGGAGGGTGGTCCTGGGGTGGACCTCCCCTCCAGCTATCATTGTCTGCACCTCTGCATCTACAGCTGCAGCTGATGTAACTAGCGCCAGCACAGATGCTCATGGAAAGCAAAGACTTGTGATTCCTCCTCTCTCCCAGCCTCCTTTGTACCAGGGCGGCTTACTCTCAGCAGTGGAACTTCTCTGAGTGTCTCCACGTGTAGTATTCCAATCCAGCTGGCCCCACAGAAAGATAGGAAGCTTTTGGTTGCTATAGTCCAGGCAACAGCAAATGACGACTCAGGGGCCAAATCCATTGTCTGTTTGTTTTTGTAAATAAAACTGTCCTGGAATACAGCCACATTCCTTTATTTACATATTGTTTATAACTGCTTTTCACACTGCAGTGGCAAAATGGAAAGGTTGTGACAGAGGCAGTATGGCCTGCAAAGCCAAACATATTTATGATCTAAATCTTTACAGAATAAGTTTGCTAACTCTTTATCTAGTCATTACGTCTGCCATATTTTCTGCCTGGCGAGTAACTTCTGCCCAGTGGAACCATCATTCCCTTCAGTGGAAAATGATATTCTTCCTTGCTAAGGTATGGTCTTGTCTCATGAACTCCACCTAACAACTACACTCTGAAAATATAGGGATAATTTTTCTTAAAGCTGTGCTTTTCAGTCTGATCTATGGCAACCCTGTTATTTGTACTTTTTGCATGAATCAGCAATAGTATTAACACAGTCCTGTTAATAGTTTTGCTACCTATCATCTGTCTTACCGTCTATCCATTGATATATCATATATCTACATAAACATAATTTGAATTACATATACATATCTGCATAACACAACATTTTCATATAAAAATGTGACTGTAACTTTATTCACTGAACACTAAATGAGGGCTATTATTATTTTAAATGGTTACATTATTAATTTATTTAACATTATTTATTGTATATTTAGGTAGATCACAATTTTAACCTTTTCTGTGCAAACTTACACTCTCTCCAGAAAGACTTCATTTTTGCTCCAGCAAAAGTCCCTTGGAAAGCTCCCACTAACCCATCTATGATCATGTGACCATCAATGGAGCAGAAGTACTATGTATAGGAGAATATGCATATTCTAATTGACCACGCTGGGGTCAAAGGCCAACCCTGGAGTTTGAGTGTGGAGTCAGCCCCACACAATACAAACCAAAAAAGAGAGGTCCCTCAGACAAGATAAGTCCTTTGTAGGCAGATACAAATGTATTTTTTCCTGAGGCATATAAAGAGCTAGATCTGAAGATACCAGGACTTTGGCAGCCCTTTTCTACCTCATCTTAGGCTTCTAACTATGTTATAGGACTACTGTCACTGTACCAAACCAACTGTAATGGGAGGATACATTTCCAGCCACACCTGTTACTCTGTAGTTGTAGGAAAATGAAATATTCAATCAACAAATAGTAACTGACCATTTTCAAGAAACAAGGCTGAGTGTTAAGGATGGAATGGGGAAGAAGACTAGTTCTTACTCTCCTGGAACTTGAAGTGTCTTAGAGGAGCTAGACTGAGAGAAATACAGCATGGCAGAGTGATGTGATAGAGAAAATATGTGATGCTCTGGGAGCATGCGGCTAAGGTGCTTAACTGACTCTGATTTATGCAGAAGTAATATTTTGACTTACATTAAAAAGGATCAGGCATACCCAGATGAAGAAACAGGAAAAGTGTTCCATGGAGGGGAAACAGCACTTTGCAAAGGCCTGGAGGAGAGAAAAAGTTTAGAGAACTGCTCACTATTTCTTATGCTTGGACCACAGAATATTAAGGGGCACGTGGTGAGAAACAGGATTGGAGAAATAAGTGGGGACCAATTCATGAAAAGACTTGTTAAGTCATGTTAAGGATTCAGAGTTTATCCTGAGAGAAACAGGGTTATAGGGAATGGTTTTAAAATGGAAGGTGGATGATATAATCAGATTTACACTTTCAAAAAGGTTACTCTAGTTGCAGTGACAAGAGTGAAATCAGGGTGAGAAAGCAAAACTGGAGGCAGAAAGATCAGGTAAGAGGCTATTCCAGTAATTAGGGCTAGAGGTGATGGTGGCCTGAACTGAAGCAGCAACAGTGACAATGAAGAGAGGTCACTGATTTGAGAACTACTGAGGAGGTAGCTTATCAGGTGTTTTAATGCCCCTTCTCTGAGATCTAGCCCCCAAGCTCTGGGTACTATATATATATATATATTTTTTTCCTGGTACGCGGGCCTCGCACTCACTGTTGTGGCCTCTCCCGTTGCGGAGCACAGGCTCCGGACGCACAGGCTCAGCGGCCATGGCTCACGGGCCCAGCCGCTCCGCGGCATGTGGGATCTTCCCAGACCAGGGCACGAACCCGTGTCCCCTGCATCGGCAGGCGGACTCTCAACCACTGTACCACCAGGGAAGCCCTGGGTACCATATTTTTGATAAAGGATCTTCTGCCATGTTTCTGCAGTCTCCCTATTCCTGGGACTTTGTCTGAGTCTTCTCCTGTCATCTGAACACTAGAGTACTGTTCTCCTACTTTTGCCTGATTGCTAGAGCCATGCTACCTCTTGATGACCCTCTACAAAGATATGGAAGACACTACTTATTTGGATTTGCATTGTCTTCTGATATCATGGACTGAAATCTCTGTGTGATTTCATGATTTCTCTCTCAGGTTGAGCTTTTTGCTAGCAGTTGTGTATTTCAGGGAATGAATCTAGTTCCAAATCCTTCTTTTCAGTTTTCGTGGTTATTTTGTCAGAACTTAAGATGTGCTGAGCCAATTCTGAGATACAACAAACATAAAGAAAGGTAGGTGGTGTCCTGTGCTTCATGATATTAAAAATGCCAATTCTGTGCTTTTTATTCACTTATCTCAACTGTTTGAGAATTTTTTGATGGAATGAGAAGTGATAACTCTCTCCTGCTCTCCCCTCTAGAGTTCTTTTTCTTTTCATTATATATTCCTATATGCTAATGACTCCAAAATTTATAGTTTCTGTCCTGAAATCCACCAGGTATTCACTGCCCACTGAATTCCTCCAGCTGGATGTCCCCCAAACACTTAAAGTCCAATCTATTTAAAAATTGAACCCTTTCCTTATTGCTTCTTTCCCTTCTCTTCCTCCCATATTCTTTGTGCTGATGACTGGTCTCATCGATCACCCCCATCAAACAAGCAAAAGATGTGAGAGTCATCTTGGAGATATAAAATCTTCCTGTATCCTTACTCTACAGTCTATCAGGATTCTGTCTCTTAAATATATTTTAAAAATTCCTAATAAAGAAGTAAAAAAATAAAATAAATTAAAAATAAAATAAAATAAAAATTCCTTATCTCCTCTACATTCTTACTTCCTTAGTTTAGTCTTTTTATGTCTCACAACGACTAGTCATTTACTGGCTTCTCCCTTTGCTTCTAGTCTTGTTATGACTCAATCCTTTAAGAAAAGAACCAAATGACCATCAGCTTCCTATCTTCTGATAGGAACTGATGTGAAATGAGCATATGGAGGTTGCTTGTTGAATATACACTCACCTCTGAATAAAGAGGACAGTCAGGGCCACATGTGTCTCTTCCTTCCAATACTCCCTTTGAAGTAAGGTCTTCTCTTATCTATATTTTACTTCTGGGTTTTAGAAGATTTCTCCTGTGCTATGGAAGACCTCAAATGAGGTTTCTATTAAGGCTTTGAGAAAATTTGAAGCTCTTCTTATTTTTTATTTTTATTATTTATTTATATTATTTTTGGCTGTGTTGGGTCTTCGTTGCTGTGCATGGGCTTTCTCTAGTTGCGGTGAGGGGGTGCTACTCTTTGTCCTGGTGCTCAGGCTTCTCATTGCAGTGGCTTCTCTTGTTGCAGAGCACAGGCTCTAGGCATGCGGGCTTCAGTAGTTGCAGCATGCAGGCCCTAGAGCGTGTGGACTTCAGTAGTTGAAGTGCATGGGCTCATTGGTTGTGGCGTGGGGCTCTAGGGTGCAAGGGCTTCAGTAGTTGTGGCATGTGTGCTCAGTAGTTGTGGCTTGCGGGCTCTAGAACACAGGCTCAGTAGTTGTGTCGCACAGGCTTAGTTGCTCCACAGCATATGGGATCTTCCCGGATCAGGGATCGAACCTGTGTCCCCTGCATTGGCAGGCGGATTCTTAACCACTGCGTCACGAGGGAAGCCCTGAAGCTCTTTTTAAATAAATAAAAAGTTTAGCTTTTTCACAGGCACTGCTATGGCTTACTTTGGGGGGTGGGAAGGCCTTCTGCTGGGGTGAGAATACAAGTCAGGCTCCTGAATTTTCATAGCGGAATGTCAGCCTTGCCACCTGACAGTCTAAAACATATGCCTAAAGCATATGGATCTCTTTTCAATCAACGCAATGTCTTCACTTCCTCTAAAGAGCTCAATCTTGGCCTGACTGCTATTCAGCCCTGTCAAAAAGCTTAACTGAGAAGAGTGATATTTGAGAGATATTTGGAGCTAACCATTCAGTCTCTACGTTTTAACCTTAAACCAAGTTAAAAATTTGTTTGGACTACAGCTCTAATTCCATTAGAAATGTCATCACTGGATAACATTTAAGTAATATGCTATCTGGTTTTATGCAAGAATGACAAATACCTGTCTACTATGAGCAACCACCTCCAAAGTATTCTCCCATTACCTTACTAAATGTATCATCAAGAAAAAAATGTTTCTAAAGAAGTGGAATACTTTTTATATTGGGTAATGAGAGCTATATTGGTTCTGTTCAAGACAAAGTTTTGATCTTTGAGCCACCCCCTTCTTCTGGGAGTAACAGTTATAAAACAATAACAATAAAAGAGAAAATGTAAAGGACAGTAACACTCTAAAGAACAAAATAAGTATTTCTTTGGATCAGAAAGAGAACACAAATGCAAAGCAATAAGTGAGGCTGTTACTGAGGGTATGCTGGACTCTGGCACCGTAAAAAGGTAGAGGCAACTAGAGTTCAGCTTCCATGGGGTGACAGGGTATTAATGCTTCAAGCAAGTGGGGATCAGATCTGGGATCACTCTTTAAAGTTAGGGTATGGGATGGGGTACCATTCCATGAAAGGAAGCTTAAAAAAAAAATTTGCCTACCACCACCTGAACACCCAGAAAAGGAAGATACAGACACAGTTTTGAAGCCAGGATGTTAGCCAAGAAGACTTCTGTCTCAGTGACTAGAGCTCTAATGTCACAATTCCTGCCACCTTAGCCCATACCTGTCCCATTAGCCTATCCCTATGGGGCAAGATATTGGATGTAACAGTGTCAGATCTAGCTGTAACTTGGGTTGGGTGGGGGTAAATGAAAAACCACCAGAAAGGAAAGGAAGGATAGAGAGTAGCTGGAGGAAGAAACCCCTAAATAATTGACAAAGCTTCCTCCTACTTAAGATAGACCTGAAAATCTAAATTCCATAATTCATGAAGAAAAAAATGCTAAGAAAAGACAGCCACCAAAATATTGATAATTTATAATCTATTAATAAATCATTCATTTTCAGATGAAGTAAAAATAATTGAACAATCTGAAAAAATTTTTATGGACTTTCACCAACAAGATAAAGAAAGGAAAACATCTATAATGAAGAATAAGAAACTATGGAACAAACATGCAGAAATGAAACAATAACAGGCAGATCTAGATACAGCTTATAAGAATTTCTGGAAATAAGATTGCATGATCTTTAGAGAGGACACAATCGAAGAGATAATTAGTAAGGCCAAAAAGTAGAACTGAGAAATCTGTGAAAAAACCAGGTTGAAGAAATGGAGGATAGATTGAGGAGGTAAAACTTAGGTCTAGTAGAAGCTCCAAAACAATTAGAACAAAGAGTGGAGAAGAATAGTTGAAGAGACACTGGCTAAGCATTTTGTGTTGAAGACACAAATCCGCAGATTAAAAACATAATCCATGTTCTAAGAAGGATACATAAAAATAAATGCATGCTTAGATGTGTCATAATGAAATTAAAAATGCATAAAAAATATTAAAATCTATTAGAGAGAAAAATCATATTCTTAAAGGAATGACCATTAGGCAGGCAGCTGACTTCCCACTGGCAGCTACAGATACTAGGTGACAATGGAGGAATATTTACAAACTGCTGAGGGAAAAATCATTCTCAGTTTAGAATTTTATGTCTGGCTAAACAACCTGAGAGTAAAATACTAACATCAGTTCTGGGACCTAAACACAATAAGGCTTTCCTGCACACACCTAGGTCACTTAATCTTTGACAAAGGAGGCAAGAATATACAATAGAGAAAAGACAATCTTTTCAGCAAGTGGTATTAGGAAAGCTGGACAGCAGCATGTAAATCAATGAACTTAGAACACACCCTCAGAGCATACACAAAACTAAACTCAAATTGGCTTAAAGACTTAAATATAAGGTATGACACCATAAAACTCCTAGAAGAGGATATAGGCAAAACATTCTCTGACATAAATTGTGCCAATGTTTTCTTAGGTGAGTCTCCCAAGGCAATGGAAATAAAAGCAAAAATAAACAAATGGGACCTAATCAAACTTACAAGCTTTTGTACAGCAAAGGAAACAATAAACAAAATGAAAAGACAACCTATGGACTGGGAGAAAATATTTGCAAATGATACAACTGACAAGGGCTCAATTTCCAAAATATACAAACAGCTCATAGAACTCCACAACAAAAAAACGACCCAATAAAAAAATGGGCAGAAGACCTAAACAGACATTTCTCCAAAGAAGACACACGGATGGCCAACAGGCACATGAAAAGATGTTCACCATTGCTAATAATTAGAGAAATGCAAATCAAAACTACAATGAGGTATCACCTCACACACGTTAGAATGGCCATCATCAAAATATCTATAAACAATAAATGCTGGAGAGGGTGTGGAGAAAAGGGAACCCTCCTACACTGTGGTTGGGAATGTAAATTGGTGCAGCCACTGTGGACAACAGTATGGAGGTTCCTTAGAAAACTAAAAATAGAGTTGCCACATGATCATGCAATCCCACTCCTGTGCATATATCTGGACGAATCTCTAATTCGAAAAGATACATGCACTCCAATGTTTACTTCAGCAACATTTACAATAGCCAAGACATGGAAACAACCTAAATGTCCATTGACAGATGAATGGATAAAGAAAATGTGGTACATATATACAATGGAATACTACTCAACCATAAAGAAATGAAATAATGCCATCTGCAGCAATATGGATGCAACTAGAGATTATCATATTAAGTAAGTTAGAAAGAGAAAGACAAATATATGATATCACTTACATGTGGAGTCTAAAATATGACGCAAATGAACTTATCTACAAAACAGAAACAGACTCTCAGACATAGAGAACAGACTTGTGGTTACCAAGGCGGAGGCAGGGTGGGGGACGGATGGAGTGGGAATTTGGGGTTAGCAGATGGAAACTATTACATAGAGAATGGATAAACAATAAAGTCCCACTGTATAGCACAAGGAACTATATTCAATATCCCATGATAAACCATAATGGAAAATATAAAAAAAGAATGTATGTATACGTATAACTGAGTCATTTTGCTGTAAAGTAGAAATTAACACAACATTATAAATCAACTATACTTCAATAAAATAAAGTTTTTTAAAAGTAAAACTTTCCTGGAAAGAAGAAAAGTTTTTTCTCAGTATGTCTTCTCACAGCATCATTCCCCTGGACACATGCTGAGTTAAGATAAATGTGGTATGCTACATGTTAAGAGACAATAATCTGCCTTATTTACTGTGAAATTCTTGATTGGTGGGAGTCCATCTGGACTGAGGTTGCTGTAAGTGGGTATATAAGCCTTGGGCCTGTGTGACAGGAGCAATATAAGATTGATGAGAAACCCAGGAACTGGCTTCTCTATGCCAAGTTAAACCAAACACATGTTGAAGTTATCCCTATTTGTTGCACACATCCTGTTTAGGTAAGGGGAGAAGCAAGAAGCTGTGTACATATATATAGCTTCAGCGTCTACCCAGTGGGAAGAATACTGTTTTTCCTGGCTTATCCTATAAATCTAAATAAATGTAATAATATATTCAATCTTACTGTGTTGTATGAGTTTGATTGCCAATCCTAACTTGTGATCACTGATAGTGGTGATTTACTCTCATTAAAGAGAATAAAAAACATTTTTCTACATACAAAGATAAAGAGAATTTTTTACTCACAAGCCATCATTGAAAGAACTATGAAGGATATAATTTAGCAAGAAGAAAATTGAACTCAGAGGAAGACTGTGAGGCAAGATACAAAAGCAAGCAGAGAAACTGAAAAGAGTAAGTGGAGAAGTATCCAAAAAAGTGAAATTAAATCTCTAAACAACAGTAATAGAAAATGAAGTGGAGGGACTTCCCTGGTGGTATAGTGGGTAAGACTCTGCACTCCCAATGCAGGGGACCAAGGTTCGATCCCTGGTCAGGGAACTAGATTCCTCATGCATGCCACAACTAAGAGTCTGCAGGCTGCAACCAAGAGTCCGCATGCCACAACTGAAGATACTGCATGCCACAGCTAAGACCTGGCACAGCCTAAATAAATAAGTAAATTTTTTTTTTTTTTTCAGTACGCGGGCTTCTCACTGCTATGGCTTCTCCCGTTGCAGAGCACAGGCTCCGGACGCGCAGGCTCAGCAGCCATGGCTCACGGGCCCAGCCGCTCCGCGGCATGTGGGATCTTCCCGGACCAGGGCACGACCCCGTGTCCCCTGCATCGTCAGGTGGACTCTCAACTACTGTGCCACCAGGGAAGCCCAATAAGTAAATATTTTAAAAAGAAAGAAAGAAAGAAAACGATGTGGAGTCTTCACTGGACACTTAACATTTTAATATTTCTGTCCTGTTTGAGAGGACTATAAAGATACCCATGCTGAATGACTTCACACTCTTCCTGAAATACAAACTATCTATTTTTAAAATTTAAGAACAACCATTAAGGGGATAGAAATACTCTCTACAACTTTGAAATTCATTGAGAAAAAGAGAATATAGAAAATTTTGGTAGTTCATCAGAATTTAGGAAAGGAGATAAATAGAAGCAAAATGAAAGGGTTAGAGTTAGGTAACCAGTGCATATCCCTTTTTGCTATGGCTGTCAGGAAGCCCAGATAAATTTTTTTCTCAACTATTTCATCCTGTGTTCCTAATATGGTTTGTCTTCTCTTTTCATAAGATAATTTTTAATCTTTATTACCTTCACTTTAAATATCTATATATTCAAGTTAATTTTCTTTTTGTATTAAAATCATGGAATTTTAGATCTGGAAAAGTTCTTAGAGAATTTCTAGTCCAGGGATAAAAAGCAAAGCAAATACACTACTATGATCTTATCTTGTGTGTAAGGCTGACATTACTAATTAAATACAGTGTTCCTTCTCACTAAGCCTAATCATGGTCTTAGAGTACTTCTTAAAACGTTTTCCTATTTCATTTTGTTGGCTCAAGAGATGAAACCTGGGCTTCCCTGGTGGCACAGTGGTTGAGAGCCCGCCTGCCGATGCAGGGGACACGGGTTCGTGCCCCGATCCGGGAAGATCCCACATGCCGTGGAGCAGCTAGGCCCGTGAGCCATGGCCACTGAGCCTGCGCGTCCGGAGCCTGTGCTCCGCAACGGGAGAGGCCACAACAGTGAGAGGCCCGTGTACCACCAAAAAAAAAAAAAAAAAAAAAAGAGATGAAACCTATCTACCAATCCAGATAAAGTCCAATTACGTCTTTGATACAGGAAGAGACTGAGACATGGAAAGGTGAGGCAATATGCCCAAAGTCACATAAAAACTGAGACAAGAACTAAGCCTACCAAGCCCAGTGTTTCCTCTTCTATATCACACTGAGTCAATAAATCCTAGAGATGTCCTCCAATCAAGGAAACTTCTAGAACCCCTGAGAATGCTGCTATTACTCTGCTGAAACCTTATTTTTAACTTTATTTTTTTAAAAATCAGTTGTAGTTTCCAGTTCTGGACATGACAGAGGAAACGCATTCCATTTTACTCCTCCCATTAATCACAAAAAATAAACCGTGGACAAAAATATGTAAGTCTGAAAAATGCGGAAGAGATAGTAGATTGCCTAGGGACCTCAGTACTCAGGGAATTTCCTGGAAGTGAATCCTCGGGGTTTTTTTCTTGCCTCCTATTTGTCCTGTCCTTGGAACTTGAGAAGCCTACAACTTGGAAACGGTTGCAGACCAAAAAAAAAAAAAGCCCCAAATGCAGCCTGGGCTTTCCAGCCGAAGAGCTGGAAAAAGGTCTTTGTGAAAAGTATGGATGGCCTGGGGGTCAGAAACCTTTACCCATATCTGCCTGCTCTTAAGGTGCCTACCGTGAACAAGTCATGCCCTCCTCCACCCTGATGGGCACTGCAGGGTACAGTCCATGGTCAGAACCCTGTTGTCCAGACCCCTTGCAGTGAGGAGGTGCTGGCCTTCCCCTGCAGAACTGGGGGTGGAATTCTGACTTGCACACCTCTATTAGTCTGCTCGGGCTGCCATAACAGAATACCACAGACTGGGTGGCTTAAGCAACAGAAATTTATTTTCTCACAGTTCTGGAGGCTAGAAGTCCAAGTCCGTGATGCCAGCAGGGCTGGTTTCTGGTGAGGTCTCTATTCCTGCTTTGCAGAAAACTGCCTTCTCACTGTGTCTTCACGTGACTTTTCTTCCATGCATGTGCAGAGAGAAATGTGTTTCTTCGTCCTCTTAAAAGGACACTAGTCCTATCGGATTAAGGTCCCACCTTTACAACATCACTCAACCTTTGTTACCTCCTTCAAGTCCCTATCTCCAAATACAATCACTGGGGGTTAAGGGTTCAACAGATGGGTGTGGGGAGGCATGGCTCTTATGTCAGTCCATAACACACGCTGTTCTTCAGTAATGAGGAGGTGATCCTCTCTGGTGGAGCCTGTGCATGGAACCCGGACCTCCATTCCTGCCTTGCACTAACGAGGAAACAAAATTGATGTTTCCTTTTATCAAAAATAAATTTTTTTTGTAAGATACCTGCTAAAAAGGATGAAAAAGCAAGCCACAGACTGAGAGAAAATATTTTCGAATCATTTATCTGATAATGAACTTGTATGCAGAATACAAAAAGAACTCTCTTAACAGTAAGAAGACAAACAATCCAATTAGAATATGGGCAGAAAACTTTCATGGACACCTGTCTAAAGAGGACATACTGATGGTAAATAAACATATGAAAAAGTTTTCAACATCATAAGCCTTCAGGAAAATGCAAATTAAAGCTATATGTGCTATTGATATTATTACACACATATTAGAATAGCAAAAATAAATAATACCAGTAGTGCCAAGTGCTGAGGAGTGTAGAATGGTATAGTCCCTTCAGGAAAAGATTGGCAGTTTCCTATCAAATTAAACATACACAACCATGTGACCCAGCAAATGAAAAGTTATAGTCACACAAAAACCTGTACATGAAGGTCCACTGCAGCTTTCTCTGTAATAGTCAGAAACTAGAAACAACCCGAATGTCCCACAGCAGGTGAATGGATAAACAAACTGTGCTACGTATCATACTATGGAATAATACTCAGCAATACAATGGAATTAACTATTGATACATGTAACAATTTAGATGAATTTCAAAGGAATTATGCTGAGTGAAAGAAGCCAATCTCAAAGGGTAACATATGGCATGTTTCCATTTATATAATATTCTTGAAAAGATAAAATCATAATGGTGAAACAGTTATTGCCAGGAGTTAGGTATGGGGATAGGATATGACTATTAAGGCATAACCCAAGGGAGTTCCTTTGTGGTGATAGAACAGATCTATATCCTTAATTTGTTGATGGTTACATCAATTATAGAACTACACACACACACACACACACACACACACACACACACACTCTCTCTCATGCAAAAACTGGTAAAATCCAAATAAGGTCTTTTCCTGAGAATAGTATTGTATCCAGGTCGATTTCTTGTTTTTGACGATGCACTATAGTTATATAAGGTATTATCAGTAGGGGAAACTGGGTGAGGGTACATGAGAATTCTCTGCACTGTTTCTAGAATACCTTGTGACTCTAAACCTATTTCAAAATAAGAAGCTATAATTTAAAAAAATCAATTGTAACAAATTTTTGAAATTATTCCGGTCTCAGTACTGGAAATCCACTGCTCTTACCTGCTACCCCACACTAGTAAATATCTATTGGGAAAGTGCCTATAGGCACATATAAGTAGGCACAAATAAGGGGCACTCCCAGCTCCTCAACATTCTTTTTGTCTCCTTAGACACTAGGAGAACAAAACACAAAAGAGGAAATGGTTACTTGAGACAATTATGTCATTTGAGGTGGTATGGTTTTAATAGATTTTATCCTAACTCTCAGGATAAATCCCACTTGCTTGTTGTAATCTCATAATGTATTATGAGTTCTTCTTGCTAGGTTTTCACATCTATATTCATACAACACCTTATTCTAGGTGTTTTCCCCTCAATATTCTTTTGCTAAAATGCTATGCTTCAGAAAGCTCTTTCCTATCATTTTAGTCAGTTGAGAGCTAAACTGAAGGGAAAGCAACATGTCTAAAATAAGCTTTTGTAAAAGTTGGAGTCGATATGCTTTTTACTATTTTTCTTACCCTAATATCTCATTAGTGTTATCATATTCCTGAGATACCTAAAATAAAGTATAAAAAGCACAAGTATTGAGAGACCTTAGGAGACTGCATTGTGAAGCTCTCAAAAAATGTTAACTGGGAAATACATAAAACAACTCTATTTGTCAGGGCAAAGGTCATGGGAAATACATCTGTTTGCATTTGTAGAGTATACTGTCATAGCAAAAAGCAACGTGCAAGTTACATCATCTGCTAAGCATGTATATCACAAATTGCTTGAAAGCAATCACCATAATATTCTGGGTCCCACCAAAATGTTATGATTAAACAGCCACAACAAAGGCTGTGCCCAGAAGGTCCTGCTTTTGTTCTGAGCTGGGTTTATTTGAAGAAAATGGAATGTGATTGTAATAAGAAGCCAGGGTTGGCTCTGTCTCTTCAACTCATTAGGCTGCTGTAACATGCAAGAGACAGTAGGGAGGAGGGGGACAGGCTGGGGAAGGCTTGTAAGTTCCACACAACACCCTGGGGCTTGACAAGGGAAAAGGGTATGACAGGTGCAGAGGAGATAGATGAAGTCCTCCATCAGATGACTCCCGAGGGGTTGGAGCCCTAGACTTCAGGGCAGAGGTCTCCGGGTGGGGGTGGGTTACACTCCATCATAGTCAGAAATTCCAGTGATACATGGTTCAAGAGGAAAATCAGACAAGGCAATTACAGGAAAGAGCAGGAAGCCACCTCTGTCTCCCAATCAGATTTTCAATATTTAACCATCACTTCCTAAGTACAGTTGGGCTCAGTGAGTTATGCAGTATCCATAAGGCTGTCCAAGGAGATTAGCTCTTAATGGATTTTTGCATCACAAATGAATAGGGCTTTATATTCATCTCTCTTTCCGGTGGTTACTTCTGTCTAATTTTCTTTTCTTTTTCTCTTTTTTTTTTTTTTTGTGGTACGCGGGCCTCACTGCTGCGGCCTCTCCCGTTGCGGAGAAACAGGCTCCGGACGCGCAGGCTCAGCGGCCATGGCTCACGGGCCCAGCCGCTCCGCGGCATGTGGGATCTTCCCAGACCGGGGCACGAACCCGTGTCCCCTGCATCGGCAGGCGGACTCTGAACCACTGCGCCACCAGGGAAGCCCTAATTTTCATTTTTACCTGTGACTTTGACTTTATTATAAGAAATGTGAAAAATATGAACAATCCTCTTTTATGACCATGGCGCACAAGTGTCCAAACTGGTTGACCCTATATTAATTAAATATGCTTGTTTGGGTATTTTGTTCTCACTTGAATGCAGGGCTTCAAATAAGTACAAGTCATACACAGTCAAATCCAAATGTGCTCTTTTCCTTGGAAGAATAAAAACTGGCCCTGGCCTGCTAAGAGCTGAAGGTGACAAAGTGGAAATGGGTGTAGCTGAGATGGAGCAAATAAAAAGTGGGAATAAAAGCACATAGTAACAGAGAGTAGAATGGTAGTTACCGGGGGCTGGTGGGTGGGGACTTGGGGAGATGCTGGTCAAAGGGTACAAATTTGTTGCTAGAAGGTAAATCAGTGCTGGAGATCTAATGCACAGCATAGTAATTACAGCCAGCAATATTATATTATATACTTCGGAGCTGCTAAGAGACTAGACCTTAAATGTTCTCAACACCTAATGCTATGGTGGTAAAATGTGTAGTCATATTGCAACATAAATGTATCAAATCAACTTATTGTACACCTTAAATATACACAATGTTATATGTCAATTATATCTAAATTAAAATCATTGGTTATTTGACATTAAAAAAAGAAAAACAGTAAGAGCCTGGGGCATTTTTCAAAGCACTGGAGTCAGTGGTGGCCGGGAATTGGCTACCGTCCTGTGAGTGGTTTTGATGCTATAGGGAGGTCATTCCCATGGAGCACATTACTATCAGGCTGTAGGGGTGGGGCCGGCGAGCTTTTTTCCTGAGGAGGGAGAATGCTCACTTGTTAAGGGACTGCCTGCGCTTTGGCTTTTTCCAGGCACAATTTAAGTATTAGATTTCCAGATCATATTTGGCATTAAGGATGTCATAACAAACTCCACTTTCTAAGGCTTCTGTTCATTAAATATAATTCAAGGGAAGTAGTGGCTTATCTTGATCTGCACATATTCTTATGCCTTTATTTATCCTTTTCAGTTTTCTTTAGATATAATTGACCTGTAACATTGTATAATTTTAAGGTGTACAATGTGTTGATTTGGTAATTTATATATTGTAAAATGATTGCTGCTGTAGTTTAGTGAAAACCTTTATCATATCACATAATTAGCATTTCTTTTTTGTTGTGAGAACATTTAAGATCTACTCTCTTAGCAACTTTCAAGCCCACAAATCAGTATTATTAAGTATAATCACCATGCTGTACAGTAGATCCCTGGAACTTACTCATCTTATAACTGGAAGTTTGTAATTTTGACCAATATCTCCCCATTTCCCCAGCACCCAGCCCCTGGTAACCACCACTCCGCTCTGAGTTTCTATGATTCTGGCTTTTTAAGATTCCACATATAAGTGATACCATACAGTATTTAGTATTTGCCTTTCTCTGTCTGACTTATTTCACTTAGCGTAATGCCCTCCGAGTCCATCCATGGACACTTAGGTTGCTTCCATATCTTGGCAATTGTAAATAATGCTGCTAGGAACATTGGGGTGCATATATTATTTCAAATTAGTGTTTTTGTTTTTTTTTTCAGATATATACCCAGGAGTGGAATTGCTGGATCGTAGGGTAATTCTATTTTTAGTTTTAGCATAATACCCCCCCAGTTGCATCCATATTGTCACAAATATCTCCTTCTTTCTTGTGGCTAAATAGTATTCCATTGTACGTATATACACCACATCTCCTTTATCCATTCGTCTATTGATAGAAACTTAGTTTATTTCCATACTGTGAACAATGCTGCAAGAAACATGGCAGTTCATGCCTTTATTAAGGCTGTGCCAAGGAAAAGGCAAGAACCCTATATAAGGAGCAGCCTCCTCCCTCTCTCCCTCCCTCCCTCCGCTGAACGCTTTGAGTGCCAGCAACATGGCCGATAGGTACTGTGCTAGAATCTGGGGAAAACACAGCTAACAAGATGCAGCCTCTGTCCAAGGGAGGATTTTTATAATCTAGTGTGAAATACAGAAAAGTAAACAGGCAACTGCAACCCCATGTAATAAGTGGAACAACATCTTATGAGGATAATGATAACAACAATAAGGATTTATCTATATATTTTTAACATCTTTATTGGAGTATCGTTGCTTTACAATGGTGTGTTAGTTTCTGCTGTATAACAAAGTGAATCAGCTACATGTATACATGTATCCCCATACCCCCTCCCTCTTGGGTCTCCCTCCCACCCTCCCTATCCCACCCCTCTAGGTGGTCACAAAGCACTGAGCTGATCTCTCTGTGCTATGCGGCTGCTTCCCACTAGCTATCTATTTTACGTTTGGTAGTGTATATATGTCCATGCCACTCTCTCACGTTGTCCCAGCTTACCGTTCCCCCTCCACGTGTCCTCAAGTCTATTCTCTAGTAGGTCTGCATCTTTATTCCCATCTTGCCCCTAGGTTCTTCATGAACATTTTTTTTTTTTTTAGATTCCATATATAGGTGTTAGAATACGGTATTTGTTTTTCTCTTTCTGACTTACTTCACTCTGTAGGACAGTCTCTAGGTCCATCTGCCTCACTACAAATAACTCAGTTTGTTTCCTTTTTATGGCTGAGTAATATTCCATTGTATATATGTGCCACATCTTCTTTATCCATTCATCTGTTGATGGACACTTAGGTTGCTTCCATGTCCTGGCTATTGTAAATAGAGCTGCAATGAACATTTTGGTACATGACTCTTTTTGAATTATGACTCGTTTTCTCAGGTTATATGCCCAGTAGTTGGACTGCTGGGTTGTATGGTACTTCTATTTTTAGTTTTTTAAGAAACGTCCATACTGTTCTCCATAGTGGCTATATCAATGTACATTCCCACCAACAGTGCAAGAGGGTTCCCTTTTCTCCACACCCTCTCCAGCATTTATTGTTTGCAGATTTTTTGATGATGGCCATTCTGACTGTTGTGAGGTGATATCTCATTGTAGTTTTGATTTGCATTTCTCTAATGGTTAATGATGTTGAGCACTCTTTCATGTGTCTGTTGGCAATCTGTATATCTTCTTTGGAGAAATGTCTATTTAGGTTTTCTGCCCATTTTTGGATTGGGTTGTTTGTTTTTTTAATATTGAGCTGCATGAACTGCTTGTAAATTTTAGGAGATTAATCCTTTGTCAGTTGCTTCATTTGCAAATATTTTCTCCCATTCAGAGGGTTGTCTTTTCATCTTGTTTATGGTTTCCTTTGCTGTGCAAAAGCTTTGAAGTTTCATTAGGTCCCATTTGTTTATTTTTGTGTTTATTTCCATTTCTCTAGGAGGTGGGTCAAAAAGGATCTTGCTGTGATGTATGTCATAGAATGTTCTGCCTATGTTTTCCTCTAAGAGTTTGATGGTTTCTGGCCTTACTTTTAGGTCTTTAATCCATTTTGAGTTTATTTTTGTGTATGGTGTTAGGGAGTGTTCTAACTTCATTCTTTTACATGTAGCTGTCCAGTTTTCCCAGCACCACTTATTGAACAGGCTGTCTTTTCTCCATTGTATATTCTTGCCTACTTTATCAAAGATAAGGTGACCATATGTGCATCGATTTATCTCTGGACTTTCTATCCTGTTCCATTGATCTATATTTCTATTTCTGTGCCAGAACCATACTGCCTTCATTACTGTAGCTTTGTAGTATAGTCTGAAGGCAGGGAGCCTGATTCCTCCAGCTCCATTTTTCTTTCTCAGGATTGCTTTGGCTATTCGGGGTCTTTTGTGTTTCCATAAAAATTTTGAAATTTTTTGTTCTAGTTCTGTGAAAAATGCCAGTGGTACTTTGATAGGGATTGCATTGAATCTGTAGATTGCTTTGGGTAGTATAGTCATTTTCACAATGTTGATTCTTCCAATCCAAGAACATGGTATATCTCTACATCTGTTTGTATCATCTTTAATTTCTTTCACCAGTGTCACAGTTTTCTGCATACAGGTCTTTCATGTCCTTAGGTAGGTTTATTCCTAGATATTTTATTATTTTTGTTGCAATGGTAAATGGGAGTGTTTTCTTAATTTCTCTTTCAGATTTTTCATCATTAGTGTATAGGAATGCCAGAGATTTCTGTGCATTAATTTTGTATCCTGATACTTTACCAAATCATTGATTAGCTCTAGTAGTTTTCTGGTAGCATCTTTAGGATTCTATATATATAGTATCATGTCATCTGCAAACAGTGACTGCTTTACTTCTTCTGTTCCAATTTGGATTCCTTTTATTTCTTTCTCTTCTCTGATTGCTGTGGCTAAAACTTCCAAAACTATGTAGAATAATAGTGGTGAGAGTGGGCAACCTTGTCTTGTTCCTGATCTTAGTGGAAATGGTTTCAGTTTTCCACCATTGAGGGTGATGTTGGCTGTGGGTTTGTCATATATAGCCTTTATTATGTTGAGGAAAGTTCCCTCTATGCCTACTTTCTGCAGGGTTTTTATCATAAATGGGTGTTGAATTTTGTCAAAAGATTTCTCTGCATCTATTGAGATGACCATATGGTTTTTCTCCTTCAATTTGTTAATATGGTGTATCATGTTGATTGATTTGCATATATTGAAGAATCCTTGCATTCCTGGGATAAATCCCACTTGATCATAGTATGATCCTTTTAATGTGCTGTTGGATTCTGTTTGCTAGTATTTTGTTGAGGATTTTTGCATCTGTGTTCATCAGTGATACTGGCCTGTAGTTTTCTTTCTTTGTCACATCTTTGTCTGGTGTTGGTATCAGAATGATGGTGACCTCATAGAAGAGTTTGGGAGTGTTCCTCCCTCTGTTATATTTTGCAAGAGTTTGAGAAAGATAGGTGTTACCTCTTCTCTAAATGTTTGATGGAATTCGCCTGTGAAGCCATCTGGTCCTGGGATTTTGTTTGTTGGAAGATTTTTAATCACAGTTTCAATTTCAGTGCTTGTGATTGGTCTGTTCACATTTTCTATTTCTTCCTGGTTCACTCTCGGAAGGTTGTGCATTTCTAAGAATTTGTCCATTTCTTCCAGGTTAGCCATTTTATTGGCATAGAGTTGCTTGTAGTAATGTCTCATGATCCTTTGTATTTCTGCAGTGTCAGTTGTTACTTCTCCTTTTTCATTTCTAATTCTATTGATTTGAGTCTTCTCCCTTTTTTTCTTTGTAAATATGGCTAATGGTTTATCAATTTTGTTTATCCTCTCAAAGAACCAGCTTTTAGTTTTATTGATCTTTGCTATCGTTTCCTTCATTTCTTTTTCATTTATTTCTGATCTGATCTTTATGATTTCTTTCCTTCTGCTAACTTTGGGATTTTTTTGTTCTTCTTTCTCTAATTGCTTTAGGTGTAAGGTTAGGTTGTTTATTTGAGATGTTTCTTGTTTCTTAAGCTAGGATTGTATTGCTATAAAATTCCCGCTTAGAACTGCTTTTGCTGCATCCCCTAGGTTTGGGGTCATCGTGTTTTCATTGTCATTTGGTTCTAGGTATTTTTTGATTGCCTTTTTGATTTCTTCAGTGATCTCTTGATTATTTAGTAACGTATTGTTTAGCCTCCATGTGTTTGTGTTTTTTACGTTATTTTCCCTGTAATTCATTTCTAATCTCATAGCGTTGTGGTCGGAAAAGATACTTGATATGACTTCAATTTTCTAAAATTTACCACGGCTTGATTTGTGACCCAAGATATGATCTATCCTGGAGAATGTTCCATGAGCACTTGAGAAGAAAGTGTATTCTGCTGTTTTTGGATTGAATGTCCTTTAAATATCAATTAAGTCCACCCTGCTTAATGTATCATTTAAAGCTTGTGTTTCCTTATTGATTTTCATTTTGGATTATTGGTCCATTGGTGAAAGTGGGGTGTTAAAGTCCCCTATTATGATTGTGTTACTGTCGATTTCCCCTTTTATGGCTGTTAGCATTTGACTTATGTATTGAGGTGCTCCTATGTTGGGTGCATAAATATTTACAATTGTTAGTTATATCTTCTTCTTGGATTGAGCCCTTGATCATTATGTAGTGTCCTTGTCTCTTGTAATAGTCTTTGTTTTAAAGTCTATTTTGTCTGATATGAAAATTGTTACTCCAGCTTTTGTTGGTTTCCATTTGCATGGAATATCTGTTTCCATCCCCTCACTTTCAGTCTGTATATGCCCCTAGGTCTGAATTGGGTCTCTTTTAGACAGCATATATATGGGTCTTGTTTTTGTATCTATTCAGCCAGTCTATGTCTTTTGGTGGGAGCATTTAATCCATTTACATTTAATGTAATTATCGATATGTATGTTCCTATTACCATTTTCTTAACTGTTTTGGGTTTGTTATTGTAGGTCTTTCCCTTCTCTTGTGTTTCCTGCCTAGAGAAGTTCCTTTAGCATTTTTTGTAAAGCTGGTTTGGTGGTGCTGAATTCTCTTAGCTTTTGCTTGTTTTAATTTTAATTTAATTTCCTGACACCAGGCCTGAGCACCAAGAGCCTGTCAGCCACACAGCTCAGAGGAAAAGGGAGAGAAAAAGAAAGAAAGAAAAATAAATAAATAAATGAAAGAAATTAATGTAAAAAAATAATTTAAAAAAAAGAGCAAATAAACAAATCCACTAGTGATAACAAACGCTACAAACTAAACTAAGATAAACATAAATTGGGCTCCCTGGTGGCACAGTGGTTGAGAGTCTGCCTGCCGATGCAGGGGACACGGGTGCGTGCCCCCATCTGGGAAGATCCCACATGCCGCGGAGCGGCTAGGCCCGTGAGCCATGGCTGCTGAGCCTGCGCGTCCGGAGCCTGTGCTCCGCAACAGGAGAGGCCACAGCAGTAAGAGGCCCACGTGCCGCAAAAAAACAAAACAAAACAAAAAAACAGAAATATCAGAAACAAATCGCAGACAGCAAACCCCAAACCTACAATTCCTCCTAAAGTCCACCACCTCAATTTTGGGATGATTTGTTGTCTGTTCAGGTATTCCACAGATGCAGCGTACATCAAGTTGATTGTGGAGATTTAATCCGCTGCTCCTGAGGCTGCTGGGAGATATTTCCCTTTCTCTTGTTTCGCTCAGCTCCCGGAGCTCAGCTTTGGATTTGGCCCCACCTCTGCGTGTAGGTTGCTGGAGGGCATCTGTTCTTCGCTCAGACAGGACGGGGTTAAAGGAGCAGCTGATTCGGGGGATCTGGCTCACTCAGGCCGGGGGGAGGGAAGGGCATGGGTGCGGGGCAAGCCTGCGGCTGCAGAGGCCAGCCTGACGTTGCACCAGCCTGAGGCGCACCGTGTGTTACCCCGGGGGAGTTGTCCCTGGATCCTGGGACCCTGGCAGTGGCGGGCTGCACAGGCTCCCCGGAAGGGGGTGTGGAGAATGACCTGTGCTCGCACACAGGCTTCTTGGTGGCGGCAGCAGCAGCCTTAGCGTCTAATGCCCGTCTCTGGGGTCCGCGCTGATAGCCGCGCCTCGCGCCGTCTCTGGAGCTCCTTTAAGCGGCGCTCTGAATCCCCTCTCCTCGCGCACCAGGAAACAAAGAGGCAAGAAAAAGTCTCATGCCTCTTCGGCAGGTCCAGACTTTTTCCCGGACTCCCTCCTGGCTAGCCGTGGTGCACTAGCCCCCTTCAGGCTGTGATCACGACGCCAACCCCAGTCCTCTCCCTGGGATCCGATCTCCGAAGCCCGAGCCTCAGCTCCCAGCCCCGCCCGCCCCGGGCTCTCGGGCTGGTGAGTGCAGGTCGGCACCGATCCTCTGTGTGGGAATCTCTCCGCTTTGCCCTCCGCACCCCTGTTGCTGCACTCTCCTCCGCCCGCGAAGGGGCTTCTAGTGTGTGGAAACCTTTCCTCCTTCACGGCTCCCTCCCACTGGTGCAGGTCCAGTCCCTATTCTTCTGTGTCTATTTTTTCTTTTGCCCTACCCAGGTACGTGGGGGGTTTCTTGCCTTTGGGGAGGTCTGAGGTCTTCTGTCAGCGTTCAGTAGGTATTCTGTAGGAGCTGTTCCACTTGTAGAAGTATTTTTGATGTATTTGTGGGGAGGTAGGTGATCTCCACGTCTTACTCTTCTGTCATCTTGAAGGTTCCCTCCCCATGGATTTATATTCAAGTCATTCTCACAACTATCCTTAGAGCCAGGTACTAATATTATTCCTATTTTACTAGTGAAAAGCTTGAGGCTTAGTCAGCTTTGCAAGTTCATGCACTTAGCAAGTGTAAAGCTGAAACTTGGATCTCAGCCTGCGGAATTTGGATTCTGAGAAATTGTAGAATGCAAGCACTTTGACACTAACTGGTTGTGCAGGAAAACAAGGTGATGGGAATGTGAAGCTAACAGTCTTGGAAGATCCAGTGGGGGTCAGGGAAGACTTCTTAGAGGAAGTTACAGCTAATCTGAGAATTGAAGAAAGATTAATAGTGGAAAGAATAAGACCTGAAGAATAAGATAAATTTGGGTCTGAAACTTGGCTATTCCTGCTTCCTAGTTTGGGTGAAATTTTGGACTTCTCAGCCTCAACTGCCTTATCTACTAAGAAAATGAGGCTGATATTATTCTCATTTGAGAGTTGTTAGAATAGAAAAAGACAGCATGTGTGAAAGTTCTAGCATCGGGTTTGGCATTAGGAAGACATTTAGTAAGTGTTTCTTTTCTACCCTATGCCAAGCAATAATATTCTGCATATCATTGTGTGCTAGGGAACATGTGATCTGCATTAACCCCAAAGCCATGGAATTATTTAGATAGTTTAAAATGAGAGTTTAGATTATTTCATCTAATTTTTATTAGCACTAACATTATTTCCTTGGTTATTTTGGGTGTTTCATTTATCTACTTGCTTAACAACTCATTTGGCTGTTACTGGATATATTTGAAGATAAACATTCATGGAGGAAAAGAAATGTTTGGCTATTTCTCAGAAATAACAGAGCCTGAAAGGAACATTTATCAAAACAACTCAAAAACAAAACAAAACACCCTCTGTGATTGGTTGAGATACAAAGAAGACATGAATCTAAAACATAATCAACTTGCTAATTGATTTTCAAGTTCATGGCCATTTGTAACATTTAAAAAAAAATTGTGTACTTTATGATAGAATCACTTCCAGATGTAAGAAACTCTTCCTCTCCACACCATTTAATAAAACATTAGGTACTGTTGAAACAAACTGATGCAATTGGTTTAGGACAAACGGATGTACTGCAGATACCTCCAGATGGGCAATCCCAAGCAAGATTCATGATATTTCTCATTAAACTCTTTTCCTCTTGTCATATCAGTTAGTGACATCACTATTCTCTTAATTACTCAGGCTAAGAACTTTGAGTGATCTCTGTCTCCTCGTGTTAAATCAGCTGTTAAGAGTGGTAGGCAAATTGGCAGGCCAAAGACTCCCACCCTCTGATGTAACACTTTCTTTATGATACCTTTCCCTTGAGTGGGGGTAGGACCTGTGAATAGATGGATGTCACTCCAGTGATTAGGTTACATTATATGGCAAAGGTAAAGGGATTTTGCAGATGTAGTTAAGGCCCCTCATCAGTTAATTTTGAATTAATCAAAAGGGGATTATCATGGGTGGGCCTGACCTTCAGCCTGGAGGAAGCAGCTGAGATTCTTTTGCTGGCCTTAAAGAAGTGAGCTGCAGTGTCAAGAGGCGGGATCCAGTGGCAAGGATCTGAGAGTGACCTTTAGTAGTTGAGAGGTGTTCCCCAGTGACAGGTGCCAAGAAACTGGGGAACCCAGTTGTACAATCACAAAGAAATGAATTCTGCCAATTCTTATCTTATTCTTCAATCCAGATAAGCTTAGAAGTAGACTCTTCCCCAATCAAACCTCCAGGTAAGAACATAGATCAAGTGACACTTTGACTGCAGCCTTGTGAGATCCTGAGTGGAGACCTAGCTAAGCTGTACCCAGAATCATGGCCCATACAAACTGAGATCATACATATATGTTGCTTTAAGTGACTAAGTTTGCGTTAATTTGTTATACAGCATAGAAAATGAATACATAATTTCTCCTAATTCTTCCTTTCCAGTGTCTTTATTGATCCCCTTTTCTGTATTGTTATTGCCCTCATTCAGGTCCTCAGGCCCCTCCCCCGAACTAATAACTTTCTAACTAGTCTTCCCACTATTAATTTCTCACTTTTCCAGGAAATTTATTGCCACTATGTTTTATCTTCCAGAAACAGAGCTTTGATCATGTCTCCCTCTCAAAAACTGATCCTTGCTCCCATTTTCTCCACAATCAAGGATGTATAGCTTAGTCATTTTTGCTATGGGTTTTGGATTTAGAGAGCTATGGATTTGAATCTAAATTCTAACACTTAACTAGCTGTGTGAACTTAGGTATGTTAATTTAAGCCTCAGTTTTGTAAAGTGGAGCTCATAACTGGATCTTTCTTATAGGGTTACTGTAAGAATTAAATGAGATAATGCATATTAAGTTTCTGCAACAGAGTGTGTGCTCAGTAAATTGCAACTATTATTGTGGTTACTATAGAATTAAATTCAAGCTCCTTATTCTGGTATTTAAAACCATCCATGATCTTCAATAGCTTTCCCAGCCACATCTCCTTCTATACCTTTCCACAAATTATACTCAACAGCCACACCTGTTTAATCAATGAACTTGAAGTTCTTGGTTTCAAGGTATGTAATCCATTTTTTTGGTTCACTGTTTATTTTCTTCCTTCAGATTAGAGTTTTTATTCCTGCCATTCTACACCTATCAAAATTCCACAAATAATTTGAGGCTCAGCCTTTATGAGACCTCACCTCTAACCAGGGGAAGACTTTAGCGGGCACCCACAGCTATCACTTACTGGATACTTAATGCCTGTGTCTATTCTGATTTGTCATAGGTCTGTCTGATTGGTGGTATAAGTTGTTACGTTTTTAGTAGCAACCCTGCCTATAATCCTTCCCTTTCTTTGGTCTCTCAACTCAATATTATTATTTCCTCTCTTTGTGTTCCTGTAGAAATTTGCTTGAACCTATGTTTAGTATTTCAAACTATGTTTTGAACTTCAACCTGCTCACATGATTGTCTTTCTCACTATATAAAAAGGAATCATCTTTAGATTCCCAGTTCATTGGGCATAAAATAAAGGCTCAAATCCTTGGCGGGTGATGAAGAATTAGTTTCACTGACCTACTGTCAGTCTTCAGAAGATGAGCAAAGTTTCGTAAAGGATGATATCTACAAATGGTTGACTGGCTTCAGCAGCATGTTATTTGGCTTAAATAATTAAATATTCGATACAAGGAGGCATCATTGTAAACTATGTATGATTTATAAAGCCCAATAAAATCTATAAAGATGTGGGTGGCCAATTTATTTAAATGAGCATATCTCTATCTTCATAGCAATGTTTCTTTGTCAGAATGATTTCAGAACTTCAGTGCTGTAACAAATCTTTATGTCAAGCAATTGCATTTATGATCCTGGAAAAAAATCTGAGACACCACTTAGTCTATGGCTCTGGAGATTTGAATCCATGTAAAGTAGTAACTCTGTCTTGCCTTTCTCTCTTCTAACCCATCTTTTGGTACATACTCTCTTTCCCTGGCTTCCTCTTCCCTTTCCAGTTGAGGATGATTCTTGCTGGGAAATGTAGACTTCAAATAGAAATCAAGTAGCTCTGTCTTCTCTTCTTCATCTGGTAACGTTGCATAATAGGCCCCAAAGAGCACGTATATTCTGTTCCACATCTTCTTCCCACAAAATGTAGCTGAAGAAGTCTTGTCTTTAGAAATATAAATTCATTTTCTCCTGAGCTCTATCCTTTTAAAACTTAGAGGTTTGTGATATCCTTTGGTGTTCATTATTAGTCATATCCTCCTTTATTCCACCTTCTATTCATTTTAAATTTGAGCTAGCTAGTTTCTTTCATGAATGTCTCACTTCTTTCTTAGAATTTTAGAGTCCATAAAATATACGTACAATGTGTGTGTGCATTTAAAAAAATGCTTACTATTTACCAAATACAGTGCTAGGTATTTTACATGAATTTTTTAGTTCTCCCAAGAAAACTATGTGGCATATACAATTACTATCTGGTTTTTTTTTTTTTTTTAACAAGCTCAAAGGTTAAAGAATTTTCCCAGGCACTTTGTGTTTTTCCTTACTATCCTCACATTGCAAAGGACAGCCGAGATTTAGAGAGATTAAACATTTTGCTCAATGTCACACAGCTAGCAAGTGGCACACCTGGGATTCAAACCTATATTTTTCTTGAGTCTGTAGTCGGAGCTCTTACCCCCATGCTATAACTCCCTCCTTCCCTTTGAAGCTTTGACATCTGCTTTCTTAAAATCTTCAGCACACATCAGCCTCTGCCCTATATTTTCTTTCCTTATTACAAATTCCAAGATGACATGGTAACCATTCAGTTCTTCCTTGTTAGAGAGAAGCTGGACCAGAATAGTAGTCTCTTTGCTAGTTTCTGTTATTTCAGAGATGATACTGTCAGTGAGGTAAGTAAAACAATTTTTAATCACTTAACTTTGAGCTGTAAAAGAATCCTAGTAGATGTCAAGAGAGTTGAGATTCCTCATCAACATAAAGCTTGTCTCTGTGCAAGTTTTGTCATGGAGGCAGACCATTATTTTAGCATATGATAGTTCCCTAAGATTGTGCAGGAAATCAGATGCACAGATATTAAATAGCAGACTTGGACATTATAATGGAGGAGTACTCTGTTTCCAGAATAATAAAAAAATTCTTAATTATACCACAACTTTTAGAAAAAAAAGTTGATGGTGGTTCTGCTTTTTTACATATTTTAATATATTTTTTTCCTTTACAACTAAGTACCAACTCGACAGCTTAATCCCAATGGGCTCAATTGATAGCAAAGAATTGCTATTTTTCAAACAACTTATGGCGTCAATCTTTTTTAGTTGTACTAAGCTTATGAGAAATATACGACTTATTAGTAGCATTGATACTAATTTTTCTATTTCCTACTCACATTTTAGAAAATAACCACAAAGGTGTAATAGAATACTCAAATAATTACACAAATACTCTAGTAAGGGCAGAGGTGGCTACATTGCTGAAACTAAGCTATTTTGGCCAACCAACAGACAATGTGATATCTTGAAATGTTTGCTGTAAAGCTCACAGATGAAATGTCCAAGTTCAACATATAAAGGTAAGTTGAGGAGTACTGAAATGTCATTATGAAAATGCTAGATTAAGCAAGTAGTAGCATGCTTCCATAACAATCAATTCTGAATCTCATTTTATTCTCACTGAAATGGTCTTCACCCTGCCTTCAGTGTCAAGTTTAAGAGTTCCCACTAATCTTATACCTTATTTACCCCTGGAGTTTCCCCCTTCCTTTTATATTTGATCCATTTCTTTCCAAGAAGATACTCCGTTTGGTTGCCATATTCTTGACGTGAATTTTATCAAATGTCAGGAGTACCTATGAGTTATAATTACTTTCTTAAAATATCACATTTAGCTTTGTTATCTGTTTTAGTCAAGATTCTTTATTAGCAAGTAACAGAAATCCACTTACATTAGCTTAAGAAAAAGGGGACTTTATTGGAAGGGGACAGGAATGGCTCATTAAACCCTAGGATAAGAAGTAAAGCTGAGCTTTTCCAGGGTCTGGAACTAGCACATGGGAAGCCAAGAGCCAGGGAGTTGCTCTCCACCTCTATGGGCCTGTGGGCTACTAACTCGGTGTTTAGGTCCACTGATTTTATAGGAGCCAAAACCAATGAACTATTCTCAGAATGAATAGTTCAAAAATCTCATGGGATGCTTTTCCATTATGCTTGTAAATAAATATTTATTGCCATTGTTAATTTTTCACATTTTCACAACTCCCCATAATTTACTAGGTATGAGTAATGTCGTCTACATAATAGATGCTGAATAAATATTTGTTGAATGAACAAATGTTATACCTATTACAGTACTGTCACATATTCCTTCTTGGACATGAAAAAGATGTCACAGTGACATTCGTCACTCCATTGGCTGATAGGATTTATTTGACTGATCTGACACTTAATCTTTGTGTTTCCTGCAGACCCTAATTTTCCATGTAACGTATGAAAAGAAAGTCTTAGAAGATCAAATAACACTAGTTCAGGATAATTATCTTAGAAAACCATTTTTCTATGAAAGGCAGGCTTTCTGATTTGAAAACATTGTTTTTTTTTAAATAATTGAACTGTTTGAATTAAAGATCTGAATTAAGGAAATCTTTGCAAGAATAGACTTCATTAAAAAAATGTGGGGGTGGGCTTCCCTGGTGGCTCAATGGTTGAGAGTCTGCCTGCCAATGCAGGGGACACGGGTTCATGCCCCGGTCTGGGAAGATCCCACATGCCGCGGCGCGGCTAGGCCCGTGAGCCATGGCCGCTGCGCCTGCGCATCCGGGGCCTGTGCTCCGCAATGGGAGAGGCCACAACAGTGAGAGGCCCGCGTACCACAAAAAAACAAAAAACTGGGGGTCTTCCCTGGTGGTGCGGTGGTTGAGAATCTGCCTGCCAATGCAGGGGACACTGGTTTGAGCCCTGGTCTGGGAAGATCCCACATGCCGTGGAGCAACTAGGCCCGTGAGCCGCAATTACTGAGCCTGTGCGTCTGGAGCCTGTGCTCCGCAACAAGAGAGGCCGCGATAGTGAGAGGCCCGCGCACCGCGATGAAGAGTGGCCCCCACTTGCCGCAACTAGAGAAAGCCCTCGCACAGAAACGAAGACCCAACACAGCCATAAATAAATAAATAAATAAAATTAAAAAAAATTTTTTTTTGGTACATATTCCACCTCTACTTGAGTGCCAAAAACTTAGAGCTTTAAGACACCCTGGTGGTGAGACCAGGTCAACAAAAGCTGGAGGAAACAATAGGCAGTTCCTTGGCAAAACTGTCATAACAAATCCTCCCCGTCTCGGATTTCTTCCTCCCCGTATTGTTCCTGATCAAGTTTGGTCCCTGCGACCCTGATTCATGGACTTGCTATTCTCAGCATCTTTATCAAGTCCTTTCTGATTCCCAACCAAACTCTTCCAATCTTATTCTCAACAACTCCAGTTTCATTTTCTAGAACTTATTTTTAAATATCTCTTGGCATCCTTCTGTAAAAATACTAATTGTGATCCGACTACATGAGTTAGCTCCTTCCCCCACACTACAGATGCAAACTGATTCCCAATCACACACACCTGTCACAGATTCAGTTCCCTTTTATGAAGGTACAGTATTAATCACTAATATATTTCCAAGCATGGGTCCTTGCATCTGCTCTAGTGAAGAGATAACAGCTCATTTAGTATTGTTAACATCAATGGCAGAGTTACCATATAATATATTGCCTCCACTAGGAAATATTTGAGAGTAAAAGGAAGCACTATTAATAATTATTTGGGAGTAACAGGTACCCATCAAGATTGCTGGGCAAACTGGAACTATTGTCATCCTAATTATTAGTGATTATATGGTTTCTCTAAGAAAACTTTTTTCTATTGTGATTCATTTATTTTTCTCAATGTGTTTAAATCTCTCTTGGACTTTACTAATTTTTGGAAATGAGTGATTCAAGAAATATGTTAAGGACAAGACTTTTTGAAATGCTCCTTAAAAGCAAACAAATACCATCCCAAGGGCTCAGACTTTCAAAGACAAGGAACATTTGACACTTCACAACTTAGTGGACAGAGACACTTTTTAAAATAAGGAATTGATTACAGTGTCAGAAGGAGTTAATTACTTCTTTCTACATTCATGAGTAATTACCAGCTTCTTTACATGAGGTCTTTAGGTTCTTTTGGGAAACCTCTGTAACTTGGTCCAGTGTGGACTGTAATTTAAGGTTCTGTTATAAAAACACACATCCAAAATTGACTAAGTAGTTGAGCCTCTTTTATGTAGCAATTTCTAAATTTCCAAGTTTAGGATAATTATTCATATTTACATATATAATCATAGAATATCTAAATTGATAGGTACCCTCCAAACCATCTTAATCCAGTGGGTCTCCAACACAGCTACATAGCTGAATATTTGGGGAGCTTAACACTTACTTTTTGTCTTTCCTATTTCCAGAAATTCTGATTTAACTGGTCTGACATGGGACCCTGGCATAGGCACTAAAAAAAAAAAAGCCTAAGGTGATTTTAATGAGCAGTCAGGACCAAGAACCTCTGATTTCATTCAACTCTTTCATTTTCCATCTGAGAAAATGGAGGCCCTCTTACTGCAGCTGTCACTGTGGGTTAACAATCCAAATATCCCTGTGAATTGCGAAATGTTTTGAAAAGGGCTCTGTGAATGTGACATCACCTTCTTTACTTAGAACTGATCATAATTTTTATGGCTTCCAACAGATGTCTTGGTTTCTTGAATTATCCTTTCACGTCACGGGGCTTCTAAGGCCCTTGCTGACAAAGAGCTGGAAGGTATGTCTCTTTTTTTTCATTCTCCAGGTAGTAGAACATATTTTAGCTTTCTTTTTCTTGCCAGTACTTTCGCTTCAATTTCTTCCTTTATCTTTTATGTCCACTGAAGTTTGTCTTCTAACACTTTAGATCATGTGGATTGTATTCCTGAAGATCTCAAAACTTCAAAAGTATTTTTCTTTTACCTTTATGCCTGAGTGATGGTTTAGCTCAGGGGTCAGCAAACTATAACCCATGGGCCAAATCCAGTCGGCTGTTTCTGTAAATAAAGTTTTACTGGCACACAACCCCCTCCATTCATTTATGTATTGTCTATGACTGCTTCCAGACACAACAGCAGAGTTGTGACAGAGACTGTATGAACCATAAAGCTGAAGATATTTATTACTGGCCCTTTAATGAAAATGTTTCCTGACCCTGGTTTTGCTAGTTTTAAAATCCTTGGACTGCAAGACATTTGTAGGCATTGTTCCCCTATCTTCTAATGTTAAACGATGCTGGGGGGATGTCAGAGGTCAGCTTCGTTCCCACCCACCATTCCTTTAACCACATTAATGATTTGCCCTTTCTGTCTGGATGCCCAAGAGATTCTATATCTTTGAAATCTAGTAACTTCTAGGCTATATCTTGGCATCAATTTGTTTGACATTTATTTTCTTGGAACACTGTACATTTCTTTTTATTTTTTGAACGCTATCTTGATTGTGTACAGAATTGAACATCTGCAATCCAAAGAGACCAGTTATGAACATTTTCACTCATTGAACTTTGACTGGATTTTATGGTTCTATCTTTTTTCATATTTATTTCATTTTGCTCATATTTTTTAGCCCTGCCTTCAGTATACCTTATAGTAGTCACAGTCATATCTATTCATTCCTTTCCTGACTCTTGCCTTCTGCTTTAAGATAGTTAAAAGTCTTACTAAATTCTTGGGGTATATGGCAATATGCTTGATGATAAGTTTATCTGTCTGATGGCAACTTTGTTTTGGTGAATGTTCTTCATCTGCCATTTGTTTTCTGATTCTTTCCTCCTTTTTCTTGTAATACCTTTATGTAGTTTGTGTACAGATTCCTTTTTAATTACAAGTTATCTTTGAATGAGATAAATTCTTTCTGGACTAGCTATTTGCAGGAGGTCCACAGGGACAGAACAACACTGTATTTCTGAGCTATAAAGAACTCTTTCTAGTTCATAGTTGTGGTAGAGACTATTAATTGAATTCTCCAACATCCATTTCTTTCTTCTATAATAACAGAAACCAGATTCAATTCATTGTCATTGTGCTCAGCTAAAACCCTAAAATTCCCAGCTTTCTTTATGACTGGTTATGGACATGTGACTAACTCTATCCAGCAATAAGTAAAGCAAAAGTTCTGAGTGTGGCTTCTAGGTAGGCTCCTTAAAGGTGGGAGTAGAATAAGGCCTTCTTCCTGCAGTCAGGAATATGGATGTGATGCGGAGCACAGGCTCCGGACGCGCAGGCTCAGCGGCCATGGCTCACGGGCCCAGCCGCTCCGCGGCATGTGGGATCTTCCCGGACTGGGGCACGAACCCGTGTCCCCTGCATCGGCAGGTGGACTCTCAACCACTGCGCCACCAGGAAAGCCCCTACAGCTGACCATAATCTTAACTGATATAGTAATAAAACTTATCAGGCAGGTTTGCGTGAATGATTGTGTCTATGTGGCCGTGCAAGAGAGTTGCTTTTCCCTTTGTTTTTTCACTGCTAGCAAAAGCTGGCCACTGGCAGTTTACAGCTTCTCCACTGTCTCAGCTTCCTATTAAGAGGTCACATCTGTGTGGTTCTGCTTTCAGCCCCAGCTTCCCTACTTCTCTGAGCTGACAAATGAGGACCAAAGAAGCTTCCATCACAAGTCTGCAAGTTACATGATCGTTGTTTAAAGGAACTGGTGGCTTCTCTCCTCAGGGTCTCCCATTTCTTAGGAGAACCAGTACCCTGAGGTTTTGCCTGAACTCTCAGGCAGGTCCTGGCATTGTCTTCTCACAGGCAGCCCTGGTGGTATCTGCATTTAGCATCCCCTTCCTTACATATCGTGGTTCAGATTTCTAGCTGTTTCCTAGTTTTGTCAAAGATGGAGCTTGCATTCCTGTTTTACTTCTGTTCGTTGTTGCAGGGTGACTTTGGAGAAGAGAAGGGACACCAGTGTCATTTACTCCACCATTTTAAAACCAGAAGTCTCCTTGCTTTATTTTTAAAATAACATTTTTATAAATTAGAAAAGGATGTACGTTCAGAGGAAATGTTAGAAAATGCAAAAAAAAAAAAAAACTCAAAAAAATGAAGAGAGAATTAGTAATTTCACTAGTCTTAACTCCTGTTACTATTTTAGAGAATATTTTTCCAAATTTTCTTTCAATCTATCTATGAGTATATTGATAAATCAAATATATATATATTCATATACTTTTCACACACATGTTATTTTTTAACCTATTTATTTAACTTTTTGGGAATATGACAGGAAAAATCATTGAATTGTCTACAACATTATTTTTAATTGCTCTTTGGCATTCCAGTGTATGAATATAACAAAAGTTTTATTAACCAATCCCCTAGCTTTGGACACTAGTCTTTTCCCACACATTCGCTATTATAAATAATGCTGCAATGCATTTTTTTTAACTTAAAAAAAACAGGCTACATGTGCCTTATTTTCACATTTCCTTAGTAAAATCTTTCTACAGTGAAATTCAGCTCATTAAATGGTCATTCATTATGAATTAGTAGTGGACTATGAGGTTCTTATTATTATTCAAGGTCTGTGAGGATGCAGAATGGTAAATGGGAGCCCTAGAGCTCGGCAGTTATTCCATCCTCAACCCTGGAGTTGAGGTAATGTTCCTCGACGCTATGGCAAGCCCAGACGGAAACTCTGTGTATGCACAGAGGCACAAAAGGCCACAGACTTTCAAGGACTGGCATACCTGCCCTGCTGGGGATTCCTAATTTATAAAGGCCTCCTCTACTTCCCGTGAGGGTCCTTTAAAAAAGACTTTAAAGGAATTTTAAACTTACAGAAGAGTTGCAAAAACAGTACAGAGTTCCCTCATATCCCTCACTGCACATCCCTTACGATAACCATCTTACATGACCGTAGTAGAGTGCTCAAGAACAGGGTATTATCACAGGTGCAATACTGGCAGCTAAACTACAGGCCTTATTTGAACGTCATCATTTTTTCCACTAATGTCCTTCTTTTGTACCAGGATCCTAAGGATGATCCCACATTGTATGTCGTTGTTATTTCTCCTTAGTCTCTTCTAGTCTGTAACAGTTCCTCTGTCTTTCCTTGTCTTTTCTGATTTTGACACTTTTGAGAAGTACTGGTCAGTGACTTTGTAGAATGTCACTCAATTTGGATTTGTCTGCTATTTTTCCATGATTAGATTGAGGTTATGCATTTTTTTGGCAAGAATACTACAAAAACGCTCTTGTGTCTTTCTCAGTGCATCCTATCAAGGGGTTCAATGATGTCGACATGTCTTATTGCTGGTGACATTTTTTACCTTGATTACTTGGTTAAGTTGATGTCTGACCAGTTCCTTCACTGAAAGTTATTACAGTTCCCTTTGTAATTGATAAGTATTTTGGGAGAGATATTTTCAGGTATCTATTCCTTCTCAAACTTTTGCCCAGTAATTTTAGCATCCATCAATGTGTCTTGTCTGCAGCAATTACTGTGATGTTTGTCTAATGGTGATTCTAATATTTTCCTCTTTCCTTCTATGCTTATCAATTGGAAGCTACTGTGAGAAACAGCTCTTACATTCCCCCATTTATCTGATTATTTATTATATCTGTATGGACACATGGATATTTATTTTATTCTATGGATTAAAATCTAATAATATCATTATTTATTTTGTCATTCAAATTATTCCAACTTTGGTCACTGGGAGCTCTTTGAGGTTGCCTCCTGTTTTCTTCCACATACTGTCATCTTATTTTCAACATTTTCTTACTTTCTGTCACGACAATATGTTCCAGAATCATCTTGTGTTTACCTTGACCCTGTTTTGAAATCAACCACTTCTCCTAGGAGTTCCCTTCTTTGGAGAATGGTGTTTAGAGACCAAGATCTGGGCAATGAGTGTGTTCATTATTACTGGGCTATTATTGCTACAAGGCCCTCTCCGCAGGCACAGCTAGAAAATATTATACATATGTATACGAACCCCCATATACACATATATCTATATTTCTTTATTTATCTGCTTGCATTTATATATAGCAAAACCAGTGAGTCTATGCTGATACCTCTGATTCCAGTCCAAAACCACAGGGTTAATTCTAACACCCTCTCTTTCCTTATTTATAAATTTTTTTTCTCAACAATAAGAAACCCAGCTCTCACCTAAAGTGTCCATCGACAGATGAATGCATAAAGAAGATGTGGCACATATATACAATGGAATGTTACTCAGCCATAAAAAGAAACAAGATTGAGTTTTTTGTAGTGAGGTGGATGGACCTAGAGTCTGTCATACAGAGTGAAGTAAGTCAGAAAGAGAAAAACAAATACCATATGCTAACAGATATATACATGGAATCTAAAAAAAAAAAAAAGGTTCTGAAGAACCTATGGGCAGGAAAGGAATAAAGATACAGATGTAGAGAATGGACTTGAGGACACAGAAAGGGGGAAGGGTAAGCTGGGACAAAGTGAGAGAGTGGCATGGACATATATACACTACCAAATGTAAAATAGATAGCTAGTGGGAAGCAGCCACATAGCACAGGGAGATCAGCTCAGTGCTTCTAACTCTATAAAGTAGTTTGTTGGTATTTACATTGGAACTGCATTAAAATTTATAAATTAACTTAAAAAGAACTGACATCTTCATAATGTTGAGTTATCTTAAGACAGAACAGGAGATGTCTTTTCATTTACTCAAATCTTTTTTAGTCTTCAGGAGTTTTTTACAATTTTCCATGGAGTTTTTGGTTGATCTAGAAATGTGGAAAGACTATCCTAGACCATAAGTGGTCAGAAGAAAGGAAAAAGAAGAGACTAGAAAATGTATCATAATCTTTTAAATCTACCTACATTGTCTCATTGATCCCTACAACTACCTGTAAAATAAGCATCAGTAGCCACACTTTACAAATGGTTACAATGAGCTTCAGGTAATAAAGTTAGAAAGTGGAGGGAGAGTATAAATTCATTTGTCTGGGTCCCTCCCCTTCACATAGTATTTGCAAAAACATGCCAGGTGATGGAACATCTAGGGTAGGAAACATTGATAATGGAGTGTGGAATCTTCAGGAGGTTAGAAAGATGGGTAGCCTAGATCTCACATTGGAAGCCAATGCCAAAACCTCGTATCCAGTTCCATGCACTTCACTTTTATAGAGACATTGCTAGGCTTGGATGGCAAAAGATTTCAACCCTCATGCTAAAACCAATTGATTAATCATAGTGGCCTAGAGTGCTGTGTTGATGATGTATTGAGATAGATTATGAAGCTTCATCTGGGCACAGTGGCAAAGTGTGTGTGGATCAATTAGCAATGTCTTCCATGAGTATGAAGACAGGAAGGAGGGCATGCCAACTACCTATTAGCCAACCTTGGACTGTGCAATATGTCCAAAAGAAAGGACATCTCTTTGAGAACTTATAAGCATGTCACAGGATGGGATGTTTAAAATTCCAGGGCTGGGAGGGGGGAAAGTGTTGCTAGCTACATTTAAACACCAGAGGGTCAACCCAAATTCCACAAAAGGAAGAACTTTGAAATAATTTGAGTTGAATGAATATGGGAAAAATGGCCTGGAAATGTTCGTGTAGTAGCTGACTTACTGTGACATAGACATTGAGAGTTCAGGCTTTGGAAATGACAAGGTTGCAGGTTAGTTGTATCTAAGATATTAGACAAATCAAATTACTGTGTTATATACACTCTTAAACCCATATAGCATGGTGTAGGGCTTATTGGTGTTGTAATTTACATTTATTTATGTGATCCTTTGTTCAAGATATGTCTCCCTCACCACAGGTGCTCCCCAATGATGGCGGTGGCTATTCGTTTTGCTCACAGTACCTGGAACAGAATAAATTCTCAACAGATGCTGGCTGAATAAATGAATGAATGCATTCAGGCTTGTCATTCTTCAGTTGTTCCTTTCTGGGAGCCACTATTAATTTGGTACTCAGGTCACCAATAACATCTTCTCTAAGGTGTCATCTTATGTTGACCAACAGAAGGGGTCCCAAGAGACACAGAAATCACGGAAGTTACACTCATGCTTTAAGTCACTGAAGCCAGTTTCATTCATGGATTCAGGGAGGGGTGAGGCAGGGGAAAAGGGAGGTTGGGAACAAAGGGGAGGGATAGGTGGTGGTCTCTTGATAGTTGTTCCCACAGACTTTGTACCTCGCTTTTGTAAGCCTCATCACACTTCTTATTACCTATTGACTATTGTCTTGTTCAATGTCTTATTTTCCTGTTATACAATATCTCCCATTGTGGTAAAGACTATGTTTTTACTTATTGCTATATCTCAAACACCTAGAATAGTGTCTAGTACATAGTAGGTACCCAATAAATATTTGTCAAATGAATAAAATGTGACCTAGAATCTTTGTGCCCCATGAAGTAGTATGTGAAATGTAAGACACATAATATACAGCCTCTGCCTTCAAGTAGCCTGCAGGCTAGTTGGATAGTTAGGAACACACAAAACTCTTAATACATACATAAAAAGGCTTTGCAGCAGGAATGAATAAAGTTTAAACCTTGCCCCCAGAGAATTGCCTGTGATCAGCACTTCAGTGGCCAATAAAAATTCCTCTGATACTTTATGGTGATTGCAATAAAATATACATGTCCCTACCTTTTCTCATTTCATCTTCTAGTAGTAAAAGAACACAGGACTGAAATTAGTCCAGGATATAGTCTCTTAACTTCTCTAGGGTTCAGTTTCCTCATCCATGAAATGTGAGTGGGGTTGGACATTGGAATGATGACTGATAAGAAACTTTCTCATAAAATTCTTAGAAAATCTAAATTGCAAGGTGAATATACAAAGGGGGTAGGTAAGCAGCATCTCCAGCCCAAAGATGTTTCAAAAAATACATCATCACAAGGCAGCCAAAAAAATGCACCATATCTCATATTGAACTATGCATGAACTTAAAACATGTAAAAGGACTATTAAATTTTTTTTCATACAGCACAAAATAAATCCCTGAGAAACTAAAGAACAATGTCTTGGCTAAAGAAAGGATTATTTGATATTAGTTGAACTGTAAATATTCAGGAATTTAATCTTGATTACAGTTGAATACAAAGAAGACATAAGGAATGGGACAGGCTGCTATCAGTCCAGAGACAGTGTTGTACTTGGAGCCATGAGAATTACGTGTGAGTGGTCAGGGTGCTGAAAAAATGGAACTGAAATTGGCTGTCAAGAAAGCATGAATGATTAATATGTAAGCACAGTGATGTGGATCTGAATATATTGCACATTCGATTGAGTGGAAAAAGTCTGTGTGTGGGGTGTGAGGGGGGAGGTTTCATAGTACCTATATACGTATGTGGGATTGTTTTAATATCGTGCATTAATAGACACTAGCCAGATTCATTAAGAGTTTGTCACTAAGATTCATCAATTTTTCTTACATTATATTTCTTGTATCCATGCTTCTTTTTCATTTCCTCTGCCTTTTCTGTAGTTTAAACCCAACATTTCATGTCTTGGCTATTGCAATGGTCTCCCAATTAATCAACACGCCAGTCTTCACCAAATCAAATTGACCACACCTAAAACCACCACGTCAGTACTTCTAAAGCATCTCTTTAATTATGTCACTCTTCTATCTCAATCTCATATTCTCCTTCTCCCTACTCCCACAAAATTGCCCAGAATAGTGGGCTTCAAACTGTCTTCTAAGGACCATTCATAGTATCCTCCATAAATAAGAGTGTTTATTTTTACTCATCCATTGTCTTTCCAGCATCTAGCACAACGCCTGGGACAGGATAAGTATCCAGTAATAACTAGTACAATAAATGAATAAATGAATGAATAATGAAGTGACTCATTGGTTGCTGGGAAATGGAATTAAAGAAGACCAAGAGACTGGATTCCGGGCCCCCTAATTCCTCTCAAACCAGCAGCTCCATTATTATCTACTAATTATGTTGGTGTTCCCAAGTTAAATTTTGTTTGAAAAAGAGTCCGGTTGCTCTAAGTGTTTGTTTGAAAATCAATGAACTAGGTAAAGACATCTTATCTCTTATATCTGACATTCAAAATCCCAAATTAATCTTCTAAAATTAAATGTAGAGGATATCATCATTTTTTGCTCAGCAACCCTCCCCCAAACCCCATGGCTCTATGGCTGCCATGTTTGTTCCTATATAATCCTATATCTGAGAAACAGGTTTTGACTCAAGTCTGGTCAATTATAATGCTTGGACATCCAGGCCAGAGTTGATTTGTTTGGGGGTGGGCACCTGACCCCAGCTGAGCTCTTCATTATCCTTTCCTGGGGTTTCAAACATTTTTTAAAAATCAGAAACTAAACAATAACAATCTGTCCATTTCTGTGGTGAAAACTGTGAGAAACGCTTCATGATCGGGTTTCCCAATATCTGAAGAAAGTCAATTTGGAGTGGAAGAGATAGAAGCAAAGATGCAGAGAGAAGGGGAGATGAGAGACAGAGAGAGAGGATCCTGGTGGCCTTTGAGCCCTTGGTTCTATATGTTTCTTAGGCTGTCAAAGGTTGGGTTCTAGGGAATCAGACCCTGAGATGGAGTTTGGGGTGCAGGGTATTTATTAGGAAGCAACACTCATAGAAAGGAGGGGAGGAAGCAGGGTTGGGTAGAGGGGGAAATTGAACTGCAGCGTAGGTCTAAGAAAGCTTTGGCCGACCCCACAGAGAGCTCTGCAGCACACACATCATTGGAATTGTCCTGTATGGACCGAGGTAGTCTGGTCTTTATACTCTCACAGTGACCAGTCACTGAAAGTGGGCTGCCCAGGGAAGGGTGTGTTCTTGGGTGAGACAGCTCTATAGTTGAGGCAAACCCTGAAGGAGTTGACAGCTGAAGGCTCTCTACTGACCACACAGCCAGCATCTGGGCCAACACATCCTCCTTTGAGACGGATCTGGGCTGCACATCTCCTGTCCACCAGAGGCCCACCTTCAGCCTACCTTCTTTCTGTTTCACGTTCAGCTCTTTCGATTATGAGATGCACTCCAATATGCTTTCAATACATTTCTATTTTTGCCAAATCAAGGTCAAGTTAGGTTTTTACCACTTGCCACCAAGAAAGTCCTAATATCCTCCAGCCAGATCATTCCCCAGAATGCCCTCTCTAGTCCTCTGGCCTTGAAATGCCTGTAGTTTTCTTCTCTACCCACTCACTCATGCGACGAAAGTTTCCTGAGCGTCCACTATGTACCAGGCAGGAATCTAACTCCTCCCTTTCCCAAAGCTCGAGCTGCTGCCTCATGGCCTTTAGAAAGCTTCTCGACAGAGGGCCCCTCCGCTAGTTTGCCTTCTTTTGGACATCAATTTCATGCATTGCCTTGACCATTCACTCAGCACTACTTTGCCTCTCCCTGGACCACTGGCCTCTGGGGGAACTGTTGTTGTGACACTGTTCTATGAAATAATGGGCCTCAGTGAGCAATGGGATGGGAAACTGCCCATGGGACTTGTCTCAACCTCTGTTCATTACATTTCAGTGTTCTTTGTATGAGACTCTCAGGGGAAATTTCTTTCCTATCTCAGTCTCAGTAGCATGTGTGCTTCTGAATAACTGCTTGGTTTTTATCCCACCACCCTGTGAACTGTGTAACTGGCTAAATTTCTCTTTTCACACTGGTTGCTATAGAGAGCTCAAGGCAAATCTGTTATACCCTCTTAGCAAACGAGTAACATTCGAATGTCCACGTCACTAACGGTTGCCTCCAGGTAATTGAGGCTGAGGACTTGTTTTATTTGTTTAGTTGGGGTTTCTTAAAGATAGAATCTGAATGCCTTCAGGCCAGGCATACAATCTCTTGGTTGTCACAAACGCACCCTCTGTTGACGTACATACCACTTGTCACTTCACACGTGTATGCTACCTGCTGGCTCCCCGAAAGTATTTGATTTTATGATTCTGCATCTGTGGTGTGCATTTAAAAAAAATTAATAGAATGTTTTATTTAATCTACCATATCCAAAATATCATTTCAACTTGCAATCAATGTTTTCAGAAATACTAATGAGGTTTTCGTTTGTTTTTTCGAAGCCTTTGCAATCCTGTGTCTTTTTCTTTCATTGTGGTAAAATACACATGACTTAAAATTTACCATTTTAACCATTTTAAACGTAGAGTTCAGTGGCGTTAGTACATCCATGTTGTTGTGCAGCAATCATGACCATCCATCTCTAGAACTTTTTCATCTTCCCAACCTGAAACTCTATGCCCATTATGCCTCCCCTCAGCCTGTGGCAACCACCATTCTACTTTCTGTACCTACGAATTTGACTACTCTAAATACCTTATGTAAGTGGAATCATACAGTATTCATCCCTTTGTGTCTGGCTTATTTCACTCAGCATAATGCCTTCAAGGTTCATCCAACTGTAGCATGTGTCAAAATTTCCTTTCTTTAAGGCCGAATAATATTCTGTTGTATGCATATATCACATTTGTTTATTCATTCATCTATGACCTGCATTTTTACATTAGCCTCATTTTACATTGTTATGGTTGCTTTTTCTAGATAAACTGCCTTTAATCCTTTTCTCAACGGAGTGCAGCATAGCTATATTCGTATTTTTCATCCTCAATAAGACCATAAGCTCCTTAAAGGCAGTGCCTAGCACAAGCTTGTCACAAAGGAGATGTTTGATACATGTATTCTAGGCACACATCACACTGGTGTCTAACCTGGGGATGAGGTGACTATGGAGGGGAAGGCCAGAGGAGGGCCTGAATCTTAGCTTGGGTGATGTGGGAACAAAACCAAGGGCAGCCTTTGGCCATCTTCTCTATGTGTTTCATGATCCTGCATTCACTCTGCTTCCTCCAATAGCTTTTCATGATGGTCTTAGGAATAGCATTAACATATATTACCTTAAAAATACCCAAGTCCCTTGGGTAACTGCAGGTGATTGGTTCCAGGACGCCCCTTGGATACCAAAATCCAAGGATGTTCAAATCTGCTGCTTTAAAGGCTGCTTTAATGCTCAGACCTTTCCCAATATTCAAAGTCACTGAGAAATGCTTTTAAACGTTAAAAAATAGAGATATAATTCCATGCTTTGGGGGAAAACCTTTAATCACCAACCTAAAAAAAAGAAGCTTTGTAAAGAACCTATATAGAGAGCCAGGTTGTGCCAGGAAGCAACGTGATACAGGGTTACTGGCTTCTCCATGGTATGGTTAAAGCATGCTAAAAGTCTCCCGACCCCAGCTGAAGCAGGCCTGGTGAATTCTCCCACACGCAGCCACACTTTTGATTGAAGGTATTAACTCCAGAAAGCTCTCATGAAACGATTGCCATGGTGGAGTGAGGCTGGGATAGAGCCACACAGCAACACAGATTCCCTTAGAATCCATTAGAATCTGGAGGAGTTAGAAGCTGGTTCAGAGGCATCTTATCCAACTAGTAGAGGCCAAGGGGACCCCTCACTGCCCGTCCCTGATCAGGTGGGCTTCGATCCTGTGCAGGAGCTGCTGCAGGATGGGAGCAGCCCACTCCCTGTAGTTAGAAGGGTCTTTATTTTATTCAAAGCATCATTCTCTAGAATTATCTCCTTTGGTTCATCATTTGCCTTAACATACTGTGAATGAAAAATATTGCCTGCCAACACTCTATGACATAAATCACAGCAAGATCCTTTTTGACCCACCTCCTAGAGAAATGGAAATAAAAACAAAAATAAACAAATGGGACCTAATAAACTTCAAAGCTTTTGCACAGCAAAGGAAACCATAACAAAGACCAAAAGACAGCCCTCAGAATGGGAGAAAATATTTGCAAATGAAGCAACTGACAAAGGATTAATCTCCAAAATTTATAAGCAGCTCATGCAGCTCAATAACAAAAAACAAACAACCCAATCCAAAAATGGGCAGAAGACCTAAATAGACATTTCTCCAAAGAAGATATACAGATTGCCAACAAACACATGAAAGAATGCTCAACATCACTAATCATTAGAGAAATGCAAATCAAAACTACAATGAGATATCATCTCACACCAGTCAGAATGGCCATCATCAAAAAATCTAGAAACAATAAATGCTGGAGAGGATGTGGAGAAAAGGGAACCCTCTTGCACTGTTGGTGGGAATGTAAATTGATACAGCCACTGTGGAGAACAGTATGGAGCTTCCTTAAAAAACTACAAATAGAACTACCATATGACCCAGCAATCCCACTACTGGGCATATACCCTGAGAAAACCATAATTCAAAAAGAGTCATGCACCACAATGTTCAGTGCAGCTCTATTTACAGTAGCCCGGAGATGGAAACAACCTAAGTGTCCATCATCGGATGAATGGATAAAGAAGATGTGGCACATATATACAATGGAATATTATTCAGCCATAAAAAGAAACGAAATTGAGCTATTTGTAATGAGGTGGATAGACCTAGAGTCTGTCATACAGAGTGAAGTCAGAAAGAGAGAGACAAATACCGTATGCTAACACATACATATGGAATTTAAGAAAAAACAAATGTCATGAAGAACCTAGGGGTAAGACAGGAATAAAGACACAGACCTACTAGAGAATGGACTTGAGGATATGGGGAGGGGGAAAGGTAAGCTGTGACAAAGCGAGAGAGAGGCATGGACATATATACACTACCAAACGTAAGGTAGATAGCTAGTGGGAAGCAGCCACATAGCACAGGGAGATCAGCTCGGTGCTTTGTGACCACCTGGAGGGATGGGATAGGGAGGGTGGGAGGGAGGGAGACGCAAGAGGGAAGAGATATGGGAACATATGTATATATATAACTGATTCATTTTGTTGTAAAGCAGAAACTAACACACCATTGTAAAGCAATTATACCCCAATAAAGATGTTTAAAAAAAAATATTGCCTGCCATATCAGTAAACAAAGGATGTTGCAGCCATCAAGCCACCACGTTACAGCCGCCCCCATGGTGAGCCCTGAGGGAACTCAGGATAGAAACAGGATGCCCGCCATCAAGTCTTCAGCCGCTGCAGCCACCCCCAAAAATGCACCCTGAGGAGATGAGAAAGCACAGGATACTGGCCCCAGATAGCTGAGGTGCATATCCAAGGAATGACTTCAGTGAGCCCAGACTCTTGCATCTTTCCATACATAGAAAAGCGCTGAATTCCTTAACTTGAGGTATCTGGTTTTCTTTAATTAACAATAATCTTTTGATGTTCCTACTACCTGGTCTTTTTTGCAAAACTCCTATATATCCTAGCTTCTCCCTTACCTCTTCAGAGCAGTTTCTCAGAGCTATCTGAGAGGCTGTGTCCCGGGCTTCAGTTCTCAGTTTTGTCCGCCAAATAAAACCTAATTCTCAACTTTCAGGTTGCGCATTTGTTTTCAGTCAACAATACATATGTCTAATCCTAGATATTTACACTCAGCTGGTCCTCACTTGGCTAGGAATTAGCCCTTGAGGGATATGAAAATGGGATGGGGTGATTTTCATGACACAGGAGGAGTCCAGGCTACTGGAAGAGGCAGGTGGAAATGAGATTGGGCAGGGGTGACCTGCAGCAGTGAGGTGGGCAGCAGCTCGGCAGGGGCTTGGGCAGCCGGCTAGCAGCAGGAGGGACTTGCATGATACCTGGAAACAAGCTGAAGAAGAGTCCAATGGACTGACCCTGCTTTCCCTGGGATCTCCCCCAGCCTGGTGCCTCGGGCACCAGAATTCACTGAGCACTGAGCTAGAAGGTAGGAAACCTTAATCTGGTCCCAGCCTACCTTTACTAGTTCTGTTACCTTGGGAAGATCATTTAAGCTCATCACACCTGTTTCTCATTTGTAAAACTGGTTTAGTAATGCCTAATCTTTCTACTTTGTAGGATTGTCTCAAGGATCAAATGGGGATAATGCACACAAATTTTAGTAAGGATGAAGGGCTTTAAAAAGCACATATATGGGGTAATATAACCTGTCTCCGCTTTGATTTTACTTCCCTGCCTTTAGTTTTCTTTGTATTACAATCTTCTGTATAATGTTAACTTGTTTGTACATTTTAAGGTACATCTTATCCTTTTTGAAAGATGATGTGGAATAAATATAAACATCCACAAAATAACTATTTAATGGACAGTTATGATTACTATTGTCTTGGGGAAACATACTAGGGGAATTACATATGGAATATATTATACGGAGAGTATGTTATGCATAGAACATATTATATATACACTATATTGTACAGAGAATATATTAAGAGAGAGAATACATTATAGAGTATACTATATCATATTATATTATTGGTCTAGGCTTTTCTGTAAACAATTTTAAAGCGCTACTTTCTCTACTAAATAGGAAACTTCTATTGAAACCTGTGCCTCACCCAGTTCCGTAAAAAGGAAAACTCACCGGGAGTTGCTGCAGAGTTGATGTCCCCAGGATGCGCATTCTCTCCCAAATCAGTACCAGGAGAGCCGTCTGCCTTGCTTCTGAGGTGAGGCCTGTCTGTGAGGGGGTGCAGCCCACTGTGTGGCTTCCTTTTATTTTCTCTGTTTTACAATTGCCACCTGTAGAGTCCTCAGCAAACCTGATTGGCCTTCTCCAGTCCTAACCACACCCGTGTGAGGTGAGGCAGGCCTGCTGCTACTGGGCAGGTGGTTAAATGAGGCCCTGGGAGACTTGTGTGGTGGGAGATACAGGCTGGAAGCAAACAGACTTGACTGAAGGCGGGTTCCACCGAGCATCCGGGGCCACGCTACTTGTTCGGTCTTGGGCAATTTAAACTCTCTGAGTCCCAGTTTCCTCATCTATAAAGTGGGGAAAACAAAGGCAGCTACAAAACCGAGTTGTAACAATAATAAAGGTATTAAACTGTGGAGCCCTAAGTGTAAAGCTTGACCCATATTATTGTTGTTAATAAACTATTCTCCACCACACCCTTTCATCCGAGTGAAGCTGCAACCCAAGCTTGGCTCAAGAGAAAATATTTTGTGTTATGGGAAAAGAGGAATTAAAATGAAATTTTCTCTGTAATATTTGGAGTCTGTTTTCTGAACCTAGAAATTAAATATCCTTGTGACCGTAGTAGGTAAATGACAACACTATTATGTCACACTGAACCAAAAAGGTGGCCGTGTCCTCTTGTGTCTGACTTTAAAAAGCTGTGAGAACTAAGCCAGCTAGTTGTCATTCTAATCAGTATTCAGGCGTAGCTTGGGAATATGATTCACGTGTAGGCTCTGAACCCGACAGTCAGTAAGCTGAGCTTCAACAAGAACTTTATTAAAGAGAAACACCCCTCCCCCGCCCTCCACAGACATAGGGATTGCACCTTGCACTTGGTCCTTGCCCTTTTTATGTGCACATTGTCACATTTATAATTTTACTCAACACGGCTGGATGAAACTGGTCCTCTCTCAACTTACGAAGACCCACTTTACAGGAAATATAAGATAAAGCCCAGAGTGTGATTTAAGGAGTGCTACCAAATGCATCCACCTAGAATTGTCACTCTCCTTGCTATGCCGCAGTTCCTGGAATTGCACCTGAGACCCAAACCTTTGAGTCCACCGGTATCTCCAAAGACTTTGAGACAAGTGAAAATATCATACACTGTTCACGATACATGGTAACAGCTATTTGCATGCATATCTGGCCCACCCCTTGCAAGGCCCTCCATGAACTTTGCCCCACTCACCCCTCCCACCTCTTCCTGTCTTACTCCGCCCCAGCTCGCTCTGTTTCAGCCAGCCAGGCCTTCCTGTTGGCGGGAAGCAAAGCTCATCTTGCCTCAGGATACTTGCACTTGCGATCACTTCTGCTTAGAACTTTCTTTGCTGGCTGACTCCTCCATCAGGTCTCAGCCCAAATGCCACCTTCTTAGCAAAGTATTTCCTTATTGCCACTCTGAAGCGACACACCTCGGCTTTTTTCTGTAACACTCCTGTTTTTATTGCCTTCATAGCACTTTGTCTCAATGATTTTAACTTCTGGGGGTGACTGAGTAACAACATGGAGAGGTCAATGCCACTGAAAGAAGGTACTACTTATCAATACATTTCCCAAGAGAAAGGGGCCCACCACGCCGCATATATCTACAGAGGAAGCATTCACTTTTGCTCAAGAAGCAGAAGCAGGAGCGAGGGGAAGGCCCAAGCCTTTATTGGGGTTTCTTTGGGAAGGGCAAGGCAGGACAGAGCAAATGGCTTAGGACTGGCTAGTTTGAATAATTCTGGCACACTTTGGGCTACAGGTCTGGTCTCTAGTTGCTGGTCCCTGGGATGATTCAGGGCAGGGGAAATATTGACTTGCTCTGTGAGACTTAGTTAAGAAGGGTGCTTGGAGAGTATAGACTCAGGATCAGTCGGTTTGTGTATGAAAGGCATGCTCCAGGTTGAGCCTTTTGCTATCTCTAAGAATTGGTTAGCCCTGAGAGGGGCAGCCTCTCCCCGTTGCCAGGAAGATTTTTAAGATATTACAACATCATAAGATGAGGTACTAATTTCCAGTTATAAAATAAATAAGTCCTGGGGATGTTAGGTACAGCATGGTGACTATAGTTAATAATACTGTAAGGCATATTTGAAAGTTGCTAAGAGACTGGATCTTAAACATCTTCATCCCAAGGAAAAAAATTTTTGTAACTATATATGGTGACAGATGGTAACTAGACTTATTGTGGTGGATCACTTTGCAATATATACATATATCAAATCGTTGTTTGTACCCCTGAAACTACTATGATGTTGTCAATTATACCTTAATAAAAAATTATTCAATTTTAAAAAGAAAAATATCATAAGATACAGAAAATAAAAAAACATCATTAATACATACTTCCCAAAATAATCTCATTTATTGATTTTTTTTTTTTCCTACTCCAATAGAAGATAGCCCCACGAAGGTTGGGACATTGTCCTTATTGCTCTTTACTATATTGCTAATGCTTAAATGCCTGGCATGTGGTAGGTGTAAATAATAAATAACAAATAAATATCTGTTGCATGAATGAACACATATGAGCTTCTAGAATCAGGAACTGTGTGGTCTTTACATTTGTATCTCTCTATCCCACCCCATCCTTACACTTCACCCAGCACAGCGCAGAATACATAGTACCTATCATAAGTAAAAAGGGTTGTTGAATTCAGTTGAACAGAGAATGGTAATATACCATTTTAATTTGTGTAGTTTCAAATAGTTTTAGCAAATTTATTCGTGTGTCACAGGTAAGGTGGATGGAATGGCACAAAAAAATCATGAATTTTGGTAGATACGGTATTTGGAAGAAATAAGATAAAATAGATTCAAGACACATGCCCCCTTTAGTCAGGGATTAGCAACAGCATCTTCAAATATCAAGGACAACACATTACAGGTCATAATGACCCCCTCATCTCTGCATTCAGGAGGTATTTAAACTAACCGTTTAAAATACAAATGCAATACACCAAGACATTAAAAGCATTTATCTCTAGACAGCAGGATTATGAGTATCTTTGTAGTTTTCTGTATTTTCCATATTTTCTACAATAAACATGCATGACTTTTTAAATGAGAACAAAAATCATTCACAAAGAAATTAACATTTCAGTTATATTTTATTCTGGCGTCTACCCTAGAATATGTCAACAGATTAATAGAACTAACAAAGGAGCCAAATTCTGCAGTGTATTTTCTAGATCCTTCTTTATTTATGAATATCTCAGAATAAATGTGAATTCCTATACTATCCTTCATGAAATCTATTCAGAGTTTCGATGAACTCCAGCTAACGAGAGCAGAGCACGTTACCGTGTCATGCAAGAACAGAAAATAGCCTGGTAAATTCTCTATGTCCCCCTACTGATGTCAGCCCTGCCAACGTTCCTTACTGACGTCCTCAAAACTGACATTACCCTTTCATTGATGTCACTGAATCAGGAAGCTGAAAAGCTGTTGCAAACTGACTGTTTCTATTGCAAAGGTTTAAAACTTCAGAGATTGAAAGGTTAAAGTTAAAAATATGTATTTTAATTTGAACAACAGATGGCCTTGGAGTGACTACAAGGCTGAATTAACTCTCGAGGTTCTATGGCTGTTTGTGAAAGGAAAAAAAAAAAAAAAAAGACAACCAAAACCCTTAAAAAGCCCACACTAGAACACACAGCTCAAGCACTGGTGACATCAGCAGAATCTCTCTGTTGAATTAGAGTCCCGAATTTGGCTGCAGAGCCATCTGTTAGCCTCCAGAGAGAATAATCTTCTATGAAATTATACTGCATCATTTCACTAATGAACCTTTCCAATTTTTAGGGCCTCGGCCTCACAGCTATCTCACCTCCTGCCATGGCTCCCTGAGCCCCTAAGATACACAGAGGGATCCTCCCTGCTAAAGTCTACCATAGAGCTGTCCTTTAGAAAGATGTCTCCAGTCCTAGATCGAGTTCTATGGAAACAGGATGAGATGGGAAGTTGCACGGAGAAGGTTTATTAGGACATGCCCTTGTAAGGAAATGAGGAAGGTAGGATGGGGCAGAGGGGAAAGCTGATCTCCAAGGTGGTTCCAACTCAAGCCTCAGTCATCCTATGGGGAGCTCTGCTGCCAGGAAGGCCCCTCAGATTATCCCAAATGGAATCAAGGAAGCCAGTCATTGTATCCTCACATCAGCTGTCATTGGACACAGGCTGCTCCCTATGAGAGAGCATCACCTTGGCTGATAAAGTACCCTGTGGCTGAGACAATTTCCAGTCAGAGACTCAGCCAGTATTCCCAGTAACTGACGGATGAGCACCTTGACCCTGATAGGGGGTCTGAATAAAGCACTCCAGTCTTTATTCCACCCCCATTCACTCAGACCCTTCAGTGACAGTGGCACCCATATCCTTGAAAGTCTTCAACTCCTGTCTTCCCTCTCAGCCTTGACCAAACTTATTTCCAGCATCATAGTATCCTAAGGACAAACCTCAGTTACCCAGAACATTAAGGTATTGATTCAATCGTTTATTCTTTGAACACTACCAATCATATACTGAGGATGAGTCCCCTCTTTCAGGGAACTGCGGGGAGTAAGAAGTGTTAGAGGAAAAAGGAACAGCATGTGTGGGGGCCTGTAGGCAAGAGGGAGCATTGATGAGTTCAGAGAACTGAAAATGGATCAGAACTCAAGAAGGAATATGGTGGGAGCAGTGCAGAAGGAGATTGTGAAGGGCACTGTCTCCCACATGACCGAGCTTGGGATTTGTCTTGACGTCATTCCATCATCCTTCCATTGCTTTGGCAAAACACTTAGGTGTCATTCTTGACTCATCTCTTGCACTCAGACCACACATTTAATCTGTCGTCAAAACCTATGAGTTCCAAAAAAAGGACAACAACATTTATTTATTTACTTACTTACTTACTTAAGTATTTTTCCAACCCCTTCTCACCACTCCCATTACCCCCACTCTGGTCCAAGCCTCATCGTGTCTTGCCTGGATTATTGAAATAGCTTTCTCATTGGTCTCTTTGTTTTTGCCCTTGACCCTTGGTAGTCTATTCTCAAGAAGCAGCCAGACAGATCTTGCAAATATATCAATTCAGATTTTCTAATGCAGAGTAAAAGCTGAAGTTCTTAGTATGACCTACAAGGCCCAACCTACCCAATCTCCCCTGCCCCATTACGACTCTAATGTATCCCCCTCTCTCGCTCTGCTCCTGGGCTTGCTGGAGTTCAACAAGCCAGACATGCTCCCACCTTGAGACATTCCTTTCTCCTTCTTCCTTGGATGATGCTACCCAAACATGGAAAGAACTAGCTCCCTCACGTCTTCCATGTCTTCACTTAAATTCACTCTCCTAGTAAATCTTTTTCCGGCCACCCTATCTACAGTTTTAATCTTCAACCTCAGTACTTCATAGCGTCTTTTCTTATTTGATTTTTGTAATCAGCACTCTCTATTCATTGCCTCTTTCCCCTCCACCCCTCAACAAGACTGTGAGCTTCCTAAAAGCCGGACTTTTTGTGTAATTTGTTCACTATCACATTCCTAGCACCAACATCAGTCTCTGGCAGATGGTAGGTGCCTCAATAATTATTGGATAAATGGATAGGGAGGCTTTGAAGATTTTTCTGGATGGTTGAGTTAGCCAGATAGCAGGTGTAGCTTATGAGGCAGTAAATCCTTTTATTTTAAAATTTGAACATGTTTAGTGGATAGCTTTCTAAAACATATTACACGATTATCTGCATTTTTGAATAAACATAATTAGTTCTGTGTGCCAAGTGGGGATGCTTTCAGAAGCTCTTGAGGTATTTGCCCCAGTGCTAAATGGCCTCTGCTTATTGCGTCTTGGGCCTGTGTTTTACACAATAGTTCTCCTCCTGTTTCTTCACTTAAGAGTAGGCTTCAGCTGTCAACGTGCCTAAGACTTCTCCAACATACCAAACTAGACAAGAGCCAAAGACATTAGCCCAGCCTTACTAACAATAACCAGAGAGTCGAAAGGTTCCCCAGTCAAGAAGAAAGCATAAAGGACTGGGAGACAGAAGATCTATATAGATTCTAGCATAGTTACTAATAAGTTAAGTGATATGGGGAAGGGAGAGAGCGGATCATTATGGAGCTGTCATTTTATTTGATTCACACAATAACTGGATGATGGTTGTATCATTACCAGCTTACTGACAAAAACAAAAACAAAAACAGAACACAAAAATCCAGACTATGGGAAATTAATCTGTTCAAGATTAGATGGCTTGCCAATAATAGACGCAGGAATGATTCCAGGTCCCCCAATTCCAAATACTATGCTCTCTTTACCATACTGAGGTAGATCATTACTTATTTCTTCATAAGAGATGGCTTAAATCACAGCGATAGCAATCAAAGAGCATCTCATACACCACGGGTTGATTGCCTACAAGAATACTGGTTAAGAGAAGGGGTAAGTGTCAAGCAGGCTCAGATTAATTTCTTGTTCCAACAAGCCATTTAAACGTTCTGAGCCTCAGTTTCCTTATTTGTAAAATAAGGATAATAATACTCATAGTAATAATAATAATACCCACAGCAAAGGGCTGTTGTGATCTCTTCTAGAATAATGCACGTAAAGCATTTTCCTTAGTACTTGGCCTGTAATAAGCACTCAGTAAATGATTGCTTTATTATTATTATTATTGCCAAAGTGAATCCTTCCCCTTGACACCAGGTATAATCCAGCGAGCTTTTGGACCATTTGTACAGGTGATTTCAAAGGCTTAAGGGTAGAGAGTGAAACATAAGTCAGCTGTGCAACACTAGAGTTAACAGAAAGGTGATGTCATCCTGGCATGACTATAAACATGTACAGAGTATGTGGGGAGAAGCGAGCCATCTTACTCAGGAGGGATGAAGCCCTAGAGTCCACTGACCTGGGCGTCTTGCTTTCACCGGAAAGCTTCCAGCCTGGGCTTCCATCGGGGTGGGTCGGAGCTGTCTCTTTTTCAGGCAGGACATTATGTTGATTGTATTACATGGCTGTAAACTGATCAGTGCCTATTCCTACGCCGTCAAGCATCTGAGTTCAAACAATTGGACTATTTTAATAAGTTTAGCAGCTTGTCCCCCTCTTACATTTTTCTCTCTGCAGGATACCTCTCAGTGTCCTTCAGAGAAATCCTTAGGAAAGTAGTAGGATTTCAGGATGCTTCACATCTTCCATCCTGAGGCAGACGCAGCTAAAAAAGCCCTCCACGTCTGCTGCCCAGAACCACCTATGCCCTCAAAAAATATGCCAGTGAAAGCCCAAGTCAGGGGAGTGGTAATGCGGACAAGAGGCTTACTAGAATGAGTCTGTATTCTTGAATAGTAAACCTCACAACAGGTGCGTATGCAACTCACCCATGGACTGAGAGAGAAGCTCCGCCTCCGAAGGCGAGAGTGTAACAGATGGCCACGTGCCCAATTACGTGAGGCAGAGTTTCATGCTTATGTAAGTGTTAAGGGGTTGCTATGAGGGTTGTGGAATCACACAGACCTGCCTCTCAAATCTCAGTTCCCTTACTTACTAATTCTGAGAACTTGATGAAGTGAGTTAACATCTCAAATCTTATTAGTTTCCTCCTCTTTAAAATGGGATAATGATACCTACCTGTGGCAAATGGAACTAAGCCTACTTGCTTACTCACAAATATTGGATCCTCCAAGGATTATTATTATTATTAGGTTCTTTCTGGTAGAGAGTAGGAGCCTGTAATAGTCACAGGTAGATGAGGGCTGTGGGTTTCCTCCTCCAAAATCTCTCTAACAGGGGCTACTTTGCAATGAAAGCAAATCTCAGGCCGAATTCTGCCACAGATAAGTAGGCATGAAACAGTCATAGAACCCATTCTGTAGGTGTTACAAAGTTTCAGCTGTCTGTGATTTTCTTTAGGTGACTCTGACACTATTTAGAGGTAGAATTCTGCTTAAATTTCTAGTAGGAGCCAGGTAACACTATCTTCAGAATCCTAAACCCAGGGGTTCCTTTTTGAAGCACTTGGGCTACTGGGTGACTAGATTTTTATATTCTATTTTAGTAATGGAGAGTGTCTGTATCATACTTTTAGCCAGTGCAGCATCTGCAACACTCCTCGGTTCACCTATTTCAATGAAAAATGATTTCTAACATCTGTTATGCTAATTAATAAACTTTTGGTGTTGACTACAGATCATGATAGTTAAAGGACTAAAGTAGTTTAGTAGTAACTGCCTCTGGAATGTGGGGTTCTAATAGGGTCTTTCAAAGGCTAACAAGCCATTCTTGAAGTGTGTTTTCCTGATTAGAGACCTTCGAATATTAATCACCCTAAAGTGGTTTTAATTAGGGTAATTAATTAGGATAATTACCCTAAGGTATAGATTGAAATTAATTACCCCCCCCCCACCCACACACACTACTATCTACACTGATAGATTTCAAAGTTAAAGACTACATAGACTATCTTATAGAATTAAACAATGTATGTTAGGGACTTAGTGCCCACCACGTACTAAATGATAGCTATTAACGTTATATTAATTTATATTTCTAATAATAACATTACCAGAACCTGGACCAATTAAGGCCTTCCAACTTGGTGGTTGACTTAGTTGTAGAGCAAAGGCCAGTGGTGAGTGACTCTGAATTATGGAATGAATTATACCCTCTTGGTAGTCGCCAGAAATGCATTGATGGTGGGGGGAAGGGGGAGTTTTACAAGGGATTGAAATTCTTGGGTGAGTGAGAGTGGGTATAGAGAACTTTAGATATTAATGTTCATGTGATATTAGTAGATATCACTAGGCACTAAACTCCATAAGGACAGGAAATTCTTCCATTCCCTGCCCCGTCCCCGTCCCCCCTCCCCCCGCTATATCTCAGTGCTTAGAACAGTGCCTGGTATATTGTAGTTGCTCAAGAGATAGGTGTTGAATGAATGAATAAATTAATTTTGAACATCCAGTCTGGTTCTCTTGAGAATGTTCAGAGCTTAGTGCTGTGCTAGGTATAAAGTAGATGCTTAATAGACGTTTACTAATTAAAATGAATGACAAAATGAATGAATGAGCAGTCGAATGAACAAATGGAAGAACTCCCTAAAGGATGCTGGCAAAGAAGATCAGAACAATGTTTCATGGAAATCCAGATATTCTGTATTTATAGCAACTTAAATGACCATATTTTAGATAAGATGGTGTGAGTATAGTGGTATTATAACCAAATGAATGTCCCTACTTGAAAAACACAGGTGAACAGATCCATATTAACCTGAAGAAAGAGCTCTGGTGTAGTCGATGGAAGGTCCCCTTCCAAGCTCATCATCACTTCTGTTTAGGGATTGTCGTTTTCCTTTCTTTATGGTATTTTTTTGATGAACAGAAGTTCTTAATTTTAATGATCAAATTTATCAATCCCTTTTTGGTTTGCACATTTTGTGTCTTGTTTAAGAAGTCCTTCCCTACTTCAAGTTTAAAAATACATTCTTTTTATATTGTTTACTAAACGTTTTAAAATTTTGCTTTTCTCATGTTACCAACCCATCAGGAGGACATTTTGTGTATAATTTTATTTTCCTCTTATACCATCATTATTCTCTCACTCATTATCTAGACACAACTTTACGAAGTAGTCCAATAACTGCATTTTATTATTTTGAGCTAAATTTTCAACTAGAGTTATTTTGGGGGGGATTGCATAAGAACATTACAGGCATAACTTGTTTTATTGCGCTCTACTTCATTACATGCACTTGGCAGATACTGTATGTTTTACAAAGTGAAGGTGTGTGGAAACTCTGTCAAGCAAGTCTATCGGCGCCGTTTTTCCAACAGCATTTGCTCACTTTGTGTCTGTGTCAAATTTTTGTAATCCTTGCAACAACTCAAATGTTTTCATTATTATTATATTTGTTTGGTGATCTGTGATCAGGGATTTGATTATGACTTGTTGAAGGCTCAGATGATAGCGTTTTTTAGCAATAAAGTATTTTTAAATTAAGGTACAGTAGGTACATTTTTAGACATAATGCTATTGCACATTTAACAGACTACTGTATAACGTAAACGTAAATTTATATGCACTAGGAAACTAAAAAATTCGTGTGACTCTCTTTATTGTAATATTTGCTTTATTGTGGTGGTCTGGAACTGAACCCACAATATCTCCAAGGTATGTCTGTAATTTCATCCCCCAAACTAATGTAAGTGGGAGCCTGTGGTTAGGAATTTGGGGTGAAGTGTCCTCCCCTCCCCCAGCTCCATTTAGAGTCAAGTCTGAGACAGGCCAACAGTTTCTTCTTGTTTCAAGTTTACTTATTATCTAATGAGGATGTCAACCTTTGGGGTATAGGGTGCCTTCTTTATTTGAGAATTTCTGCTTTACTTTCTCATTCTGCTTTGTCCCCTTCTAACTTTTCACCTCATATGGGGCCAAATAAAACTAAGGCTTTGAGCTACCAGGAATAAGCAGTTTCAGTACTAGATCATTTCTTTTTACTGCCAATTCTAGACTCAAGGATTTTGAAAATTCCCTTTAATTTCCTGACAGCTCATCCATGCATTAAAATATATTTTAACAACTTAATTCAAAGTTTTAGGTGTTCTGTGCCATGAAAGAGTTTCCAAGGACCTAGTCTCTCAGGAGTCTCTATGATTTTTTGTGTTTTAATCTTTGATCCAGGTGGAATTAATTAATTTTTTAAATATTTAAGAGTGTGGTAGGGATCTGCTTTATTTTTTCTAAAGTCATCCAGTTAACCCAATTATTTATTTAATAATTCACAAGATGGCAGTTTTAAAATGCAGAGTCAACATGCTACAGGGAAAAGAGCACCAGTACAAACATGAATAAGACATAGCCCCTGTCTTAGAAGATCTTACAGCCTAATGAACAAACGACTTCTATTATTACCATTTGCCAATCTGCATTGGATATGATCAGCTTCTTGTATCACCAAGGCAATATGTGCTAGAGATACCTCCATCTCTTTCTAGCTCAAAATATCTACAGACATACATATACTGCTGGGAGTATAATGGAGGATATATTAACAATGTTTTTCATGTTCATTGTTGTGTTATATACATGGTAGATGAGTTTCTGAAAAGTTGTATTTAAATTCGGTTTTGAATTTCCTTGACAAGTTTTCTATTTAAGGGAATTTTACTTTGAATTATTTTCAAAAATCATTTTGAAGAGTAAATGACGATTCCCTAATTTTTATATGATGCAAATAGAAATTTTCATTTACTAGGTTTCTTAATGCAAGATATACTTGCATAATTCAGGTCTTTTCTAAAAGAGGAAGAAAAATATAAGGAGACTAGAATTTTAAAAGCAAATCAATGTGTATTTTAAAAAATGCTGTTGTTGGAATAGACTTAAAGATATTTCTTAAGGATCATTTACATGAATTCAATTTGCTTGCCTCTACACGCAAGGCAACATTTTGGGTGATTTTTTTTTTCAAAAGCTAATTTTTAAGCTTTGTAGGGAGGATGCCAAATGGTATTTTAAAAACACACATTTAAAAAAAGAAGAACGTGCAGTTTTGCCTGGAGTGCAGATGGAGCCTGTGTCAATTGAAGGCATTCTGCCTAAGGACACAGAGAAAATCACTTTTTCATAAAGACCATAAACCCCACTCTTACGTTTCTGTTCATCTTAATTTGTGGAAGGTGGGAAGGAATTAAATAGGGGCCTTAAGGGTTCAGCTGTCTTAACAATCTCATTGCTCAAGTTTTATATCAGTTATGCTGTAAAAATTATTTGACCTTCAAATTAGTAATGAAGGAATATGATAATTTGGGGGTATTTCTTTTCACTTCTCTTATTGACTTGTTTCTCTTGTGTACAGATAGGGCCTAATTCAATTTTATATTTATATCTGATATATATCTTCTATATCGCCTCACCTTGGCCCCTACAGCACACAGTACCTTAATAATACTAAAAATGATGATAGTAACTCTCATTGTCAAGTGTTACCTTGTGCCAGGCATCGTACTAAGGAATGCAGAGTCATCATTTCATTTAAACTGCAAAAGAGAAGTGAGGAACCAGGGAGTATTTGCGAGGTAAGGAGCAGAGGCAGGATCTGAGCAGGTGCATTGGCTTTAAATCCTTTCCCTTTACTACTCTGAGTATATTCTTTTTAAAAACGTGTATGTGAAACTGCTAGTGAGAAGATGAGGTAAATCTTCATTTTATGGACAGAAATATGTCTTTTACATATTGTTATGTGCAAAACTCAGGGTATAATACAGTGCATGCATTAGGACCCCAGTTTTATAAAAATAAATTTGTGTATGTGCAAACATGTCTGGAAAGAGAGACCCCTATATGTTAGTAAGTTACCGGTACTTTTGGATACTCTTTACATTTTTGAATTTCATTTTTTAGTCACAGTTCTTTATTGCAAGCAATCATTCTGGAAAAAATAAGCAGCAGCACATGGCTGTAAGTGGGATCTTTGGTTTTAATTCCATGTGCTACTGCATCACGACATACAGATTATAATCCGTCCTTTTGATTATAAAGTCAATTCTCATATTATCATATAGTTGTAAAATTAACTCTCCCTGGTGATAATTTCTCATCAACTTTCTGTTTTTAAAAATGAACTCATTTTTGTCTGCCCTTTGTATCATTTTCTTTACTGTGGTGTTATCAAGCTACAGAAATCTCTGCACAAACAGGCCCATTCCAAAAAAAGGGAATTTACTGGCTCACATGCCTGGAGTGTAGATGTTCTCAGTGTCTTCAGGTACTGGACCTGCATCTCTGTGATTCAATGGCCTCTGCTCTCCTCCCAATGACAGGCCTGTTATTCTTACCCTGGTTCCTCACCCTTGTATAAAAAGCCTGCAGCTATTCCAAGCTTCACATCCTTATCCCACTCTCTTAAGAAGGAAAAAGACCATCACCTGTGATAGCTCCTAAGGAACCAGCTTCTTTCCCAGGGAAGCCCCAGCACACGTCTCTCTGTTTCTTACTGGCTCAAATAGGGTCACCTGTATATTCCTGAGACAGTTATTAAAACCAGGAGCTGGAGATAACTTGAAGCTGAGGTGTGGGCAGCTCTCCAAAGGAAAATGTAGATGCTTTGGTGGAAGAAGAGGAAAATAGAGGCTGGGGAGGCCACCAGCAATGCGCTATCCAATTCTTGTTGGCTTCCAGACGCTGGCCCTTCATCGCCACAGCCCCTCAACTTCTTGCTCCTCCAGTACACACGTTCAACCCTTCTTACTTCATTGTTGCAACAGCTCTATTTCACTTACCTACTCAATAATTTTGCTCATTAAAGTTTTCATCTTCACATCAAGAATGTAATGTAACTTGCCTTTGGCCGCTACATCCAATTCAAACTCTGATATCCATTTACATTTTCTCTCCCCAACCATTCCCTAACACGTGATGAATCCTCCTAAATAAAGTTCCCCTTTGAAATCATCAATGGTTCCTGGCTGTATAACAGGTAAGGTTCATTGACTTCATCCTGTCATTTAAAAATTTCCACAATCTGGCCTCATCAACAATTTAACTTTTTCTTTTGCCCTTCCCCTTAACTATTTCCAGAAAATGATTTCCAGTATTCCTTCTTTCCTCTACACCTTTGAAAACACTCTTGCCTTCCATCTGGAAATCCTTCTTTTCATAGATCTGGGTGATTAAGTAGCGTTCCATTCTATGTTCTTCTGCATACTTATGTCTTTTACTGTGTATTATAACTCTTCACTAAAATGCAAACAATAACAATACTTATATAAATGCATATTTAGTTGATTAATCTATTCATTGATCATGGCAATAGAAGGTCTTGCATGAGTAGGTGCCCACGTATTTCTCAGCCTCACATTACCCTCCTATTTCTTGCTTGCTACACCCTGCCGCACAACAAATGCCTAATGCTGTTTCATTTTACAAAGTCTACACACATGTCCTCCTCCCCAATACGTTCTTTCCCCACCTCTTGACCTGGATAAATCCTACTCATCTTTGGCTGTTTCCTTGAATGTCACATCTTTAGGAAATCCTTCTCTGACTCCCCAGAGTAGGTTTGGTCCCCCTGTTACATGGTTTTATAGGACCCCTTACTCTTCTTTAAGATACTTGTTTCAGTTGCAATTATTCATTTGATTATCTCTTTAATGCCTATTTCTCATCACATACTCCAAGTGCCTAGGACAGTGACTAATACTAGTGGATGCTTTATTCTTTGTTGAATAAATAATGGTAGGTACTTTTCCCCCACAGTAGTGCTTTTTTTAAAAAAAACTAGACATCACCGGCTAATAGGCACTGCTTAATCTAACATTCGTTTTATCTATGGAAAAAACAACGCACCCAAATCATTTCATTAGATTTAGAAGTCTTCCAGGAAATAGACATAAACTACCAACCCTAGAGCTTTGAAAGTAAAGTTACTTCCAGCCTCTGGATCCCTTTCTCCTGTCCTTGATAATCCCATTCACCTAACAGGTGAGTAATTCCTTTCATACCACATTTAAGAAGAAACTCTCATTTGCTACTTTGTGTCCTGTTCTGACTTTTTCTCAAGGACAACACATAAGATAATAGATTATAAATTTTACATGAGCACATCTTCATCATGGCGATGCTTTTCCAATCAGTAGGATATAGATATAGATAAACTGGGCCATTCTCTTAGCTTCACATGGGATCTAATAAAATGCTATTTTTTAATCAAATATCAAAAGTCCAATTAACCACTTAAGTACACTCCAAAACTCTTTCAGTTTAGTCATTCTTTTTGAATATTTCAAACCCTACTTAGTCGAAGTCTTATACTATTTAAACTGAATCTTCAGAGTTTCAGAAAGAATTTTGGAGAAACTAATTTCAGGTATTTTCTTATTGATCCTACAATATCTTCCTATGAAGGCTATAGAGACATTTGCTCCTCTTCTAACTTGAAAAAAATGAGGGGGTGGGAATGATATCAGTGACCCCATTCTTTTCGCAACAATGGAAATATTCTAAACCTTCGCCGTCCAAAATGGTAGCGCTAGCCACGTGTGGATATTGAGGACTCAAAATGTGGCTAGCTCAACTAAGAAACTGAATTTTTAATTAAATTTAAATTTAAATAGTTACATGGGGCTAGTGGCTAGTGTATTTCACAGCAGAGCTTTATTTGCTGTGATGGATGAATGGGATTCTGGATTTGTACAAGAGGAGTCAAGAAGTGACTGTTGCCCACTCTCACCACTTCTATTCAACACAGTATTGGAAGTCCTAGCCACAGCAATCAGGCAAGAAAAAGAAATAAAGTGTAACCAAATTGGAAGGGAAGAGGTAAAATTGTCATTATATGCAGATGACATGATACTATATATAGAAACCCCTAAAGACTCACACAAAAACTACTGGAACTGATAAACGAATTCAGCAAGGTAGCAGGATACAAGACTAACATAGAGCAATCTGTTGCATTTCTTTACACTAACAATGAAATATCAGAAAGGGAAAGTAAAAAAAGATTCCTTTTAAAATCACCTTAAAAAAATAAAATACTTAGGAATAAACCTGACCAAGGGTCAGAAAGTCTTATATGCTGAGAACTGTAAAACATTAATAAAGGAAATTGAAGAGATTCAAAGAAATAGAAAGATTTAACATGATTTAACATGATTCTATTTAAAGATTTAAATAGAAAGATATAACATGTTCTTGGGTTGGAAGAATTAAAACAATGCTAAAATGGCCACACTACCCAAAGCAATCTACAGATTTAATGCAACTATCAAATTACCTATGACACTTTACACAGAACTAGAACAAATAATCCTAAAATTTATAGACCCAGAATTGCCAGAGCAATCCTGAGGAAAAAGAACAAAGCTGGAGGCATAACTCTCTCATACATAAGCCAAAAGATTATAAGTTTTACATGAGCACATCTTCATATGTGCTACAGTAATCAAAACAGCACAGTACTGGCACAAAGCTAAAGTAATCAAAACAGCATGGTATTGGCACAGAAACAGACATATGGATCAATGGAACAGAATAAAAAGCTCAGAAATAAACTCACACACCTACGGTCAATTAATTTTTGACAAAAGAGGCAAGAATATACAATAGAGAAAGGATAGTCTCTTCAGCAAGTGGTGTTGGAAAAGTTAGACAGCCTCATGTAAATCACTAAAGTTAGAACATACCCTCACACCATACCAAAAAAACTCAAAATGGCTTAAAGACTTAAATATAAGACATGACACCATAAAACTCCTAGAAGAAAACATAAGCAAAACATTCTCTGCCATAAATTGTACCAACGTTTTCTTAGGTTAGTCTCCCAAAGCAATAGAAATAAAAGCAAAAATAAACAAATGAGACCTCATCAAACTTATAAGCTTTTGCACAGCAAAAGAAACCATAAACAAAACAAAAAGACAACTTATGGACTGGGAGAAAATATTTGCAAATGATAAGACCAACAAGGGCTTAATTTCCAAAATATACAAACAGCTCACACAACAACCAAAAAACAAACAACCCAGGACTTCCCTGGTGGCACAGTGGTTAAGAATCTGCCTGCCAATGCAGGGGACACGGGTTTGAGCCCTGGTCCGGGAAGATCTCACATGCCGCAGAGCAATTAAGCCTGTGTGCTACAAGTACTGAGCCTGCGCTATAGAGCCCAGGAGCCAAAACAACTGAGCCCGTGTGCCACAACTACTGAAGCCCGCATGCCTAGAGCCCATGCTCCGCAACAAGAGAAGCCACTGCAATGAGGAGCCTGCACACTGCAACCAAGAGCGGCCCCGCTTGCCGCAACTAGAGAAAGCCCGCGTGCAGCAACAAAGACCCAATGCAGCCAAAAATTAAAACAAAACAAAAAAACAAACAACCCAATCAAAAAATGGGCAGAAGACTTAAATAGACATTTCTCCAAAGAAGACATACAGATGGCCAATAAGCACATGGAAAATTGCTCAACAGCTCTAATTATCAGAGAAATGCAGATCAAAACTACAATAAGGTATCACCTCACAGCAGTCAGAATGGCCTTCATTAAACAGCCTACAAATAACAAATGCTGGAGAGGGTGTGGAGAAAAGAGAACCCTCCTACACTGTTGGTGGGAATGTAAGTTGATGCAGCCACTATGGAAACAGTATGGAGGTTCCTCAGAAAACTAAAAATAGAACTACCATATGATCCAGCAATCCTACTCCTGGGCATATATCCAGACAAAACTCTAATTTGAAAAGACACATGCACCCCAACATTCACAGCAGCACTATTTACAATAGCCAAGACATGGAAGCAACCTAAATGTCTATTAACAGGTGACTGGATAAAGAAGATGTGGTGTATACACACACACACACACACACACACACACACACACACTAGAATACTACTCAGCCATAAAAAAGAATGAAATTATGCCATTTGCAGCAACACAGATGGACCTAGAGATTATCATACTAAGTGAAGTAAGTCAGAAAGAGAAAGACAAATACCATATGATATCACTTATATGTGGAACCTAAAATATGACACAAATGAACTTATCTATGAAATACAAACAGACTCACAGACTTAGGGAACAGACTTGTGGTTGCCAAGGAGGAGGGGGTTGGAGGAGGGTTGGATTGGGAGTTTGGGATTAGCAGATGCAAACTATTACATAGAGAATGGATAAACAACAAGGTCCTACTGTATAGCACAGGGAACTATATTCAACATCCTGTAATAAACCATAATGGAAAAGAATATGAAAAAGAATGCATATATATGTATAACTGAATCACTTTGCTGTACCCCAGAAACTAACACAACATTGTAAATCAACTCTACTTCAATAAAATAAATTTTAAAAAAAGAAGTGACTGATAATTCTGGTCCTCTTTCCCTTTTATTTCTTATGTAGGTGAAGGAACTATTCTAAAGCAGAAACTTGTTTCTCATAGGATGCCCTGGCTACGTGGGACATTCCATGCTGTAAAAATTACACAACACTTCATCTGAAACACTGAAAGATAGGCCTCCACAAAAACAATTCGTTAAGCATGTTTAAACAGATATGTTCAGTTTCTTCTCTCTTGTAAGGCTCAGATGCAGGAATGTTTCAAGGGTTCCGAATCATACCAACAATATGAGCATGTATTGTGGCTGAGTGTTTGCGGAAATATTGCACATCCACCTAACTCATCACCTGTTAAGTCACATCTTTTTTTAATTTTCAAGAATGAAGTGATTCATAGTCATTTCATTCATGGGAATTGGTGCCAGTTCATTTCTGGGAGTTCAATCACCAACTTCTGGAATTCAGACACAAGCATCTTATTATAAACATATTATATACAGAGATTACTGTCTTGTTTCCCCTAGGCAAAGCATCAGTAATATCATATTTCATCTAATAAATCAATATCCAGAAGAATATTTGTTGACATCATTTCGGTTATTCCCTGCAGATTTGATATGGAAAAAGAGTCTGGTCATGTTCAAAGCAGTAGATTAGCATGGGCAGGGTCTTTCTGTCTGTTGTATCCCCCAATCCTCCGCAGCCACGTTTGAGGTGTAGTTTTACCCTAGCATAAGGGAAATGCCTTTGGGAAAGGCAGAGGAAACTGGAAATTGATTCACTTAAATCACTGATTTCATCACGCCCATGTTTAAGTTGTGGCTGCTGTTTGCTATCCTCAAAGACAAGGCTGAAGCCTCAGCCGGCATTCAAAGCTCTCTGTGATCAAGCAGGCCAGACTTACAAGGTGAGCCACACTGTAAAGGCCCATCTCGCTCACATTTGAAAATATCACCTGTATGAATTTTGATCAAAATTAACATCCAGGGAAACCTTGAAGGCAAACAGAGAAAGAGAATATTTCATTAAAAAGCAACAGGCAGCATTCTGAAAGAGAAGAGAGGTTTCCTGTCTGCAGCCCCTACTGCTGTGATTGTTTGCTAGGAGCACAAAGCCTTTTCCATTCATGCTGCAGCTGTTTTCCAGGCTCCAGTTCCAATAACTCACCATGTACTTACTGATCACCTACTCTGGCCACAAAATTGGGCTCAGTGGTATAGGAGGATTCATTTTCAGCCTTGGTAATTATTTAAGCTATGCATTTCTAAAAATAAATTTTTATGAAGAAAAATTTCAAACACACAGAAAAGCTGAGAGACTAATACAACCATCCTCCAAATATCCATCACCCAGAGTCAACAATTAGCAAACATTTGCCGTGCTTGCAACATTTACCCTTTCCTGTTATAGCTATTGTTGCTAAATTTTTTTAAGCAAATCCCACATTTCATGTCGTTTCCTAACTCACTTGTACATATCTTCAAAAAATATTAGCATTTCCTTCCATAATCTCAGTGCCATGGTCACACCCAAGAAAATTAAGAATATTTCCTTTGCATCTTCCAATAACCAGTCCACATTCAGATTTCCTCACTTATTCAAAAAAGTTTTTAAAAAAATTTGTTTGCTCAAATTAGGAAACAAACAACACCTAAACATTAAATTAACTCAATCCAAACAAGTTCTACTTCCTATCTCTCTACATATCTATTTATTATTATATTATATTATATTAAAAATATATATTAATGAGATATTCAAGAAATCAGGTCAGCTGGTCTACAGTCCCTACACTCCCAAATTCTAAATTTCTCTATCTACTTCTTCATGGTATCATTTATTTTGATTCTTTATCCCTCTATTTCCAATAAACCAAAAGGTAGATCTAAAGACCTAACTAGATTTATGTTCAACGTTTTCTGGCAAGCATGCTTCAGAAGTTGTTCCGTGTGCTACACATTCTACCACATCAGGCAGCGCACAAGTGTTGGTTATCCCACCCTCTGAGCATCTTCCCTCTCCCCGCAAAAATTAAGGTGACCTTGGGTAAATCATTTGACCCTGCAGAGCCTCGGTTTTCTCATAGATGATGGAGATAATCGTATTGCATAGTTTTAAAGTTTGTTGTAAGGATTAAATTATGAAATCTGTAAATATCACATGGTGCCTGGTACATGGAAACACTTAGATGTTAACTATTATTGTGAATAAGGCATGTAAAGTGTTTAGTACAGTACCCTGGTCTGCGAGGTACTTGATAACATTAGCTACTATTATCGTCATTATACATTATTGTGGCTGAACAGATCAGAGAGATTTCCTTCGGTGGACCCTATTGGAAGGATGTAATGAAAGGAGCATAGACACTGACACACGGAGGCTCTGAGAAATCTAAGTATCTTTTTAGGACTAGATTTGAAGATTCAAGATGGCAGGAATTTACTCATTCTTATAATCATAGTATGTAGCCCAGTGCATGGGTGAGTTAAAGACCCTGCACAAAACTCAACCTCAGACCCTTATTCTGGTCCCTTATTGCACAATCCCCTCCCCATGCCCCCTGTAATACCCACAGTACAACAAAAACTTTCCCCTCATTGCCAGCTGTAGACATTTGCCCCTGCTACCCCCACTGCATAGATACCCTGAGCCCTTTGCTTTTACCATTGTCAAATGGACCAGTTCTTCCATGTCTATTTCACACTTGTCTCCTCTTGGAAGACCTCTCTGAGATGATCTCACCCTATATCATTCTTTTCCTTTTCTCTTCACGCATGTCACTTACTGTTTGCCCACACAACATGCTGCTTATATTTTACAAATATGTAGATTGTCTTGATTCCCTCCACTTCCATCTTATTTCCTGCAATTAAATTCTGAACTCTGATGGCCAGCATGATGTTTTCTTGCTTTCCAACTTCTTCTCTTCTCCAACACACATCCCCAACCCAAACACCTGGCCCAGGAATAGAAACATAGTGGAACTTTATATAAATACTCTCTACTAACTATGCACTTCCTCATTATACCTTTCCAATGCACTTAGAAACTCAAAGTCATCAATACACTGCCAGGATGAGGTTGGTTGCGGCTCTGTGCTCAAAAGCGCCCTATGCCTACCTCCCCATCACTTATCATACTGCATGACAATGGTCTGGTTATATACCCGTGTCCCCATCACACTGACACGGTGACAGAAACAGAGATTATGGATGTTCATCTCTGTTGCCCCAGGAACAAGTACTGGGCTTGGCACATAACAGTGCTCAATCTATCAACGATGAATTTAAGAAATAGTGGGTCACCCAATTTGACAAATTCACTTTTGCACAAAAAAGTATTTTAACTGATTTTTGGACTGATTTAGTCAACAAATTAAGATGTTTGAATCAGTTACATATGTAGGCCCAATCCTCATGAAAATATGAAACTTATTCTCAGGAAGCAGATAAAATTAGACCTAAAATTGAATTGGAAAAAAAACTGAAGGAAGGCATCGACTACTAATGGCTTCATTGTTCTACTCGGGAACATTATGGAGCTTTCAAGATTTTAAACCTAAAGAAAAACTCGAGCAGTAGAATTTCAGACAGGGAGAGAGCTATTTTGAACAGTGAGATCTCCTGGTACTGCTTAATCAACACTGAAGAGAAAGTTCTCCCTTCTGGAAGCTCCAGTTATTGCTCCTACCTCCCCACTCAGCAGCCAAAACAAGACAGCATCAGATCCTAATAAGGTCAGAGGAAGAGACCCCTCTGCTTGTGTGATGGGTTTCTTCCACTATTTGGGATAGAGATCATCATCCAGGCTGAGGCATGTCCAGGTCATGTGTCACACACCTTCCTTTGAATCTGGAGCCCAGGTACATAAATCAGATACCCCCATGCCCAGGTACATAAATCAGACACCCCCAAGAGAAGCGTTCAGTGTTTTAAACACTGACATATTCTGAATTAGTGGCCCAGCCAAACGTAAGGTAAAACGTTTGTTATCCAATTATCGTCAACCTCTGAGCCAAAAAAATGTCCTTTCTTGTGTTTTATTCCACCTGACCATTGTCTGGTTTGACAAAAAACCAAAAAACAAAAAACCAGCTCTTCAAGAACTGGGCAAATTGGCATTGATTAATTTAACCTAATTTAGTTAAAAGTTAATTCTTCCCTGCTGCGAGCCACAGCTGATTTGTTTAGAGAATTATTACCATCCATTGTTCATTGAGTTTTATCTTTCTGAATTTCCACTGATGTGGCGTGATGTGTTACTAAGAGAAATATTATGATTTTAATTGCATTTTGGCATCTTAAAAGAATATTTCATACTGCTGAACATCTGCGGTCAACAGATGTTAAAACACAACTCCCTCGATGACTAAAATTTGGCAAAATGTGTAATAGTTGGAACAGCTTAAAATGCTAAATATACTTCTAGGAACATGATACAGGCAGATGAAGTACTACTGGAATGTGTTTTATATTAAATATTAAAGTATTATATGCTATGTACTGTCCCTCTGGGAAATGACAGGTCTTAGGGAAAGAACAAGAAGAGCCAGGAGACATTTCAATGCTGCCACACCAGAGACATTCTATAATGGGGCTGCATCTCTCCCCAGAGTCAGCTGCAGTGGGGATGGGTTTAAAGTGCTGCTATGAACTGTGGTTTACTCTGGAGGCTTGCAGAAGCAGACAAGTTTGTCCCTTTGCTTTTGGTACCCCTCTTCTCTGATCCAGAGCAGGTTGGGGAGGGAGGATGGCCCAATTAATGTTTGACCTACTGTTGCCCAATTCCCCAGCTGGCCCTGTGTGCTCTCCATCATGGCTAGCATGGCTTCAAGAAATCCAGAGATAATCATGAATTTCATTGAAATCACAACTTTCAACAATCTACTCCCATTGACCCCTTGTGTCAGTGGCTAACTCAAGGGCTTAGCTGAGATTGCTTCCACTTTTCTTGTTGAAATAAGCTTCAGTGAAAACCCCATTTCCACAGCAAGTATCCAGAAGGCTGTAGCAGAAAGAATAAGAAGCCCACATTTTCTCTCTCTGAATGGTTAAGTTCACAGTCACAGGAAATGTATTTGAGATTCTGGTTACTATATGAGGGCTTTCAAGAGACTCATCTCTGCCTGATTCATAACGTCATTCTGTTCCCTGCCTTGCAATAGCTTAAAGCCCTACTGAAGAGATATGACTCAAACATGGAAAATAATAGAATCGTAGAAGTATTGTAATGTTAATTTCACGTGTCACCTTGGCTAGGCTATAGTGTCCAGTTGTTTGATCAAACATCAGTCCAGTCTGTATGTTGCTGGAAAGGTAATTTTTTTAGATGTGGATTTTTGACCCAAGACTGAAACTGAAGTTTTATCTGAATTTGCAACCTATCCTACAGATTTTGGACTTGCCAGTCCCCACAACTGTGTGAGCCAACTCCTTATAATAAGTCTCTCTCACTCTCCCCCCAGAAAAACAGATATAGATTACATTATATGTTACCATATATTATATACATAATATGTTACATAATATTATATATATATTACATACATACAGATACAGACCACAGACCATGTAGTACTGTTATATTTACTACCGAAAAGTATCCACTGTGGACCCATGCAGTTGAAACCTAAGTTGTCCAAAGGTCAACTATATATATATATATATATATATATATATATATATATATATATCAATAATACACACACACACACATAAAATCTCCTATTGGTTCTGTTTCTCTGGAGACTCCTGACTCATCAAGGTATGTATAGGTAATATCTGTGTTCAGAGAAGTTGACTATAGCCGGGAGGAGGTAGAATAAGCTTCAATGAGAAATAAATTAGATTATAAGTGTGATGGAAATGGTTCATTAAGAAGGGAAATCGGTGGTGATGCCGTTTGCGGCAACATGGTGGGCCTGGAGATTATCGTGCTGGGTGGGGTAGGTCAGACAGAGAAAAACAAATATCATATGATATCGCTCACATGTGGAATCGAATTTTAAAAAATGATAAAAAGGAACTTATTACAGACTTACAGATATCGAAACTGTACAGATATCGAGACTAACAGACTTACAGATATTGAAAACAACCTTATGGTAACCAAAGGGGAAACGAGGCAGGAGGGAGGGAAAATCAGGAGTTTGGGGTGAACATATATATACACTACTATGTATAAGATAGATAACCAACAAGGACCTAGTGTATAGCACAGAGAACTCTATTCAATATTCTGTGATAACCTATATGAGAAAAAAATCGAAAAAAGGAATGAACATATGTATATGTTTAACTGAATCACTCTGCTGTACGCCAGCAACTAATACAACATTGTAAATCAATTATACTCCAATAAAATTTTAAAAAGGGTGTGGGGGGAAACCAGCCTGTACAAAGACCTAGAGATTGGACCTGTGCCCTTGAGAGGATCAATGGAGAGCTGTAGCCTGACAGTTGAGAGGCTGTGCCCTGGAGAGCAGTGGGTACTGAGACTGGATGGGTTGGTGGGCCCCAAGGGCTGATGTGTGAAAGGTGCCTCTTCCTCTTCTTCCACGCAGGGGCTTAGATGGAATGACTGCATTTTTCAAAATGGGGTGGTCTTTTCTGTAGCACCCTGACAGCAGCGTCCACTTCAGACTGTCTACAGCCGATCCCGGCCATCAGCACATCCTCTTTCCTTCCTATCCACTCCAGAGGCATTTTCTCTTCCTAAGTGGAAAGCCCTCTAGAGAAACCGTAAAAGAATCTCATCGAGGAAATCTGGAGAATGAGTGTGAAGGTAAATTCACAACTAGAAGAACACTGAGGGGAATGCTTGAGTCAGGAGATGGAGGAAGAGGTAGTAGAGAGAGGGTTCCTTTCTGAGAGAGCAGAGGAATTTAGAGTCCTGGAGAACCAGAAATTCAGGATCCAGGAGAGTGAGCATTCCTGTTGGTGCAAATGTCACAGACCATTTGAGCAAATGGCTCTTTCCAGTGATGTTTAAACGAATAAACAGGACCCGTGTCTCAGGGTCAGAAATGAAGCTTATACAATGGACTCTGTCCCCCTGGAGAGGTTGCCACCAGCCTGAGAGGGTGGGATGACTTAATGAACACTCACGATGGGTTTATTAGAAAAATACTGGGCACTGTGGGGAGCAAAAGGGAAAAATGAAAACGATCCATAACCCTATTACTTGGAAATGACATGGCGCAAGAAGTGAAGTTCTCTCTGAATCCCCAGCCCCGTTTCCTGTAGTGAACATGGATCTTATTTTACAAACTCAGATGCGCAAGAAAAAGCACTTTATTTCTTTTACATAAATTAAATCCAGTTCTGAGCCTACGGTCACACTCCTCATCCTATCAGGTTATTAGGAATTTGATGTCAGCCATTACTGTCACCCCCATGGGGTGGGCAAGGGTCCCAGGGTTTTGCATAGCACCAAGTCCTGGGGAAGTGTCTTTAGCCGTTGGGTTTTGTCTATGATATTTACAGCTGAGGCATCCATGGTCTCAGACCACATGATCTCTTCCAGTGCTGGCTCCTCTGCTGCCTCTTTCAAAGCCAGGAAAATCTTTGGTGAGGCTTTCGAATTCCCAGCCCTCTAGGCCAGGCCATCTGAGGTCTTCCTCCTTCAGGGAGCACCTCAGGACTCACAGAGTTCCATCCCATTTCCATTTCAAAGGCCTTCCCTTCTTTCTGCCGCTCCTCCAGGATGCCAAAGGTAATATCCTCAATGGGTTTATATTTTATAAAATTCCAGACCAAGATCAGAAGTGTCTTGCAGACAATTTTGTCTTCTGGCCCTGGGACAAAAAATCTCCCTCGTGGCAAGAGGCCACAAAAAGGCCTGACCATCTGCTTACAGTGAAGGAAAGGAAGAAACACAGGGTGGGACAAACACAAGTGAATATTCCAAAAACTAAACCACCACACACTGTTGACAGTTTGGTATCTTTCCAGAATTTTCTTGTGCTTATGAAGCAAAATATCTATCTACACATAAGGTTTTTTTTTTTTTTTAAACAAAAAGGGGATCAGACTATACATATGCAGCCACAACTTCCTTTTTTCATTTAGTATAGCATGGATATCTTCAATGACGCTGGGCATTGCTCCACTGATGGGTATTCAGGTTGTTTCTATTATTCCGTTCTTATAAATAATGCTGTATTATGCACATATATGCATGTCTTTGTTTTATTATTTTTCTGCCATTGCTTCCTAGGAATGAACAGACTGGACTGACCAAATGGTCAATCTATGGTCAAACTATGGGCTCTAGTTGGCTCTGGTGAGTTATTGGCCACAAGCTGGTTTTAGAGAAGGAGCCCCAGAAATGAATTGCTCAAGTTCCTCATTTTTTTAAGTTTGATAAAGGTGGTGCAGTTGGTGCAAAAATTATTCCAAATAGCTCCTTAGTTTGCCTCCGTGACTAGGATCTCAGCATTTGTGTTTGGGCAACAAGAGCCTGGGCTTTACCACAAATCTGCTAAGTGACACAGGCAAGTCACTTCCCACTCTAGGTCTTAGGTCTACTGTTTGCAAAATGGGAATGAGACAAACAGATGATCTCGTAGGGACTTCCTGCAGTGATATCATATGTATCGTATGTTCTCTGAGTCTATAAACACACGGTGCTAGGGCAGTAACGGACCATCTGTGGGTATACGGCTGTATGGACCCTACTATGCCTCTTCAGTCTCTTACTTGATATTTTAGCAATATTAAATTTATATTAGCTTATGTTTCCCCAGAAGTAGACCCTGGCACAAGGATTCAAGTTTAAGGAGTTTATACTTGGGAAGTTCGGGAAATACCTCTAAAGGGGTAGGGAAATTATGCAGTGAAGGAAAGTGGCCGATATAGGGTGTACTAACAGACCAGCTGTCACTGTGGGTGTCTGGAGCTTAATCCCGAAAGAAAGTGCTGGGAAATGGTGTCAAACACATGGCTTAGAGAGCTCTTACCTGAAGGGTAAGGGAGCTGGGGTGTTTATACACCGACTCACACCAACACACCCTAACATGCTAATTCATTAGCAGCACACCTAGCCCACCATGCACAGCAGCGCTGCCTCCCTTGGGTGAGAGAAAAGCCACAAGAGTGCAAGAAGAGTTCTCTGGAACACTACCTCGGGATATGGCCCCAGCACCCACAGTGTCTGCTGCATAACTCTTCTGTGCCTTTGCTCCTGTTCTCCTTTCTTTTTCTGATTAACTTACAACCCTGAGGCTTCCTAGGTTTGCGTCCTGCCTCTGCTACTTACTACCTGTGTGACTTTGGGCAAGTTACTTAAGTTCTCTGTGCTTTACTTTCCTCATTTGTGTGACAGGCAGAGTGATAATCCTTATCTCATAGAACGGTTTTTAGGATTAAATGGTAATGGATGGAAAACACTTAGAGCAGTGCCTACCACATAATGTTTCTTCAGTAAGTGCCAGTTATCATTTTTATTACCCTTCAAAATCCTCTTCAAGTGAAAGTTCCTTGAAGAAATTAGCTCTGAGACCCCAGATGGGGTTAAGGGCTCAGGCCCCTTCTTAACACATTATGGTGGCATTTTCCATATACGAGTGTGTCTTCTCCCATGGACAGAGAGCTCTAGGAGGACACCACGGTAGCTTCCCCAGGCCTGCATCCCCTGCAGCTAGAGCAGGGCTTAGCCTGCCTTTCTGTAAACAGATAATAAACAGAGATTCTGATTTTACTTATTCACAGATAAACTCTTTGCTTTAAGAATCACTCTGGGTAAAATGAAAATTCCACTAAATTGTAGTAGTATGCTTCCTTTATCCTAACACACACCCTCCCACCAGTGCCCCCTTGAAAACACACACACACACACACACACACACACACACACACACAAACAGACACTGACATGCAAAACACTTTTTAATGTTTCTGAAATCAGGTTGAGTAAGTCTTAACACTGAAATGTTTTATCACGCCATCTACCTTTCTTTCAGAAAATCAGCTGTTACTGAATAAATGGTGGGCTCTCCCATTAAAATTGACGATATTTGTTTTAGGCTTCAAAGCGAAAGCTAACTTTGAAACTTCAGTTCTTCTTCCAGAAGAAAGCAGTTTCTGGAGTGCCTCGCCCAGGCTGTGGCGCTCACACCCCCATCCTTCCCCCAGCACAGCCCCAGGAGCTGATCTGCTGAGCTCACTGAGTTTCAGTCTCACCCTGGACGAGGATGGGCAGGGCAGACTGGGAGGGGGAGGTCCTAAGAGTGGAACCAGCCTTGTTGGAGCCCTGTCGAACAGCAGGATGAGGGTCAAGATGGAGAAGCCAAATCAGATGTCAGGACGAAGGAACAAGCAACACGGCAGACGGGGGACAAAGTTCAGGAATGGAGAGTAGTAAGGAAGGGGAGAATAAGAACCCAGTGTCGAGGGGCAGACCCATCCAGGAAGTCATCCTGTGTGAGGTAACAGCTGCATGGTGTGGGAGTGACTTAGCCAGGGATGGACACCCCAGGACCAAGACCCAGGGTACAGGGGACACTGGCGGTAGAGGGCCTGGCCCCAGGCACCCAGTGGGTGAAACTGTTTGGGGTGGGGGAGAGGAAGGCATCAATGAACCAAGGGCCTTGGGAAGGTTTAGTCAGGCGCTGAATGTTGCCTCATTCCATTTTGGTTGAAGAGAAAAATGGCTAGAAAAATTTAGCAAATTGGCTTCTAATATCACCAAACCAGAAAAAGAACTTTGTCGAAAAAAACATCAAAAGAAAACCCAAGTGGAGTGAGAGATAAATTAGGAATTTGGGATTAACAGATACACACTACCGTATATAAAATAGATAACCAACAAGGTCCTACTGTATAGCACAGGGAACTATGGTCAATATCTTATAATAACCCATAAGGGAAAATAATCTAAAAAAGAATATATATATATATATGTATACATATATATGTATACATATATATACATATATATACATATGTATATACATATGTATATGTATGTATACATATATATATGTATATGTATATGTACATACACATGTATATACATACATATGTACATACATATGTATATGTATGTATATACATATGTATGTATACATATACATATATACATATACGTATATGTATATGTACATATACATATACATATATGTATGTATACATATACATATGTATATGTATGTATATACATATACATATGTATATGTATGTATATACATATGTATACATATATATACATATACATATATGTATACATATATATATGTATAACTGCATCATTTTAGCTGTATACCTGAAACACTGTAAATCAACTATACTTCAAAAAAAGTTTAAAAAGCAAACTCAAATTTCAATCCTGGCTAAAAGAATCTGAGCAAGCAATTCGGACAAGTAATTTCTGTGCACTTAAGTTTTCATCTTGAAATGCAAATAATATCCCTGGGCTGTTGTGAGGAATCACTGAAGTAATAAGATAATGATAGAGATGATTTATTGAATTCTTAATACGTACCAGACCCAGTACAAGGGGTTTTCATATACTTTGCCTTATTTCCTATCATAATCCTACAAGATAGATACACTATCATTCTTGTTTTACAGATGCAAATTGAGTCTCAGTATTGCTAAGTAACTTGTGTCATGTCCCATAGCTAAACATTATATATAACCACCATGCATGGAGTACAGTAGATGTTTAACACATGTGAGTTCTCACCTTTCATTCTGCCTGCAATGCTAGCTATAGATGATTTTAAAATCATCTGATTATTAAAGATAAAATCCTTGGAAGAGTGTTCCCCCTCTGCTGGGCTAGGATTTGTTTAACGATCACCATGTTCTTTGTGAATTTGATAACTTCTTAATCTACAGAGGTCACGACCTTATTGTGATGTGTTGAATTCCTCTGCCACCAGTGTCTCTCAAGGGACCTCCATCCGCATTTGTCTGTGGCTGACTCTCAGTGACATTTCCTCCTCCACCTGATTGCCAAGATGATTTGTTTCTCATCTGAGTTTGAGCAGCCTGAGAGAGAATGTCAAAATCCATCAATCCCCTGACAAGCTTGTACATCCAATCCCTCAGGTTTGTGTAAAGGATAATTTCAACTACCCAATTCTTGTGGGAGTGGTGAGGCCACCCAGAAGAGAGCCTGGAGGTTGGAACACTTCCTGGAGAGTGCAATCTTGTGCATGGGGGAACATGAGCTCCATGGCATCTGAGTCCTCGTGCTGGAAGATGGGAGCTGAGGAGGTGTCATTCCCCTGGGACTTCTGAAAGCTGCACGTGGGACACAGGAGCCCTTGATCCAATGTGCGTAACCAAGAGCCCCTCTAGGGAGACCCAGGAACAATCCCTGTGTCAAGTCTTCCTTCCTCCCTCAGTTTGGCCTTCTGTTTGGGGGAAGCCAATGATGCCTGGGGGCTTTGAACTGGTTTCTGAGGTGAGACTCAGTCTGGGATATCAGATTCCTTCTCCTCCCAAGACAAGCCAGCAGCCACGGGCTGAGTGCAGCCTGTTGTGGATTTGCCTTATAATGTATTTGTTGAAAAAAATTGAATTAGTTGCGACATTTAAAATGAGAGACTGCATATGAAACTCCACATTTCTGGCATATCTTGAAAAATCACATCTGATGATCCCAGGCTGGCATTTCCACAGTGAGAGTAGGCTGGATCTAAGCAAGCCTCTTTAGATGGGACAGGCGCTCTTCTACATGCCCTGGTCAGGTCCCCACGTGGCCCTACACACCCTTAGGTTATTTGCCTGGTCCCCTGGGCATTTGGGTTTTGAAAGAGGAAAGGAAAGTAACAATGGGGTTACAAGAGAGTCAGTTTATAACAGGAAAAGTAAAAGGCGCTTTTTAACTATTGCCTTCATACATTGTTATCCCAGTTTTGCAGAAACAGAAACTGGAGATCAGAGAAGTTATTTAACATGGTCAACGTTACGTGGTTGGTAAGTGGTAGAACTGTAATTTGACGTTGTGTGACCACGAAATCCCACTCTGTCTTTCTACTGCAATGAACTCATTGGGAATCTTCTTCCTACTATGAACAGGATACCTGCACATTCCTGAATCCCCAGGGCACCTGTCAGGCTTCTCAGAGTTAATATTATACCAATGACCATCCTTGATACCAGGAAAATCCAAGTGGAGTCTTGCTTGCCTCCTGACCCGGCTGGCATCCTCTCTGCCTTCTGAATCCCTAATGAGGATGTGTGTAGTGATATTCAAATAGGAGAGGAGAAGCTGCTTTGTAAATCACTGAGGTTACCATTTGCATTAAGGTGAAAAGGTTAAGGTTAAGAAGCTGGATGACTCTCAATCCCACGACTCAGCAGCCATCTGCACTTCACATCACTGGCCTGAATTTTCAGCCTCATTAAATTCTTTCAGGTCATCTGGTCCCAAACTTTGTGGTTGCCTGAGTGCATATTTATGTCCCAGGAGTGACTGTCATTTCAAACCTAGGCTTTACTGAAGCCCACCTCCCTACCAGCCTTAATTGCTCTTGCAGTACTTCTGGTATTATTTTTAAAAGTCTTCCCTCTCTTAATTATTTCCAAGAGCCCACAGGGGCTGCTGTGTGTGTATCAGACATTTGTCCTTTGGGTTTCTACATGGCATCCGCCTTGTTCTGTCAAAGCTCCTGGGGAGCTACTTTTGCTGGACACCACGGTCTTCCACCTGACACCACGGCCAAGAGGTGTCAAGGTCATATAGGGTTCTGTGCAGTGGTGGTAGAAAAAAATGCCTCTTCTCAAGTTTGGTGTTTTGGTGAGGCTACCAAACTGCCAGTAGCCTCAATTCTTAGAGTCTGAGCTTGGTTGGCTTTTATCACAGCGTCCCTCTGTCTCCCTATATACGCTTACATTGTCTATAGGATCCAGAGGAGATACCCTGGGGAACTAGGCTGGGAGGCATGACACTGAGCTGGGGTCTGCCCCTCTCCTTTGCTGACTAAGACTGTATTGCTGCACTAAGACTGTCCGCCTAATGCTGTCTTCCCTTAAACTGAGGTTTATTTTCTTATGCAAACCCTTACTATTATCTTGCCCACACTAGGCATGCCTGGATGTCAGTGATGAATGTGGCTCAGAGTTCAGTTGGAACCCCTGAAATCTTAGGTGGCAGTATTTTATATTATCTCATGTCCTTAGAGCCCAAATCATCTGAAATAGGCTTATCACACAGCCTCAATCCAGACAGAGGTTGGCTTAAGTGTTCCTCTGGGTGCTTGGGTATGCAGTTTCACTGTCCTCTTTCCTAAAGAAGAAATCCTCATGACTCAAAGGAGATTTGGGGTTTGGACTCCCGCACCATGTGAACTGAGGAACAGGGCTACAGGGCTCCTGTTGCTGCTGTAGTAGGTGGGACTCCTTGATCGAGCTGAGGTGACACGGAGGACGTGGACATGGAACCCAAGGACAGGGTCAGAGCTGGGCCTTAGGAGGGGACTGGGGCAGGAGACCCTCTCACTACTGCCTTCCTCTGCAGACTGGTTTCACCCTCTCTCTATCCACAGACAGCCATCATCCTCAGCTCACAGGAAGGCGTACGGCCATCCCAGAGCTCTCCCGTTTACATGTAATAGCTCTAGAAATAAGCAAAACTTGTCATGTCTTTCCCAATCCCACTTTCAAATTTCCAGAGAGGAGAAGCTGACTCTTTCCACTTAGATCCGTGTTCACCTCTGATCTAGCCAGCTCTGTCCAATCCACGTGTTTGTGTCTATGTGTCAAAGGCAGTCCACCGAGAAGGTCAGTGTGAGCTGGACAGCTACAAACACGTCCATTCTACTTGATCATATTTTTTCCGTCTCTTACATTCATTTGTATCTTCCTGGAATGGCATGATGGAGGGGAGGGATGGTACTTAAGAGAAGCAGTGAGGTCTAGCAAATAATCTTGGTAGCTAGTAGTTACAGAACATTTCCTACACACCAGATACCATATTGAGTGTGTCACAGGAATCATCTCACCTAATACATAAAACAAGATCTTATTGGTAGTTACTATCAGCCTCATTGTGTAATGAAGATACCAGGCTTAGGGAGTGAGCTGGACCAAGATCTCTGTGGAGAGCTGGGCTCATACCAAAACTTATGCTTCTAGTCATTTTATTTACTGCCAGGCACACCTGGGTTCAAATCTTGACGTTGCCACTAGCTATATGATTTTGGACTAATTTCTCTGAGTCTTAGTTTCCTCATCTGTAAATGGACATAAAAATACCTTTCCAATTTAAGCAACTAAAGACCGTCATTCTTTTCCTCCATGTACCTGGGCTTCCCGGCCTCATCCAAGCACACCTGTTCTCTCTTATTCAACCTGATGGTAACCAAAACCTCCAGAGCTTTCCAGCCACCTCCCCATTCTCCAGGAGACCTCAGATAAAAAACAGTGACAAGACTATTTACAATAGCCAAGACATGGAAACAATGTAAATGTCCATTGATAGATGAATGGATAAAGAAGACGTGGTATATATACATATATTATATATATATAATATATATATGTATATATATACAATGGAATATTACTCAGCCATCAAAAAGAATGAGATAATGTCATTTTCAAGCAACATGGATGGACCTAGAGATTATCATACTAAGCGAAGTAAGTCAGAAAGAGAAAGACAAATACCATATGATATCACTTATATGTGGAACCCAAAATACGACACAAATCAACATATCTACAAAACAAAAACAGACTCACAGATATAGGGAACAGACTTGTGGTTGCCAAGGAGGAGGGGAGGTAGGGGAGGTAAGGACTGCGAGTATGGGATTAGCAGAGGCAAACTATTATACATAGGATGGACAAACAATAAAGTCCTACTGTATAGCACAGGGAACTATATTCAATATCCTGTGACAAACCATAATGGAAAAAAAAATGAAAAAAAAATATATATATATAAAACTGAGTCACTTTGCTGTACAGAAGAAATTAACACAACACTGTAAATCAACTATACTTCAATAAAAGTAAAAAAAGAAAGTGACAAGAAAGCAGTATTTGGAGTCAGAAGGTATGGATTTGAATCTTGTGTCAGCATTATACTAATTTCTTGACTTAAGGCAGGTCTTTTTACAGTGCTGAATCACAGTTTCCCCATCTGTTAAACTAGGAGAATAGAATTCTACACAGATATGGAAGTGGTGGCAGTGATGGTGTGTGTCTGTTCTAAGAATTAAATGAAGAAATGCATGTGAAATGTTCTGGAAACCCTAAGCACCACACGCTTGGAAGAGATGATTATTAAGGCAGAAAAATCCTAGAATGACCTTTTGGCCTGTTGCCTGGTTGCTGGGATGTTTTAGGCAGGCCATTGTTTGCCCAATACTTTCATGCTCTTAATTTGTAGCTGGATGTGTTTGCACGTCTTACCTCTTAGGTAGCACAAGGCTTGAGTTTAGGGTGTGTCTTTCAAGTTTCTGTACAGAACTTAGAAATGATGGATGCCTAATAAGTGCTAGCTGTACAGATGGAATTCAGGCTTTCTATGCTTCTGTCTTTCAAGTTTTTGTTGCAGTGTTTTTCAATAGTCTGGAGACTTAACAATGAGGGTGAAAGCCTTTGAAAAATCTCAAACAGCCCTGTTCAAACGCAAAGGTATTAAATTTGCAGGAGGTGCTATTATTACTAATACCATGCAAATTTATGGATAGTAATGGAAATAATAACCCTACAAGCAAAAAGTGCTTTTATTTCTGTTTTGTTCTTTGCATTTGGCAAAAACATCCTATATAGGTCAAATTTATACATTTCTATATCCCCTTAAAGCACATATTGAGATATCAAAAGAAGACAGAAATGTATAACAACACAGAATAGAGCTTAAAATCATTATGTTCAGCCCCAACAATTTACAGATGAGAAGACTACATCTAAGAGACATGAAATGACTTATCTAAGGTCACACAGTGAAAGGTAACCTTGGTATGTCATTATTCTTCCTTGGATGTCCTTGGAAGACATCCTTTGGATGTCTTCAGTATATTGACATTTCCTTGGAAAGAAAACAATTTTTAAAGTGAAATCTTTTCTTCCAAGGGCCAATGCCATGTATCTTAGATTCACCAGTGGAGATGGTAGAAATGAGGCAGTGGAGGGAACCTAGAAAAGCCTGTAGGCTCACCACTTGTTTCTCAGTTCACCACAAATACACCATTCAAATAGCCAATCCCATTCTAGCCAACAGGCATCTAACCAGGTAACTTTCTTCAAATTAAATATTGAGTAACTTCATTCAAATAATGATTTCTTGAGTATCTACTTCATGCCAACAGTGTGCTAGGCTCTTTAAGGAAATAAATTTTACTCACAGACAAAAATTGGGAACATTTCTAGAACAGAGGCAATACAGCACAATGGCTGAGAGCATGGGCCATGGAGCTGAATGAGCTACTTACTAGCTATGTGTCCTGAAGCAGGATCCTTAAGCTCTTTGCGTCTCAGGTTCCTCATGTGTAAAGTGGGGCTTAGCTGCTATGAGGTTCCTGAGTTTAATACACAGTAAGTGCTTACAGTGCCTGACATACACTTAGTGCTATATTAAGTGTTATTTCACATATACTATCTCATTGAGTCTCCTGGCAATTCTATGAAGTAGGTACCATCCACCTTTTACAGAGTAGTAAACTGAAGCTTAGAGGTCAAGTAACCCTCCAAGGTCAAGTAACCCAGAAACTGGGGGCAGAGCCAGGATTCAAACCCAAGTCTGTCTAACAGCTGGGCCTAATCTCATACCCACTGTGCTGTGTGCTGCCCTGAGAAGCAAAACTTGCTCTCAAGAAAGCTGTGTTCAGCTCATACAACTCAACAACAACAAACAAACAAACAACCCAATTGAAAAATGGGCAAAAAAAAAAAAAAAAAAGAAAGAAAAATGGGCAGAGGGTCTAAATAGATATTTCTCCAAAGAAGACGTACAGATGGCCAACAGGCAGATGAGAAGATGTTCAACATTGCTAATTATTAGAGAAATGCAAATCAAAACTACAATGAGGTACTACCATCATCAAAAAGTCTACAAATAACAGATGCTGAAGAGGGTATGGAGAAAAGGGAACCCTCCTACACTGTTGGTGGGAATGTAAATTGGTGCAGCCACTATGGAAAACAGTATGGAGGCTCCTCAAAAAACTAAAAATAGAGTTGCCATACGATCCAGCAATCCCTCTCCTGGGCATATATCCAGACAAAACTCTAATTCAAAAAGATACATGCACCCCTATGTTCACAGCAGCACCATTTGCAATAGCCAAGACATGGAAGCAACCTAAATGTTCCTCTACAGATGAATGGATAAAGAAGATGGGGTACATACATATATTTTATATATATATATATATATATATATGGAATATTACTCAGCCATAAAAGAGAATGAAATAATGCTGTTTGTAGCAACATGGATGCAACTGGAGATTATCATACTAAGTGAAGTAAGTCAGACAGAGAAAGACAAATACCATATGATATCACTTATATGTGGAATTTAAAATAGGACACAAATGAACTTATCTACAAAACAGAAACAGACTCACAATCATAGTGAACAGACCTGTGGTTTCCAAGGGGGAGGAGAGGTGGGGACGGGATGGAGTGGGAGTTTGGGATTAGCAGATGCAAACTATTATATATAGAATGGATAAACAACAAGGTCTTACTGTATAGCCCAGGGAACTTTATTCAATATCCTGTAATAAACCATAATGGAAAAGAATATGGAAAAGGATGTATATATATGTATGACTGTATCACTTTGCTGTACAGTAGGAATTAACATAACATTATAAATCAATTATATTTCAATAAAATAAATTTTTTAAAGAAGAAAGAAAGCTGTGTTCTAGGAGTATAATGGCATGACAGAAAACGCTAAGGGTCCATTGAGGGCTGGAATTAAAGTGGGATGGAGATTTCAGGACAGGGCCTATGGGAGATGGTTTCTAGCTTGGGAAATCAGGAGCAGCGTCAAGGAGGACGTGGCATTGGAGTTGAGTCTTGAAGGATTTATTTATCCAGAGACAGGAGTGAGAAAGGACAAGCAAAGGGCCAGGGGTGGGAAGGGCAATGTATTGATGGGAACCAGGCAGCAGGAAAAGTGGATCCTGAGGGCTGTGCAGGAGAGCAGGGAGGCATGGGACCTGAAACCCCAGGTGAGGCCAGATCACCAGGGGCCTCAAGTGTCAAGCTAAAAAGTGTGCTTCTAAAATTGGAGGTCCTTAAAATGGCTCTTGAAAGGACCAAATGAAAAAAAGAACAAAAACAAAAAAATAAGACTCAAGACTTTGAGACACAGTTATTATTTATCAGTAAGAATTGGCAAAATATGGGCTTATTTATCTAGTTAGCTCTCTTCTGAAAAAATCACATCAGTTTACAGAAAAAAAAAAAAGCTTTTTTTAACCACAAAGGGAGTTGATTTTGCAAACAAATACTTGTTCATGTGAAGAGCTTTCTGTATGAAACGTGGTACAATTTCCATATTTAAATGAAGATGCTATCGCGGGTATTTTCCCTTGACTGGATAAAATATACCTAGAACTTAAATTTTATTTGTGAATTCTTTCCCTTCCTCCTTTCCTCCTTTTCTCCCTCCCTTCCTTCTTCTTGCACTGGAGCTTGGCTCACTCCTTTGTCCTGGACAACTGGTATCTTCTCCATCTTTAATTTTGATCTCTCCTTCATGTTTTGAATGTTGTCTTATGTTTAAATTTCACATTCTTTGTGACATGAACTCTCAGCCACTAGCACACCCAACATCCCTGGCATGACCAAGCTGAAAGGGACAGTCAAGAGGATGTAGTCTAACATCGGATTACAGCTGAGAAGACTAAGGCCCAGAGACAGAGCATGTCTTTCTCAAGAACATGGTGCCAGTTCAAGGCAGAGCTGGGCCCTGAGCTTGTCCTCTGTTTCCCATCCAGCGCTCATTTCAGTGCATCATGTGAGCACGTGTGTAATCAGGGCTCAGGGGGAGAATTTAGTTTCCTAGAAGTGGTTATTTCAGAGTTTCAACAGACTTCTCATGTACCTTTTCAAGACTTAGAAGCCATGGAGTATTTAGAGCTGGAGGGAACTTTAAGATCATCAAATCCAGCATCCTCCTTTTGCAGAGGAGATGACCAAGGCTGAGAGAAGTGAAGGGGGGACTTGCCCAGATCAGGCAGCTGGAGAGGGGCAGAGCAAGGTCAGGGATTCCAATCTGCTGACTCTCAGGCCCATGTTTTCTCTCTGTACATGCTCATCCTTATTTTTCAGCGTCTCCACTTCAAGAACCCATCTCTTGACACTCACATACACTGGAAGGAATTCTGCGGCACAAGGCCTGGAAGAGCTTCAAGTGGAATGTATCCAAACCAGGAGGAAGCCGTTCCTTTGGTTTTCCTCTGATGGTCAGTTCAGGCTGGTGTGTGGTGGGGATGGAGGTGTGGAAAGCTGGCCAGTTCCGCTTTAGCAAGGTCTTCATCCTTTCCTACCTGAAAATGTATCACAGTTATGGACGTCTTTGTGAAACCAGAACCCAAACAAGAGAAAGTGGAATTGGGAACTGGTGAATTAATGCCCAACCCAGTCAAAGCCAAGATTTCATATTTGCATAGCACATCTGCAGCCACCTGGTCCTCACACTCAGGAAGGGAACACGCGGCGAAGGCTCGATGGCTAGACTGAGTTGTGGGTATGGTATGTGCATATGTGTCCACACATGTGTGAAAGCACTGTGTAAACTATAAAACACATTGTATGAAAAACTGAAAAGAAATCCATAACTCTCCCTCATACCCCATTCTCGCTCCTTTGTTATGGGTTAGACCCAAAGAAGAATGTCAGTCCAAATCTCTAGCAACCACCCATCATTTTCAACCTTGCCTGCCCAGTAAAAATCACCTGGGAGCTTAGAAAACAATATATATGCCTGAGCTCCACCCCCAAAGATTCTGATTCACTTGATCTGGGATGGTGTCTAGACTTCATGGGGTTTTTTTATTTGTTTTTTTTTTTAAAGATGTTGGGGGTAGGAGTTTATTAATTAATTTATTTATTTTTGCTGTGTTGGGTCTTCATTTCTCTGCGGGCTTTCTCTAGTTGTGGCAAGCGGGGGCCACTCTTCATCGCGGTGCGTGGGCCTCTCACTATCGCAGCTTCTCTTGTTGTGGAGCACAGGCTCCAGACACGCAGGCTCAGTAGTTGTGGCTCACGGGCCTAGTTGCTCCGCGGCATGTGGGATCTTCCCAGACCAGGGCTCGAACCCGTGTCCCCTGCATTAGCAGGCAGATTCTCAACCACTGCGCCACCAGGGAAGCCCAAGACTTCATGGTTTTTTACAAAACTCCCCAGATGTCTAACCTGCAACTAGGATGGAGAATCACTCAGTTGAACTATCCAATAGCTTTCCCTAACTGCTGGGACCCACTCCTTTTTTTGCTGCTAATCTCTTTGTAGTCACTTGGGGCTAAATGCACTTAAAATGTGGTGTTATACTGTGTCATTCAATTTCATAGACACTTGTTGAGTGCTTGATGGCTATATGGACTGCAGTGGGTGCATAGATGAATGAAAATGCCCATGGCCCTAGAAAAGCATAGGGTAAAACAAGGGGCTCAGTCACCTAGACACATAACTACTGCCTGGGGAGGTAGCAATTACTTTTTTCTGGGAAAATCCTGAAGGCCTCATAAAATTGAACCTTGAAGATTCTATAACATGTGGGAACAGTTTTTATTTTCTTAGTAGATGATTCCTTTGTAGGAAGAGGCCTGATTAATGGAAAGGTTGCTTTGATAAGTCCACCATCATGTTCAAAAGTGCCTTGGGCCAGTGCCTGGGTTTGGAAGATGGAAGCTTCCCTGTGTAACAGAGAGTGGGAGTTGGGGAGCAGGGCTGAATGCCGTGTAGGGAAGAGGTCAAAGGAACACTTGGCAACTTTTTCACCAAAAACGGAGGCTCAGGGGGCCATTTTTAATAAGATTCTTTTAAGATGAAATGATAGGTATTATGGAACATAAACCCCACCTTTCATATTTACTAAGAAACATTCAGTAAAATACACATTGTTCACCAATGATTTGGTAAGAATGAATTCCGTATGGAAAACACAAAGAAGTGCTGAATCCGACTTTGAGATGGGCTGAGTAAAATCAGAGGGTGCATATGGGTAGAGCAGCATCTTATGGGCAGGGCTGCTGGATTTAGCAAGCGAAATTCCAAGACACACCGAGTTCAATTCGAATTTAAATAAACACAAATAATATGTTAAGTGTGTCCCATGCAGTATTTCTACATACTTACATTAAACATTATTCATTGTTTATTTGAAATTCAAATTTAACTGGAATCCTGTATTTTATCTGGCAGTGGGTTAGGCTTGGGTGGGGTTTTTACAATCAGGGAATCAGGAAGTGAACAAAGGAATGGTGGAGAGAGAGTGCAAAGTGCGCTTGGAGAATAGGGAGGGGTGGGTTGGGAGTGGTCTGAGAAATACAGTAGGAAAATAATCTACAACCACATCCTAGAAGGCTATGAATGCCAGTCTGATGGATTTATGTTCTGTCAACAATGGAAATCCCTTCAATACGTCAAAGGAAGGAAAATCATATTGTCTGTTCATCCGTCCATCCATCCATCCATCCTTCTACATCAATGTATCTGTATTAATAGCATGTTGGAAAGCACATGTCCTCTGAATTTATATAAGGTTCTGCTATGTGCTCACTGAGAAATGTTTGGCAAACCACCCAGCCTCTCTCAGCCTCCGTTCCTTGAGAAATGGGCATAATTAGGTCTTTATCCTGTACTTCTCATCGGGATTATCACACTGTCATACAATTGCTGAGCAGACAAGGCCATCTTGAATGACTTCTTGAGAACTTTTTTAAAGGTTCCAATACTGTGTGTACCAACTGATACCCTTGTTACCCTAAAACATTCCACTCAGCTGTCTGTTTCATCCTTTTGCGAAAGCACTGGACTTTATCCCTGTGTCCTTACCAGTGAGTAAGGACAGCATCCCTGCCTCCTGCCAAGTCAGTTGATGGGCGTTGCCATGTGTATACTGTGTTACAAAGCATTTTCGCATGATTTCCATCGAATCTTCAGGGAGATCCTTCTGCTATCACGAGAGGATAGATTGTGGTGGGGGTAACAGATTGGAGGCAGAGAACCCACCAGAAGACTATCATGAGAGTCCAGGCAAGAAGTAACGAAGACCTGAACTAGAGTAGTGGAAAGGGTGAGGTGAAAATGGAAGGAACGGATGAGAAAAAATGGCACACAAGTAAAAACAAAGGGATGTTCCGACACAGGTATTTGGTCTCTCTAACACTGCTTCCATTTCCTCTAGGGACGTGTCCCGGATAAGGGTGAAATCGGATATTCTTTGGCAGTTTCGGATGACACCACCCCTAACTTTCCACTGGATGAGAGAAGGCTCAAAATAGCTTCTGGTCCCACAGGCTAGTGATTCCAGGGACTCGGATTCCTGTTCTGAAAAACATGGGGAAGAAGCCAGGCGCTTGCCCACTGTTACCCTCTCACCAGCTGACCCTGCTGCCTGCTGACACAGAGCATTCGCCGGTTCCGACGAGCCCCGTGGCCTGGCCAAGCTGGGCATCTCCTGCACTGCTGCTCAGAGAAGCCCTCCAGGAAGGGGCCAAGAGACATAGAGATGTTTTTTCCTACTAAGTGTCAATCAAACTGACTGCTTGGCAGTTTGAGGTAGGGGTGGGGGGAGATAGAAAAATTAGAAGGGGCAAAAGACAAAGCCAAATGCTAACCTAATGGTCACTCTGAAAACAGAGAAGACATTCCAAACAATCAGATCTTCTTTTTGCTTGAACTTTATAAAGTCCTTTGGAGTCCAGCAGAATAAGACAAGCTTCATTGAAGTGACGTGTGCAGGCTTGTCTCTGGCTCAGAGCAGCCTGCTCAGAGGTGGGACAGGGGATGACCTGCCTGCCTCCTGGCGAGTGGAGCTTTTTTCTCTGCACTGCTGCCACTTGACCCTCACCTGCAGGCTCAGCCCTCCTGTAGAGTTCGTGCCTCTCCTGTTCTTGATCACAGTGAATCTGAAGGAGTTTGAGGACCCTAGTTCGGGATTCAGTGTTTAACTGAGCTATCTGGTCATCCCATCCTGACTCTGAATGTTGATTTTCATATCTAGAATTGTTCTTTGTTCCATGGTAAGTCTTCTACTCTATTTGATTTCCCCTAGGTCTAGGGTCTAGTTGGTTAATCCCCAGACATTAAACTACAATGCCCAAGTCCTAGCCACTGGGTTAGGACCAGAATTCTCTGATATTTCTGACTCATGCTTACCCAGAGGAAGAGGAGTCTAGGGTAGTGGTTCTACCCTGGCTGGTCAACAGAACCACTGGGGAATTTTAATACAGATGCCTGGGTCCCGCTCCCAGAGATTCTGATTTAACTCATCTGGGGTGGGGCCTGGGCATATGCATTTTTAAAACATTCCCTAAGTGATTCAGATGTATAGATCATGATCAAGAGCCACTGGTCTGGTGATTAAGATTGGGGGCCTTGGCATTTGCAACAATGTGGATGGACCATGTGGGTATTATGCTAAGTGAAATAAGTCAGACAGAGAAAGACAAATACTGTATGATCTCATTTATATGTAGAATCTAAAAAAGCTGAAACTTAAGTCATACAAATGTTTTCTTATGTCAGTCTCCCAAGGTAATAGAAACAAAAACAAAAATAAACACATGGGACCTAATCAAACTTACAAGCTTTTGCACAGCAAAAGAAACCATAAACAAAACAAAAAGACAACCTATAGAATGGGAGAAAATATTTGCAAATGATGCAACCAACAAGGGCTTAATTTCCAAAATATACAAACAGCTCGTACAACTCAACAACAAAAAAACAAACAACCCAACTGAAAAATGGGCAGAAGACCTAAATAGATATTTCTCCAAAGAAGACATACAGATGGCCAACAGGCACATGAAAAGTTGCTCAACAGCTCTAATTATTAGAGAAATGAAAATCAAAGCTACAATGAGGTACCACCTCACAGCAGTCAGAATGTCCTTCATTAAACAGCCTACAAATAACAAATGCTGGAGAGGGTGAGGAGAAAAGAGAACCCTCCTATGCTGTTGGTGGGAATGTAAGTTGATGCAGCCACTATGGAAACAGTATGGAGGTTCCTCAGAAAACTAAAAATAGAATTACCATATGATCCAGCAATCCCACTCCTGGGCATATATCCAGACGAAATTATAATTCAAAAAGATACATGCACCCCTATGTTCACAGCAGCACCATTTACAATAGCCAAGACATGGAAGCAACCTAAATGTCCATTGACAGATGAATGGATAAAGAAGGTGTGGTACATATATACAATGAAATATTACTTAGCCATAAAAAAGAATGAAATAATGCCATTTGCAGCAACATGGATGCAAGTAGAGATTATCATACTAAGTGATGTAAGTCAGAAAGAGAAATACAAATACCATATGATATCTCTTACATGTGGAATCCAAAATATGACACAAATGAACCTATCTAGGAAACAGAAACAGACTCTGTTTCGGACATAGAGAACAGACTTGTGGTTGCCAAGGCGGAGGGGGTTGGGGGAGGGATGGAGTGGGAGGTTGGGATTAGCAGATGTAAGCCTTTATATATAGAATGGATAAACAACAAGGTCCTACTGTATAGCACAGGGAACTATATTCAATATCCTATGATAAACCATAATAGAAAAGAATATTAAAAAGTATATATATATCTCTATATATCTCTTTCTATATACATAACTGAATCACTTTGCTGTACAGCAGAAATTAGCACAACATTTTAAACCAACTATACTTCAATAAAACAATAAAAATTTTAAAAGTGAACTTATAGAAATAGAGACTAGAATGATGGCTATCAGGGGCTGGGGGTGGGGCAAATGGGGAGATTTTGGTCAAAGGATACAAACTTCAGCTATAAGACGAATACGTTCTGGGAACTCTAATGTACAGCATGGTGCTTATAGTTAACAATACTGTATTGTACACTTGAAAGTTACTAAGAGAATAGATCTTTAATGGTCTCACCACAAAAAAGAACAGTAATTATGTGATGTGATGCAGGTGTTAGTTAACATTATGGTGGTAATCATTTTGCAATATATAAGTGTATCAAAGCAACACATTGTACTTAAACTTACACAGCGTTATATGTCAATTATATCTTAATAAAGCTGCGGTGGGGGGGAGAAAAATGCCAGGGTTATAGTGAGCATGCCAAGAGATTATTAACAGAGGCAACAGCAAACTTATGAAGAATTGTAGGTAACATACGAACAATGAAAGGAAATGAAACAATGCTGATTTGAAAACAATTGGGGGTCTTGAGATTCTATAGATGTGGCTTCAAATCTGACTTTATCATTTATTAACTGTGTGACCTTGGGGCAAGTTATTTAGGCTGTCCGTTGTCAGTTTCCTTGTCTCTAAAGTTATATGTATCACAGAGTTGACGTGTATTTTAAATAGCATGCAAAGGGTCTAGCACAGCATCTGGTACATGGCATCTGGTACAAAATAGTACAATAGCATGGCATCTGGTACTAATATTATTGCCTATGTCAAACTCTTCCCCATGTTCAATCAGTTCCTAGGGTAATCATTCCTTACTGGGCTTCTCACAGTGGATCATCTGTCTGAAGCCATGGAATTCACTCTCACGTTCACATGTCTGTAGAACATGCTTTGCCCTTTCACACCCAAATTCTGCTCTGACCTGATGGGCATATCCAGTCCTCAGCACCTTGACTTTGCTGCCAGATCGATCCCATCACCTATAGGATCTGATCTTGAGAAACTGGGGGAATCAGGACAGCAAACCGTGTTCGTCTCCTGGGTCAGAGCACAGCCTTAAAGACGGTTCTGAGACTGCAGCTAAGCTCAGCTAGGACTTGTTAGCAATGTCTGCCCTACATGGAAGAGTAGGGGAGAGATGGCTCATGTGCTGCTCTGCTCCTGATGCCAACCCAGCAGGGCCAGGATCACTGCACTTTCTCTCCTCCACCAAGCCCAAACACAAAACAACTTTGTACGTTTTTGACCTAGGGAGGATTGGGCTTTCCTGAGTTTAGCAAGTGGTTCCAGAACACTCTGCCTGTCTACCCAATCCTGGCTGCTCACAGGAAGCCCTTCCGAGCTGCTATGAGGTAGACTGGGTGACAGCTGCCTCATTTCCAGGTATTGGAGACAGCTGACACAAAGCTCTAGAAACCCTGCCCTCAGATTGCCCAGCACAGAGTTGCGTCCACTTTTGGAAGGGCCCGCACACAATTTGACCCCCTTGGCACGTTAACCCTTAAAAGAGCAAGCCAGTGTTCTCTCGAAAGCTAAAAACTATAAGCACCACTAGTGCTCCACCTGCTTGATGGAGGTCCAACTCTTCTTAGATACGTAGCTCCCTCCATTTTTTTTGTTTCTATATTTTCCCAATGCTCTTACACTGTTTCTATTTTGCAGGGGTTAACAGAGTGGCCCCAGATCCAGGCTGCCTGGACTCCAGGTCCTGCTCTGCTACTCACTAGTGATCTTTGGCAACTTAATTGAACTCTCTGTGTCCTAGTGTGCTCATCTCTAAAATGGGAGTCCTAATCCTACCACCTAGTCTATGGACTCGTGAGAATTAAGTGAGCACGTCTGCACGATGTGCCTCGGACGCTGCCTGCTCACAGTGAGCACTGGTCATTCTTATTGTGTGAAGGGCTGGATGGCTCAGCGGTGAGGTGGGATCTTCCCGATGGGCCACAGCTATTTTTAGAAGTACGGCTGTGGCGCCTTGTTTTTCTTTCTGACTCTGTGAGTTCATCCATTTCACCCTGGCGTCAGTCTTTTCCATTCAGCTGGGATGGACACTTAAAGGATAATGGGCTTCATTTGGATTGTACAATCTAGAAAGATGCCTTTGATTGTAGTGTACCTCCTTCTCCATTTGCCTAAGTGTGTGTATTGGCCACAGTTTAACTGCCAAGGAGTATATTGCTATGGGATACACAAGAGTTGACTCCCCGAGTCTTCCAGAAAAGACAAGTGGCCTTGGATGCTTGATGAAACACATGAAATAGGATCCTCTCTAGGAGTCAGAGAATATTCGAGAACAGTCTCTGATATCTGCTCTAGGTGAGCCCAGCTCATCCGCAGTCAACAGAGTAAGAGTTTGACGCTTCCATGGGACCATCCTTTTTCTAAGTGCTTTATGTGCATGGACCCATTTGCTTTTCACAAAATCCTATGAGGGAACTGGTAGTATTTTTACCTGTCCTTTACAAGTGAGGAAATTGGAGCACATTGAAGTTAAGTAACTTGCCCACAGACACACAGCTCTAGTGTCAGAGCTGAAATTCAGACCCCCAACCCTCAGGCTCCAAAATCTATGGTCCTGTACTCTGAAGGGTGAGAAGTTGGATCCCAGAATAAATAGAGTCCTGAGGTTGCCAGGAAGGGAAGATCAGCATGAACGAGGAGCAGACATAGATGGCACTAGAAAGAAAATATAGGTTTTCAGAGATTCAGGCCCAAAGGATTCTGGCCCAGGAATAAGCCAAAGTTGGGTAGCTGGAACGAGGAATTCCAGATTCTGCCTAACCAGCGAGGTTTGTCTCCTAAGCTAGCCAAAGTTCTACTCAGAATGACCTTCCCTGAAGGTTTGCTGTGAAGAAGTCTATTGGGTGTGGTGTTGCCATGATTCATCATGTGACACCATTGTCTTCAAGGCTATTGTCTCCAGAAAGAGGCTATATACCTAGAGTGCCGGGGGTAGCAGAGGAGCAGGTTGAGAGCTGCATGACCCTGGTGAAGCTATAAACCCAAAGGAACTGAGAGGCAAGTCCCTTCTGCTTTGGAGGGTTCTATAAACAGTGACTTCACAGGATGCAAATCCTGCAGTTTGATCCAGGGTTTCCTGACCTCACCTCAGCAAAACATACCAGATCTCTGTTTGTCGGGCACCATTTCTGTCATGGAGTGACATAAAACACAGGCAAATATTGTCTGGCTTTGAAAGCAAGTATAGAGCCAGGCAGAAAATGTTTGCACCTTGCAGAATATTTGGGCTCCTCTTCCAAGGCATTTTCTGCCTGATTGTCAAACAGTTGGTAACATTTTCATTTTATATATGAAGTGAAAAGCTTCCTTGGGGCATTTCCCCCCTTCCTCAACTCCCATTTTGACACAAGTACCTCCTGATTTCAATCTTGTGATAAGTGCCAAGCAGTAAGCGTGGAGGGATCCAGGAGATGGGCCGTGAACTTTCATAATGTTCCCCAACCTTTAAGAGCTTCAGAAACCTCTTTTAACCTCTTTTACCACAAATGATGAAGTAGGAAGAATGGAATGATAGACTCTTAGGGCTGGAATTTACCTCCAAGACCATCCAGTTCAGTCTTTTCCTACAATAGATGAGGGCTTGGAGGTCCAGAGACCAGAAATGGCTTTGGTCATCCTAGTTAAAGACTGAACTACCAGGACTCCTGGTTCCTAAGGTAGGCTTGTCAGAATTCAGGTTTCCATGTTGTCCAATAGATGGGTAACGTATTTGGATACCCTCCGCCCCAGCTCCTAAACAGAGAATCTTCAAATGCAGTTTGCAGTGTCTAACGTGTGCAGGAATATGCACACACAGATACACACACACTCACACAGAAGGGGTGGAAGTGCAAATAGATTATTCTCCCGTCCTCCTTTCCAGAAATAGTTCCTACGATCAGGAAAAGGTTTGCCACCGAGGCTGGAGAAGCCCTTTGCATTTGCAATCTGGTCTTTCTGGAGGGGTGAACCTAGGACTCCTCAGCTGGACGTTAATAGCTGATTAACTCAGGAAGCTTATTTAATGTGTGACTAATATAGCTCTGTTTCACAAAGAGGGGGCCATGTTGGCAGATGCAGAGACCAGCTCCCCAGATGGAATAATCTTTTTCTTATTAATTTGCTGCATGTTGCTTCTCATTTCTTGCGGTCATTCCAAATGTGTTACAAACAACTACATGCTCTGGGTCCTGTATCCACTACTGCTATAGCTTTGAAAAAAAAAAAAGAAAAAAAATATTGACTATCAACTGCAGTGAGCTTTCCCAGCACACATCTTCATGCTTGCTTTTTTTTTAAATCATTGCAGTCTCCCATCACTGAGCATTGCTCCACCTGGGAGCACCCATTGCTCTTGTGTTTTTTAGGAAATGAAAATCTGGATGGTTTGAATGATGTTTTCAGGGTCCTGGAAAGAGGTGGTGGCATGGCTGGGATTAGAACTCACAGATCCAATTTCTTGGGCTGTGCTGTCTTCCTACTGTCTAGAAGAATATGTGGCAGACTGTCTACTCCCCCTAGTCCAGGGATTCACGAGTATCACCCGGAGGGCTTGTTAAAAACACTGATTGCGGGCCCCTCCCCCAGAGCATCTGATTCAGTAGGTCCAGGGTGGGGCCTGAGAATGTACATTTCTAACAAGTTCCTGGAGATGCTGTTGCTGCTGACTGGAGAGCACCCCTTGAGGACCACTGCTTAGTCCAATCAGATGCATGGGCAGGTAGTACAATCTCCAAGTGAACGCTCTTGGTACCTTTTGGAGAAGGTCTCTGATGTTTGGAGCGTTTCTGTTTTGTTTTGTGTCTTTTTCCTCTTCCCCCCCTTGATATGCACCAAATTCGAGTTTGGAGACCATTATGATTATTTTTTCATGTTAAGGCTCGATGGAGAATGTAGACTAAATTAATTTGAATGTGTACCTCAGTACTTGATATGGATTTTTCCAAAATGTGAGCACTTAAGCTAGACGAAAATATTTCCCCTGGGTTCAGCCATTCTACACAGAGCAGCTCCTGGTTTCTAAGGAACCATTTGAACAGCATACAGTACCAAAGTGCAGTGCTGCAGAAGCATCCTTGTGATGTTTCTAAATGCAGAACATACACCCCAAGCTCAGTCTTTCAACCAACACTTTTTCTTGTCACTTACAGGCTTATGATTATTAATACCGTCATTAATTACGGTGTTCTGTGTGGGGTATTTTAGGGCAGAAGGGCTTATTTTTGCAAAGGAAAAGTACTTTTGTTTTGCCACATATAAAAAACTGGCAGCTCGCACTTAAATAGACAATGAATGCACAGGTCCTATTTGTTTATTTTGCATGTGTGTCGGGGGTGGGATAAGATTTAATGAATTGGAAGACTAGCTTTTACGAGTCCGTGCTACTGACATCACCAAGCATCCAGGGTTGTTGCTTTTCAGAAAAGCAAATGTCAGGTCGGGGAGCTCCTGATCTAGTATTTTGTGCCTAGCAACTAATTCAAGGGATTGAGGTAAAGGCCTATGGAAATCCTGTAGCGAGTGTGACATAAATGGCTCTTTTTCTTAATGAGGACTATCACGGGTAAGGCCACAATATTTTTCTACTATTTAAATATATTCTTCAGGCAATTTACTGCTTCTACTCACATATCAAAACGCAAGGAGGTTGTCTTTTTTCTCCCTACAAAGAATGAAAGGGTGGCTAGAATTAAAGGAATAGGGGATAGAGGTGTGGGCCGGGTATTTATTAGCTGGAATGTACGTAAAGCCTGGCTGGTTTGGAGTGGCCGCACCTACTCTAGCCACTGAATTTGGCTCTTAGGTGGGGAGTTCACAGCACCAACCACCAGTTAGCTTATTGTAACCAACAACAGTCAGATTCCCAATTAATTTCTCCCCCCAAACCAACCACCCAACCTTTTTTTTTTTTTGCGGTACACGGGCCTCTCACTGTTGTGGCCTCTCCCGTTGCGGAGCACAGGCTCCGGACGCGCAGGCTCAGCAGCCATGGCTCACGGGCCCAGCCGCTCCGTGGCATGTGGGATCTTCCCGGACCGGGGCACGAACCCACGTCCCCTGCATCGGCAGGCGGACCCTCAACCACTGCGCCACCAGGGAAGCCCCCACCCAACCTTTAAAACAAGTTAAAACAACCCGCAGCTAAAAAAAGAATAAAAAAAGAAGCCCAGATTCCATCACTAATTTTGCTGTTCAACATTTTAAGGTTGGATCAAATCTGTGGGTCATTCTTTCCAAGCTAAATAATTTATCTACCTACATTATGTAGATAAGTTGTTTCTTATCCCAATTGTCAACATCCTTTACTTAACAATGGCTTACCAAAACATGCGGCCACTTCCACTTTAACTGTCTTATAGAACAGGCTTAATGCGAGAACATGGAGGAGACATGTATGTTTTAATTAGGCCTAAGCCCTAACGCTGCTAGGGTGCTGGCTGAGCTGAGGCCAGGCATGAAGGCTTCTGTTGCAGTTCATAAGGTGTCTGACATTTTATCCAGAGTCTAGTAACCTCTTAAATGAATCAGGGAAAATTTAACACTGATCCATTCTGCGAATTAGTTCAGATTCTCACTCAGAACTGTGACAGTATTCACAGAATCGGTATAGCTAATAAAAAGACTTCATAGCCACTGCTAATGACCACAGAGGCTTAGGAATAAGGTGAAAAACAATAGCAATGATCTGGCTTATTTCCAGGCATCTTCATAAAGAAAGAGGTTTAACCGCTTACCCAATGACTAGACTACAAATTGACTAGTCCTGTTAAGTTCAAGCTGGTTAATTTAGGAGATGTCTCCATCTTTTGTTTGCTTGTTTCTCTGACCTCATCTTCTGATGAAAACTTCCTGTCATGTTTACCAAACTCCTTTAACTTTAAGGAGCTTGAATGTCACATTGAATTCTCACTTCTTTTTACTCAAGATTCAAAAACCTTTTGGTCTTCCTCGACTGTGAAAATTGGTTAAGTCAGAAGTTTCCTAAAGTTCTAATTCATTGCTGGGTTCACTGGCTCACTGGCAGCCCATTGCTGTCTTCACTGGCCGTCGGGACTTCTCCTAGGATTTAGAGTACTTTGCAAACTCACTGGACAGATTAGGATGGAGGAATTCCTCTCATTCGATCTGCCCTTCCTTCCATACCCACAAATCTATGTTTGTTATGACTTTCTTGATCCTTATTTATAAGACAATACAAGAGGAAACCATGTGTGTGTATGTTTGAAATAGAAATGATACATTGCACAGATATAGTTCACCACGTTCTGGGATGGGTTGTCAGTGTTCAAATGGGGAGTCTGAAGAGTAGGAACAGATGCTTTTTTTCTTAATGGCCCTTTCTCTCATTTAAAATCCTTCCATTTATTTCCCTAAGATTTAGCGATAACTTCAAACACTTTAACTAAATTACCCAGCAGCTTGGCAGCCATGAAAGAGGCAAATCTTTTTAGAAATCCTAGCAATCTGTTAGCTCGTGGGTACTGTGATATAAAATCTGCGTGTACCACGTACAAAAATTAAATCAGTGCAACGGATACGAGCACATAATGCAAACGGCACCATTTCCAAACGGAGGGTACATGACCTGCCTCTAAATATTGAATTTCTATGTTTTTTTCAGTCATTGACTTTCTAAATTTGGACCAATTTATCCTCATTATCCCTAAGTAAACCTACTTTGATTTTTTTTTAACAGTTATTTTATAATCAAATAGAGCCAGCCAGCCCTAATTCACGGATCCTGATGTTGCTAGGATACATGGCTTGGTATTTGATGAAAGTATATCACTTCAAAGGGGAAAACTTTCAAGTGTCCTAGAAAATGACACTCCCGTTTTCCACTGTGGAAGACAGGCCCAATCCTAGAGCTTCTTGAAAGCTCACAGACTGCAGGATTGGTCTCCCATGCTCTGAAATAAGCATCCTCTCTGGAGGGCTGTGCAATTGCTAAAACTAGTCAGGTTGGTCTTAAAGCAAGGAACACACGTATTTATAACAAAACACGTTGTCATGTTTGTTTTACAGTGAAGAGAATAAAACCCAGAACCCCCAGATTTTACGTACTTTGAAAATATATTTAAAAACATTAAAAATTCTATATTTAAAACATATATTATATGTTAATTAGTACACTTAAATAGAACTTGTATTTACAATAGGCTTCTGATGCGATTAAGTTTTAATGCCAATTTTTTCAAGAACATAATTATATAAATATACTAAAATACAATAAATATTTTTTGTTTGTTTTACATGGTGAATAATATCTTTACCATAGAGAGAACAAGGCCACAGACATTTACATTGTCAATGGGAATCACCAGAAAAAAGCAACAGACCTGCTGCCATGCATGAAACACTTCTGCCACAAAGAGACCACAGCAAGACTTTAAAAAAACAAAACCAAACAAAATGGAACAAAAATGAACAGCAACAGAGAAAGATTTTAACAAAATCAACCTTAAGTCAACGTAAACCACCGAGCATGTGACTGTGATGTAGCTTATTGAATAAGAGACTGCCACCGACCACATGAGTGCTGAATGCCTCCTACTCGGCCACTTAAGAGATCCGGCCTTTACAGTACACTTCGAGACTGTGATGGGGACTTTTTTGTTTTGTTTTAGAATTTTGTCCCTTGAAAGGAGGCTGTGAAAATTGATCAGACAGCAGATATTCCGAGTATTCATTACATGTTAAAGATAATTACAAAGATAGTAGTTTCAAACAGCACAAAACAAACCTATACTACATAAGTTATTCCTTCTTTTAAAGACAGGTATTCAGGATGGTACCGTAAAAGATAGCCTCGTTCTAAATGCAAGACTGAACAAGTAGACATTATTTGCTGATGGTATCTTCATTCCCTGGGTCATGATGGACAGCCTCTTTTGCTTATCCCTCACCCTACTAAGATGCAGCAAGTTTCCTGAGGCTTTCTGATACTCAAGGACCCGGTCCAGGACATTTTCAGGTTTACACGATGGGCTAAATGGGCACTAATTTCCACTGGAATCCATTTTACCTAGGACCACTATTTCAGGCTCCCAACTCGACTTCTCCTAACCCAAGATTGCAGAGTTAAGGCAGGGACCCTCTCCATGAACAGACAGGATGGTCACGAGGTGGCTGCAGCCTTTACCGGGGAGCAAAACTTTGTCAGCTCTGTCCTGGCCTCTTCCACCGAGCATAGCGCCTTCAAGCCTTTAGTGTCCTGGATGGGCAGACACCATCCCAAAGTCTTGTCTCTGGACAAGATTTTCTATTGGTAGCCATGGTCATCCAACCTGAGTTTTGGGGCCTTTTCCTGTTCCCTTCCCCTTTACCAAAAGTTCTCAAAAGACAAACCCTGGTTTCCTCAAGTCTAATTTCAAAGCAATAAGTGCTCATGTAACAAACATCTCCCATCTCATCGAATCCATTCCATGATCACACTGCCATCGTGTAGTTCCAAAAATGTTCCAGGCTAATCCAGCTTTATGCAAAATTACTCAGAGGTGGAGGGTGTAAATCGGCTTGAGCGCGCGGTCCTCCAGCGAGAACCTCTTAGCACGGTTAGATAATGTAGGCACTTAAAGCGCGAGGTCCAAGCAACTTGACGCGTGTCATTCCAGAGCCACCCCTGAAGGGTCCTTCAGAGGTCTCCCTTCTGGAATGTCTCAAGTACCCTGCTCCACCCCACCTAGACCTCAGCATGGCCGCTCAGAAATTCCTTCTGCACCACCTGGAAATGATAGGTCAGCTCCACACAGCCTCCAGAAGGCTGTTCAGTCTCATTTCACTGGCAGTGTGGACTCCTGCTCTGATCTAGGTGTTTCTGGGTCTGTACAGAACTCTACCTTTTGCTTGCAAGACAGTTATATGCCTTTCCATGATTTTTTTTTTAAGCCTTACAATGATTGACCCAAATGTTTACCCCTCATCTAAAAGAATTTTTATTTTTGAATTATTTTTTGTTTTTCTTTCATCTAAAAAAAAAAGAAAGAAAGAAAGAAATCACTGTTCTCCATGCTTATATGAGTGCCACGATGTGACAAAACATGTCTACTCATTTGCAGCAGTTGTAAAATATTTCAGAGCGCGCAACTGATTTTTCTCCCTTCGAGAAAACAAAACAAGGAGGGGACCAGAGGGGGTGGGGGGGAAAGAATGTGCTCAGAGTAAATGGAGATCTTTCCAACCAAAGAATCTTCCCCCGACCAAGGCCCAGAGGGTGAGCAGGCGCCTAAGCGGTGCGTCACGGGAAGTGGAGTGAGCACGTCATTCGTTTGCCTTAATTTTTATTCACTTTCCAGTCATCTGATTGATACTGCCGACATCTCTGCAACATACAAATGAATCTTTTATCAACCAGACTCTAGATGGAAGGAATTCTTTCCCCATTCCTACACCCTGTGGGAACTAAAAAAACAAAACAAAACAAAACAAAAAAAAAAACACAAAACAAACAAAAATATACCCCTCCCATCCCCCATCCCCTAAGCCAGTAAAGCGATGACAACAGCACCTTGACATTGTTTTAATTCCAACGCTATCAGAAGTTAAAAGCAGTAAAACAGATAGAGTACTAACAAGAACGAAGATACTTACTGTCTAAAATGTAAACGGAATGTTTTGGTTCAAATTTTTGTTAGGCTTTTTTTTTTCTTTCTTTCTTTTTTTGTTTGTTTTCTGAAAGAGGACAGTTTGTTATCAATTCACAATTAAAGCAGCATGCAATTTATTAGTAGTATTTTTTAAACTTTTTTTTTTTTTAACGTTTTTCAATTCTTGGCAACGGCAACAAACCACAACATTATCGAGGAATGTAATGCAGACTTTTTTAAAGTTGTGCGCAAAAAATGACTGTTTCCCTTCTGGTCATGGAAATGTCCAATAAATAGATCGTAGAACCACTGTACTGTATAAACTTCATTTATACATGCAGTTCATAAAATTATTTTTTTCTTAACTGAATAATTTACCCTGTTATGTATATATACAAATAGATCATTTTTGTCTCAATATAATCTATACAACATAAAGCCACTATCTTCCCCTCTTAATGGTCAATGTACATACACAGGAAGTGTCTATCCGTATGAACCGCCAGCCAATGCGCTTTTTGCTATCCATGGTGAGGGCCCGAACGTACGACTGGGTAGTTCGGCACTGGGAGTTCCAATGCCTCTTGTCTATGCCCCTGCAGCCCTCCTTTGTGTAACCCATGGGATTGCACTTGGTCTCGTAGAAGTACTGCTTCAGTTGGCCTTTCGAGACGGGGACTTTTTCGAGGACCGTGACTGTCCCGCCTGACATGTCCACTGCAGTCTTTTTATCCGCCGCCGTCACCCACTCGCTGATGCTGTCGCACACGCTCAGCTCCCCGCGGCGGGCAGGGTCCGAGTGGCGCCGGACCCTCATGGACATGTTTGCGGCATCCAGGTAATTTTTGTATTCCTCGAGCAGGAAGAGGAGAGGAGGCTCCAAAGGCACTTGACTGCTGAGCATCACGCGGGACGTGTACATGTCCGCGTCCTTATTGTTTTCCTCACTGGGCCGAACTTTCTGGTCCTCGTCCAAGAGCTCTTCGATCACGTGTTCAACGGTGTCAGCCAACGATGACGTCAGGCCTCTTGAACCCGCCTTGGGCCCATTCACGCTCTCCAGAGTCCCATGGGTCCGCATACCTGGGTAGGCCAAGCTGCCTTGTCCTCGGACGTTGGCTTCTTTCATGGGGGCAGCCTTCATGCAACTGAAGTATGAAATAACCATAGTAAGGAAAAGGATGGTCATCACTCTTCTCACCTGGTGGAACTGTAGGGAGAAAGCAGAAACAGGACACAAGACTGTTTAGGGCTTTCTTTTGCTGGGATACAAAGCAGCCATCTGATTGTAATTCCAGGCCATTCTGCAGGGTCAAGGTTTCTGCTGTATTGGTGATAAACTCCAGCTGCACCAGACACAGGTTAATGTCAGTAGTGTGCTCGATGGGCCTTAATATAAACCAGAGCTGTGCAGCCTTGGCCCCAAGGTTTACCATGTAAACCCGAGATTAGGTGGCTCCTGAGCAAGTGAAAAGAAACTGTGGCTTCGAGTTTGCCTCTTTCCTCCCACTTGAGCAGCTCTGTAAGTTTAATTTTTAATGATCTCTGCTCGGGCTGTCACAGGAAACACAACAGCAGAAATGTTACCAAGCAACAACGGCGAGGGTAATAGTAATCTTTTTTTTTCCCTCAAGCCAGCAACGTGGCCCTATGGCAGGAACGTGTGACAGGACCAGTAGTGGCTTGTGGGGTCTGAGGGGGCCTTTCTAGCTAGGGGCTATCCAGGCATGAACAACAAAACAAGTCAGGGAGCTACAAGGAGGATCCACATTGACTCTTTCCTCCCATGGAGATAATCCATTAGAAGAAAGGAGGGAGTTCCTTGGTGGTCTAGCGGTTAGGATTCAGCACTTTCACCGCTCTGGCCCAGGTGTGATCCCTGGTCAGGGAACTGAGATCCGGCAAGCCATGCGGTGCAGCCAAAAACCAACCAACAAACAAAGAAAAACAAAGGAGAAAGATCATTTCGTCAGATCATCCAGTTCTACCGATAAGAAAACCAAAGGCCATGGAGGACTTGCCTCCCGTCACGAAGAAAGTTTCTATTAGAACTCGGGGCTCCCAAGTCCAGCTTCAGTGTTTTTCTACTACACCTTGGGTGTTCGTAACGAAAATAAGCTTTGCTCGTTCCCAAACAGAAATCATTTTCTACACGTTGATTTTAATGACGCGTCTCTGCCTGGGGCTGATATCATGAAAGCAACGTGTCTGCCTGAGAGAGAACTGGGGCTTCCCTGGTGGCGCAGTTGTTGGGAGTCCGCCTGCCGATGCAGGGGACACGGGTTCGTGCCCCGGTCCGGGAAGATCCCACGTGCCGCGGAGCGGCTGGGCCCGTGGGCCATGGCCGCTAAGCCCGCGCGTCCGGAGCCTGTGCTCCGCAACGGGAGAGGCCACAACAGTGAGAGGCCCACGTACCGGAAAAAAGAGAGAACCGAAGAAGGTGGCATCAAAAAGCTCGAAGGCAATTTCAAGTGCCTGCCACATGCGCATCGACGTGTATCTCCACTAACTCCCTCAGCCCCTCACCCCTCGGCTTTTCTGGCTCTTGTGCAGACTCATCTAAGAGAGTTCAGCCTCTCTTTTTATTGGAACGTGACCTGTGTGCACGTGTGTGCGCGAGCTCTGAGTCGATCGTACCTTTAAAAAGCCGGGCGGCACTGTGCACATTTTGGTACAGGCAGCTGAGCTGGTGCTTCTTTCTGGGCTTTTGAAGGTTTCTGGGAAGTCCCTTAACAGCACACTACAAAATTAATCTTTTCCTGTTTGCCAGAGAGTAGCTATACTCTAAATTTGGCTCTCCATCTACAAGCATGCTCTGGGAAGCCAATTAGAATGAGTGAAGAGCGAGGTGAAAACATACCTACAGACACAAGGTTCCCGTCGGACGGTGAAGGACTTGAGGATCACTTACCTGAGGCATCGCGTCCCTGAGTAGCAATGAGAAGCATTCCCCCGCCCGAGCCCAACACTCTAACTTTATTCCTACTTCTGGGTTCTGGAGCAAGGGCTTACAAAAAGACACGCACATGCCACAGCTGTTACGCTGTGCCAGTTGGAAAGGGAAGTGCTTTGCTGTCCATGAGGTGTCACTTGCCAGGAAGGTAACCTACCTCCTCCAGTCAGTAGGTCATACTGCAGAAAGAGCTGAAACTCTGGGAGCGAGAACCCAATGTTTCCGTCCTCCAATTTTATCAGAGATCCCATTTTCTACTACTACAAGACTTCATTACCATTCCCAGACACCAACCAACTTCCTTGCAGATTCACTCTTGCTTCTGCATGAGTAGCAAGCATGCTCAGAACTGCTTGGAGTACACAGTCTCAGATTAGGAGGACACACTGGTTTGAATAAAACACAGATATCCAGTCTGCTAATACCTGAACTTTTGTGAAGGTTCTGGATTCCACACCATCAAAGAAATGGATCCTCCAAGGAGATTTCTATTCCTGGCAGCTGTATTTACACCACTGAATGAAAATCCTTTCTCCTAGTGTTTCCGGTCCAAATTAAAACAACCCAAGGGGCACCTTAAATGCAGGCCGATGAAAAAAGTCAAATTTAGAATATTTTACTCCTCCCCTCTATCACACTGGTAGACAGTTGCTGTGATTAACTATCTTTTAATACCATACTTCATGAAATCTAAGATACTATCCTTCTGAAGTACACCATTTTAGGTACCACTAGGATATAAAAAACGCAGCCAGTTAAACTATTGCTTTCTTTACCGCTTAGAATGGAAAAGAGTTCTTTTAGACTTATTTGGACATATTTTATCATAGATAACTTCTGTGCATATGTAAAAAAGAAAATTAAGCAAAATAAATCGGTTAAGGCGATGACAACTATGTTGCAACTGCTACATAGCCAACGACAATAAAATGACATCAACTGTAACCCAGTTTCAGAGATGTTAAAAAAATGAATAAGAAAATGTGAAGCTTTGAATTAATGAAAAAGTTTAGTAAGTATTTACTAAGTGCCCACACTCACTGCTTAAAATGGCCCAAGGCACTGAGGCATCTTAAACTACAGAGTGGGAAAATTATTTTATTATTATCATAGTAATGAGTCTTTTAATGATCCTTTTTTCTATACTTGGACTTAAAGAAGTTGACCCTGTAAAGTTACTGCTTTTCACTTGTCGCATTTATCTTTCTATTAATAACTTTTCGGTTATAAAAATAGTTAGCACTTTAAGTATCATTTTCTCATCAGTTCCACAAGCAAATTTTTCAAAGGAACAAATGGCATCTGAGTAAATATTACTTGGCTTTCATCCTGAAGCCCAAACATGGGCATCCCTCAAAGCAGAACATCTGCAGACATTCAGTAATTAAACTACCTGGTGATAAAGCCCAACCCCAAGCCACGGCCCCACCCAACTGAGTGACTTTCTACAGTGCTAACTGCCTACTGGTTTATAAGGCCAATACTTTTTGTTGGAACAATGTCACTTCCTAACTTTTCTGTTTCTGACAACGGTTTCTTTTTTTTTTTTACATCTTTATTGGAGTATAATTGCTTTACAATGGTGTGTTAGTTTCTGCTTTATAACAAAGTGAATCAGTTATACATATACATATGTTCCCATATCTCTTCCCTCTTGCGTCTCCCTCCCTCCCACCCTCCCTATCCCACCCCTCCAGGTGGTCACAAAGCACCGAACTGATCTCCCTGTGCTATGCGGCTGCTTCCCACTAGCTATCTACCTTACGTTTGGTAGTGTATATATGTCCATGCCTCTCTCTCGCTTTGTCTCAGCTTACCCTTGACAATGGTTTCTTGATACTTTGGACCACCCAGGCTGCAGGATAGAAATCTTGGAATCAATTCTGCCAATGTATTTCTTGTAGAGCTTTTAAATCCAGTCAGTGAAGAAGTCCTGCTCATTTTTCCTTTAAAATACTTCTCCTGTCCATCCTGTTTCTCCATTCCACTGCCACTGTCTCGGCTCAGCCCTTGCCATCTCATTTTGACTACAATGCCCCCAGCGCTACCCACCTCCCCACGCCCCCCCGCCCAATGTATATGACATCCTTTCTGCTCCATTTAACTCTGATGACCTGACTAACCTCTCATCTTATGCTCCTATACAAAGACTTGCAATGACTTTTTTATTCCAGCAGATCAAATCTAACCTCTTTTGCCCGGTATTCAACACCCTTCAAAATCTGGCGTCACCTTACTTAGCTAACTTTCTCATGTCAACTCAGTGCTTCATCACCTCTCTCCTCTGAGCAGGCCAGAGTCCTTGGAGCCCCAAATGTATCAGTGCCTGTAAGTGACGTGTTCCTTTCTTCTGGAAAATTCTCTTTTCTCTATCTGACTAAATCTTGCTTATCCTTCATGACCCAGTTCAACCATCAAATCACACATGCCACCTTCTTTAAACTACTCCAGCGCACACTGCCCTCCTTCGCCTCTAAAATTCCACATAACATGTACCTCATTCCCTACTCACTGGTTAACTGGTAACAGTGCTTGCTAATTATGGTCAGTCTTCAAGTGGATGATAAGCTCTCTGGATCATGGGTGATTCCCCCATAATGCTTAACACAGAATAATGTAGTCGTAGACTCAGTCAAAACTTACTGATGGGTTTATTAAACCATGAGAAAACAGTGCTGATATCATTTTCACAGGAAGCCTTTCCATATGGCAAGCACCAGTGAACTCACTGAAATTATTAGGTCAAGTACAGGCTGTACTAAACCCAAATTACAAGCTCTAAAGTATTTGATAGATGGTAATTATCAGCCATGAGGACTCGCTTGAGTTTCTCTAATAGGGTATAACTTACCTTGAGTAATAATTTTTTAAAAGCAAATAACACTACAACATACTAACTGCCCCTACTACTTCCTTTGTTGCTCTGTTTCTAATAGAAGACTTGGAAAGGGGGAAGTAATAATAATAATAGCAAAATTTGGAACTTTCAGTCTTTTAATGTTCTTTGTCCTATTTACCTCTTCAATGAGTAATTTTATACACTGTATTAGGAAATCAGGAAAGGTTAAGAACCTCCATGACAATTTTCTTATATGACAGTTTCTTTAGGTGAGTGTTACACAAGAGATAAAGAGGCTATGCAAAATTGCTAAGTAGCTTGTTAGTCTATATATCTATTTATACATTACAAAATTCACTGCTGTTAATTCTGTTCCAAGCCTTACAACAATCAACTCAACCACATGTATAAAATGCTAGGAAGGTTGTTTTTAGCCCCATTCTCAAAAAATTAAATATAGTGCACAGAGCTAAAAAGACAATCAACGAAATAGAAATAAGGTTTACTTTTAAGCATGACTCACAAGTCTTAAACATTCAACCAAATGAATATCCATGACAGCAGGCTGTAGTAATAACTTATATTTGTCTAAAAGACTGCAGAACATTCACAAGCATCGTCTAATTTGATTGCCACAAGGAGATAGGACAGGTATTATTATCCACATTATACAGATGAGACAATTACTGTTCAGATATCATAAAGCTAAAAGGTTCCCCGTCTCACTGTCCACATTTTTACCATCAGGCCATGTTCTAAATATATATATTTTTTAATTTAAAATATTTAACCACAGGGAGGAGAGAAGTGATGCTATGAACGGTGGTCAAAGAAGCAGCTTATAAAGTATGGACACAGTTTTCTGCAGTTGTGTGTATCTTAGAGCCCAACTTTCTAAAGGCAGCGCCATTAAGATGATATTCTGACCTTCAAGACCCTTCAACTTTATGGCTTGATTGCTTCAGCAGATGGAATTTCAGACAATTCAGTCCTCCTCTAAAAGCAAGCTTTGCAAAAATTTAGGCATGTTAGAGCCAAGTTTCCATGGCCAGAGCTAAGAAGGGGAACCAAACAATAATATGGATAATCTGGGCATACAGGCGGAAAAATACAAGGCTTTGTTTTTTCCCAGTCCCTTTGGGTTTTGTCTATGAGCATGTAGTCAAAGGAAACACAGTTTAAAGATATAGTTGCTCACGTTAGACAGTCCTATAAGCAACAGGGATAATGCTAATGTTGGCAAAATTATCAATTAATATTTAATTCCTAACATACCTGATGCAAAAATCTATTAAGAGCCCAATTTAATGAAATCTTGCAAGTCTAGGCTTATTTTTGGTTGTTCATTCATCAGACATGGATCTGTTTTCAAGCCTTCCAGTCTAGGAGGGAGGTAGGACATATATGTAAAGTAACTAAAATATAAAGGTAGAAATGACCCAGAAAAGTATAGGTACAATTCTATAAAGAGAAAGAGGCTACTTCCACTTAGAGAAAGAAGAATGCTTTGTGAAGACCATAGCAAAGGATAGAAAGGATTTTAATGTATCCAGAAAAGACCCCAGTGGATGGACGGCAGCTTGGTTAAAGGCACGGAGTACATTTCTGGACAGAAGAGTAGTGAGGAATAAGAGTGAATGATTGTTAAGTTTTGAAAGGCTCTGAGGGTGATGCTGAAGAGTCTGGACCCTGCTGTACAAGCACGGAAGAATCAACTAGAGTTTCTGAGTGGGAGGAATGCTTCAGGAAGCCCAGTTTATCACAATGTGTAGGAGAACCTGAAAGAATGATACATTGGAAGAGACACGTCAATTAATTGACTTTATTCTTAGTGGCTGTTGAGCTTTGAAAGTAGATACTAAGGAGTTACGTAAGTGTGGCGTTGGGGTTAAGGGGCCTGGACATAATTTTTAACTTATTCTATGTATGTATGTATGTGCGTATGTATGTATTTTTAGGCTTAATTAAGTTGCCAAAAGCAAAGGGTTTAGAGAGACGTGTGCAGAGCTGGGTGGTAACCATGAGCCGTGTCTGTCTGGGCCAAAGGAACAGAACGGAGGGAGGTGGAGGGAAGGCGGCCATATAAACTCTCATTCCAATTATGATTACACCGAACTTGGATTCTACTGCTCAGCACTTTTAATTCAAAGATCTCCAAACGCTTTGCAAATATTAATTAAGACTCATAGGCCCCTAGAGGTGCAGGTAACTATAATTATCCCCATGTCATGCAGGAGGAAAGAGGACCAAAGTTTTTAATCAACTCATCCACTTCCCCTGGTTCCCCTGAAAGAACAAGGTTAGAACCTCGGATTCCAAAGGAAAACTAGGCCTTCACCTACAGGGACTAGTTTCTTCCATCCCTCTGCATTATTTCTGTATTGTTTTCCCATTAGGTATATATTGTTTAGCCAAGAAGACTTAAAAGAGAAACACTTCACATCCCTCAAAGAAAATAATGGGTAGTTGGAATCCACAAATACAACGGAGGGAAAAAAAGCTCATGATCGTTACAGATGCTCGCCTCCTCACCTGAAAGACCAATCAACTGAAACTGACAAATATTTTAGTAAATGATACCTGATAATGCATATGTTCCAAAGCTTTGAAGGAAGTTCCTTTAAAAATGTAGTTTTTAACCACAACACAGTTTATGTCCAAGAGTATCTGATTACACTTCTTATAAAACACAGTCCTTCCTACTACTCTCTGATCCCTGAGTGCGCTCATGGTGTTGAGTGACACGTGGATACATTACTTAGCCTAAGAACGCCAGAGAAATTGCTGGTTCTTAGTTCAAACCTGGAGTGACACATACATGCAAGTACCATGAAAAAAAGGTGTATTTCCCTGAATCATAAATTTGATAGACCACATTACATACATCTTTGATAGAAAGCCCTATAGCTCTGGCCCTCTATTCACTCCTTCTATTCCCGCCCCCCCACCGCATTTCTGAAAAAGGATTTTTTCTATTGGTTGGAGACCTACCTTATCCAGGAGTAAAACCAGACCGTAATCTCCATTAGGAGAGGGATTGGGCATTCTCTGAATTACCACAGTTTGTACAGTACCTTGCACAAACTAGGTTCCCACACACATTAAATGACTCAGTTCCCCTCTGTAATGGTAATATTTGCCTAGTATTTAGGGAGGTGCAATGAAAGTAAGAGCAGTAAGTCTTAAAAGTGAGCTATAATGATGGAATGAATTTTGGAATAAGAGATAGGGAATGCCTGGCACAAGGACCAGGCCTGGGCAAAGAACACACTCCACCTGGCATTCCAACCCCAGGCACAGCTGCCACCACGCAAAGGTCTACAAGTGCTTCCATCATTACTGCTCTGGGAAACCTGCTGTTCTACGGGAACCAAGGCAGCATTCCAGAAAGCCAGAGGCACCCAGAGCTGGCAGTCTTATCCATTTATCCATACTCTGCCCCCTTCCTCCACCTCCTCTACACAGAGAAATACTGCCCCAACAGTGTACATCTCTAGTCCCTCCTAAAGAAGTCTCAAGCATACACAGGTCACTTGCCCATCAAATAAGGAGACTGTCTAAAAATGCTTTTTAAAGTATTGTTTTAAACTGCCAGTTGTTAGATTACAAGAACGAAATGGCAGTTAACATTCAATTAAAAAGCCTAACCTCTTTAATTAGGATTCTGTTTCCTTTAGAATTTCAGGTGGAGTTTGTCATAATGAGCTGAAGTTCATATTTAACAATGTTCTGACTATTAAATTGCCAAAAAGCAAGGTATTATTTATTAAATTTCCACACAGGGTAGACAGTAACATTAACTAAGAAGACACTGTCTACCTGGTTCTGTGAAGTTTCAGTGACCCACTGCGTAAGGAAGGGCCTGAAAAAATTATCAAGTATCCATCACATTTAATGCTAGGTGTTGAGCTCTACAAGTCCTGTGAAATCATGGGGAAAAATTTCCTGTAAAGGGAAAATGACTCTGGAAATAGTAAATAAGGAGATATAAACATCATTGTAACACAGGCATTTAAGTTACATTTAAACATATGGACTTTGAATTTATAGAAAAAATTGAAGTACAAAATTCATTTCATGCAACCTAAATCTCCAACTTCAGATAATTTTTTGAGTGTTACATCTATAAATTAAGTGTATTAATGCAATTCCAATTTGTTACTAAGAATACTACAACAGAAGGAGAAACTTGTGGAGCCTGAAACAAGTTTTAGGAAATGTAGGTATGGGATAAATGTCCATGGGTGGAAATTAAATGAAGCCTTGCTTCTCAAAGTGGGATCCATGGGCCAGCAGCATTAGCAAAACCTGGGAGCTAATAAGAAAAGCAGAATCTCAGCTTCCCCTCCTCCAAACCATCACAGCATCCACTCAATCAGAATCTGCATTTCAACAAGACTCATAAACTTCAAGGTCATTCATATACTTAATAAAGTTCAGAAGCACCGGACTAAGTGATAAAACCAAATGGCGGTTAACATTCAATTAAAAAGCGGTGTCTACTTAAGACACGGAAACGGCAGGGTTAACATCAACTTAAGTAACCTCCTTGGTTCAACTTGCTTTATTGGGACATTTATTATGCAGCAAAATAGTTCTGCTTTTGAAATGTTAAGTAAAATCTGGGTTCCCTTTATGTCAACTGGCTTTTCCACTGTTGTGTTCATACCATAAAGTGCAGGATTACCTATAAACGTGACAGGCTGAATGAGAATTTATAGAGTACTACTGATCTAAATCTGGACTTCCACTCAAACACTAAATTTTATCTCAATGCTACAAGGCAAGTACAAGCATAACTGGCCTCCCTGATCATTAGAACCCTAACATCACTCACTTGATCAGAATGATACTGGAAATGATGTGATCAGTTAGAGCAGCGAGTAGATTTCCAGGCACATTAATATTACTTTCAGCCGGATGTCTCTGATCCTCCTGAGTTCTTTCTGTTGTGAAATGGTGAAACAGAGGCAGAAAGAACTGACTCACCCACTTAATGGAGATTTCTTGTCCTAAAACTAACAGATCGAGCTACCTCCTACCAAGTACTATGAAGTTAAAACAGAAAACAAAAAACTCACAAAATAAAACAGCAATGGGGAAATTCCCTGGTGGTCCAGAGGTTAGGACTCCACGCTTTCACTGCTGAGGACCCGGATTCGATCCCTGGTCGGGGAACTAAGATCCTGCAAGCCCCACGGCACACCCAAAAGAAACAAAAACAAAAACAAGACAAAACAAACAAAAAACAACAACAGCAGCAAACAACCAAACCCTAAAGTATATTAGCGTACGTACCAAGCATCAAAATCCCCTCTCCAACCCAAATCTGCCTCTATTTCAATAAGGTAGCCAGCAGCAACCCAATTTCTCAGTTGAGTTCCAACATCTGGGATCACTTGCTTCAAGACTGAAGCACCCAAAATGGTTTTAAAAAAATGTTAGATTTCCAAAGAAAAGTAAAAACTTTGAGTTGAACAACATTATCAGGGAGTCGATGGGGTAGGGTAATTTCATAAACAGAACTGCTAGAGACTGGTCCACTCTTTAGGCTTTTTACAAAGGACTAAAAAAGATGGCTAGTTACCAAACCCCAAGAAGTCACCAAGTTCACCAGTACAAATGCAAGTGACTCACACTGGGAACCCTGATATTGTGGCTGTTACATCATTGGCAAATGGGTGGATGAGGTGAGGCTGAGATGCCACAAAACCCTATTTTCCCAGGCAGTATCCACCTTGAGCCCCACCCAGTACAGATGTCAACAAAGCTAAGGGACTGCCTCTCCAAATCACAAACAAGGTGCACCTACTGACAGGCGCTGTTGTGAAAGCACAGTAGAACATGGTCTTCCAAGTTCCTGGATCCAGGAAGGAGCATGCTCTGTCTAAAAAAAATGCAAGGGTGACACAACTGCATTCTTTGTCCCTAAGGGGAGAACATGCACTAATTCAAACCAGAGGATAAAGAAAATCCACCTTTAAGAAGTCGGCCACAATGTGGAGACTGGGAATATGCCAGAACAATTACAATCGGAAAAAAAAAAAGGCAAAGGAAGAAAGTTAAGACCTGTCTGTCCTATTTCAGTCTCTTTTTTCAGAACCGGCAATGTCAAATCGACAGGTTGCTTTCAGAGGGCTGCTGGACACTCTTGAGTTCCTGCCAGGAGGTGCCGTGGGGATTCTGACAGCTGTGAGCCAACACCCACCAGACACCGTCCCCATACAAACACACTCTTAATGGACCCCAAAGCTGTGGTAGAGGTATACCTTTCTCAGTGTTTCCACAGATGGTGCTCCTGAAAATTTCCATAGCCAATGTATGCCTGTGGTCAATTAGTTATCTGAGCAATTTCCATAAAGAAAGAATATCTGTACGTAATTAGACCCATCTTAGGCCCAAACTGGAAGACTTCAATGTCATTAAGTCAGAAGGGGTACAAAGAGAATGGGATGGGTAATTCTCACCTGATGAAGAGACCTCTCTCTAGATTAGACCCTATCCTCAGAAGTAACACAGAACTTTAATTTTTAAAAAAGCAAGAGAGGTGAAAACAGGTGGGGGAAGAACCTGAACGGAGGATAAGTTGCCTCTAGAATCAAAAGAATAACATTCCTTTAAAAGCTACTACCAAGAAATACTAGGGGAAAGATAAAATTAGCAAGAGAAGGCCAGCAGTTCTGTTGCTCACCTTTATGAGACCATTTTCAGGAATCGCTTTGTTAAATTCCACTGAAGCACAAAGGCACACACCACAGCCCTTCTTCTGGGATGCACAGTCATACCATACAGAAGCGTGTGGGTAGAGGCCAAACATGTGTGGACACGCAACCCTTTCTGTAGCAACGCAGTGTTCTGCGCATTCTCCAGGATTAACCTTCTCCACACATGGAGAAAACTGGCGGTTCCACACATCGAGTTGTCCTTCAGGTTATTTTTGCATCCAACTCTGTAATTTCTTTTAATTGCTTATTGTAAAACACAGGAAAGTGCTCATTATTTGTAGCTTAATGCAGGAGCAAAACTAATTGCGTTCCCCCGCCCACTGCCCTACCCCAGCCCTCAACTCTTCTGTGTGTCACCATTCATCTGAACAGCACAAGGAAGCCGGTTTCTGGGCCCTGTACATAATGAGCCAGGTGCACCCTATTCCAGAAACTGGCTGTGCTCCAGAGCTACTATAAAATACAAGGAAAATATTAACATCTCAGATGACAAAAGATCCATATGGCTGGTCAGAAAATACCTACATCATAGAATGTACCTATACGGAAACATTCAGTTCTGTGGTTTCGTATCAGGACTGTGAGAACGTTTGTTTGGCTCCAACCCTTTTCACTCAACACTGATTCCTACAGAAGTCATGCAAACTCTAACATCAAAACATTTAATCTAAACAAGGGGATGAGGGCTGTGTTTCTACATAGTACCATAAATAAATACAGTATTGGTAGTGGTGTATATGGGGGGGTGAGTTTTGGAGGATGCTCTAGGGAGCTGGTTAAATAAGTAACATCAAACTTCTCTTCATATTAAAAAGCGATTTAAAATAACAGCTAACATTTACTAGCTATGAGGTAAATAACCTAATTATTGACAGTTTACAGCTGAGAAAACTGAGGCTCAGAGAGATTTTGTAAATTGCCTAAGACCATATGCCTGGCATGTGGTGGAAATGGAAATCTGAACCTGGGCTAGCTTGCATGCTTCTTTCCACATGGGGTCAGAGGTGAATGTGGCGTCATATTTTGAGGGAGGTCTATTCCACCAACTGCTTATTTATTTAAGCAAAGCCGCATGTGATCATTCCTGATAAGTAGTTTGTTTACATGCTAATTCCACAGAGGTTGAACATCATCTTAATGTTTCTTCTTCACTACCCTCTTCCCAATATTGAATTATTCCCTCAAGGTACCAACCATACATGCATACTTAATAGGGCAGAGTGTCAAAACTCTGCAGGAAGGTAATTTGTTTGAAATGGCAGGACATTTTCCCCTGAGAAGATTTCTTCGGGCACTGGAACAAAACCACATGCTTTTCAGACCAGGAACTATAACTGCCAAATATATGTGTCAACTCCACTTGAGTAAGAATACAGTAAGTCCCCTACATACGAACCTTCAAGTTGCGAACTTTCAAAGATGCAAACGTGCATTCACATGTCCAATCACATAAGTTAGTTGATGTGTCTGGCGTACACTGTCACGTGCATGCACCCTCTACAAGTGGTTGTGCTTTTGTGTACTTTACAGGACTGTTGCTGTGCAACACGAGGCACTTACTAATGAAGACCTGATGGAATTGGAGGCCCAGAGAAAGGACGAAGAGAGACAAGAAGAAGAAGAAGGAACTGAAGAACCGAAGAGATTCATGCTTCAGGAAATGGCAAGGGGATTTTCTTTATCTGAGGAGGCACTGTTAGCTTTTGAGGCACAGGACCCGAACGTAGAACAGTACACGAAGGTTGCAGCAGCCGTTCAGAACGCAACCCAGTGCTACCGTGTCATCTATCGTGAGAAAAGAAGAGCTACTACCCAGACATCACTGGATCGTTTTTTCAAGAGGGTAGATAGAATTGAATCCAGCGAGGAACCAGAGCCTGTGCCATCAGTGTCAGGCGTGAGTGAAATTGCAGCTTGCCCTCCTCCTATTGCTGAGGATCCCTCAGCTCTACCATCTCCCACCTCCTCTCCCTCCTCCAGTCAGTAACTCTCTTCTTGCCTGTTCACTCGATGCCAGCCCCTGTATGCCAGCTGTTGTACTGTACTACTGTACTTTTCAAGGTACTGTGCTGTAAGATTAAAAATGTTTTATTTTTTTGTGTTTGTTTTCTATGTATTTTTTGTGTAAAAAGTATTAAAACCTATTACAGTACAGTACTAGATAGCCGGTTGTGTTAGTTGGGTACCTAGGCTAACTTTGTTAGACTTACGAACAAATTGGACTTATGAACGCACTCTCAGAACAGAACTCTTCAGTACGTAGGGGACTTACTGTAATTTCAATCAAGACCCAAGTGCCCATGTGTCTTAAAAAAAAAAAAAAAAGCCAAAAAAAACTTCTGACATAAAAACCTTTCTTTTCAGTATCTCAACCTAATCCCCTCCAAGTCTGGAGCCTGGTAGCCTAGGTTACCCCACTTCTGACCCATGAGGTTTGCCCTGTTACTCAAGAAAAGAGCTGAGGGGCTGAGATGGGAGTGAAAAGTATGGCAAGACAGTGTCAAATATATGCCTGGGGAGCAGTTCAGACACCTAGTTAGGACCACAAAGACAGGAGAACAGGTGGCCCAGCATGGACAGAGCAGCAGACTGTGCAAATAGAAGCCATTGAGTCAAAAAAGCCAAAGGAACAGGGTGATGGAGCTCAGATCTCACGCATGTTCTCTGCCAGAGGCCCTCCGCGTGAACGACTAAGGCAAAATGGACCCCACAGCTACACGGAGCTGATGCAGAACATATCCCTGGGATGACATCCTGAATGTGTGTGGTGGGTTAGATGATAGCATAAAAGAACACCACGCTTCTGGCCTCAGTCAGCCCTCGGCAGAGAGCAGCCTTCAAGAAGCAGCTGCGAGGAGCCTGACAACAAAACTGGAAATGCCTGTTGTGAAGCCTTGACAGGTATTAACAAAAGAAAATGTGTATCTGCATTTGTCAGTGGTGTGTCAGCTAGCTTCTGGCAGTCCACCCTTATGCCCAGGAATTATTTTGTGTTTCTTGTGTAGGGCAGATACAGTCATCAATTAACTCCCCAAGTGCAACTAGTCCACATAGGAGAGAGGAGTGGCTTTCCCTTTTTTTTTTTTTTTTTTTTTTTTTTGCGGTACGCAGGCCTCTCACTGTTGTGGCCTCTCCTGTTGCGGAGCACAGGCTCCGGACGCACAGGCTCAGCGGCCATGGCTCACGGGCCCAGCCGCTCCGCGGCATGTGGGATCTTCCCGGACCGGGGCACGAACCCGTGTCCCCTGCATCGGCCGGTGGACTCTCAACCACTGCGCCACTAGGGAAGCCCTGGTTTTCCTCTTTTAAGCGGCCCCTTCAAAAATTCTATGAAAGAGAAGAATGTTCGTTTGGATTGAATGACCATTCGGCCAGGCTCATTTAGCACGCTTCTCTGTGCAGTGGAATTAAAGTGAGTTTTTTTCTGAACGGAGCACACTGTCCTCAGAGAAGAATAAGACGGAGAATCAATCTTACCAGTGGAAATGGCAGAGTCGTGTGAGGATGATGTGTAATATATGGTCTTCAACACGTGGAGATGTTATCTAGGCTATAAATCTTATGTTCTCACAGGATGCCCTATTTGTAACATGCAGAAAACTACCCGACAACTTTAATGGGGAAGTCTAGCAATATGGCAACATTGTATCCCATAGTTTTACTTTACCTTATAAAGCACTAATTATTTAATTACAAATGTTGGGGTAAGTGCAAAATTATTTCTCAAAAGAGCACCCCCTTGGGTATGAAAGCTCCAAATGTAGCAAGACTTCCTCTGTGATTTGGGATCTCTCTCTTGAACTCAGTCCCTAGAAATAAGGTTAGCAGCTGGGAAACAAGCATTGAAAGCCTGGTACGCAGGGCGCTGCAGTGGAACAATTTCCTTTTCTAGTCCAGTCAACACTGTTGTGCTCTTTAGACCCAGTATTGCTAGCTGGGTGAATAATGAATGCATGCTCAACTTTCCACTGCAGGAAATTCTGCAAGTGGCAATGTGGGTCCATTCCATGTGTGTCACTAGAGCTGGCGTAAGCCCACGCCATGGTGAGGCATTATTTCCATTGGAACTGATGCCGGCACCAGCTCTCGGAACTGGGCAGTATTCCCACTGCAAACCAGGGGACACGGAAGAGACTGAGACCTCACTTAGAAGGTCGCCTCCCGTTTCTCATCTTTCAGACTGACATGCACTCTGTTGGTGAGGCTGTAGTGAAACAGGCATTCTCATTTACTGATGGTGGGTGTACAAACAGTTCAAGAGCTTTTTGCAGGACAATAAGGCAATACCTATCAAAATTTTAAATGAATTTTCCTGCTAATCCAGCAATTCCACTTCTGAGAATAAATGTACGGCAATAGGTAGGTGCATACGTACAAAATGATGCATACACAAGGTTATTAATTGCAACAAGGCATAGAATAGCAAAAATGCTAGAAGGAGTCCCATTTCTAGCTAAAGGAAAGTATATAAACTATAGTGCATACTTACAATGAATTTGTGCAACTGTAAACAAGTTAGCTCCCATACACTGAAATGGAAAGCTCTCTGAAATATATTGCTAAGTGATAAAAGCAAGATACAAATCAGCAGATGTATACATATACATACTATCTTTTAAAACTGGGGGAATATAATAATATTCATATTTACTGTATTTTCATAAAACACACTGTATTCACATGAGACGAATACAAACGACCACCCACAGATGGTATGTGTCGGGTGGGGATACAGGTGGGCATGGCACAGGTGGGGCAGGAATTCTCAATGCAGCCTCTTTTTTTTAATATATATCTTTGTCGGAGTATAATTGCTTTACAATGGTGTGTTAGTTTCTGCTGTACAGCAAAGTGAATCAGCTCTATGTATACATGTATCCCCATATCTCCTCCCTCTTGCGTCTCCCTCCCACCCTCCCTATCCCACCCCTCTAGGTGGTCACAAAGCATAAAGCTGATCTCCCTGTGCTATGCCGCTGCTTCCCACTAGCTATCTATTTTACGTTTGGTAGTGTATATATGTCCATGCTACTCTCTCACTTCGTCCCAGCTTTCCCTCCCCCCTCTGTGTCCTCAAGTCTGTTCTCTATGTCTGCATCTTTATTCCTGCCCTGTCACTAGGTTCATCAGTACCGTTTTTTTTTAGATTCCATATATGTGCATTAGCATATGGTATTAGTTTTTCTTTCTGACTTAACTTCACTCTGTATGACACACCCTAGGTCTATCCACCTCATTACAAATAACTCAATTTTGTTCCTTTTTATGGCTGAGTAATATTCCATTTTATATATGTGCCACACCTTCTTTACCTATTCATCTGTCGATGGACATTTAGGTTGCTTCCATGTCCTGGTTATTGTAAATAGTGCTGCAGTGAACACTGTGGTACATGTCTCTTTTTGAATTATGGTTTTCTCAGGGTATATGCCCAGTAGTGGGATTTCTGGGTCATATGGCAGTTCTATTTTTAGTTTTTTAAGGAACCTCCATACTGTTCTCCATAGTGCCTGTATCAATTCACATTCCCACCAACAGTGCAGGAGGGTCCCCGTTTTTCCACACCCTCTCCAGCATTTACTGTTTGTAGATTTTTTGATCATGGCCATTCTGACCGGTGTGAGGTGATACCTAATTGTGGTTTTGATTTGCATTTCTCTAATGATTAGTGGTGTTGAGCTCAACGTAGACTTTCTAATACTATTTTGATTTTTGAATCATGTAAATAAACTATCAAAAACTTAAATTAAAAATAACCAATTAAAAAAATGTTTAACCTAGTGGCTTTGCTTTTGGCACCAAAGAATCTCCCACACTGCTCTGATGCAACAGACACTCAAGAGATTTAACCAGTTCTAGGTCCTGGTGGTGACTAAAACCAAAAGTCTTTGGGGGAACCATCTCAATTTCTGGGACATTTCTCTGGAAACCAATCTAACGTGGGACACTTGGATATAAAGGACTGTCTCTGGGGCTGGGGACTGAAGACCTGAGTTCTGGTCCGCCTTTCCCACCTGCTATTAAGTTGACCCTATAAAATGGCTGAGAACTGGCCATTTTTTTTACCAACAAATTGGGCAAATTCATGGGTGAACCTTCATGGGTGAGCCAATTCAAGGACTCTGCTGCCTCAGCTCTGTGACAGAAGGAGGATTAGAGTTCTCACCCTGCCTGTCACAGCATCCTGCCAAGGGTCATCAACACGTAGAAAAGGGCTCTATACACTCTAAAGGGCAACCCTATAAACAACCTTTGTAAAGCACAACACCAAGCTGAGGGTGACCATGGCCAGACACAGAAGGAGAACGAGACCCATTCCCAAAAGTCTCTGAGACACTTAGATGGTGGGGAGGAAATAAAACTCCCAAAAGATGGAATCTAAATGTAAACAGAACACAAGAGCAGGCTGACAAAGAAAGACTTTGAAGATTAAGACATATGGTTAAATGACTCCATATGCGGTCATCTGCAATTGAATATACTGCAAATTCTAGAAGTCTTAACAGGAAATTAGGGAAACATATATGGAGCAAACTTAAAGGGTACAGACCTGAATACAGATGCAAGATCAATGTCAAATGAATGATCCAAAAGGATGGCCCTTATCCTTGCGAGCAGTGTAGTTGTTGGAGCCATGTGCCCGTCACACATAGGCAGGCCTCCAACCTTCCTCCAAAATAAAATGCAAACTTCAAACACTTTTGAAAATGCTCCCTAGGAGACCACCTTTTACCCCAAATTTAGAAATGGTAAGAAAAACACTCTCTAAAAAGGCAAAAAGGAAAAAAACCTTCTCAAAAAACAAACAAAAAAAAGAAAGAAAGAAAACCTTCTCTTCTCCATATTTATGGTCATCTGGAAAGCAGATCTTCCTTTAAACGGATGGTCAAAGCTGGACCACAATGTTAAACTCATCATGAAAACCCAAAGGTTGCTTCTCTCACCTTCTTGAAGTGAAACATTCCATTCCAAGAGGTAGGAAATAACCACAGGAGAAAGTTCACTGTTGGTGCCCTAACTTGGTACTGCTATCTAGACACCTGGTCTGGAAACCAGAAGTCTCTTGGAACTCAGAAGAAAGCGAAGAACTTCTTTCTTTTTTTCTTTTTTTTTTTTTTGCGGTACGCGGGCCTCTCACCGTCGTGGCTTCTCCCGTTGTGGAGCACAGGCTCTGGACGCGCAGGCCCAGCAGCCATGGCTCACAGGCCCAGCCGCTCCGCGGCATGTGGCATCTTCCCGGACCGGGGCACGAACCCGTGTCCCCTGCATCGGCAGGCAGACTCTCAACCACTGTGCCACCAGGGAAGCCCAAGAACTCCTTTCTACTTCGGTTAAGGAAGGTCCTTGTGCAAGGTGCCTGGTTCCAATTAGGTCTAAGTGGTCTAAACCGTACAATGCATTGAGACCACCACTTAATGACTTTGATGGACCTTGCTAAGAATTTCCCAGGCCACTTTGGGTCAAATGCAATGTCCTCTCACTTTCAGCTTCATGGTTCAGTTGACCATGCTTCCTTACAGAAATTTCCCTAGGAGGCTTACTATCCTATATTATTTCCAGTCAGAGTCTCCTTTTGCACAAGAGGCTTAAACTAACTCTGATTAAGAATCAGAATATGCTCTGTTTTAGTTAAGGATTCATTTATTCATTCAGCACAGGTTATTAAGAACTTACCAAGTTTAGATGTGCTTTGCTTTAAGAAAATCATTTTCAAGGAAGCTTCATGTAAAGCAGGAATAATTAACCTGGTAACTCTTAATAGATTCTTCAAGTGGCTGAATCCTGAGTTTAAATCCTCACTGATTTTCAAATACAACAAGAAAATCAATTGTGGAGGTGGGCACACTCCCAGCTAACTGTCAATAGCTTTCAAGGGAGGTGTTTCAATGTCGCTCCAAACGGTCAATATCACATGGTTAATCATTTAGTTAGAGATTCACAAGATCAAAAACAATTCTTAAAAAAATGTTTACAGGCACACAGGGACAATGAGTTAACACCTCCAAGGTGTATGTCAGTGTCAAGGATACAAGCTCATGTTTCATAAGCAGAGCTCTGGTCACTTGATTGAAGTTGAAGGTCATAACCGGCTATGTTTCTGTCATTTCCTCATGTGAAGAAAAGTAAGTTGTAGCCCATGTTTATTCCACGAGGAAAAAAAAAAACCCACAAATGTTTTTAAAGCTACATTTTGGCCTCTTCTCCCACCAGAGCTACAAAGGTTGCCCATCTTTCCATGGCTGGGTTATGTGTGAAGGCCTTGTTTGGATATCAACTTGTCAAACTTATTGCTTGGAATGACTATGACTTAGTGTTCTCCTAAAATTGACTTTTTAACTTTTTGTTCACTTATTAGACATACTCTGAGCACAGATACTGGGGACACCAAAATGAATGAGAGAATCCCTGCCTTTGGAACTTCACTGTTAAAGGGGGCAGGGGATGCAGAACAGGGGCAGGGGATGCAGAACAGTTTAGACACGTGAGCCAACGATTACAGCTCAATGTAGAACACGCTGTAAGCATCCTAAGCAGGATACTCTAGAATGTTTTTCTCGACTAAGACATCACATCCACAGCTCCTAGCAGAGAATCTGATACAGAGAAGACACCCAATAATGTTTTAATAGTTGTGCAATTATTGCTTATATGATTAACTATTAAATTGTAAGATAGAGACCATGGATGACCCAGGAATCCAGATAGAACAGGTTTCTCTTGGGCAGAAGTCTTTCTAGAGGAAGTCAAATTCGAGCTGGGTCTTAAAGAATGAGTAGGACTCAGATGGATGAAAGGAAGAGCAAGTCAATGAGTAAACAAATTAGCCTCCAAAGATTACAACAAAAGAGTTCTGGTCTTGTCACCGTTGGTACCAAGTGAAGCAGATTTAGGCATGGAGCATGCTGATACAGTTTTTAATTGTCTTGACAATAAGTCATAAAAGGTACTCTTTTAGGGCTGGAAAGTGCCAGGAATAACAACAGTGGCTGAAATTCATTAAGCATTTACTATGCCAAGCACTGTCCTGAGGACTTTACATGTATTAACACACTTGATCCCTACCATGACCCTGTTAGGAGGTTGAGGCACAGAGATTGGAAGTAGTTTGTACAAGGGCCTAGACCTCGTAAGTAAGTGGTGGCCTTGGAATCCAATTCGACGCTTGGGCCCAGGAATGTTGTGCCAGGCCTTCTGCTCTCACATGGAAGCCTTCAGTTACGCACGATCTTTCAAGTCAGAAGAATATCTTCAACAGGCCTCCGACCTCAAAGCTTCTGAATTTCTGATTATTTACAAGACTGCAAACCCCTTCTAACCATGCTCAAATCCACGTATTTGGACGATGAAGTAAATGATGTCTTTTTACATTTATTTGGTTTCTAGTTCAGCAATTCTTAAACCTCCTGCACACCTGAACCACCTGTGGAAGTTTCTAAACATAACATATGGCCAGGCTCTGGTCCAAACCCACGAATCTCAGGGATTAGGACCTGATAGCTGTATTTTTTTTTAAGTTTCAAAGGTAATTCTGATGATCACCGTCTTTAAGAACCACTGCTCCATGGTATGCTTTCCAACAGTTCACTTACAGGACCCTCAGCTTTAAGCAAAATTATAACTAAGAAGCTCAAGGAACAAGACATATCCTTTTTCTCTTTTTTCAAGAGTTTTTTGTTTTTTTAAAAAAAAGGAAACTAAATATAAAAACTCCTTAGAGAAAACATTTCTTATCTTCCCATCATCATCTTCTTCCTTGGCACACAGAAGGTTGCCAATCTCTTCTCTAGAGAGTGGACACCAGGCCAGGGTGACAACACTGGTCTCCATCTGTGCTGGGCACCCACATTAAAGCATCAAGGGTGAAATACGGTTTCTAACCTGAATTCTGCAGTTCACGGTTGTAGACAACCAGCATGATGGTCAGAGGGCTGGATTAGGAGGAGTCACGGAGCTGTAATCCTTGCTCTGGTTCTATAGCTGTACATCTTGGATCAAGTTATTTAACTACTCTGAGCTTCAGTTTCCTCAACTGTTATATAGGAATAATGTCTGCCCAGTGGTTTTCAAAGGGTTATTTATAGGATCAAGTGGAATGAGACATGTGGATGCATTTTCTTAATGTATGGAGCACTACACCTTTGGACAAGGTTATTACCGAGGTGTGCAATCTTACCTACATATGACAATAAAATCATGTAGGAACGTTAGTGATGACAAACCAACTGATTTTTGGTCCCAGTACCAATGTCTACTGGGGCACTGCACTAGGGCAAGTCATCAAAACCTCTGATACTAGGGCTTCCCTGGTGGCACAGTGGTTAAGAATACACCTGCCAATGCAGGGAACATGGGTTCAAGCCCTGGCCCGGGAAAATCCCACATGCTGCGGAGCAACTAAGCCTGTGCGCCACAACTACTGAGCCTGCACTCAAGAGCCCGCGAGCCACAACTACTGAAGCCTGCGTGCCTAGAGCCCGTGCTCCGCAACAAGAGAAGCCACCGCAATGAGAAGCCCACGCACCGCAATGAAGGGTAGCTCCCGATCACTGTAGCTAGAGAAAGCCCGTGCACAGCAATGACGACCCAACACAGCCAAAAATAAAAACAAATAAATAAATTTATATATATATATATAAAAAATCTCCGATACTGCATGGAACAGTGATGGCGAGGGTTCCCCTAAATTCTTAGATGAGACTAACTCTGAAGAACAATCAGATGCTCTGGAATAACAGACACTTCAAAGTTTTAAGAAAATCATTGCCAGGGATGTGAAAACCAGAAAAATATACTGGTATTTTAGGAAGAACATTTTAAAATAAATTTTATTAATGGTGATAAATTTCAATGATTAATAAAATCTTTAAGGTAAGGTCACCTTACCGTTTTTTTCTCAGCCGTTACACGTCTATGATTATTTCTAAAAATTATGCAGTGGGGAAAATGTCACATACCCGTATCTATGTTACCAAGTTACCATCCGTGAATAATTTAAACAAGTGGATGAACACAACTCTCAATGCAAGAGAATGGCCACAGGAACGGGCAGGGGGACAGTGATTTTCGTGAAGAAGGAAGGAAGATTTAAGACTTTGGGATTTCCACTTATTGATTTTTCTCTAGAACAACAGTTTTCCAACTGGGTTTTGCAGACAAGAGTGTCGAGAGGCTTCTTGCAAGGGGCTAAATCGAGGTCAAGGAGACAGGACACTGATGTTCCCACCTGCAGTTCAACTAACTCAGCCCTGCTTATTTTTGTTTTACACATTGGGATTTTAAGTTAAGGCTGTATTACAGGAAAAGAAAAAAAAAAAAGTCCTACAATGTACTTATTTACATTTATACCACTAATTTGTAGGTTAGAGGACCTGTGTCTAACCCTCTGATTTTGTCTCAAAGAACAAAGAATGAATGGAATAGTCCTGACACTAGTTATTTATGGCTTATTCTTTCTTTAGTTATGGATTTACGGTTTATTCTGATTGCCCTGCTCAGGAGTGAAGCAGAAGGTTAGAAACGTGGCTATAGGTTTGGTATTAGAAGGAAAATGGGATGTATTACCACTTCCTGATCCTGTGATTTTTTTTTTTTTTTAAGATTCACAAGAGAATATGAAAATTTGCTTCCTTGTTCAGTATATCAAGAAGCTAAACATTTCTGAGTTGATGGTACCAAACTGTGCTCTAGTTCCATTGACATATTTACATGATCCACAAACACTACATACGGATTCTTATCTATTCCATGTATTTGAGCAAAAACACCTCCTGACTTCACAGTGAAAGGAGACCAACCCAATGGATTGAAAAGTGGTTTTAGGAAACTCTTAAAAAAATTACCATTTAAGCATGTTATTGACTAACGTTTAAAGGCAATATAGTATTTACTACACTGATTTTTCCTTCTTTTTCTTACTCAGCATAATCATGAAACCAGCTTCTAGTAAATGGAAGCATTTTCACATTTTTAGTTTCTTTAGGGAGGAAACACACAGGGTTTATAAACACTGCAAAATAAAAGACACACTCCTGAATACTAAAAGGCCCAAACATGTCCTTGTAAGTACAGAAAAAATCCATCATAACATCAGTGGAAATGAACAGCATCTTTAGTCCAGAAGTTCTCCTTCTACTGTGGCTTCTGCCGGCATCATTACAAGAGTTCTTCTTGAGGGCTTCCCTGGTGGCGCAGTGGTTAAGAATCCACCTGCCAATGCAGGGAACATGGGTTCAAGCCCTGGTCCGGGAAGATCCCACATGACGCGGAGCAACTAAGCCGGTGCGCCACAACTACTGAGCCTGCACTCTAGAGCCTGCAAGCCACAACTACTGAAGCCCGCACATCTAGAGCCCATGCTCTGCAACAAGAGAAGCCACCGCAATGAGAAGCCCACGCACCGCAGCAAAGAGTAGCCCCCACTCGCCACAACTAGAGAAAGCCCACGTGCAGCAACGAAAACACAACACAGCCCAAAAATAAATAAATAAATAAAAGAGTTCCTCTTGAAATATCCTCAAATAATAGCAAAATGTTTAAGACACGAACAAGCGTTTTTGTTGCCTTAATTTGAACATGAAATGATACCCGATTGTTATATATATAAAAAAAGATTAATCTCTTAAAAGTGACATAAATTCTTCCAAAATATTACAATCCATAACTGAAAATACAGGGTGGGCAGGAAGTTCTGAAATGACTCAGAGACTTTGTTCAATAGATTTTTAAAATACTCTTTTGAAGTGAGTATATGAAGAGGTAATGGAAGACTTACCTGGCAGAATCAATGGAGTTCCTTATCCAGGGGCACCTGAAGATGGATGGAGCCATCTAGCCCAGTGCCTGGCACCCACTGGGCACTCAATTAACACTTGATGAATTAATAAATAAAAGAATCATTCCCTGCGTGTAATGCTTTTACTTTTTTTTAAAGAAAAGCTTTGAAACAGGAGAAAACATACATGTAGCAACATGAACTATATATAAAATATGTGATGCTCTAAGGGGGATGTAAACAGTAAACTGCTTGCTTTGATGACTGACAATATGAATATCTGAAAGCAGTATTAGAGACCATGAAGAATAAATATTCATGAGTACTAGGAGTGGGCCATGCAACCTAGGGTCTAAACTTGCATTTTAATGACATCTCCATGTTGGTTAATCTCCAACTGATCTACAGAAGAGCAAAATAAGTTACAAAAAAAAAGTTAACTCCATCCACGTTGGAGCCTGAAGGGGTTGGGGGAGGGGTCCACTGTTTTGACAGTTTACATTTAAAAAAAGAAACTCTTTGGAAAGCTGAGGATTCTGCAGTTCCCAGAAGGGGAAGGTGAATGTTGAGGGTTTTTTTCAGTTCAGTTGCTGAACTCTCTAAAAAATCTAATGTCAAAAGCTAATTTCTTAAGCAATTTGGGCATCTGGATCTGATCAGGACTCTTTTTTTAAACATTCCATTCTGTCTGATCCAAAGGAAAAATAATTACTTTTGTAAGCATGAAAAAAGTAAAAGCCCAACACTTTGCAAAGAAATGAGAAGGATTTCTGATGCTCAATTCATGATACGGCCCCTAGCTCAGGTAGAGGATCCAAAGACAGAAATATATGATCGTCATTAGGATTGTATATGAACTCAAAATAAGGAGCATACCTATGATATGATCAACATATTTGAAAAACTTAGGACTACAAAGGTACTTCAGAATATACCTAACTCTGACCTCCCATGTTAATAGCTGTCCTTTCTGAATGGGTTTCAGCCTCAGCTTAAACATCTATAACAGGAAACTGATCATATTCCAAAGAAGCTTCTTTTTTTCTTTGTTAGATCATAATTCCCTCAACACAGTGCTTTGTATGCAGTGAGCCTGCAGTATCTGCTTAATTACATGGAACTGAAAGTTCTTCTAGATACTACGTACAGTGCCTAAATTACATCACTGGTCCTAGACCTGCTGTCTGGGGCAACATAAAAAAAACCCTCTCCCTCCTCCATGTGCCAGTTCTTTACACTCGTGAAGACTGTCCTCTAAATTAGGACGTCAAAAACATGTCACACATGCTGCCACTCTATCCCCCAGCCGTGGCGGGCAGAAACAGAACATTCTCATTGAGCCTGGACAGCTCCAGAATTCTTCTTAACCCAGCCTTCCAGGTACCTCCCATGATGTGATTTAGACTACCTAAGGGAGAAAGAATACGTTCACCATTGCAGCCTAAGTTTCCTTGTCCCCAAGCCACCCATTCCAAGTTCCCTCAGCCATTCCTCACTTGCCAATGGTTTCCAACTTCCTACGCATCATGATCATAACGATCTCAATATACACCAATTTGTCAATGCTGGACCTAAAGCAACCTATTTCAGTTCCTTAAACTGAAGATACTCCATACATAGTCTACTTTAGAAATGGGGGGAAATTATTAGTTTCTCCATTTGCGTGTTAGGCTTCTACTAGTACAGACCAAAACCGCAATAGCTTCGTCCAAAGCCCCCCACCGCACACCAACACACACACACACACCACTGGCTCCCACTGAACCTGCAGTTATTTAAAACGTCTGAGTTTCCTTTGTACAGTCTAAGTCAGCGCCCAAAACCCTGTCTCAACTCCATATTCTCTCTATTTATACAGTTGACTTTTAATCTAACCACAATATTTTACATTTAAGTTAATGTAAATGATCCAGGTTCTATCATCCAACAGAATGCCTGCTGGCTTTATGTTTCAGAATGATAAGCCCATCATCTGTGACTTCAGATACATCATCAGACAGTGTGTGAATGCTGGATGCGCTCTCCCCATGCTGCGTAAGAGACAACACCTTCACCAGTCTGGTCTAGGAATGTGGCCTGGGACTCCACCAAGCATCTCTGCCCGCAGCATGAAGCAAATTTCTCGGCCTTCAGATTCTGCGTGATGTAAAAGAAATTTATCTGTGTTTAAAAACACTCCCCATGATTCAAGAAACAGATGAACATGTGAAAAGATAGAAAAACTTGTTTCAATCTGAGCACAGGTTCCGTTTTCAAAAGCAGAAAGCAAGTATCAGAAAAGGCAGCAAATGCTGATGGTAACAGCTCCAAACCAAGAGCGATTAGACCAAATCCCATGTGGCAAAAATGTTATTCATTTTTGAATAGAAGGAGTTTCCTTCCATCTCTCTCTCTCCCTCTCCCACCGCACCCCCATCTCTCTCTATATACGCATAAGCTATAGATATATAGCTTTTTTTTTAGTAATTTTTTTCCTGAAAAGTAAAGTTTTCTGCACCTGATTGCTTCTACGCATGACACAGACAATATAATGACTTTCTCTGGTTAACTGCTTACCAGAAATTGGAACCAACTTAACATACACCATTTTCCATTCCCTGAAGCACAAGGACTGGCATCGCCCACCAGTACCCCAAAACTGAAAACATTTAAACGAAAATCCACCAGTAGCTTTTTTTTTTTTTTTTTTTTTTGCGGTACGCGGACCTCTCACTGTTACGGCCTCTCCCGTTGCGGAGCACAGGCTCCGGACGCGCAGGCTCAGCGGCCATGGCTCACGGGCCCAGCCGCTCCGCGGCACATGGGATCTTCCCGGACCGGGGCACGAACCCGCGTCTCCTGCATCGGCAGGCAGACTCTCAACCACTGCGCCACCAGGGAAGCCCCCACCAGTACCTTTATAGTTGCTCCTGTCTAAATCAGCTTTAACATTTCATATGTTCCAAACACAACAACTTTACGAGTGAGCCAAATTGTACATAAGAAATTTCGGAATTAAGCCAACTAAAGGACAGTTATAATACATACTAGAAAAACAAAACTATTATTACATTTATTTCTTCCAATTTCTGCCTCTCTGCCAGCAAAACAAACACACATTTTTCTATAATTATAGAGTTTCTTCATTGCCCACATTGCTAGTCAGAATCTGAGGCAACTATTAGTCAATCTATTTGTTCGTTCAACAATATTTGCCTAAGTGCCTCTTCTGCTACCAGAATCATTTTGGATACTATTGTGGAAGCATGCAAAAATGAATGAAATGCAGATTTTGTCATCAAAGAATTTTAAGCTAATTTGTAATTATTGTCTCCTGGCTCCGTTACCGGTTTTGGTGCTGGCTCAGATGTACATCTTTATTTATTCTAAGGTTGAGGCAACTCTTAAAATTGCCTTCTCCTTGTCCTTTCCCCGCCCCTTACTTTTTTGGTGTTTAAAGTCTTGCCACATACATGACCCTTTATTTTACTCTTAATTCTTCTCAAATCATTAAAGTTAAAATGAGATCATCACAGATCAAAGACATTCTTAAGGTCTCTCTACTCTATTTATTTGGTGTTATTATATCTCAGAAAGGGCAATGAATTGCCTGTAGCAAGTAAATAAAATCAGAACCTTTGTACTCAATGCTTCAGCATATATCCTTGAAAATAATAAATGTTAAAAAGGAGGCCAGCCCTTATTCCCGGCAGGTTATTCTACATCTGGCTAATATTAAAATGTTAAAGGGACTTAGTGTAGGTATTGAGGTATGGGTATGGATCTGCCTGTTTTAAAATCTCATCTACAATCCGAAGTGCATCCTAAGCCATCCCCTCCCTGCCCCCCCCGCCCCGCACATACACTCACCAAATCCGAATAGGGTGGCAAGGCAATCCTAGTAACTGTAGTCTTAGAAAATGGCTCATATGGCAAATGAGCTGTTTGGCTGGTAAAGCTGGTGATTTTGTTCTCTAGGTGGCGCTATTACTTCAACTTTTGATGAGTTGCTTAAATTCCTTGAAACTGTCCGTTTATCTTCTTTCCATTTCCATCACATAAATCTTAATTGGATACATACTAGTTGTAATTAAAGGAAAGATTGCCTTCTAGTTTGATTTTAATAAGCCACTTGAAGTTAGGTGATTTTTCTACCATATGATTTTACAGATTTCCTAGTTATGCTGTCTTAGATTTAAAGAATCTTCCTTTGCCTGCCTCATCCCTTTAAAATGCAGGGGCATGTCAAAAACACAGAGGGTCGTCTTAAAGCTTCAGTCAGACCAAAGGAACCAAGATGAAAGCACATTTAAGAGCTACTAGGTTCTGTGAGGTTTCAAAATCAAGACATTACTACCGTGACAACCAATGAAAAGTTCTTTCAAGTGAACCTCTGGGGAAAACTGCATAACATTCATTATTCTCTGGGCTCTTTGGAAATAAACTTTTATTTTATTATGGCTGTCACTGAAGCTTGTGAATTGACTTTGCTTCCCCCCCAGTCACTCTCCTGTTCTACACCCAGTCCCCAATTCATCTAATGGAAACATGCTCAAACTTTAGGCAACGTATAGATGAGATATCAAGGCAATGAGTCACTTCTTAGCATCCAGTATTATTGGGTCAGATTTATTTCACCAAGAGTATAAGTGTCCCAGAGTTTGTACTTGAATTTGAGTACTTTCATTTAAATACTTCTTATTCATGTTTTTCTTACAGAAATAAGAATACCTTCCAGTTCACTTAGAAAACATGCCCATTTGCCACTCCCTCACCCCCAAAAAGGTTTTCCAAAGTCCATATATTAGTGAGCTCCATTGTTTCGTGTCTATCATCAATAATGATTCCATATATTTAATAAATGGGTCCATGACTTTTCTAAGCCTTTAGTATAAGTATTCTGGAAAGTCAGAGATGCATTTAAAGTATAAAATGATTTAGGATTAAGTAATTCTATGCCTTAAGTGGAAGTTTAAGGAGACTTTGAGGATGCTTGTCTAAGCTTAAAAATACCAATGCCTTCCTCTGTCTCCTAGGGTTAAACCCCACATACAAATGACATACGGATTTCACGTGCCAACATCAATTATTGTTTGGCATTACTCCATCCTAAACAGAGTAAACGGATGCAGAGTGTAACCAAGAAGTTCACTCATTCACTTTCTAAATGCTGATCTGGGCATGTTACTCATCCTGACAAAGAAAATTTATCACAATGCAACTTAACGTTCAAATGACTTCTTCCTCCATTGAACAACAGCCAGTTGTTTTAAACCTAGAATTCCCCGGAATTCTCTCCTCCTTTCCTCTATTAAAATGCAATTCACAGCCTGAGATTACAGAGGCTGCCAGTGGCTGAAAGGCTGCACTAGATGGTTGAGAGTCCTTCAATTAAGCAGCAATTTTGCAATTAGTGGAAACTGTGTGCTCCATAACAATTGTTTGACAACAAGTTGAGACAAGTTAGCAATTACCCTATTATTGAAGGGTAATATGCTTTGGGCTAGGCTAGGCTAGCCCCCTCACACAAACAAATCTTCTACACAGGGAGATGAAAGTTGAAAATTATGTTTCAACCATTAAAATAAATTCAGCATTATGGACATCTGAAATAGCAGTGCTTCTCATTTTAAAAGGTATTCAGAGTTGAGCTTTCATATATTCAATACTTCTCCATGCTGTTTTCATTCAAGCAGTCTAAAATCGTTCTTCTGTCTACTCTGGGACTAACCTCCAAAACCTAAAACGTTAATCAACTACTAGTATATGACCTTTCCATTGTGTACATCTTCAATATTCTTGAAGCTCAGTAGAAGATTAAGTCTATGGTTGAGACCCAAAGCTGCTGGCTGCTACATCCCACAAATTCACTACCTGCATGTAGGGGCTGTGGATGGATGTGTGTGACCCAAGTTGGGTGGTGGCGGAGGTGTTGGATACTTACGGAAGATTCTGAAGACAAATGTACAAAAACATAAACAAGCTCTTTGCTGTACTATCAGGTGGGTGTGCTCAGCTTGCTCTGTGTGTTTAAGTTACAAACCAGAGCTATTTATGTTGCAAAGAAATGAGATTATCAATCATATGCCTTTTGACTACTGAAAAGCTGGGACTCTTAATCATTCCAGGAAGAAGAGAATAACTTACATTCTAATGGTGCCCCCTATTAAACAGGAAACTCAAGGACTTTGAGCCGGGATTTTAGAAATTTGCATTATTTACAGGACTTCCCTCTCTCCTGGTGAATCAAAATGAACCAGCAATATTCCAGCACCTTCCCACCCCTCTGTGGCCATTTTGAGATTTAGGCAATTAACTCACATAGTATAAATGAATCATTCGAGGAGATCATTGCATTTTAGGCAAATGATCACTTTCTTAGTTCCTTCTGTTTGCAAGTTACATTTATTGAAAAGACATCCTAAAACAGAGTTCCTAAATGCTTTATTTTCTGGATATTCAAATGTTGACCTGCTACAAATCTCAAAAGACCTTAAATATCATCTTAAAATAAACAAGATTTCCAGTTACTAATTCAGCTCTGAATAGGCAATGAAAGGCTCCAAAGGTATGTGAAAAATTACTCTGTTATTTTCCTTAAAAAAAAATGTGATGTCTAAGTGTGTCTGCAATGTTCTAATGCTTCAAAACATGTACGTAAGTCTTGTTTATCTGGAAATCATTTCTTTCTGCTTATATCATTCACAAATAGAAAACGTTCTGTAATGACTTAAAATAGCTCTACATACACAGTGCTTCTCCTGTCATAATACTTAGTACCGGTCTATATTTACCAACATTTATCACATTTTGCAAAATAAAGTGGAAGAAAAAAAAAGACAACGACTTTATGGCCCTGGAATTCCAGTAAGGGTAACCAATGTGTTTTAAATTCCAGTAAAGGTATGGTTACATTTCAACAAGTGTCTCTTTCCTTTCTCTTCTACCTCTGCTGCAAGTCCAGCAGTAAACTTACAAAAGAAGAATCTTAAGCAAGGTATTTGCAAAATCAAGGAACAGGAGTTAGAGGCTGTTTTAAAGGGGTGTGATTCCCAGGGTCAAAACTTTGTGATCTATTACTTATAATAATAATAATTTGAAGTGCTACATGCCATAATCTCAGAAACCTTCAACCTAAAAAATAATGTAAACATCGAGGGGTCCCATGTTTAGATGAATTAAATCTGTAACTATATCTCAATAAATTAAAATGCAAAAAATATAAGTATATACAAATATACTTTTAAATATACTTTTAAGCCTCTGACTTTATAACGAACATATAAAAAGTAGATTTGGGGGGGATAAAATTAAAGGAGAAGGGGTATTTTCCCAAAAGTCAAGCCGATTTGAAGGTCTCATTTAATAACATTATATCCTATTAGAAATCAATATGCAGTGAAAAATCAACGTTCCCAATTACATATGGCTTTGCTTTAAAAGAAAACTGTACTAGAATTAATAAACACTCAGAAATATGCTTTTCTTTGCTTCTGGCCAAGAACATTCCTGCATTCTTGTCAGAAAACGTTCGCTGTTTACTGCTGACGTAGAGAAGTAAGCGTTAAGATCCCTGAAGGACACTAAAATGAGATCCAGGAATCCCTAACACACCACTAACCGTAGCCTGTCAAAGCTCCCCCAGCTCAAGGAAAACTTTTTGCATTGGAGCCAAAGAGGCGCAACCAGTCGAAATTCATCCGAGTCGGGAGTCAGAAGCGTCATTCAACAAGTCCCTCCTACCAGCTACTGAAGGGATTCCGCAAAGCCGTCTCTTACCACTTCCCCACCCCCAGCAGCTGCTCGGGGCAGCTTGGCCGGCAGAGGGCACCCTCTACCTTCCCTAGAGCCTTTCTCCCCACCCCACCCCCCACCTCCTTCGGGCCCCTCCAACCGAGTCCCTCCACCCCGCTCCACCCGCTCCACACAAACACAGCATCCTCCAACAGTGACTCTAGCTCACCCCAGCAGCCCCAAGGCTTTTCTTTCCTAGGGGTGCCACCGGCCTGCAATTCCCCTTCTCTGCCCGTCGAGCAAAAAGCCTCCAACCCTCAGCTATTTCTTTCCAGGCACGGCTCACTCACCCATTTCCTCTTCCCGGCTCTGCATCCCCAGAGACCTACCCGAGTCACAACCTGTCCCCCCCCAGTACACACACACATCCTTCCCAGCCCCCGAAAGTCAAAACTTTTTACTTTCCTGTAAGGTGCCTCAAGGGAGGGGCACGGGATGGAGAGAGGTGTGGGCACAACTAGCCCCGGAGTCCCGCAGCCCCTTTCACGTCCGAGCTGCAGCAGTGTCTCAGGTTTCCTGAGATAAACTGGTACTGGACCTGGATAAGTCCGCTTTGATCTCAACTCTTGGGGAGCAGGTGACAGTGTGCAGCCCGGCTGGAGGCCCGGACGGGGATGCGGGCTGAGGGAGCAAGGGGCCCCCCGAAATCTGCGCGGGGACCTCCCAGCCCATGGGAAAGATTCCCATCTCAGCCCCAAGCCCGTCACCTCAGTCGGGGCCCCCGACAGCTGGCGCCCTAAATCGCTCTCACGGCCTCTCCTCTGCTGGGGAAGGGTTTCGGGGGACACCGGGGCGCCGTCTTCTCCCATCGCGCAGCTCTGCTTCTCCTCTTGGCTTTCTCTCCCCCACTTCGGGGCTTCCTGGCGTCCCTCTCCCTCGGGGGTCCTGGCTGCCCCTCTGGATCGTGGGGTGGGAGGAGAAAGCTCCGAAGAAACAACTCAAAGTCCCCCCTTCTCGGGACTCGTGCAAGGGAGGAAAGGAGGAGTTCTGGCCTCTTCCCATAACTTCAGGACCCCCCGCCCCCAGCCAACTTTCGCCGGAGGACCGGCGGCTCCCGCGCCAAGACCCACGCCCGATGCTCGCCTACCTCGGGGTTCACACAAAGCTCACGGGTCCCCGGCGGCGGAGTCACATCGTTGGCCCGCTCCTGGCCCCTGCGCCCAGCCCCGGTCCCCGTCGCGGAGCCGCTCGCCGCCGGCCCCACAGCAGCGGGTGGCAGCTGCAGTTCAAGCGTCTCATCAAAGCTTCTCAAGGAGGAGGTGGGGGGCGCGCCGGGCCGGTTCCTCGGCCCCGCCCCGGAGCCCGTGGCGCGACGGGGTGCGCGGGACGGTGAGCGGGCGGGTGCGCCCCGGCGCGGCGGCGACGGGGACCCAGAGCTCCAGCCTGCGCCTCGAGCTCGGGTCAGACATTATTTAGCTCTTCGGTTGAGCTTCGATTGGTCAAACGGCGCCGCCCCCCGCCCCCCCCCCACCCCCGAGCTCGCCCGCGCCACCGAGACCTGTGCGGGGCGGCCGCTTAAAGGGGACGCCGCGCCTTTCCCTTGCCCCCGCTCGGCCTCCGGGACTCCCCGGGCTTCCGGAGCTCCCCGGGCCCGCGCGCCCCGTTCCGCCAGTCGCTGGGGGCCCGCGACGTGGCCCCGCAAGCCCTGCGCCCGTCCCTGGGGCGACCCAACTGGACCCGCGCGCCACGCCCGCGGCTCTGAGAGGCGACCTAGCCCCCGCCCCGGGGAACCCCGCGTCCCGCGCCCTCCGCGTAAACCCAGGCTGTGCGCGCCGGGGCGGGAGCTAGCGAGCGCGAATCCAGAGCCCCCAGGGTCTTGCTCCCCTCCTCGGCAACTCCCTCCGCCCCATCCCGGCACCCAAGTTCTGAGGGAGAGGGCGTACGTTTCCCGGGCCATGGACACACCTTCCCGCACCTTCCCGCACGACGGAGCTTGAAAACGCTAGCACACAATGAAATCGCATGGAGCATGGGGGCTACTGGTTTACTCCGCTACCTTAAACACGCCGCGGCTTAAACAGAGTTCGTGCACTGACCTCTCCGGAGTTTGCCTAATAGGAATTCAATCAAGATAATAACGGCATTTTTTATTAATGAACGCCCCCAGATAACGTTACACCAAGTTACTTGCTCCAGCCAGGAAGGCGAGGCAATGACAGACCTCACTCAAGCCATACGCTTTCTAGCCGACCAGAGAAAAACGGCAAGAGAAAGAAAGAAAAGAAACCCACCTTATTAGTCACTACTTGTCAAAGTAAACATCAAGGCAGCTGCTCTGGGGAAGACTTCGGCACCGAAACTCCCAGACTCTTTTTTTCACGTTCCCTTTGGTTAAAAAGAAGTGGTAGGGGGGAGTCTTTGGTGCCCGGTATGTACTCCTTCTGTTCTGCACCAAAGAAGTTAAATTATTGATAGTGGAAATTGCATGGCGGAGGTAATACTCGCACCCCCTGAGCGAAGAGCTCCATTTGATCTCGGCAGCAGGGAGATTTCATGCTAGCTCGCCTGGGGGAGCGGCTGCGCGAGCAGCACTCTCCGGGTGAATGGGAAAGTGGGTGGGAGTCCACGAGAGGGCTCCACGGTGCCTTGACGTGCGCTGTCATATGATACCTCCGCTGCCTCGAAATAGACACTCTAGTGCACGAATTACCAGAATCAAAATTCAGCGCATTTAAAATGATACATCTTTTATTAGAAGAGTTCCGTTAAAGGGCATTGCATGGTTCTGCAGATGTTTTCAGTTCCCTCCCTAGCAAACTTACACACATAAAACAACCCTTTTAATAAAGAACCTGGGCAGCAAAGATAAATAAAAAGCCTCTGTTTTAACGTGTGTGTGTGCGTGTGTGTGTGTGTGTGTGTGTGTGTGTGTAGGGGATGGGCAGTTGGCTCAATTAATCCTCACCTCGCGCCCCTCCCCCCGCAGCAGAAGAGCAGTCTTTCGGATTCTTAGTTGCAGGTAGCCGAGACCCTTGGAGAGAATTTAAGTGGCTAGGGTCCAGAGGACCATTTTCATTTTGCCATTGGACGAACGTTTTCAAACGTCTACCTAGGTTCCTGCTTTAAAGCTGAATTTTCTTCCCATTAGTTCGACCGATTCGTAAGCACTAGGACAGAACTTAAAATTTAGAATAAGGAACGGAACAAGACCCCAGCATTTAACTTGGAGTCCTTGGACCTCCTCCGAGCATAAAAAACCACCTGGGTTGCCTATTAAAATGCAGATTTCTCCTCCTGAAATTGTGATTTAGTAAGGGTGGGGCAGCGTCCAGAAATTAGCATTTTAACAAGCACCTCTAGCAAATGGGAAGCAGAAAATCTGAGGTTACACTTTGAGAAACACTCTTAAGAGATGCATAAATGAGTGTCATAGCAATCTCCCATTCCCCCCAAATTTGGTAGGCAGTTTTATGTGTATGTGCGTTTTTTTTCTGTAATCTCAAAGGTGTTTGACCTAATAATTGCTAAGACTCACTGCTTTAAAAATTTGTCTAAACAGTCCAACATTAATTTGGGGAAAGGGAAAGATTTATAAACAGTTTCCTTTCCTGGACCCTCCTGTGGTTATCAAGAGTATATAATATCATTATATACTCAGTTCAGTTTACCTAAGGGTTTACAGTTTAAAAAATGAGTGCACTTATATTAGCTGTTTTAAAGCTCCTAAAGACCAGTCACAGAAATTATTATTCCTATTTTATAAATGAAAACCTGAGGCTCAGTGCCACCAAATAATTTGCCCAAGTTCACACAGCTAAATGCCAGAGATAAGACTTTAATAAATCAGGAACTCTAGATAGAAATATCCCTGCCTCTCTCTCCACCCCCAATAAAGGGAAGCTGTCTGTTTCTTGGAAGTGTTATCAGGATGTGTGATCTTACAGAGCCTCTTTGCAAACTGTTGGACTGAATAGTCAAATTATTCAAATACATGCATATTCTTAGAGTGTCACACATTTAGCTTTGCACCTCTATCAACTTGAGGGTATACATGACCAATACAAACTACCATACAGCACAGATGGTGAAGTATATTGTGGAATATTTAATGTAAGTGAAATAGACTGGCTAGTTGGAAGCAATGAAGGACAGAGGCCAAGAAGCCCAGCCTGGCCACCTCAAAGAACCTCTGAATTGATTCCCAGGGGTGTAGGCTGAATGCAGACACAATTTCTTTTAATATGGCAAAACAATTTGAGAGGCTGGATTATAAATTTAAAAAAACAAAACATGTACTGATTTATAAAGTACTGGAGGAGCCCTACCCTAAGATTTTTTTTTAATAATTTTATGCTAACTTCAAACCAATGCTTACTTTCCAACTTTAAATTTGCTTGAAAATGAATTACTTCCCCAGGTTTTAAAGCTCATTTGTAATTTAGTTCCTTCCTGAAAAATACCTAGCCAGTGCGTATCAAGAATCTTAGCATTCTCAGTGCTGTTGAGTGAGAAGTTATGGCAAATCTATATGCAAAATTCACGTCGCCACGTCAGCATTTCTTCTGAAGGAAGGAGTGTCCTTATTTCTGAGACTCTGATTGTATCTATGGCCAGTCTTCTTACTCCTACTCTCCCTTGATGTTATACAGATGCATATATCTTTACTTTCCAGTGTGTGGTGCAGTTTTACTGAGGAAAAGACAGATGAATAGAAATGTCAGGAATATTTAGAAATAAAAGAAGATCAAATGCCAATTCAGATAAACCCTCTAATGAATCAGACCTCTGGACACTTCTGAGCATTTCCAAACTTTCTGATTTGTGATTATGGTGTTACCAAAACAATAAAAGCCCATACTTAAACACTTGCCTATTTGCCTTAAAAATACATCTTACAGGGCTTGCCTGGTGGCGCAGTGGTTGAGAGTCCGCCTGCCGATGCAGGGGACACGGGTTCGTGCCCCGGTCCGGGAAGATCCCGCATGTCGCGGAGCGGCTAGGACCATGAGCCATGGCCGCTGAGCCTGCGCATCCGGAGCCTGTGCTCCGCAACGGGAGAGGCCACAACAGTGAGAGGTCCGCGTATCGCAAAAAAAAAAAAAAAAAAAAAAAAAAAAAAATACATCTTACATTTAAAAACGACACCAAGGTAAATTAAAGTTGTACCAGTGTGTTGAATGGAATTCTGAATAATTTGTTTAATTCAGGTAGCATATAGAGATAGTGTTAGAGGTCTGATCTAAGATCAAACTTTTTACAAAATCATTTTCCTATTGTGATCACGGGTGATGCTGAAAATATAGAGCACGTATTTCTGACTCTTCTTAAAGATTGGTCTCTGACATGATTGCTGTGTTAGGAGCAAAGATTCCAAGTTTGTGATCTGAATATTTCCTTAATCACCAAAAGGAGGAAAAACATCACTGCTTGAAAAGAAAATGCTCCCTATTTCACTTACAAAATTAATTTTGAATTAGTCAAAATCCCTAATTTTGGTTTTGGTCTAATACTATCCTAACACAATGTTCTAGAAGGACAAAGGTAAGGGAGAAATTCTCATCTATTCTTGTCAGGAAATGTGAACTAATCCTCATTACCCAAGTGGGAACAAAGGCAGTAAGCTCAGATTTGACACTGACATATTTTTTCTATTAATAATTTTAATTGGCTGAGGTCAATTCTACTATCACTATAAGCATTTTATGTTTAATTATGTTTACTTAAGTTTCCTAGTTACTCCTGCCTTCAGTCTTCCTTGCAAAAAAAAAAAAAAAAGGCGTTCAGAATCAAATGAATTGACCTCAAAAACTGCTGAAAATTGGAGTAATTAGCATAGGGAAAATAATAAGTAAACAGAAAACTCTCCCGCTGAGCAGAGTGGCAAAGATGTCAAATTCATGATTTCAAAGCCCCGATCTAATGCCAAACTGTCACTCACAATCCTCCAAATCATTGAGTAAGGCCCGTCCTGAGAAAAATCTTAAGGGAGGAATAATATCCCTATTCATTAGATGGTACCTTAACATGAGGTGTACTTCTTGTCTGTAAGCTTCTCATAAACCATAAGAATAGCTGTGTGCCATATTCAAATGTGTCCAAATTGGTTAACACCTGTTACAGGAATTATGTAACCAGGCATGGCCATTAGTGGCAAAGGAAAGAAAGGAACCATAGTAAGAAAATGTTAGAAGGGCCAAGATTAGGAGAGTAGCACAAGAAGGTCAAAAACTGATCCCATCTGGGAATAATATTTAATTGGATCAAAGAAAAAAAAAAGCATAAAAACCATTATGAAACAACTAACTCCCAGACATGTAAGAGTCTTCAACTTGTAGCCCACCGAGTTACCAGATTTTCCCTGAGAACATTTAAAAAATAATAGTGAGGAATAAATTAGTTTACTTGTTATAATGTTTCTGTAAGCATAGTCAGAAGGGATGTGATTGAGGGCTTAGGACAAAAGTTAGAACTGACAATGGTAGCTGACTCTTTGCTGGTTTTGCTGGGAGAAGAGCCAGGAGATTTAGCAAGTTTAAACCAAAGGGTTTCAGGACATTGAATCAGATTGTAAGGAGTGGATTATATTTTTGAAACCCAACTATTTAGGCTGTGTGATGATTGGGATGAGAGATTCCCTACTGCTAAATTTTATATTCTTCATGGAGAAAGTTAGCAACATATGCAAAAATATAATTTAGAAAAAAATAATTACTGAACTTCCTGAAGTCATGTTTTAAAAATCACACTAAGAATTTGGCCTATTTTTCCATGATTCTGAATCTACACAGTGCCTATGGTGAATTTTTTTTGGAGGAAGGACCCAAGCAGCTTGTGATGCCTTGTCCAAGTCCTCTGGATAGCCCAGGCCTGGTGGGAATAAAGTCCTCAATGGCACACATGTGGCAGCAAGGATTAGGCTTTAGATTTGTCTCACATGTGGAATCATTGGGAAACCTCTAACACTCTTGACCTTTCTCAACTTCAGTTAACTACCTTCACTTCTTAGTTCCATTCATTCAATTGATAAAAACTTGCTGAGCACCTACTGCCAGCCAATGCTCTATGGACTAGAATCAAGGCGATGAGTAAAACACATTTCAGCCCTTTAGCTGCTCAAATTCTAGACATAATGTTTGTCTTTTAATCCATTGGGCCACTTGTGAGTTAGTTAGAAATAGGAAATTATGCTTTGTTTGGTTTTGTTTTCCCTTGTCAGAGGTTTAGTTTATAGAAGAATGACCATCAGCATGACCCTAGTGGCCAAGGGGTAGCAGTGATGGACAAGAAACTTGTTCCCAAAGCTGGAGGGACAGGGACTTCCCTGGTGGTCCAGTGGTAAAGAATCTGCCTTCCAATGCAGGGGACATGGGTTCGATCCCTGGTCAGGGAACTAAGATCCTACATGCTGTGAGGCAACTAAGCCCCCGTGCCACGACTACTGAGCTGGCACACCTCAGCTAGAGAGCCCATGTGCCGCGAACTACAGAGACCATGAGCTCTGGAACCCACACGTCACAACTACAGAGCCCATGCACCCTGAAGCTCGCGTGTCACAACTAGAGAGAGAAAACCTGCAAGAGAAGCCAGCACGCCACAATGAAAGATCCCGCGTGCCTCGATTAAGACCCAACGCAGCCAAAAATAAATAAATAATTAACTAATTAAAAAAAAAAAAGCTGGAGGGGCAGCTAGCAGCTGGGGAGGCCCCCCCTCCCCATGGTTGATCAGTGCCCTAGCCATTTTTGGTTAGCAGTGTTTTACAGAAGGCGGACAAAGGATAAGGGATCAGGGGTGGAGGTAGTGAGAAAATGAGACATAGTTCAGGAAAATAATTTTTCTAAATATGATTAGGTAGACTTATAGAAAGATAGATCCAGAAGGGATCTTATGAGATTATCTCATCTTCCTCACTACTCATAGGCCTATCACCGCAGACCAGGGAAATAGACTACACATCCTTCTTCTGAGGACCTAAGAATCCAGCCATTCTAATGCTTAGAAGTTCCCACTTGTAACACATTTTTGTTCTTGCTGCAATTTATATTTTATTTCATTTCATCCAACCTTAGTGAAGATGGAGAACAGCTGTTTCCTAACCTTCTTGTGCTATTAAGTCACCCCTCAGCCTTTTCTCGTAGCGAGAAATCAGATCTCACAAACTCTCTTCATAAACTCCAACTTCCAATCCATTAATCATGTCCCTTGGTCTACCCTGGATCTCCTCCAAGATCTCCATATTCTTCTGAAAATATGGAGGCCCGTATTAGACATGTCTGTGAAATTATCCAGGGCTCAGGAAACACTGGAGTCATGAATTATCTGAACACAGCTGTTGGGAAAAACTAAAGGGAAGATTCAATCAGAATGGCAAATCCCTCCCTTGCAACTTGGAGACAGAAGTGATTGTTTCATAAATGATGAGCCCTTATGTCAAAGCTATATATTCTATCCTTAGTTTTCAGATGAAGCATTTTTCAAAAGAAACAGATCTTTAATAAGACATTTGTTTTTACTTCTCAACAAAATTTTTTAAGAACAATTTTTCTGTTCTCCACTTAATGTCCAAAGTTGTACACATTTACCTGATAAATTAGGAGAGTGCTTTCATCTTCTCAAGTAATTTCTCTCAGAAGGTAAGGTCTACACAACACTACATGACTTTTGAAGTTTGAACTTTCTCCTAAATTGGACCATTTCTTTTCATTTTGTCTGCATTCAAAACCTAATTAGAATACAGTATAACTAAGTTGAAGTCCATAAAAGAGAATCATGTTAACCTACGTGATTCCTAGAATCAAGTTTAACTGATGATTTCACTTGTCAGGTATATCTCAATTATGATTTCACAATCCAATGTGACCAAATATTTGGGGCCTTCTAATTCTTGATAGCCCGGCTGAAGAGCATGGGATCAGCTGAAATAGCATTCCTACTACTCACAGTTGTCTGTTTAGGGCATGTTGAAGGAATTCAATGGTAACTGCAAAATCAATCCAGCAATCCCAAGAAGAAATTAAGCCAGACATGGAATGAAATCAACACTCTAAAAAGAAACTGATTAGAAAAAGGGAACATTTACTTCCCCTTCATAATATCATTTTGAGAAACTGTCAAGGGACTCTGTGATCAAAAGATTACTAAGAGTGTTTGCTGTTAAGTAGGAACTTCTGAAACCTTAGTCTACCAAGAAGGGTAACAAGAAGTGCAGAATCTAGTTGAACCTAAGGAAGGGTGATGTTGATACGGATGGATAGGACAAATATAATAGTTCGAAAAACGTGAGGGCAGAGAGATGTGGTAGAATGGGAAACGAATGGGGGAAAGCAGAGACACACATTTAAATCCCAAGACCCATTAATTAATTAATTATCATTTTAGTTATTGTTACATATGTACTCAGGGAAATTCATTTTTCTCTGCTTGGACAGTAGTCATGACCTGGGAGAGAGGCTGATGTGTGTGAGGTGGGGGAAAATAGGGCTAGATATCCAATTTTGGAAGTCAGATTTTGAGTCCTTAATACAAATTAAATATATTTCTGGGATGCAAATTCAGCCCACGGTCAGCTTTCCTTAAGGCAGGCTCCATACTAACTTAGAAAAATGAAGACCCAACACTTCCTTTCTTACCAAATTTTATGCTTCTCCCAAATGCAGTAAAATGTTTAGCACTGAGGAGCTTATATTTCATAGACATGTTTTCCAGGAGGCTTTGGGAAGAATGAGCCAATGCTATCATATATTCTGGCCTTTTTAGCAAAAAAAAAAAAAAAAAAAAATTCCCAGGATAAATAACTGAAATTAACTTGCATTGCTCATTGCTTTATGTCTATACTGAATGCCAACTTGAATTACCATTCTCACATAATAAACATATTTTTATGATATTACAACCAGATTGTGGATGTAGATCATCTTAGAACTACTTTGCAAGCCAAATTTCCATTGCCTTCCATTTTATCTGCACACAAAAACTAATTAAAGTGAGTAAAAATAAGTTGAATTCCATAAAAAAGGATCATGCTAACCTACATGATGCCAATTTATCTCAAAAAAATATGTCAAAGTTTGACATATTCTTGACTATTTGCTTGACTAATTAACATTTTTTCTAATTTTACTTTTTGTTACTGTGCTTTTAATAAGTCAGATTGTTATTTATTGATATGATTTTGCCCTGCATTCCTAGGAAGAATTTATAAAATTCTAATTTACCCTTCAATGAATTGATAAGAGCACAACTTCAGAATAGTATTTAATAATAGAAATTAATCTCAAAAGCAGAATTATATGTATAGATGTCATATGAAGAACAAAGGAACAGTCTTAAAGAGTATTTCTTTGGAAAATGAGTTAAAAAGAGTATTTGGATGAGTTAAATGAGTTAATGAGTAAATGAGTTAAAAAGAGTATTTCTTTGGAAAATGAGTTAAAAAATCTAAAGTTTAAATTAGTAAACATTTCCTAACATTTTTAAGACAAGGGATTTTAAGAAAATTTAGAATTTCATCCTTATTTCTTGATTGTTTTAAGAAAAATAAATCAATTTTTTGTTTTCCTAGGTTGAGAGGGGAGGAAGCTATAAGAATAATAAATAAAGCTGTTGTCAAATCTCAGATAAAAATCTAGAACCAACTGAAAACACTGGGAATAATATAGGAATGAATGAAAATTTGAGGTTTCAATTCATCTTGTCTTAGCGTCTCAATAATCGTAAATTAACTGTGGAGTGTTGAAGAAATTTAAAATACTATAATTAGTTTTGTGCTACCAATTTGAAATTAATAATGTCATATTGGAATGGTATTAACATTTTGTTAAGTATGTTTATATTTAAGCAATTAATCTAAGCTATATACAAAAAAGCTTTACTTTGAAAATCAAGATAATTAAAATCTTGCAAGGCTATTCATTGTTTTCTTTTTTTAAAATTTTTATTTATTATTTTTTTGGCTGTGTTGGGTCTTTGTTGCTGAGTGCGGGCTTTCTCTAGTTGCTGCGAGTGGGGACTACTCTTGCAGTGTGCAGGCTTCTCATTGTGGTGGCTTCTCTTGTTGCGGTGCATGGGCTCTAGAGTGCACGGGCTTCAGTAGATGCAGCACATGGGCTCAGTATTGTGGCTCCTGGGCTCTAGAGCGCAGGCTCAGTAGTTGTGGCGCACGGGCTTAGTTGCTCCGCGGTATGTGGGATCTTCCTGGACCAGGGCTCGAACCCACGTCCCCTGCACTGGCAGGCGGATTCTTAACCACTGCGCCACCAGAGAAGCCCCGTTGTTTTCTTATGTTTTGATTATTGGGAAATAGAAGAAATGTCATTGTCACATGATATGATTGTAAGGCCCTCAGTAGTCAAGAGAATTGGGGTTCTAGTTTAAACTATCACTCTGGCTGTGTGACCTGTGCAAATCACTTCACTAGCCCAAGATTGTTCACATCAATACTATCAGTTTCACAGAAATATTTGTTGAGTAAGTGGAGCAATCTTAACTACCGTACACCTCAGCTGCCTGATCAATGAAACCAGGGCAGTGTGCTATAAGCTGTGGTTGTCAAGCCTAGCAGCACATTCAGACCTTAGCTCAAAGGAATGAATGATTCAGGTGATTTCCGTGTACTGGGGAAACCTGTGAACTAGATCGTCTTTAAGGCTTTTTTCTATCTAAATTTGGACTGCTTGCAGGAACTGTGTATCATTTGGTAAACTAAACTTGGAACTCATGAAATTATTTCCCCTAAAGTTAACAGCCTTGAGCCAAGGTAAGGATTCATACTCTTCTATATACTACATAGTTATCTCTGATGAGGTTTTAGGTAGACTTTTTCATACACCAAAATGTCCTTTAAGATCATCCTTTCCCCCTGGGCTGGTTTCTGAGCTCTGGGACATATCAAATGCATTATGAGTTCAGGTCGTCCTTCCTTGCATAGATCAGAATGGCGGCAGGATGAATTCTTCCCATTGACCTCCACATCCTTGATTCCTTATATGACTTTAGCAGCTCTGCAGAGACCACTGACTTGTACTATCTTGGACTACCAGTATGCAGCCAATGTCTCATTTAAAACCACATCTTTCTAAGAGCTGTTTTCCAGGAGGAAGATGGAAGAAATTTATTAGGAAGATGCGCAAGTAGATGTATAACTCCCTTACCCAGACTATCCCCCGCCTTAGTTTCTAGAGCTGCTATTCTGAGTTCTGAGTTGGTGCAAAGACGCAAAGGACCCAGACACAAATACTTGGCATTCTCTCAAACGAGATGCTATTTCCAGAGAAGTTCCAAGTTTGGAGTAGGGCTTTGGGAGGAAGAACATTAAATTGCACAAGGAAAGCCAATAAACATTTTAGTCCCCAGCAGGGACTGTAAGCCTTGTAATTATGTTTAGGATTATGCTTGTCCATCCTCTTCTTTTCCATCTCTGTAAACAACATGTTAGCTTTGGAGGTTTGTCATCCACTGTGTTTTTGGAGAGGGAGTTCCTCATCACAGCATCTGCAGTGCTATAGCCAGTAACAGTTTGAAAATGCAAATTTATGAAAAGGCTTCTAAACACACTAACTCCTAATCTAAACAATTTATAACGTTTCCTACTCAATAACTCTCAGAAGTCAACTAACTTGGAACTGCCCTAAACAAGTTAAGAAAGGAGTCAGACATCATCCATGGGGTTAATAAACTAAAGTAAGTGGAAGGAAGAACATGCAGGTGAAGAGTTCCAGATAGTAATCTTTCTCTTCAGTGACTATGTACTTATTTCTGGACAATTTTCTCTCTTGTTAGTGTTTTAAACATGACAACAATTATAATAAGAGCAGCTAAGATTGCATAGGGACTTACAGATTAGTTTACTGATTAAAAGAAAGGGCTTGGACCTGGGTTTAGTCAAGCTTTGCCACTTATTGGCGCTGCTAATTTAGGTTAGTTAATTAATTAACTGATGCCTCAGTTTCCTTATCTTTAAAATAGGAATACTAATAATCTCTGCCTAGAAAGATCGTCGTGGGGATTCAATTAACTATGGAAATGTAGAATGCTCACCACAGTGAACTCAGTAAAGTTTGATTTGATTATTAATTTATCTGATCCTCCCCAAACACTTTAAGTAACATCACTCTCTCCATATTATGATTGTGAAAATGGTGCTTCAAAGTTGATAGGTGACAATTAGTGGTTTGAAAGTTTTTCATTAGTTAGAAAAGATTCAATATAATTCTAAATCAGCATTTATGGCCGCTGATTTGGAAATTCTCAGCCATCTCAAAGGGTTGTGTTGAAGATCTCTTCACAAAATGTATGTGCAAACCTGATAATGGGGAGCCCAGATCAAATCTGGGTGGTAGCTATTAGATAGGGAAGTGTGGTTTTATAATGGACTTTGGAACCGGAGAAAATTAGGTTTGAATTTTAGCTTTTCCATTTAAGATTTGCTGTATAATTTGGGGTAAATAAACTCTCTGAGCTCCAGTTTCCTTATTTATACAATTAGAATATAATCTAACTCAGAGAATTGCTTTGAGGGTGAAATAATAAATGTCAAATGCAAAGCAAACAACTTAGCCCTGGAAAAATGCAAAATGAATGTTATCCCATCCCATCATAATTTGCATATACTTTCCCATAGTATAGTAATGACAGAAATGAAGTCTTTATAACTTGTTGAGGTTAATGAAGTCACAGCAGGAATCTGAGGCCATGCTCACTGAGTTAATGAACAGAGTCTGGACTTTTTCTCTTTTTCAATGGAGCAATGGATTCTAGGGTAGTGGGGTAGCCCTTGTGGTACTGAGGATAAACTTCGGAGTAACAGCAAGCTCGGCCAATGGAAACATGTCTACTACACCTTAGCCATCTCATCAGTTGGTTCTTTATCCACTTGGCAACTTGTCAAATGGCAAGAGTGAATTTTAAAAATTTCTCCAAATGCCAGGATGGAAAACTCAATGGCTCACACTGAAAGGCAGAGAGAGACTAAACTAACAATTCTGAATCTATGCCATGTTAATCAGTGCCCCCCTTCTCCAAGCGTTCTATGGTCAAATATGTTTGGGAAATGCTACACAGTAGTATTTGCAGACTTTGTCACTGATAGAAATCACAGTCACCTTCGTATCACATGTCAGTTGTTACAGATATCTTGAAATACATTGATGCTTATCACTACTGCAAAATTATAGTATTCACCTTGCTGCTAGATGTTATTTAGTACCTTAAGAAAGCACATATATTACTATATCACACAATCTACTTTTTAAATATTTTCAAAACTATATTTCAAGGTAATTGGCTTCCTTTGTAATCATATGCTTTTAAGACTTATTCATTTAGAAACATTATTCTGAGAAGGGTTTATAGGCTTGACCAGACTGCCAAAAGAGTGGAGTCCACAGCACAGAAGTGGTTACCAAGCCCATGTTAATCCAACATATGCCAAGGAGAGGCAATAACAAGGCCATTCTTAAACACTGGTTGTGGAAGTTGCTGGGGGAGACAGAAGCCCTTACTGGACGAGGAAGGTAAAAGCAGAAGAAATCATTGTTTCCTACCAACGTAACCAGAACAATAATGAGCATGGATGGTAGAGATCAGGCTCAGTAGACAAGTGGCCTTGAAGAATACTCTCGGAGTGGACACGTCTATTCAAGAGCCCCCATATGATACTAACCCTATTTTGGTTTCCCTTTTCATTTCTCTGCTCCATTTTTTTCACGTTCCCTCTCTTTTTTCTATTCACTTGCCCTGTAATGTCCGATCCCAAAGGCTTTAGATATTTATGGAGCCTTTTTACAATCACCCAACTTAGCTATTTTTTCCCCACAGTCACCTTATTACCTAGGGATAGTAGGTCGTTGCTATTTTCCTTGAAGATGGAGGTAGGACAAATCAGTTCCAACTCCTTCTGGTGCTGATGGGTATGGGATTTAGCATATTCTGAAGGAATCCTGGATTCCATTACATCATAGCATGCACTCTGGGCACAAAGATCTCAGAGCATTTTCTTCTGCTGTTTCGGGCAATTGATTGGGTTTCCCTTTCCCAGTGTGAGAAGGTTTTTGAGTGCATTTAACGTTCACTCAGAGGTTGAAAACATTGGCAAAGTACTTGCTACCTCCTGGGGTGATCCAGAAAATGTTCATCAATGGTCAAAATGCCTCACACAGGCCAGAGGTTCCTCCTAGCTTCAGACTGAACTGTTAAATTTGGAGGTCACACACTGCTAAACTGCTGATTTTTAGAAACTTGACTTTAAAGGTTTTTATTTTTAAATTAATACTTTGAAATATATTTTGCCATTTGTCTAAAATAGAATTCAAGAATGATGTATGTCATCCCGAGTGCATCCGAAGTTATTTTAAATATGGCATCTTCATAAAAGTCAATAGCTGACTCCTCAAAGGGCAATCATGTCCAGTGTGGGCAGCTGTGCCAATTGTTTTTGAACTACTGCAGCAATCTAGCCAATCCCAAGGAGTGTAGCCTTTCTGCACCCACATTTTTCTTAATTATCTCCGCTAGGCTGAGTTAGCTAAGGACAAATCTATAGCATTTCCTGGATGTCGAAATGCCCACACACCTTCTGCAATCCTTGGGCTACCAGCTCCCTTTCATGTTTCTCCTGGTTGGTCCATCTAATTATCTATTATCATGTGTATATCATGCATTATTCATGAGGCCCAGACAATTTCAGGGTGTAATATCTTTGATTTTAAAAAGAAATGACCTGAAAAATGAGAACTTCTGCTTGTACAAAGAAAAGAAGCATTTAATTTGATAGTGAGTCTCTCATCATCCCATCCCTTTAAAAAGTAATCTGTAGAAGTTCGAGATCATTGTTCAAATTAAAACTTTCCAAGTCATCTTTTCTCAGAAAATGATTGGTTCAATATCCGGATCCTTTCTGTGCTGGGTTCAGGTAAGTTTCTTTGAGTTTTCATAATGTGCTTCTTAACAAACAAGTTAAAAACTGCTGGCACCCCAAATTGTAAATCACCAAAGGTTAGGGTGACTTAAGCCCAAGAAATAAGTTATCTATCATATCACTCAAACTTGGAGCTAAAATGGAATTTAGAGTTGATCCTAAGGCTATCCTCCTTGTTTTATGTGGGAGGAAATATGGATCAAAGGGGACTAATTGATTTTTCCAGCTACTGACAATGAGTTGGCAGCAAAGCTTGAACTCAGACATTTAATCTGTTTCACTGAGTTCTCTTGAAAAAGGTTAAGAATCCAGAAGTCTGTCTTCTTCTAGGGAACAGCGCAAATTCAAGGACAAGTCAGGTCTCTAAGCTGTGAGTTCCACCAAGACAAGTACCTTCTAGTCTTACACGTTGCTGCATCTCCAGACTTCAGCACAGCTCCCGGCACATAGTAGATTGTCAATTAATGCTTACAGAATAAAATTATGAATATTAGAGTCTCTATAGAAAGTATACCTCTTGGGCAAATGGAAAATGGCCTGTCAAGCTCATGATCCCCATAAGTATCAGAATATCTACCGAGATAACAAGATCCCAGGCATGTAAGACTGGGATGAATCTAGCTGATGCACTTTGCTGTACAGCAGAGACTAACACAGCAGTGTAAAGCAATTACACTCCAATAAAGATATTGGGGGGGGGGGGCAAAAAAAAAGACTGGGATGAAATTCCAGAGGGTTAGAAGAAAACAAACCAACATGAATTCATGCATCAGATAGGGGCTGGGCTAAGTGACCCCTGAGAAATTTCCCAGGCCCCAGATTCTACAGCTCGCAAGTAAAAATTCTTCTTGCCTTTGGCTCTTCCTATTCTGTGTTGTTTTTTTGGGGGAATTAGTGACTATCCCTTAGATGGTATGTCAACCCTAGGAAGATCCCTGCCTTCTTTGAGCCTCCGATTATGGGAGAGTGAAAGAATGGCTTAGGAGGAGAAGGTCATATACTGGTAAAAACTTTTCATTAGGACTACAGACTTGTGGGAACTATTTTTTTTTCTTTTAATTTAAAGAAATCAAAATAGGAGGAAATAATGCCTACAGTCCCCTCAGATGCCTGAGTAGGGTTTGAGGCAGCATGATCTAGAGAGCTGAAAATATTGTCCTTGAAATTTGAAGATTCTGAGTCAGTCTTCACCTCTTACTGGCAATGTGGCCTTGGGAAACTCTGAACCTGAGTTTCCTCATCTGAAAGGTGATTGATAATTCCTACCCTACCCTCCTGGCTGAGGAGATCAGATAAGGAAATCTGAAGAACTTTCAAAGCACTATGTGTATATAAAGTATTATTACTAGGAAATACAAATAAAGTCTGCATTATACAGAATTCTTCATAGGACTCCTTTAGAATGTTAGGTAAAAGGGGGAAAGCCCATCTGAACTTTAAAAAAACTCAGAACGAATGCTCCAAAGATTGCCAAATGACAATGGAGGCGGGGATAAAAATTTGACATTTTGATCTTTGCACCTGGTGTTTCGGCGTATTAGTCTTTAGGGACCATATGTATCTTTCTCAAGACACACTGGTTAAAGCAGTAGCTTTAACTTCCAAAGTAAAAGATTATAATATTTTTGAAATTATGGTCACTCATTGGCCAAAGAGGAGAGAAATTTTTCGTTTTGTTGTTTAAGAATTTAATCTTTCTCCACTTAAAGGCAACACCCTCCCTCCCCATTTCCATAGGATTCAATAATGGTAAGCTCTCACTAAATGTTAATGTTTATTTTATTTATTAAATGCCACACACTGTTCTTTACATGGATTATGGCATGTAAATTAGAGACTCACCGCTTGTTAAATGCACTAGAAACACACAGAGACAAACATGCCTATACACACACACACACACACACACACACACACACACACACACACACACACACAGCAGGAGCAGATCAGCAGAGAAAGACACCAGCCAAAGAAAGATAATTTGAGATACTTCTGAGCTAGCAGTTGTAAAATTAAAATAGGCAACTCATTAAATTATCCATAGAGTGAAAAGAAAGCTACAAAAATAGATATTTTTCTGGCAAGTCAGTGCTTTTCAGAACAAATTTAGTTTTAAGCAGAATCTTAAAATCAGATTCTATCAGTTCATATTCACTAGAGTCATTTAAATGGTTAGATTAGTTTTTCTTAATTAAAGGCAAGGATTAGCTTTACCGGCCTTTGATAGGAGTATATGTATGTTCAGTTAGACATCATTTTAACTGACATTTTGTAAGCAGTTTGATCAAATGAATGTTATTTGAGCAATTGGAGCCTCATCCCCAAATCACAGAATTAGAAATAAAATCCTTTGTAAATCATGCCTCAATGCTGATTTTTTTTCCCCCCTCGTTTCTCTTTGTTGGTTTTTGTGGCTGAGTATCTATTTTGTGGTCATCCAGGCCTTGCCTCTCACATTGCCTGATAATGGAATGTTGTTTCTTACTAAGCTTCCCCTAGAGGACAGGCCAGGAAAAGGAAAGAAACTAAAATCACTAGCTTCTCCTCTTATTAAGAATATAGATTACAGATTCGATAGGGAAAGAGTCTGGTAAGTGAACGAAGAATCATATGTATTTTGATTTTAGATATTTTAAAGGTATTCTTTCCAATTTACATTGATTGGCAATTTTACAAATAATATTTTGTGAACCAACAAGAAGCTTGCTTTTAAAATCCCATTTACTGCCTTACCGTATAAAGTAGACGATATTTAAAAATAACTAGCATTCTGGTTCAATCAAATGAAAATGCTGTATGCAGAGAATGACATAGTGATACCTCCCTCTTACGGAGTGTCTCCTTCCCAGTTTGCAAGGCTCTTTCAAACATTCTCTTCTATCCTCCAAAAATTGCTGTGTTGTAGGTCTTACTATCAGTGACACTGAAAAAGCTATTGGCAAAATGAATATATTTTCTTCTGAATCAGTACTGATATAGTCCATTGGGGGAGCTAGACCAAGCTAAAAATCTCACACACAGAAATATTAATATACAAGACCAGGGGGTACAGAAGTAGGCTAGGTTACTGTTCATTTTTTTAAGGTTAAAAATATCCCCCTCCTCTTTCTTCCCTTCTCCTCTTTAACACCTTCTAATCTTCTGTCAGGTTTCAAACAGGACAGTTGAAATTTCTCGCCTTCGCGCTGAAGGGCTCTATGTAAATACACATAAACAGTGAATATCAGGTGCACTATTCTTAAAGTGATACTCATTCTCACGACACTTCAGGCGAAACCATTTCATCTACAAGTCAAGGATGTTTATAGGTGCGCGTGTGACAGAGGATGACGTGACACTTTTGAGGTTTGTTACAGATCTCGAGGTTACAAGAATTAGTTAAGCATTTTCCCTCCTTGTCTCCCGAAGCCTCGAAATCTACAATTTTCTCCATTCGACTGTCAAGATAAATTGGCATGTCGACTAAAAGCGTAATATTCCCTTAACGGTGCATTCATTTAAAGCCCTAGGAGCTGTATTAGGTAGCAGCGGGTATTCGCTAGCAAGGCATCTCGAGGAGAGAGGGAACTCTGCGATTTAGAGTGACAGATGATTTTTTTCTCATCCATCAAACCGCCTCAAAATGTCACAATATTTACACCTCTTCCTTGGTGAATCCAGAGACAGGCAGACAGGGAAAAAAAAAAAAAAAAAAAGCCGACCGGCTGCCGCTTGATTTGGGCAAAAGGAGGCGTTGCACCTTTAAATTCTGCCCCTCCATTCCCCGTTACCCCCCGCCCCCTTCTCGGGATTTTGCAATAAATCTCCCAGTTCTGCTTTCAGCCCTGCAGATCCGTATTTAAAACAGCACCATCTGGGAAGGGTGGGTGGCGATGGTGATGCGGACTCCTTGGAGTTCCTTTGCAGCACGCTTGGAATTGCATCAGACTGATCAGAAATCCCCCCGCCCCCAAGCCCAGCCCCTCCCGTCTCGCTTCCCTCCCAGGCCCTCCCCTCCCCTCCTTGCGCGTAGATCTGACTGAGAAAATGACTGGATCTCGGAACAATCTGTGCCCCATTCGCTGCAGCCTTGCTCCGTAAACCCTGCCCAACGCTCCCTTTGTGTGCCGAGCAGCCTATCACGGTCATCTGATCCTAGTGCCTGGTTTTTATTTTTTTCCTTCTAAATCTCCACAATATCCTCGCATTGCCTATGAATCCATCCTTTTCACCTGAGCAGAGTTGGAATTCTTTCTTTTTTCGTTCGCTAGAACAGTCAAGTGAGTTTCGGAAATAGGTTTTCCCCCTACGCTCCCCCGTACCCCCATCCAAGCCTTGCCTCTTAATTAAGAAGGGCTGATCCAGGAAGGAGGAGTCCAGAACGCTCAAGCCCTGGGGCGAAGACTACCACGGGGCTTGGCCGGGAGGCCGGAACAAAGGGCCCGGGAAGGGGTGGGTTGAGGGTTGTAGGAGCATGGAGTGGACGGTGGCCCCCACGCAGGGGTGCGCAAGTCCCTGGACTCCCAGTGGAGAGGCAGGACAACGCTGCCGCGTGCTCGCTGTCCCCCCGGGGCGGAGGCGGGGAGGTGGAACGGAAGGCTGGGAGGCTCTGAGCAGCTTCGATCACCCCCGCCCCCCGGTCCACCCGGGCGGCTGCGGCGGCGGCCCGGCGGTGAGCCGGCCGCCCTCCACACGCGCCTCCGGGTGCAACCTCGCGGTGGCTGGGCGGTCTGTGCGCCCAGCTGATTGGTGGCTCGGTCCAGCCGCCGCGCGGAGCTACGAGTGTTCTCCTCCACCTCCTCGAGCCTCCCAGGCCCCCTCCCCCGGCCCGCTCCCTGGCTCTTCGGCCCGTAAAGGACCTTCTCCTCCCAAGTAGAGGCCCCCTTTTCCTTAGTTACCCCGACTGACTCGGACCTGGGCTCAGAGAGGCATCCAGCCTGGCGGGGGAGCGGAGCTCGGTCTCGGCGGCTCCCCTTCCCCTGAGAAAGCGGGAGCCCTCTAAGCCAGCACCCGAAACTCGTAGGGAGGGAGGAAAGAAGGGGAGAGAAAAAAAAAAGAAAGAAAGAAAACAACCAGAAAGAAACATCCAGCCAGGCGCGAGGGCTACGGAGGGGAAGAGAGAATAAGGAAGGGACGGAGGCAGGAGGAGGGGGCGGGGTGGAAGGAGGTGGGGGCGGGAAGGAGGGAGGGGGAGAGAGAGGGAGGGAGGGATACAGAGAGAATGAATCCTTTGCCTAGAAGAGCTGAAATTACCTTGATTCATTTTGTGTTGGAGATTTGGCGTTACCTCCTACCCTCTCCCCAACCTCCACCTCCTCTTTCCTCACCGCACACCACCTCCACCGCCTAATTCTAAATGGTACAAAGTCAAAATTTAGGAAATCGAATGTTGTGTAAAAGCTTCATAATTAATGAACCTACTGTACACACACACACACACACACACACACACACACACACACACACACACCCTGGCAAAGAAAACGGAAAAGAAGCAGATGAAGGGGAGAAAAAGACAGAGAAATCTTACATTTGAATCAGACATTTGCAGGTCCAAGTTAACTAAACTCAATATATCCGCAGAAAAACTGAGCTTCCCCACCCCCCTTCTCGCTTTACCCCAAGGCTCTCACCTAGGGCAATTCAAACTGGGCAAATACCAGGAAACAACCCCCCTCTCACACTCTCCTTCTACTTCCTCCCCTCCACCGCGCGTCCTCTCGGGAAGATCGAGTATCAAAATAGCTCAAAATTTGGGGTTGCAGGGGGTCCCCGCCCCGGTGCTTACCTTCTTTGCGGCTTACACCACCCCGGTGGCTAGATCCTGGAGATAAACACTTGCATTTCCCAAAGTTAACCCAGTATACCAACCCTGAGCTTGCCAAGAGTCTATTCCAGCCTACACCGCTAGGAAGCCAACTTCAGCGAGCTCAACGAGGGGACCAAACTGGGGCTCGCTTTCCAAACGCTCCGCTCCAAAATCTGACTCTCTCTCCAGCCCCGATCTCAGTGTGAGCCGAACCTCCGAAAAGACGCTTCTTAAGGGCGACACAGGGCCGGCTTTCTGCGGGGCCGAGACGGCTACCTGGGGTACCACCACCTAGGACAAATCCGTTGGCTCTGTCCAAGGTGCTGAATGGGCTCGTATTTCCCGGATTACACACCCGGCGCAGCGGGAGGAAAAGGATAAAAAATCTCTAATTAAGTGATATTTGATATTGCTCTAGACGGTTTCTTGCACTTCCTTACGTTTTGTCACGTGCAGACGGCTTTGCCAAAGCCATCCTGTTAATAGTTGATCACATGTTGATGAGACCCCTTTCTTCTATGAGAGGCTTACCCATTTCATTACCGGTGATATGCCCTTCTGACTTATTTGTCTCCCACCAACCCCACCCCCATCTGCACCCAAACTCCCAGTCTCTATCCCATCCTTACCCCTACTCCACCCCCTAACCCCAATCTCTAATAGCATGATTGTTTTTAGATGGAAGTTAACCTCCTTGCGAATGTCAATTACATGCCCACATATAAATCATAGAATATGCTCATACACCACACACATAGAGGCAGAGAATGGAATGCAAGAAGGCTGGGAGAGAAGCATCAGCCTTGAACAGCCAATATAACACACACACACACACACACACACCCAACTCCAAGTTTGTTCCACGCAGTTCCACATTGCTGTGTTAAATCTCAAATGATTCCAATTAAAGTTGCACTGTGTAAAAACCCGATTCTCCTGGCCTGAGTAGCTGCTGTTCTTTGGCGTGTGAAGTGCTAGGAAGAGCTGTGATATGCCCGTTGTTAAGCAACATGTCAAGATTTTTCAATTATAATGCAGGGTTTATTGCTACTCACCATCGTGCCTTTGCTGTCCTGGAGACTCAAGTGTCTTAAAATCCCGTCTCCCCAACAGATGCTGGAAGGTAATGTGTCTTGTTTGAAGTCATCATGTGAGAAGTTCGGCTTTGCTCAGTGGATCGCCCACCACTTGGTGTGACTTATGAATCTAATAACCCTTTGCAATATCCGCAAGCTTAAACTGTCAACCACCTTGGCGACTACAGAAGACAAAGCAACTGTCATCGATGTTGTAAAACCTATAGATTTACGCAAACGCCCTCACTCCCAGAGACACGTTTCCTTTTGAGTTCTTACGTGATTCTAATGAATGAGCGAGGTTTCCAATGACTGCCCAAGTGCCCTGCTATATAGCGGTGATTCCTGGGGCTGCCTCCCAACCGCCGGTCACTGGGTCCTGGCACAGAAAGTTCCCGGGGAGTTTCAGGGTACCCTCATAAAAATAACCCAGCCTGCACACTTGCCCACTGCTCAGGTCACACCTGGGGCTCTGGCAAAGCTGAGCCCGACTCGGGAGATTTCCCTGTCGCCAGGTAAGAAAAACCTTCGCCTCGTCAGGCTAGGGCGGGAAGACCGCTGGGGAACTTGTTGCTTATCAGAGCCAGCAGGCTACCGCTTTAATAATAATACCAGAAAAGCGCAGGGGGAGGGTGTGGGGGGGGGGCGGCAACGACGACGACTATCCGTGCTGTTTACGTGACCAACTCATTGTGACTCCTTTGGTAAAAAGGAAACTTCTTAGAAAAGTTCGTGCCCCTCCCCCTTCCCCCATGACTAAGGGTCTCCAGCTGATGAGGTCTTGAGTGATGATCAAATGCGTGTGGGGGGCGATGGGGGGATAGACGGGGAGGGGGTGTGGGTGAGTGACTTGTCCTTGGGAACAACTACTTGCGTCGAAGCGCGCATCAGCCCGGCAACTTTCCCTTTCCCTCTTAGGGACTGATGACTAGGCGAGAGGCACTCGGGCGAGCCACTAGTTGCCCACAGGAACCTATGTAAAGCGAGCTCTCGGGCGGCCGAGTTGAATGAAGTTATGACTGCGTTTGCTCTAATGGCTTATGGCTTCTCAAATGTGAGTTAACAGCCCCGGTGCGCAGCTAGGTCGGCATGGCGCGCCGCGGAGTGTGGAGCCGCGGGCAAAGGCAGGGAGGGGTGCCTCTGCAGCGGCTCGGCGCTCCGCGTCCGCTCCTTGCTTCTTCCCCGGAGTCGCTTCCGCATCATCCGGGGGCTCCCGGGCCACCAGGGCGCCCGGGTGAGCGCGATGGGAAGCAGAGCCGCGCTCCGGAGGAGCGGGGGCTGGGGTGGAGAGCCGCGGGAGGGGGCTCTCCCAGGAAGCCCCGCGCTGAGCACCCGCGCTTCCCCACCAGTGGCGGCGCAGGCTGGGAGGTGGAGAGGTCACGTGTCGGCGGAAAGTAACTTAGAAGGCATAGAATGAACTTCAAGGAGAAGAAAAAAGCACAAGACAACAAACCAGCTCCCCACCCCTCACCCGCACCTCCCTCGTCACCCGTGTGTAAAATAAAGGTAAAGGAAGGAGAGGTGGGAGAGGGGCGCCGCTCCCTGCGGGAGACCTGGGGAGAGCTCGAGAAATCGCAGGCAACGAGCTGTATAACCCGGTCGTTGGCAACGTCCCCCCAGCCTAGGGAGGCGCTAACCCAAGGTAGCTTTCCACTGAAGCCGCCCTTTGCCTCCGCCCAGCCGGCGCCTCCACAGCGGAGCAGAGGAACGGAAGACGAATGTAAACCAGTTGTTATGGAGATGCCGGTCGCTCAGAGGAGCGCAAGTGCCCTGGAAAGTCCCCAGACGCATTTCAGGTTTCGTCGTTTTGGCACCAACACCAAGATTTTACTCTCCACCCAGAGTTCCCACGAAGGGGAGCCCACCAACGGCGTCACAGGCCTTGGCCGCGGCGCCATTGACTGCAGGGATGAGACAGAGAGATGCTGCAGAAGATGGTGGACAGCTCTTAAGTTTCAGACCATCCAGCCCTTTCCAATTTCCAGTTTCTTTATGCCGATCAAAAGTGCTGTATCTGAATGACAGTCGTGCTTCCTTAGGTGTATAAAGCTCAGTTACACGATAGGATGATTAGAAGCAAGAGAACATTGGCATTTAGTGGCTGCTTCAAGGTCCTGCTCCCCTCCCCCTCCTATTCCAGAAATGCCTTACTTATGGAAAACAGGCTTCACTTCCTAATTCTGTATATGGACTTCTGTTCATTGGAATCTCCATTGGTACCGGGTTATCATTACTGTAAGTCCAGTGTTGAGTTGACATCGCTCTAGAGATGCTTCCAGAGTCAACCTAACTTATCCTAGGCTCCAGCCAAGATACATATATTCAAATGCTTATCAGACCTCATTAGGGACAGTTCTAGACTTGCCAGGCTCCTAGAGACCTGAGATAGGTCATCATAAAAGGATGCCAGACACCTCCACAGTCACCAACACAACAGTTCCCTCCAACTAAAAGGACTGCTCAGATTGTCCACAAGTTGCCACTTTTTGTCGATCCATGAATTAACCAGCAGATGCTGCCCTAAGACTGGAACAGCTGGCACATACCATCCTCAGAGATCTTGGGGTACAGGTTTTGTGGACAAAACTGGTTTCCTGAGAAAGCAATTCATAATGCTATAATTAAGTATTCAGTGTCTCTAGTACAGATCTGAAATCTTGAAATAACACAGGGAGATGATTACTCTGTGGACATAATTACCCCCCACCATCATCTAGGTGATATATTTATATGACTTTTTCCTCAGTAGTTGTGGTCTGTATAGAGACTATTAGTTACTTCTCTGGTGGATCCTTATTCTGGAAATTAATGTCATATTTTATAGTGGGATACCCTAAATTGTTAGCTTGGGTGCCTGGGGATTCAAAACATGAACAATTGATTAGTTTGAAATGATTTAGACAATACATGATTGTGCTGAAAATATTTCCCAAGGAATATTTTTGACCACTGTTCTTCTTTCTTGGAATCATTACTAAAACCTACAACTCACAGACCAAGATGAGGGGCAAGAGTTGTCATATAACGAGAGTTGCTCTAGAGAGTTAGGGAGAGAAGAGATGGTGTCTGACGTACATATATTTTCCTCTCTTGATTTCTCAGTGATCTGAAGAAGAATTCTCTTCTCCTGGTTTGTTATCAGCTTTCCACCTTTTAATCTCCATCCACTCACTTGCATATTTTCTTTTTTTCCACCTGCAGAAATCCAGTTTCAAATATAAGCAAAGGTTGCAGTCATTTAATTTGTTAAGAGAGATGCCAAGTACTGGACCTGCCACAGTTTTAATCTCAAGAGCGCTTATTCTGGAGGCCATCTCATTTTCTCCACAAGAACCTAGTCAGCTATGATATGAATATCACACCTGTCTGGGTTCATCTGATCCCATTCATTTTTAGCAATGGTAAGAACATTTCAAACTGAACAGTAAACAAAGCTTGTTCCTTAAAGATTACCATGTAACAATGTAGCCAAATTTAAAGCAAAGTGTATTAATACAACCTAGAAGGAAGGATTTTTGCTTTCAAACCACCAGTACTGTTCTTTATTGGTGAATTGTTTGATGTTCACATGCAGTTTTCTACCAAAGCCATAGTCATAAAGTTTATCCTCTGCCTGTACCTTTATGAACAAGGGTACAAAAATTAATAAGAAGGGGCTTATCAAGACTAGGAGGCACAAAGATATCATTAAGTAGATGTGTCAAGAGTCTCAGAATTAATGGGAGAGAGGGAACAAACCAGGAGTCTACAAAATCAGAAATGAAAAAGACTCCTTTTGTTTAGGGAACTAACAGATGCTTGGAATATCTCTTGAGACATTCTGCCTTAATTTCTAAAAGGAAATTCAGCAAGTCACATTGAAAAGAATGGTTTGGGTACTCCCTTCCCCATATCAAGGCAGAAGTAATGAGATACTACTTCATTCTTTCCTCCCAACTTTTTTCCCCAAATCTATTTGTTTGTACTGAACTGCCAAGCTCTCCATCTCACCTTGTGTTGGATAGATTATTTCCGTCCTTCCCCCTTACTTTTATTTCCTCTCCTTCCCCTTCAGTACTTGCTCTGTGCCAGACACTTTGATAGAGGCCGATGATCCATATATTAAGAATTCCCTACCCTAAAGAATCTCAGCGTCTAATAGACCCAAGATCTAATCTATGAAGAGCCATTGAGTCAGGTGAAGATGATACAGTTGAAGAGCACATGCTTAATTATTGCCAAGAGGTCAACAGTTACCTTCTCCGAACTAAGGATCAGTTGTTATCATCAATGAAGGAAAGTGTTCACAGCAAGGCTTCAGAGGGTGACAAAATTGCTGTCTTGGAGGCTTAGGGGAAAAAAAAAAAAAAAAAACAAGTAGCAAAAGAGTTCTGCTTATGATATAAGAAATGATTCTGACCAGGTAGGAAGAAAGATTGGCTCTCTTAGTCACTTCCTGATCTATAATGGTTCTCCACAGGCAATAGAAGGAGAAGCAAAGAATCACGACGCACAAATTGGAAAGCTTTCTGAAAACAAGAATAGGAAACAATTGCCAAGAACCTGGTGTTGAGCTCATATCTAAAAAGAACTCAAGGAATCTTCCGTCTACAAACCTAGTTTAGTTAGAAAGGAAACAATCAGAGCATCAAAAAGAAGCAAGCAAGAGAAAGGCTTCGAAAAGTTATGATTTAGTTGCAATAACCTCTGTGCATTCCTGAGTCTGACAAGTAGCATGAGGCAGAAGATCCGGATGTGACTTAACTCAGTTTCAGGAAAACCAGACAACCCTATAATGAGGCTGAAGCAGGACCACGTGGAATATTGAGGAAGAACTGAATGACGCTGTCTAAACCATCTTACAGACAAGAAATGAATAAAAGGAAGCCTGGGTGGCAAGTAGAGGAGTGATGTTGTTCATACGAAAAGTTGATAGGGGATTAAGACAGGTCAACATGTCAGGTCAGGGCTCGTGAGCAAATATACTGAACTAAATGTAAGATCATATTAGAAAGTGAATAAAAAGAGAAAGCAAATCCCCAGGGTGTCACATAACTTAGGATCATGGAAAGGCAAGTGAAAACTAGTAAAAGTGTCTATATTGTGATAGGGCCTAACAAGGTATGTTTCAGATCAAATCTGCCTAGAACATCTAGAGGGAAACTTTCACAGGTGCAAAACCGTGCTTCTCATAATTAACGTGCACATGAATCTCCTGGGCAGTTTGTTAAAAGTGGATTCTGAGTCTAGGGTGGGGACCAAGATTTGGCATTTTTAACAAATTCCCAGGTTGGACTGTTCTTCACAAATGCTGCTTCAGCCTATGGTATTGTCTGCATTATGGCTTCATTGAAAACTAGCTAATCTCTTTATTAACTGAAGTGAATGCCAAATAACAAAAAAATAATTCAAGGAAGAGACCTGTTCCTTTCACCCTAATGTTACACGAATCACAAACTCTAGCTTACTTTTCAACCCATTAATTCCAGAAAGTTCCTGAATACAATGGGCATCAACCTCTCAACAGTAACACTGCCATAGTTTGAATGTTTGTCATTTCATATGTATTGGAGTAAAAGAAAAGAGAATGAGCTTGGAATATATTGGGCACATTGAAAAACTGAAAAGGAGTCAGAGAAAATTATTCTAGTCATGTAAAGAGGATTGGTTAGGTCATATTATGAGTCCTGAGCTCATTCTGGGTTTCTTTCTATAAATAGGATATTTTGGAACTAGAGAAGGCATAGCAGAAGGCAACCAGAATGACAGAGGGATTTGGGGAATTTGCTTCTGCTGAAAGGTTAAAGAAACTAGGTCTGTTTTCTTTTGTAAGGAGAGGAACGTTGGTACCTCACTGAGGTGATATCATTCTGAAACTAGTGGAAGTAATAGGATGCGACAAGAGTACCTTATGGAAACAAGAGTAGAAGGATTCTGGCAAGGAATGAAGGCCAGAAGAATGGCTCTAGCTTTTCTAAAGGCCTTCAGTTAGCAGTGTTCCTATTGGCAAAATTCCACTAGTCACAAAAGGAGTGGTAAACACTGGATTTAGATCAGGAAATAAGTGAGAGATACAGAATTAGGCAGCAAGGAGGCATCTTATCTCTTTCTTCATTGAGAACATTTTCAAACGGGCATTTATTAATCCTATAGAAGCCCTGCACTCATAGCACATGATGAACTTTGTTAACACTCCCCAGGCTCAAGGACTTTGCTTCCTCTTCATCCCCAAATGGTTCCATAAGTTCAGCAAAAAATGTAAATAATCAATTACAATATGCAGGGCTCTTCCTCTAAGTTACTTTTTTTTTTTTTTTTTGCATCAATCCTGGAAAACATTCTCTTTTTCAGTTGATAGAAAAGCATTGTCCAGGACTTTGCATATGAGATCCTAACATCTTCATCTGATCCCTGAAGTTCAGAGATGGAAGTACTTGCAAGCCACTCTGGTCAGTCCCACCATTTTAATTAATTAATTAATTCATTCATTCATCTATTTATTTTTGGCTTGTTGGGGCTTCGTTGCTGCACACGGGCTTTCTCTAGTTGCGGGGTAAGTGGGGGCTACTCTTCGTTGCGGAGCGCGGGCTTCTCACTGCGGTGGCTTCTCTTGTTGCAGAGCAGGACTCTAGGTGTGTGGGCTTCAGTAGTTGTGGCACGCGGGCTCAGTAGTTGTGGCTTGGGGGCTCTAGAGCGCAGGCTCAGTAGTTTTGGCGCATGGGCTTAGTTGCTCCACGGCATATGGGACCCTCCCAGACCAGGGCTCAAACCCGTGTCCCCTGCATTGACAGGCAGATTCTCAACCACTGCAACACCAGGGAAGTCCCCCCATCATTTTGTAGCAGGGGAATATGGAACTCATTGAGTTGATAATCATGCAGTTTTGTCTGTTTGGTCCTGGAATATATACACTTAACAGAAACTTTGAAAATTCCCCAATGAACTATTTGGAAAATATTAGTCATACAATGAGTTAACTCAGAACCCTAGTCCTCTGTCTTTTCAATAAGACAACCCACGTGGGGGGAATTGATCTAGGTCCACTGCTTTAAGTGATCTCAAGCCTCTGTGAATGGTCAGTAGTTCAGGAAATCAGGTGGGAGAAGGAGGCAGTTCTCTCTAGCTTCTCCATTCTTCTGGCCTTCATTCCTTGCCAGAAATATATGATGCTATTATCTCTCTCTCTCTCTTTTTTTAACATTGTTATTGGAGTATAATTGCTTTACAATGGTGTGCTAGTTTCTGCTTTATAACAAAGTGAATCAGCTATATATATATATATATATAATCTCCCCATATCTCCCCCCTCTTGCGTCTCCCTACCACCCTCTCTATCCCACCCCTCTAGGTGGTCACTCTCTCTTTTTTAAAAATAAATTTATTTATTTATTTATTTTTGGCTGCGTTGGGTCTTCATTGCTGCACGCGGGCTTTCTCTGGTTGCGGCAAGCAGGGGCTACTCTTCGTTGCGGTGCTCAGACTTCTCATTCTCATTGTGGCTCTAGGTGCACGGGCTCCAATAGTTGTGGCATGAGGGCTCAGTAGTTGTGGCTCGTGGGCTCTAGAGCACAAGCTCAGTAGTTGTAACTCACAAGCTTAGTTGCTGGGCGGCATGTCAGATCTTTCCAGACCAGGGCTTGAACCTGTGTGCTCTGCATTGGCAGGCGGATTCTTAACCACTGTGCCACCAGGGAAGTCCCTAATTTTGTTTTTAATTGTAGCTTACTTTCTGCTAGAATATTGTGACAAGCCAGTCTCAATTAACTATACTGTCCCCTCCCTCCCCTGCTCCCCCAACACACAGTGGCTGGTATATAATTGAAGCTTAATATAATTTTGTTACATGAATTGAAATTAAACTGATCCTTTTACCTCTGGGAAGACTAGTTTTCTAACCTCATGTAATATAGAAACCTAGATTGGAATGCAAAGTGAGACCGGGAGGAGAACATGGAATACCAATTGTCCTACCTTCCGGGAAGGCTTAAACCACATCTGGAGTCTCCCCTTCCCCCATCTCCATCCTAGAAGGTAGCAGATGCATCCTAGAAGAAGCCTCAACAGAACATAGGCCAACTCCTTTCTACAATGGAGGTTATTCTTGAAACCCAAGAACTACAAATCAAAGATGGGGTATACACTGCAAATTAGGGGGGACTAATGAGATGACTCAGAGTCCCAGAATGGGTCTGAGTTTGCAAATCACTGAGGAGATGTTCCCAAAGTCTTGACAGATCTATGTTAAGGCAGAAACAAGGACATCTTATTCTCCAATATTACTGTGATTCAGAATCTAAATAGCGACCTGAACGCCAGAAATGTCAGCCAAGAAATAGAAAAAGGAATGAGCAGGGCTGAGATCTGGGTCTGAATAAAATAATTGTGAAAAGCCTGGAATTTCAAGAGAAAAAGAGGAATCTCTGGCCCTCACACTGGGCCCTTCTTGGTTCCTCTGCCTCTGTTTCCTGCCCCCTGTAAGGCAGGACACAAGTCTTGGAAAAGGGCTGCACTGGAAAGAACTCTCATTCCTACTCTATTACTCACTGTATTGTCTGACTTTGGCAAATCATTTTCTCTCTCTGGGCCTCAGTTTTTCTACTTATATAATGGCATTAGATTTGACATTTGTTATGTCAAACTGAATTCCATTTGAGCTGAACTACATCTCTCCAAATTCATCTTCTGAAGTCCTGATCCTTAGTACCTCAGATGTAACCATATTTGGAGATCGCTGGGTCTTGAAAGTGGTGATTAAAGTAAATGAGGATGTTAGGGTGGAGCTCTAATCCAATACGACTGATGTTTTTATAAGAAGAAAGAGACAACAGGGATGCATGTGTACCGAGGAAAGACCATGTAAGGACAAAGCAAGAGGGTGGCCATGTGCACTCCAAGGAGAGAGACCTCAGAGGAAACCAACCCTGCCGGCACCTTGGTTTTGGCCTTCCAGCTTCCAGAACTGTGACAAAATAAATTTCTGTTGTTAATGCCACCCAGTTTGTGCTATTTTGTTATGGCAGCCCTAGAAAATGAATACATATTTCAAACTGCCAAATTATCTGCCTTCCTAGTTCTGTGAAAGTTCCCTCAACAGGTTTAATACTGGGATCGATTGAAGATGACTGCACATGCTTTGACCATTCTGCCATCAAGAGGTGGGGTCTATGTGCTCCTCCCCCAAATCCTGGTAGGCTCTGTGACTGCCTTGACTAATAGGATATAGCAAAATCCTATATGTGTGGCCCCATTCTCAGCATCACCTCAGGGTATAATTTGGACGCTTCTTCTCCACCACCAGGAAAAAAGGAATGGTTGGAGAACGGTATATGCCATCTCTATAAGGAGATTTCCCAGAAGTTGGACACACTGCTTTTGCTTATGCTTCGTTGGCTAAACGTTCATCATGTGGCCAAATCTATCTGATACATAGGCTGGGAAATGAAGATTTGATTCAGGATATCTAGGTGCCTGTTTAAAATTTAGGAATTCTATTACCTAGGAAGAATAGAGGATTACTGAGGAAAAGAAGTAGTCTTTGTGATGGTTACCATTTATTGAGCATTTATTGTTTCAAGTAAGGAATGATGCTAGGCAATTAGATTAGTTACCAGCCTTACGGGCTTAAGATTCTTATTCCCATTTACTAGAGGGGAAAGGGGAAACCTAGAAGTGACTTGCATGAAGGCATGCAGCTAGTTAGTGCCTGAGGCAAGGTTGAAACCAGGTCTGTGTGACTTCAAGGTCTGTGCTCGTTTCACTCAAGCAACCTGGTTCTAGTCCTGGATTGACCAGTTACTCACTGTGTGACCTCGAGCCAGTCATCTCTCCAAGCAAAGGCAGATTTATTGTGAAGCTAGTGGACCCTTGGAGAGAGATAGGGGTTTCTTGGAGCTGGATAGGAGCTGTGTGTGCTGGAGGTGGCATGGTAGGGGGGGTAGGAAGTATCTCTATGTAAGCATTTCTGGCAAATTGACAATAAGACCCAAGAAAAAAGGGATTCCACTCCTAAGCCTTCAACAGTTTGTTGTGATCTCTTTTCTTATTCGAATATATTCACCCTTGGGCATAGTGTTGTATTCGTAACATTGCATTCTTTCTTAAAGAGAGCCCCCAAATTGTATATCCTTTAGGTCTCACCAAACATGGATCCAACCCTGTCCCCAGGTCAAAATCCAGGAAAGCCCAAGAGAATGAATTCCAGAGAAGTTTTGAATGAAAGCTTGGGTCTGAGAAATGGCAGAGCAGAGACAGATCAGGAGGGCAAACCCACTGGGAAGTTAGGTGGGGTTTTGGAAGTACAGCAAAGCAGGCCTTTCCCAGGAACTTCTCCCACATTCCTCCAGAGAAGGAACTCTTTCCCACTGGCATATTCCCATGGTCCTATCTGTCCTTTAGCCCATAGCACACTCTGACTTCTGAGAGAATTACTTGTGTCCATGTCTGTCCCTCCACCCAGAGCAGCAGCTTTTAGAAAGCAGAAACCAGGTTTCCTTTACCCCTATAAATTCCTAGGACCCCAGCAAGAGATCTGGCACAGAGGAGGAGTTAATAAATAGTTGTTGAATTAAATTGAATTGAGGAAACTGCGGACTCAGGGACACAAAAGGGAACACAATAAAAGCAAAGTTACTCATTTCTTTATTGTGTGATGTTCACCTGGCCTCAGTTTCCTTCTGTGAAATGACGGCCTTAGACCTATTGATCTCCAGGAGGGCAATTCTGAACCTGACAGCAGTGAACTAATTAACATCTCTGCACTCTCTATTCTCAGAGTGCAGGCTTTATACCTTGAATTGAGGCGAAATCCAATCTGGAGGGCTCATGTTCATTAAAAAGACCTACGGCATTGCTTGGAAGTGTCAGGTGCTGGCCTGCCCAAATTCCAGCAGGGATAATTGCATTCTGACAACTTCAAGTTCCCCTGCACTGTTCAGTTGGATAAGGTAGGCTTTGCTTCCCATCTCAAATTATTTTGCACTGCTGTCCTTGGCTGTTAAACAGAGATGTCACCTCATTTGTAAGCCATTTTGCTCTTTCTTTTGAAGGACTATGTAGTTTTGCTGAGGTTGAACAATAATTGTGACCCGTTAAGACATTGTATGACTTCAGGTAATTACCATGGATGAAAGGTGTGCCTACACACTATACTGGGGCTGTTTTACAAACTTATTATTTGTCCTCCGGTGCTAAAGAACGACACTGAGACAGGAAAATTCCTTCACAGTGACTGATCCACGTGTTTATGGGAGGAGAATGAAATGCTAAGAGAATCTGAACTTCCCTTCTGATAGAGGCATGGACTTGCCTCTAAAGATTGCCAGTGGTCACATGTGTTACCTCGTTAATGAAACAACTGTAGATTCCAGTGCGTTATACATTTGTGTCTTAAACACCCTGAACATAACTTGAATACCTCCTAATCTAATAAAGGAATGAGAACGTGTGAAAGGTATTGGAAATTGCAGTGGCTCCATAAATATTGCTGTGATCATGATTACATTTATTGGTTTATTTTCTGGCTTCATCATGGAATGCAGAAACAGGGGAAGTAATGTGCCATGGCTTGCCCTCATATTCGGTTCCATCAAGATACATCTGTAAAATCCTTTGTTTAATATTAAGGAGGTAATCTGACCCGTCTTATGAAGCTTTATTTTATTAACAGCTGCTGTAATAGGTTTGCATCTGATCATCTTTCTTTGGTTATAATAATAACATCCTTATCCTCTTAATGATGAAATTTTCTCTACCTCTTTGATGTCTGTGCTAATTGCTATCTATTGTAATATTTAAATTCAGGATTAGAATGAGTTTCTTTCTTCATCTGTAGCTCTTAAAAAAGTCAAGTTGTGAACACAGTTGTGACACCAAATCAAACCCTACCTCGAGGCCTATAATAATCTTACTTAACAGCTCAATGACTCCACTGTTATAAATAGATGGTTCATCGCTCCATCACCAAATGTTTACTGAGCACTTCCTTTGGCTAAGTATGGGTAATGAAAAGATCACTGTACGGATATGACCCTGTTACCTGTCTCCTCCTTGACATGGATAGTATATATCTTGGAAAAACGAACAATTTCACAAAATGTATCTGGAGTTCAGATGAATGAAGACGGGGCATGGAAAGAGGAAAGGGGCGCTGATCATGAATTACAAAGTAAAGTCCCTGTAGAAGGTCTTCTTAAGTCTGTTTGGACTTTTTCTGGAATCTCTTCTTAGAAAAATGCACCCATTTTCTGAGTTTTGCTTGGGATTTTAGAGTATTTACAGACCCACAGAAGTTTCTCCTTGTGACCCAGGTCCATAATAGTATATTTGGGTGAAATTGAGAAAACATTTAAGTTGCTACCCAAAGCATGCCATGTGTTGCCTGAAAGATTTCCCACATGATTATTGACCTTGCCTCGGAGTTTCTTGCATTGCTCAGCATGTCACCCAAGATGGGAAGCTTCCTGCTAAAAGGCCAGATTGCCTTTATGACCTTAAATTTATCATCATTATTATAATCAGTCAAAATTCTCCTAATTTTGTGACCATTTTATTGATGGTTAGAAAATCTTTGGATTATATATACTTTTTTAGTGGTTATGATCTGGTTTAGTTAAAGGACTATCGATATTACCCTTTAGTTTAGGAGACTGCAGTCAGAAGTGTGACATGGTATTAATATTTATACAACTTCTAGGCCAGACCTGTTCACCTGCGTTTTATTTTCCTACTGTCATGACTTTAGCAAAAAGAAGCAGGCAAAAATGCTCATGGATGATCATGAACTTAGGGTTGGTAACTGTAGAAGGGTTCTAGGGGAACCTGTGTCCTACAACCAAGGCAAACCAAGGCAAAATCCAAATCTCTCTTATCATGGGTTTATGATTGAGGTGTGTGTGCGTGTGTGTGTGCGCGTGTGCGTGTGTGAACACTCTGATCTCTTCAAGGAGGGAGAGAGGGAATTTGACTGTCTATAGAGGGACTTCTTCCAACTGGTAAATGCTCAATAAATGTGTTCGTTGGGTGACAAAAGTACCAGGTATGTATAAGGAAGACACTTGGTTTATTGCAAATAGTCTTGAAAGTCACTAATCTTCCATTTAATTTAATTAATGAATATACACTGTCTACACAGGCCATAAATTGTGCTGTGCTCTCTGAGTGATTCAAAGATGCATGATATCTTTCTCTGAAGATATTTACTGCTAATGAATGTTGGGAAGCACATGGACGGCCACTATACCTTCTTGCTCGCACATCAGACACTTCTAATCGATCATGGTGCTCTTTCTGTCTGAATCTGGATTTGGTCTCAAAATTCTTTTATTTTTATTTATTTCTTTATTTATTTGCCAAGCCACATGGCATGTGGGATGCAGGATCTTAGTTCCCCGACCAGAGAGCTAACCCACGCTCCCCGCAGTGGAAGCACGGAGCCTTAACCACTGGACCACCAGGGAAGTCCCTCAAAATCTTCTTAAATTCAATGCTCTAGGCAGCTCTTTCCAATCAATCTGAGTTGGAACAAGCAATAAAATCCATTTGCCGGGCTTCCCTGGTGGCGCAGCGGTTGAGAGTCCGCCTGCCGATGCAGGGGACGCGGGTTCGTGCCCTGGTCCGGGAAGATCCCACATGCCATGGAGCAGCTGGGCCCATGAGCCATGGCCGCTGAGCCTGTGCGTCCGGAGCCTGTGCTCCGCAACGGGAGAGGCCACAACAGTGAGAGGCCTGCATACCAAAAAAAAAAAAAAAAAAAAAATCCATTTTCCATCCTGACTCTAGGAGAGGGACAGATATATACACAGATGCCTATGTTATCAGGTAGATCACATCATTGATAAAAATAGATATTTCTTAAGTATTTACTATATGCTGGATCAAATTCTCAACAATAGATTGTAGTAGTAATGTCCTGAAGATGAAAACTACTTAAGGAAATCCTACTGGGACCTTCTTTTGAAAAGCAAAAAAAATCACTTTGAAAGAAAATCATCATCCTCTTATTGATTTGTTTGACGAGATCAACTGTGTATAGAATTTTTTGTGTGTACCACACACAAAGGAAGGGAAATAGGGTTCAATTTCAATTGAACTCCTTCACTGGAGTATGAGATGAAGCAGAACAAGTAGGGAGGAGTGGTTTTTCAAGGAAAAACAATTCAGAGTAGGAAAACAAAATTAAAACACTCAGTGAGAGTGAATGGAAAGAATATGGAAACTAAAATTACAATATGAATCTCTTCTCCCCTCCATTTGACATAGAAAAAAATATTCATTTTTCTTTCCTTTCCTGATGGAAAAAAACAAAACAAAACCTGATTCCTGTTAGATTAACTTTTGTAGGAAAGTCTACTCAGTATGTTAACAAAGCATAGACTATTTTTTAAAATAAGACACTCAATTTAACAAGGTGCTATAGGCTGAATGCTCGTGTCTTCCCAAAATTTATATGTTGAAACCTAATCCACAGTGTGAAATTTGGAGGTGAGGCCTTTGGGATGTGATTAAGTCATGAAGGTGGAGTCCTCATGAATGGGACTAGTGCCCTTCTAACAGAGGCTCCAGAGGGCTCCCTCAACCCTTTCCTCCATCTGTCGATACAGTGAGAAGAAGGCTGTCCATGAACTAGGAAGTGGGTTCTCACAACTCACCGAATATGCTCAGCCTTGACCTTGGACTTCCCAGCCTCCAGAACTGTAGCAAATGTCTGTGTTTATAAGCCACCCAATCTATGCTGTGCTGTTCTAGCAGCTGGAACAAACTAAGACGTGAGGACTTTCCTTAGTATCCATAAGAGATTTTTAAAAGATGAGGGCATGCACACAGTACAAAGAGAAATATTACATTAGCAAAAGAGTCCTGGGTATGTTAAAATTTTGTTAAAAAATAAAATAGACATGCACATAACTAAGCAGAAAATTTTGGACCCCATGGGGCTGTCCTACAATAACTTTATTTTCTAGTGCATTCTTTCTTTGGAGGGAATTCTTGGCTTAAAACAAAGTTGGATCAGTCACTGATCACCTATCATGTGCCACATAATAATAACAGTTCTTTGAGTGCTTCCTGAATGCCAGGGACTGTTCAGAGAGTTTATATGTCTTAACACTTAATCTTTAACAGTCCTGTGAGATAGACACTGTTATTGTCCTCATTTTACAGGTGATGAAACTGAGGCAGCGAAAGGCTAAGTAATTTGGTCAAAGTCATGCAATTAGTGAGTAATAGAGCTGGAATGAGAGCCCTCATAGCCCAGTCCCTGTGTCTGCATTCCTAACTGGAATGCTTTACAGCCTCAGATGGGAAATTGAGGCCACAAACTAGTGCTCTGTGTTTCCTGGGATCGTTTCACTTTGAAACATTACTATTAGGACTATTTGCCTTCATAATTACATTTATCCTTTTAAGACTATATGTAAGTAGAAATGCAAGGATGACCAACATGGTATTTGCTCCCAAATCCATGATCTCATTCATTCATTCATTTTCAATAGAAATTAATTTTGGAGTTCTCTCTCTTGGTTTTCTTATTGCAGTGGCTACTCCTTGGTCTCAGTTTGCTGAATTTTTTTCTCCACCCCTAGACTTCTAAATTATGGGGTTCAGTTCCTGGTTTTAGCTTTTGGTGTTTTTCTCTATTTACAATCAGTTTTCAGTTGACTAAGTCTCATGACTTTAAATACCTTTTACAGAATTTGACTCTAAAATGTATACTTCCATCTCAGACCCCTCCATTTAATGCTAGCCTGATATATCCTACTGCCTACTTGATAGACACTTGGATATCTAATCAGCAGCTCAAATTGAACGTGCCCCAACCTGCACTGCAGCCCCTGCCCTCACCTCCAAAGTCTCTTCTCCCCTGAATGGTCTCCCCACACTGTCAACGGCAATTTGATTTTCCTAGCTGCTCAGGGTAAGAATCTCTCTTCCTCTCACATCCCATTTCCAACCCATCAGCAAATCCTTTCAGCTCTTTATCACTGAAATATAACCAGAATCTGACAAATTCCTGCCACTCTCCCATATTCCCTTTGTTCATGCCATCATTACCTCTCGCCTGGGTTTTTTCATCGGCTTCTTTATTCGTCTACCTGCTCCCACCCTGGCCCATTTCAGTGGTGCGTCTCTAGTATCCCTCAGCATAGCACTCAGAGAGATGATTGTAGAATCCAAGTCAGGTCATGTTGCCCTTCTGATCAAAACTCGCCAGGGGCTTCCAACTTCATCCGGCACAAAAACCGATATTCTTACAGACTTATTATGACTCGGTCCTTAAAGAACTTGTAAGGCCCTACATTTTCTTCTTCCTCCTCAAGGCTCCCACTGCTTCTCTGACTATATCTCCTTCCACTCTCCCCCTCATTCATTTTGTTCCAACTACGCTGGTTTCCTTACAGTTCTTTAAACACAGCAAACACAGTCCCTCTTCGGTACCTTTGGACTTGCTGTTCCTTTGCCTGGATGCTCTTGCTTTAGACAACCACATGACTCACTCTCTGACTCTTTCAGTTCTTTGGTGAAAGGACACTTTGTCAGAGAGGTTTTTGACCACCTCAAGCAATATGTACCATATCCTCACTGCCTGTACTTCCCTGACATTTCCCGTCACATTATTCTGTTTCATTTATTTATTTCTTCTAAAGCATTTGTCAATGATGGGCACTTTGTATCTTTATTTGTTTATTGTTTGATTTGCTCCATCAGAAAGCAAGCTCGATGAGAGCAGAGACTTCCTCTGTTTTGCTTCCTGTTATATTTCAAGCTCTTGCAACAGTATCTTGCACATAGGTGGTGCTCAATAAACACTTGTGGAATGACTGACTGACTGAATAAATGAATGAATAAGAATCTACTGTGGGCTTCCCTGGTGGCGCAGTGGTTGAGAGTCCGCCTGCCGATGCAGGGGACGTGGGTTCGTGCCCCGGTCCGGGAAGATCCCACGTGCCGTGGAGTGGCTGGGCCCATAAGCCATGGACGCTGGGCCTGAGCGTCCAACGGGAGAGGCCACAACAGTGAGAGGCCCGCGTGCCGCAAAAAAAAAAAAAAAAAAGAATCTACTGCGAACCAGACACTGGACTCAGCACCATGGGTTTAGCAGTGAGCGAGACAGACACGGTTCCTGCCTTCGTGACTCATGCTCTATATTACTTATCAGCATCCTTATTTTCCCTAGAAAGTAGCCCAAATCTCTTTTACAGTCGGTCGAAAATGGAGAATGAAGAAAGGTGGAGAAAAATTCAGTGGTGTGGTCAGATGATGGCTAAGGAAAGGGAAGGGTAAAGATTTTAACGCACCATGCGTTACAAGGGGGTTAATATTCCTTGTACTCTATTACTGTAATCAGTACTGGAGTTTGGTGAGGAAGGCGTCAGATACAGCCTTTTTTGAAATTTGCCCTGCGGACGCTTCTTACGATGCTCTATCAAGGAAAGGAAGAAAGAAGTCAAGCCAGACTGCCATGACAGTTGCTTATCACATAGGTATTACTCACAAATGCTTTCTCTACCCCATATCATTCTTAGGGCACATTCTGCATGGAAAATTCACACCTTGCTCTTTGCTTTGTCTCACTGAATATCTACCTGCTCTTTCTGGTTTGTTCACATTTCCAATGTTTCATGTATAGCAACCCCCAGGGGCAACACATGCTGCCTGAATTCTCAGGAATAAGTTGGAAATTTGGAAAATTATCCTCCATGTCTCCATAGAAAATTCTTGGGCCCTCCCCTGCCCCTTTCCTGTCTGACTTTTTTAAAAGCTGATATATTTAGGGACAGTGGCTTTCCCTTAGTTCTCCAGTCACTTCAAGGTGTGAAGAGGCCATTGTGGGAGCCTTGCCCAGCAGAGGAGCAGAAGTAAACCTCAGAATTCTTTAAGACTCATTGACATTTCAGACATGGCTTAGAACAGTAATTGGTTACTCTGCTGCTGTGGAAATGGACCTTTTTGCATTCAGCTGTGTGGTTCAAGGGGTCAGAAGACAGAACCACAATTTTTTTAGCTAGTGGGAGTTCCCCGCAATTACAAAATACTGAAGTTAATTTTGCTTCTGGAGATTAAATGAGGCATGGAGGACAGTCATAATCTGTCTGAGGATTTACGGGTACAGATCAAAATAACAATAGATATTGTAACATGGGAAATGTTCCGGCTCAGTGGGAGATTTTCCAGCTGCTTTCTATCAAGTAACATCTTTGCTAGATATGGAAGACTTTTCTTTTTTGAAACACCATCGCCCTTTTAAGTTGCCTGGGCTAATGAGTGTTTTGGTCACTGAAGGAGAGTCACAAAGTGGGTTGGCTAGGAATGAACAGAATCTTAGGGAACAAATGTGGATCACTTTTGGACCATCATTGGGTGGTCACTGGGCACACGCAGGCTATTGGTGGGTGATCCCTAGCAGCTGATGATAAGAAAACGAATACAGGTGCTCAGGTTAGCTGGTGCCCATGGACCACAGGAATGGAGAGTGAACCACCTGAGGGCACCGACCCAGTTCTCTTTGGGCTGATGGTACTTTGGTCAAGTTCAGCCATCTCTCCTTATTCTGTTCTAACCCAGTCTGTCTCAATCATCATCTCTCTTCTCAGTCCTAGAATCTTTACTTGGTCTGGAGAGTAAAGACCAAGAGAGATCATTTATACTTCCAAATCTTTGTCTGACTTACACTTGTTTCACAGTTCTGGAAACTCAGGAGCCAAACACTTTTCTACTTTTCTCCCCTGGTTGCATGCTGACACCCTTCTCTTAGAAAAGGGTTAACTCCTGTGTAGCTGCCAGTGCTGAAGGGTCACAGAGTCCATGTGAAGGAATGAAATGAGGGATGAAGGTGAAAGTGGAGAGGGAAGATAGTGGATAACAGTTCAAAATGTTCTCTTGCCCTAATACCACTGAATTTGCTGGTAAGACTCTCTCTGCCAAACACTGGGCCAAACCTTTTATCAGGCATCTTATTTAACGTTCATAACCACCTATGGAGAAGGTATTATTTTCTAATTTAACAGATGAGACAAAGGAAGCCCAGAGAGGTTAAGTAACATATCCAAGATCACGTAACAAACAGCTGGCAAAACTGGCTACAAAGTCAGGGCTTTCTAATTCCCAAACCCATCTGCTTAACCACGCATTCACCGCCTCTACCACCAGCCTGGAGAGATGCAATTTGAGCAAACGATGCTGCGCCTTCTCCTTCATCTCATTTCTCTATTTCTAATACCAGGGTAAACTGAGGGTTTATCTACATTGGTGCTGCAGGGCGAACATTCCTTTTGGCTCAGGCCTGGACTGTGTGGTAAAGGGTACACAGGTTGCTGGAATGTTAAGAGGCCCAGCTTCTTATTGCTACCTGAGCCCATGCAGAGGTGTCAGCTTTTCCTTTATCTGCTGGGGGTGTCTCCTACAGAATCCCCAGGGACCCTGAGGCACCCACCCAGCCTAAGGGCTGTCCTTCCTTAGGAGGCCGTGGAAAACAGCGAGCAATTGTTTTTTTCCCTTTCACTCACAACTCTCTCTCTTTTCACCTGGGCCTCCTTCTACTAAACTCTATTCTTCCATTTTCCTCTGGATGGCTACTCTGGCCCTATGCCATCTCCACAGGAAAACAAGGAGCCCTCCTCTCTGGGATAAGTGATTTCTCAGTCCCCGCTGGAGCTCCCTCAGTAGATAAGGATTTTTGGCATGTTTTCAAGGATGTTGCAGCTGAGTTATCCACCTCTGTGCTTTCTTGCATTTGCTTTCATGACATTTCTTCCATTCTCCATTGTTCCTTGTAACTTTTGTTGATGACAAAAGATACCCTCCATTTACATTTAAAAAGGGTAGTGGCTCCGTTGTAAAGCCGGAACAATACCTACTGAAGCTCAGCTTCACTCCCACTTGCTCAACTGAAGAGTCGTTTAATATTTTAATAAAATAAAGGCCTCTTTTAGTACCTGCTGCTGGGTCTGTGAAATTTATGATGCGTCTTTTATATTCATTTCCACGTTTAAGTTCTAATATTTTCCCTCTCTCCCCTGAGCAGCTTAATACACTGCAGGGAACACTTTCCCTTGATCATGAAAACAATATTTTTAAAGGTGAGTGGGGCTTTTAGTTTAAGTATAACCAAGGGACTCATTAAGGAATGTGTTCAATGTCCCAGTACCTGGATTCTTGCTTCTAAACTACGACTATATATACTTGAGTTTAAAATATTGTTATCCAGTCATTTCTGGGGGGTGAGTGGAGGGATAAGCCATTTGTGTTAAGGTTAATGAAAAGTCAGTAATACCTTCAAGCTGATCCCTGCAAAGGTTCAAATGACGATATTATCTTGGTGAAGTTAGATGGTCTTCAAGGCTTACAGCTTCTGAAACCATTACCCAGAGAGAAGTATTATTCTCTCAAAGGCAGTTTCATATTAATTAGGTATCTTAAGATTGCTGTATAAACTGCCATTGTCAGTTTATCAGTTCATGAGAAGAAATGTAATAATCCTTTCAACTGGAACACTTACATGGCAAGAACCAGCACATTCTTTCTCTGTACAAAGACCTACCTATGAAAACAAATTATAACCAGATAATTGTATGGGAGCACAGAATCAGAATAAAGGAGACTAAATTGATTCCAGTGTCAGGCTAAGATTGCCTGACACAATGGTGGTTCTCCACGCAGGCTATATCTCTGAGACCAGTGGAGTTTACGAAATTTTCAACATCTCAGACCTAAAATTAGGGTCAGGCATTTGTATTTTTTTCTTAAAAACTCTACATGTGATTTTCTTGGTCGGTCAGGGTTGAGACCATCAATCTGGTACACAGTTGTCTCCACAATAGGAATGATTTGGTAATGGTGTCATATTATCCAAAGTCCACTGGGCAAGACTCTCTCTCTCCTGGATGGTGGTTAGAATCACAACACCAAGATTTGCCTTGGTTATTTCCCTTTGCCTGGTGTTACCAGGATGAACAATTCTCTTCTTAGATAAGTTTTTGCATTTAGTCAAATGTTTGCTCTGACCAGAGTTCTTTCAATCTTAGATAGCTTTGCCCATCTCTGCTCTGATCCAGTGCGCCCTGATCATACAATTAAATCTTCTGTGCACAGGCAATCTTGTTTCCTCCCCTGGAAGTTTTGAGGGCCCCATGTTATTTTAATTCCAGGTTCCACTTTTTCCACTAAGAAAAGCAAATTAGCAGAGAAAGGAAGATTTTTCTTTCCCAGTTATGTAAGTTTATGCAGAGATAAGCTATCCCATGGAAATATGTATTTGCAGCCATAAGGACCACAACCAGAGGCTATCATCCCTTTCCCCAGATTGTAGCCAGGATGATCTTCCTTAAACATGAATTTGATCATGGCGAACCCTTTCAGTGAATGTCCTAGGCTTTCATGCTTAAATCTAAACTCTGAAATCAGCTTCCAAAGCCTTCCATGGTTTACACACTTCTTGTTTCTCTAGCCGCATCACTCTCCCACACGCCACAATCACGCTCCAGCCGTTTCTGGATTTTGTTCGATTCCTCAAACGTGCTGACCTCTTACATTTTCTCTGCCTAGGACACGTCATCCTCTTCTTCCCAGTTAGCTCTTCCTCTTCTTTGGTTCTCAACCTCAATGTCACTTTCTCTGCGAGACCTACCCTGATTTCCTCATCCAGTTTAGAAATCTTAGCTATGAACTCTCATGGCACCCTGGATTTCCATGACTATAACTCGTATCATGTTTTTAAAAATAGCTCAATGAGGGCTTCCCTGGTGGCGCAGTGATTGAGAGTCCGCCTGCCGATGCAGGGGACATGGGTTCGTGCCCCGGTCCGGGAAGATCCCACGTGCCACGGAGTGGCTGGGCCCGTGAGCCATGGCCGCTGAGCCTGCGCGTCCGGAGCCTGTGCTCCGCAATGGGAGAGGTCACAACAGTTAGAGGCCCACGTACCGCAAAAAAAAAAAAAAAAAAAAAAATAGCTCAATGATTTGCCATGGCTTTTAGGATGAAGTGCAAATTTGGGTTAATCCTTAACCAACCAGCCAGCCTTTCACTTAAGATCTTATTCCTTTACCCTGTGGCCCACCCTTTCTAAAAGATCTTTTATTTCAGCCACCTTGGTTACTTCTTAGCCATTTATAACTGCCTTCACCACCAGTCAACCTACTATAAAATATCTTGGCCTTTTATATTGGATTCATATTATAATCACAACAAAATACATATTCTTTGCAAGTCACCACAGACAAAGTAGAGAGGTGGATATTTCCAAGGTAGATTTAGTTCAAAAATTTTACGACATTCCCTTTCTTTACTCCTCCTGAGTTTAATTTCTAGAGACAGCCACTCTCATTGTTGATCAAAAATTGCTACTACCCCTGACTCTGTCCTTCCTGAATTCAAGAAGGGAGAGAGAACTCTTTTGTAAGCATGAGGCCCCAGTCAAGCATATTTCCCAGCCTTAATTGGGAGGAAGCTAACATATCGATGTGTCTGCTTTAGACGTAGCCCAGATTTTCCAGTACTGTTAGGATTTCACGTAATTTAATATTTTTCAATATCGGCATTTGTGTTATATGTTTTCTTAAATGGGAATTCATTTTTAACACGTTAAAAAATGTTAATAAAGCACAAACATTTCCAAAAAAATCCCCTGTCAAGCTATATAACTGTGTATAACTGCGTTTCTCTGGTTTGGTAAATACTGTTGCCATATATTTAGAAGCTTCATTTTTCGCTAGCAGCTGTGTAAAAGGAACAACGTCCCTCCAGCCTCCCTCCAATCCTGGGTGTCCATTCTCTCTTCCTATATACCCCACTTTTTAGAAAGACCTGGATTCAATCATCGTTCACTCCCTTACTTGCTGTGCTATTTGGATTCTCAGTTTCTTCTCTAAGGGCTAATACAATGCATCGCGGGGAAACTAACTGAGATGATGCATGTAAAACGTTCGGCATGGTTCCAGCATAGATCAGATGAAAAAGATGAGAGTCGTGTTGATTTCCCTTCACACTGAATGCTTCATTTAGAACACATCTTCAAGCCTCCATGCTATTGCGTATACTATTCCTTCCACCAGGAAGCCTTTCCAAACCCTGTCAGGGTTAGTCCCTCCTTTCTCTGGGTATATCCACAGCCCCTGTGTTCATATCACTCTCATAAAGCTTCTCCCTCTGGGTTGGAAATCATTTACTTGCCCCCAGAGCTGTGAGCCCCTCTAGGGGACAGGCACTGCTTTCTCATTTTTCTGTCCCTAGGGATAAAAGCTGTACCTACCTCAGAGGTTGTTGTGAGGATTAAGTACCCGCAGAACTAAAAAAGAGGAGTGCTCAATGAGCATTAGCTACTGTCATTATTTTTATGATTATTATTAACGTCCAGCACAAAGCTTTGTTCAGAGCAAGTGCTCTATACGAGCTGAATGAATGAAAAAATGAGTAGATGAAGATATGAACACTTTTTTCTCATTATGGTAGCTGAGCATCTTAGAAACTAAGAGTGCCGTTGGCCTCTGTTATTTTGGCCTGCCCAGCATTCATCTCCTTTTTATGGTAACAGCAACTCTGTTTGCTTTTGAGGAGCCATCCTTGTCTGTGCATGTGGTTCAGAGGGTATTAAATCACCCCTACAGCTCCAGACTAAGTAAGCAGTCCAGATCTGATCATTCAGCATACTCTGTTCCCAGTTCGCTGTGACATTGTTGTTGGAGTATTGGTACATTACCCAACTTTGTCCAATGAGAGTCAGAAGTAGGACTTTTGTTAGCTCTATGGGAAAAGAAGTGGTATTTGCCCTGGGGTTGCTAATTCACTCAGATATAAGCCTGGCGCTGCTGGCGGCCATCTTTACTGCTGGTGGGAGAGAATCAGCCCCACTCAGGGAGGGGGTGGGCCTTCAGCCTGGCTGTCCTTGAGTAGGTGACATGTCACATGTCACATAGAGCAAAGCAGAACCAAAAGACAGAGACAGATTCTCAGTGATATCTCCTGAGCACTTGGATCCAGCCAAGCCTGAATCCAGATCTATCCCTGAACCTTTTACATCAGTGTGTAACTTAGTTATATACTGATGTAGAAGGTTCAGGGGTAGAGCTGGGGGATCCCCAAGACTCTTTCAGCTGTCTGCAAATTTAAAACTACTTTCATAATAGTAAGATGTTATTTGTCTTTTTCACTCTCATTCCCTCAGGAGTGTGCAGTGGAGTTTCAGGGGCTAAGTTATAAGTGACAGTGCAGTGGATTGAATGTAGACGCAGATACAAGAATGTAGCTGTCTTCCATTAAGTCAGGCGTTGAAGAGACTTATAAAAATATGAAATGATATGACTCTTTTCTATTTGGGGGGAATATAGGTATTTTTCAATATAAATATGCTATTTTGTAAACGTATAATGGGTTTATAATTATTTAATTATTTAAAAAAATGAATACATTAATACATATTTAAAAGTGGTTCTCAGTATTAATTTCTAATATGGTAAATATTGATAGATATAACCCATATAAACAAAAACTCTTGGGGAATCATCAATAATTAAGTGTAAGAGGATTCTGGAACCAAAATATTTGGGAACCACTGAGTTACACAAACCAGGAAGTTCCATCTTTTTGCTAAGGACATTTTTAGTTGGGTCTCTGTCACTTTCAAATGAAAGTCTTGATATTGTGTATAATTTCATAGAAAAATAACATTGCCCTGAGAAGTTGGGGGATACTCTATTGGCTAATAGTTTTAAGCTTTTCGTTTTATGGACAGAAAAAACCTCTTCTCCTTCCATAATTCAAAAATGAGGAGAAGACTTGCAATAAATGAAAGAAGCCAGAGAACGTTAGAGCGTGTTGTAACGTAAACTGCATACACGAAAGAAGCCCTTCTGTCTCCTATAGCGCACAGATCTGTGAAATCTGTCCTTACTGGAGCACTGGGGCCTGTTCCAGACTACTGGGGTTATTGGCTATGATTTCAGGTTAGCAGGACAAATCAATTGTAGGTTAAAGGGCAAAGAGTTCTTTTTTCTTTCTAATCCATCAAGACAAGTTTTTTTGTTTGTTTTTTGGTTTTTTTTTTCGGTACGCGGGCCTCTCACTGCCGTGGCCTCTCCCGTTGCAGAGCACAGGCTCTGGACGCACAGGCTCAGCGGCCATGGCTCACGGGCCCAGCCGCTCCGCGGCATGTGGGATCTTCCTGGACCGGGGCATGAACCCGCGTCCCCTGCATCGGCAGGCGGACCCTCAACCACTGCGCCACCAGGGAAGCCCCAAGACAAGTTTTTAAAGCCTGCACTCTCACAATCACCTTCTTCTAATAGGGTTTGTTACTTGGTTTTTGGTTTGTGTCAATATTACGCTCAGTTTAAAACTTCTTATGTCAAGAAGCTGCTTTGAAAGTATCTGAAGGTTCAGCTGAATGCTGATTTGGGGCAGGACTGATCACCCTGCAGACAAGCCAGCTGTGGAAAAGGCCGATAACAAACACTACGTTTTTTTCTCTTGAAATGCAAACATTCAAGGACACATGGCAAAGATGCACAGATTTAGTTATTCAAGAAACACTTAAGCAGAATGTCATAATGAGAGTAACTATGGGGGCAAGGAAGGCCTCTGAGGAGGTGACATTTGTACTGATCTTTGCTGTAGGAGGATGAGGTAAAAGAAAGTTACTGGTGGAACACAGAGTAAATACAGAAGTCTCTGAAGTGCAAAAGAACTGATCCATTTGAGGATTAGTAGGCGTTTCCGTAGTGTAGTGGTTAGCACGTTCGCCTCACATTTGAGGATTAGAAGGGAGGCCAGTGAGGCTGGAGCAGAGTGACTGAGTAAACCCCATAAGAAAGGGAAGCAGGCAGGGGACAGATCATACAAGCCATGGCATTACAGTGGTTCATTGAAGGGTTTCAAACAAAGAAGGGGAGACAAAATGTATAGAAATGTAAAAAGTAAGGCTGTTGCTCTCTCCTCGGCTTTCCACCCCAAGGAAACAAGAGCCTTAGGGGAACCTGTGTGTACTCTGAGCTGCACTGGCCGCCAGGTCTGTTCATGATGTTCTTTACATCCAGAGGCTCTTCCTCTCCTATGCAACCTTCAGAGAACCCCTCAAATACCATAGCTCCTCAACGAAGCTATGAAGTTGGGCTGTTTGGTGCTGTGGAAAGCACGTGAACACTGGTATCTAGGAAATCTGGTTTTGCGTCCCCGCTCAGTCATTTCTAAAATCACTGTGGGTCTTGCATAAGATTGTTAACCTTTCCGAGACCCTTGTTTCCTTTCAGCCTGAAGAGTTGCTGTGAGGATCAAATGAGATGGCATTTGTAAAGGGCATGTCGCACAATGGGTGCTCTATAAATGCTAGTTTTCTTCTGCCTTGAAGGGCAAGATGGCAGTGGTTAAGAGCATGGGCTGTGAATCTGAAAGGTTTGGGTTTGCATCCCGCCCTGCTATAAGCTTCCTGACTGATCCTGGGCGTTATTTCACCTTTTCACAGGTGTACTCATCTGTGTAGGGGGCTAATAAAATCATAGTACTACAATCATAGGATTGCTGTGAGGATTAAATGAGATAATCTACTGAAAGAATTTGGCTCAGTGCCTGACAAATAATAGGCAATCAGAAAATCCTGGCGGTTATAAACAAGAGCAGTACCCAGGGTGGGCGCTCCGTGAGACACACGTAGAGTGATCTATGAATACTTTCTGAATGAATACATGTTGATGGGTGTTGGTGAATTCTGGTGTGGAGCATGGGCAGCTGGGTAAGTCCAGGGAAGAGAGGAATGGGGAACTGACGTAGACATGCATGGGGATCTGGGCATCCAGGAGTAAACGCCAAAAGCAGACACAGGAGGCAAGACAGGCTTCAGAAGCTGAGGGGGAGAAACTTTGCCTTCTTCACAATTTTGATACAACGAACACAAACTGAATCTCCTAAGCTATAAACAACAAGAATACACTTCTTAAAAAATACAACCGAGTTTTTTAACGTCATGTTTCTTTCTTGATGGTAGTTGGAGAGATCCAGAGTCCAGGTGTGATGGCTCCCCCAGAATGCATGCGCTTTGTGTCTGCTGGTGTAGTAGAAAGCTTGCCAGCCCCACTCAGGGAGGGGATGGGCCTCCAGCCTGGCTGTTCTTGAGTAGCTCACATGTCACAAGCACTCGAAACCACCCCCATAATCAAGGGGTGCAACTGGCCCACAGTCATTGAGCAAGGAATCTTGGGGAAATGCCAAGAAAGGAGGCTCCCACATCAATATTGATCACTGACGATGTGATGACTCTTTTCCTTGCTACAAGCTCATACTCCAAAGGTAAGCCCCTGAGTTCTAGAATATTCCCAAAGGAGTGACACATGCTCAACCCCTGGCACAGTGGCCTTCACACTGGACGCCCCACTCAGTTTACTGGAGTTATATTTGGTTGCAGAAAGGTTGAAAATTCTAAGGAAGAGCGTTGACAAAGAGTCAGAGTCCTGAAAGTCAGAGCTTTCCCAGAGCAACAACTTTACACAACTCCATTCATATCCTAGTCTACATAAGTTGTGCAGTGCACAGGCTGCATGGCCGTTTTTGGTAGCATTAGAATTTCCAAACTGAAAATCTCCCAATTCCAAAATACATAGATGAGGGACTTCCCTGGTGGCGCTGTGGTTAAGAATCCGCCTGCCATTGCAGGGGACACGGGTTCGAGCCGTGGTTCAGGAAGATCCCACATGCTGCAGAGCAACTAAGCCCATGCGCCACAACTACTGAGCCTGCACTCTAGAGCCTGTGAGCCACAACTACTGTAGCCCATGCCTAGAGCCCGTGCTCTGCAACAAGAGAAGCCACTGCAATGAGAAGCCCGTGCGCTGCAACAAAGAGTAGCCCCCGCTCACCGCAACTAGAGAAAGCCTGCAGGCAGCAACGAAGACCGAACGCAGCGACCCCCAACCCCCGCCAAAAAATAACAAACATAGATGAGTATCGACTCCTCATTCTGTGCCAGATACTTTCTCACGGAGGATTTTATTTTATTAAATCCAGTCAAAAATTTCAGAAGCTATTCTTGAGTTCCCTCTTTCCCTCACCTTACCCCCAACTCCACAGCAAGTCCTCAGCTTGACTCACAAAGTATAATGTGCATGTGATCACTGTTCAGTTCTTCCTCTGCTACCACCTGAGGCCAAGCCCCCCTCGTCCCTCACCTGGAGGGTCTCAGCAGCCCCTAACTTCCTCTCCTGTCCTGTCCAGCAGCCAGGGTGCTCTTTGGGAATATTCTAGACTCAGGTGCTAACCTTCGTGCTACTCACCTACTGAAAACACTGCACGTGCGGCCCATCGCTCTTCAGACAAGAGGCAAGCTGCCTACAGTGACCTACAGGCTCTGTGTGATGTGGACTCGCTGCCTATTTCTCTGTCTCTACTTCCTCGTTCTCCCTTGACTCACGCTCTGCTCGGGCCACGCTGGCCATTTCTGTCCCTGAAAGTCTTCAAATCTACTTCTTCCTCGGGATCTTTGCACTTGTTGTTCTCTCTTATGGGAGTGCTCTTCTCCTAGATCATTTCTGCCCTTCCCTGTCTTTTTTTTTTTTTTTTTAATTTCTTGGCCTCACCCCGTGGCATGCAGGATCTTAATTCCCTGACCACGGATCGAACCGCGCCCCCTTCAGTGGAAGCACAGAGTCTTAACTACTGGACTGCCAGGGAAGTCCCCCTTATCATTTTTTAACCGAATATCACCTCCTCAGAGATGCCTTCCCTGACTGCTATACTTGAAATATCTTTCCCTGTGAAACCCAGTCACTCACTACCACTTTAACTTGCTTTCCTTTTCTTCAAAGTACTGAATGTTAGCGTTCCTCTGTAGCTTTACTTGTGTCTATCTCCCCTGACAGAATGTAAGCTTCATGAGGACAGGGACTTTGTCTCGTTCGCAGCTTCTCCTTCTATACCTAGAACAGTCCCTAGCTCGCAGTAGGTACTCAATAAATGTTTGTTGAATAAATGCTCAATGAATTTAATTCTTAGAGCAGGGCTTCTCAAAGTGTGGCCCATTAGCGTCAGCATCTACTAGGAAATTATTAGAGTTGCAAATTCTCAGTTTCTAACCTGGACCTACTGAGCCAAAACACTGGCAGTGGGGCCCAGCAAGCAATGCTTTAAGAAGCTCAGTAGGGAATTCTTAAGCATACTCAAGTTTGAGAACCACCGCCTTAAAACAAATGTGTGAAATACTATTAAGCCTGCTGTACGGATTTAAAAAAATGTAAATTTTAGAGAGGTAACATAGTTAGACAGCTTAAGGAAGAATGAACATTTATTACCAAATGTCACATTGTAAGCACTTAATAAATAGTATTAATAATAGTATTTACAATAGTATTGTTACCTACTATGTAATAGGTGCTATATTTAATCTTCACAGTTGTTCTATTCAGTGGGTGTTAATGCTTCCATTGTTAAGCCTGTTAAAGCTCAGACAGTTAAGTAATTCACCCAAGAGCACCCAATAAGAAAGAGGCAGAAAGATCTGCTTGCTTGCTTCTTTCCTTTTTTTCAGAGAGATCTAGCTAAGGACAGATCACTGATGTGGCAGCAGATATGCAAGGAAAACACATTTGGCATTTTCTGAAATAAATGCCAAGTTTCCACTATTGGAAATGATGAATGGTGGGTCTTGACATCAAGGGAATCCTCAGAGAGGGAAGTAGATGTCCTTTCAGCCTACTGGCTTCAACTCAGAGACACTGGCCCACGCTGACCTTGATGAACCCCATCTTCTACCTCAGAAACAGGGGCTGTGGGGTGCTTTGGATGTGGGCTGGCAAGAGCCTGGCTTGGGCACCAGGAAGCATGAATAACTGTGGGCTCAGCAAATCACATGGGCCCCACTGCCTTCATGGAAGAGAGCTGACATTTGATGGTGATGGAGAAGATGAGGATGAAAACATATAAATATATATACTTCTGAAGTCGAGTCACAGTTGTTCTTGGAACTGCACGGCCCGAACACATACAGACAAAACCCCAAACAGCAAACTTCTAAAATTATGCTGCAGCAATCTGGTTAATTTAACCAGGAATATTGATGGGGAGATTACGTCAACTGACCTTTCCACTTCCTCCTTCCTCCTTTCTCTGTTTTGGGTTTTCAGAGCAACATCAATCCGTTCCCCGATTTTCAGTTCTTTTCTAATACGGAGGACAAGCATCAATGGGATGGATATTCTTTTAAGTCTCTGCTGGAGGTAAGACCAGTGCTGTATTCATTTCCACTTAAAGTTGGTATCCTTATAGATGTGCATTTATGTATGCATGGAGGACCTTCCAAGGATCCAAGACACTGCTGTTAAAGTTTTGCTTGTAGGTTGCCCAGACTCTAAGGGCAAAGTGACATGGGACAAGTGGACTTACAGAAAGCAAAGCCACCGTGCTGGAAGTTATCAGAGAAAAGGGACACTGTCTGAATCACACGCATCCCCAGGCCTTTACTCAACATCTTGCACAGAGCAGACATCTAATAAATCTCTATGGAATGAAAATGTGGATAATGGATCCACAATAGGAACTCAACAAAATTCTTCGGTTGGATAAAAGAAGGAAGAATGGAAGGACTCTTACTGTATCTGTCATATTGATTAGGAAAGTACTACCAAGAGCCTCAGTGAATGTCGAGTGAAGATTGGAATAAATGCTTGGCACACAGTAGGCAGACAAGGAATGACACCAGAATGGACAGTCATCTTTTCTGTCACACAAATGAGATCTGCAAAGTGTAATAGAAAGACACAGGCCTACTCCCTGACAGCAGGGTCCTTATGCTTGGAATCGTTCTTTTTTGTAAGTCTGTGTATTCCATTGCATTACCAGAAACTTGGGCTTTTCATGTGAGTCACAATAGCTTTGTGTCTTTTCTCACCACTTCTTGGAGGCGCACAGACGCTCACTTGCGCAAGCTCACACATTAAGGCGAGGGTACCGTCCAGGCTTCTGACACGTCCACACTCATTAGAGCCATCAAAAAAGTCATTTTCCCCCAAATGCCTGAAGAGTGGCTTTGTTTCCACACATAGATCCACTGTGTCAGCTCACATGGCGGAGTTCTGACACATTTGGTGGACATCTTCCTCTACTGCCCCAATACCAAGCTCACATCACCAACACTGCTGAGCTCTCAAAAAAAACTATTGGGGAAAAGCTCTTCTGGAAAATAACATTTCATTTGCGACTGGTGTTCCCTGTCACATCAAGGTTATATTCTCAGCTTGATTTCAGTTGTCTGTGGGTCAGGAGAATAGATGTCACTGGGGATCTGAAACCACCTCCCACTATGGAAGGAGGCACTCTCGGTTAAGAGTCTTAATTCTTAATCCCTGGGCCATGTTAATTAAGCTCCTTGTGCGTCAATTTATTCATCTGTGAAAGGGGTTAATATTGATACCGATGCTATAGGATTTTTGTGAGGCTAAAGAATCATGGTCAGGAAAGCATTTGGAACAGTTCTTTGGAAGTCAACCTTGGGAAACCCCACAGAGATTGTGGAGTCCCCTATCTTGCAAAGTGGCCTTGGTAGTAGGGAAGGAAGGGTGACGAGGGGATGGCCTGGGTTGGAGGAGCTCTGCATCTCTGTGCTGTTTCAGTCTGTTCAGCACATTTACTTACCTAATAGTTTGGGGCCCCGTGTCAGATTTCAGGTAGTAAAACCTTTCAACTGTTGCTTAAAATAAAAAGAAAAAAAAAGTTGAAAACTTGGAAACCATGGATCTAGCATAATCTTCCATTTTACAAATGGAGACTGAGGACTCACGATCTCTTGATCTCCACACCAGTGCTTGGTCTACTGTCCAGCTCAGCCCCCTCCCCTCCCCTAACAGAGCTGATTTTCCTCATCCTATGGTAACCACCCAAATCCACTGGATAGACAGAAGAGAGGCATAAATCAACTCTCCTTCTCTAGTTAAAAATGATGTCTGGTTCAACAGTTCATCCAAGGCTATATAGTTAGAAAGTTGTTTAGACTATAATGTGGGTTTCTTTTATTCATTATTCAGCACAATTTATGGAACAATTACTACCGTTCAGTCACTTTCAGTCCTATTTCTATTGGACCCTCCAGGACCTTCTGCTCAGGAGAGGACTATAGCCATAGGCATGAAAATTCTCATAAGGCTGCAAGGTTCGTTTCCAAGGTTTTGCTCCCGCTCATTCCTCCTGAGGAGCCAAAAGGACTTAAAAAGCCTTTAAGTCTTTCATAAAAAAATCCCTCATAACCTGTGTTATGAGAAGACCAGAATCTACCTTCAGCTGGTACCTTAGAATTCTTGGTGTGGCTTTTTCTCGTTTATAAAATGAAGATGAAGATGCAAATGCCCATCTCACGAGGCTGTTGGGAGGGTTGAATGAGAGAACTAGTGCAAAGCCCCAGGGCCACAGTCAGGCTTCACAGAAGAGATTCAGCCAGTTGGATCTTCCTTCTTCTGCTGTAGTGCATTTATGCCCCTCTCTTTCCCCAGATTCCTTTCAGGATCCACACAGACCGTTTGGGTACACTAAATTCTTGTTTCTGAACTGTTTTCCTCTGTCCCAGATGAAAATCTCTGTTTGAGTCCCAGCCCCTCAAGGTCCAGTCCTGAGGTTGACATGGTGGCTGTGTATGTTTTTGATTGTCTTTTTTGGAGACAAAAGTGAACCTCATGAAGTAAGTAGAGCAGGTGACATTACTCCCATTCTTCAGGCCATAAACCCGAGTATCAGGGAAGTGAAGTGACTTGCCCAAGATCATGTAGCTCATGGTATCCAAGCTGGAATACGAATCCAGATTTATCTGACTCACGTCCACTGCTCCAGTGGCAGCCTCCAGTCACCTTTGCTGGAAACCTTCCTCTAACCTCTCCCAGCATGACGAGCTGTATTTTTATAGAAGACAATCCTTTTTTTCTTCTTTAATTGAAGTATAGCTGACAAATACTATATGATATCACTTATATGTGGAATATAAAAAATAATCCAAGTGAATGTATATATAAAATAGAAACAGACATAGAAAACAAATTTAGGATTACCAAGGGGGAGGGGGAGGGATAAATTAGGAGTATGGGATTAACAGATACAAACTACCATCCGTGAAATAGATAAGCGACAAGAGTTTACTGTATAGCATAGGGAATTATATTCAATACCTTACAATAACCTATAGAAGACAATCTTCTCCCTCCCAATCGGTGGTAAAAATACTGGTGAGGGAGGTCATTCCACCTCTCGGCAGCTGCCTCAAACAAAGGCCTGGAAATGTGTGGCAGGCAGAGGGAGGGGGTTGGAGTGACACTGAGCTCCTCCCCCACTGAGAGTAGAGGAGGTGGGAGACGTTGAACAAGTCAAGCATAAAGGAGGAGCGAGACTTTCCAGGCACTTCCCCATATAAACACAGCCCTGACAGAGGAAAGGTTGCCTACAAGGGCATGCTTGACGTTTTCTTGAGTTTTCGAGGGGAAGGGCTGAGTCACCACTGAAACACCATCCCTTTTCCTCCCCCAGGCCAGGCCATAGGCAACAAGAGGTGTGACTCTAAAATAATGGGACTGATGCTTTGCACTCCTGAGCTTCTCACACATTCAGAGGAGGGTTGCCCCTCCTGCCCTGTGATTTGCCCAAACGCTCCTCCTCACCCAGGTGTTTGAGGTCTCAAACTACTATTTAAATCTCATCCCACCAGTAACCTGGAGTCAGACACCTTGATCTTTAATTTACAGGCAACTTATTTTATCTCTGACCTATTTGGAGACTCATGTAACATTTCCTCTGCAATTAATAGAAGACCCAACTTAAAGTGGCTTAAATGTTTAAAAAAAAATTGTTATCTTAAGTAAAGAGAGAGAGGGAGGGAAATGGTTGAAGTGTTGATTAACTCAGGGGCTCAAAGTTAGTCGCTTCTATCTTTCTCTTCAGTCATCTTTAGAGGGTTAGTTTCACTTTTAGAGTCATATGATTATGGTCGCAAGAAGACCACCACAGCCCCAGGTTTCACATTCTTAAACAGATGCGCCCAAAGGCAGAAAGGTTTTTTGTCGTTTTTTTTTAAATCAGAGAAAAAAGTCTTTCCAAAAGTCCTCTGGCAGACATCCCTGCCTCTTTTCTTTTCTGGTCAAATTGCATCTTGCCTTTAGCTCAAACAAGCCAACGGGAATCGAATTACTACCACCAGGTTGGACTAATGAAGACTCATTCCCTGGAGCTTGAGAGGAACACTTCCAGCAAGACAAGTCTGTCCAGGGGGAATACCCCCAAACTAAATCAGGCTTGGAGGCAAGGAAGGAGGAGGGAGAAAAGGCTGTAGGATAGGTGACCAGAAGCGTCTTCTACAATATTACCTAATATTACCCAAGACTGCTGTGAAGATTAAATGAGATACGTGAAAAACATTGTGTATGATTTCTGGCCGAGAATAAGTTGAATGTTACTTTCTCTGCCCTTATTTTTATCCCATCCTCTGCTTGTTATTCCTCAAATTGGCTCACAGCTTTAACCCATATTCTCTGTGTTTAGAATGCCCCCTTCCTGGTGCAATGCTACTGTCTTACTCTGTTCTGGTTGCTATAATAGAATACCATAGGCTGGGTGGTTTATAGCAACAGAAATTTATTTCTCAGTTCTGGAGACTGGGAAGTCCAAGATCGAGGTGCCAGCAGATTTGGTGTCTGGTGAGGGCCTGCTTCCTGCTTCCCGGTCTTCTTGCTGTGTCTTCACTTGGTGAAAGGAAGAAGGGAGCTCTCTGGGGCTCTTTCATAAGGGCACTAATCCCATTCCTGAGGGTTCCACCCTTAAGACTTAATCACCTCCCAAAGGCCTCACCTAGAAGTACTATCACTTTACAGATTAGGTTTCAACATGAATTTTTTTATTTAGTCTATAGCAGCTACCAATACCCCATGGCACATCTCAGATGTCAAATGTACAATGAAGTCTTCCTTGAATTCTCAATCCTCCAAGGTGCATTTGTTTTTTATTTATGGTTTTATTGCACTTTGCCTTGTATTTGTGTACTTTCTGAAATCTCCCCTAGAGTGTGAGCTTCCTGATGCTTAGACTAAGTCTTATTAATCCCTAAATCCTCTGTATAACCTCTCAGCTGGCCTAACACATAGTAAGTACTCAGGAAATATCTGTGCAATTGAGCTGAATGCATTTTGTTCAAAGCTGCTGCCCTGGCTTCGCACTCCTTGAACTCCAACTCCAATACTGGCCAGAGCTTGTGGCACATTCTCTCTTTTTTGTTTTTAATTGTGGTAAAATATACATAACATAAAATTTATTGTCTCAACCAGTTTTAGGTATACAGTTTAATAGTACTAAGAACAGTCATATTCTTATGGAGCCATCACCACTGTTCATCTCCAGAACTGTTTTATCCTCCTAAACTGAAACTCTGTACCCATTTAACAATAACTCCCCATCCCACCCTACCCCCTTCTATTTTCTGGCAACCACCATTCTATTTTAGGTCTGTATGAATTTACTCTAGATACCTCATATAAGTGGAACCATATAATATTTATCCTTTTGTGTCTGGTTTATTTCACTTAGCATAATGGCTTCAAGGTTCACCCATGTTGTAGCATGTGTCAGAATTTCATTCCTTTTAAGACTAATATTCCATCATATATATATTTATATATACACACACCACACTTTGTTTATCCATTCATCCATTGATGGACATTTGGTTTGCTTTCACCTTTTGGCTATTATGAATAATGCTGCTATGAACATTGGTGTACAAGTATCTGCTCAAGTCCCTGCTTTGAATTCTTTTGGGCATATACCCAGAAGTGGAATTGCTAGATCAAATAATATGTTTAATTTTTGGAGGAAAAATTGTTTTCCACAGTGGCTACACCACTGGCACATTATTTTGACTTGTACCAGTGCCACAGCTCCTGGTTTTTTTGGGCTTATCAGCTCTAGCCTCAAAAAGGAAATTGATGAATCTGATTTATAATCACAGATTGCCAGAAAAATTTGATTGGTCCTGGTGGGTCAGGTGCTCATCCTGGATGAAACTGGGATTGGGAAGCTGTGGGAAACTTATGTAGAAAAAACATGGCTGCCGAGAGTAGATAATGGTGGTCCTTGAAGAAAGGGGGTTCATGTGGTTTCTGTAGATCACCAACAAGTGTTTACCACAAAAGAGTTTAACACTCAGTTTGGCTGCTTGTGGTCACATTTTATTCTATTTTATTTATTAAAAAAATTTTTATTGGAGTATAGTTGATTTACAGTGTTGTGTTAGTTTCTGCTGTACAGCAAAGTGAATGAGTTATACATATACATATATCCACTCTTTTTTAGATTCTTTTCCCATATAAGTCATTACAGGGTACTGAGCAGAGTTCCCTGTGCTATACAGTAGGTCCTTATTGGTTATCTATCTGATACATAGTAGTGTGTATATGTCAATCCCAATCTCCCAATTTATCCCCCACTTCCCCCCTAGTAACCGTAAGTTTGTTTTTTACATCTGTGACTCTATTTTTGTTTTGTAAATAAGTTCATTTGCACCAGTTTTTTAGATTCCACATATAAGCAATATCATGTGGGATTTGTCTTTCTCCGTCTGACTTACTTCACTCAGTATGACAATCTCTAGGTCCATCTATGTCACTGCAAATGGCATTATTTCATTCTTTTTTATGGCTGAGTAATAATCCATTGTATATATGTACCACATCTTCTTTACTCATTCCTCTGTCGATGGACATGTAGTCACATTTTAAACCTATGATTTCTTCTTGGCTGTCCAAGGTGGGGGTCTCTAATTCTCTAACGAGAAATCCTGCCAAGAAATTGGGTGAAGGGAAACCTTAGACCAAGTGTCCCCTCTCATGTTTCTTCTCAGTCAAAATATTTCATATGTTCCAGATGCCATTCTCTTATGATAAGTGACCAGAGTCCACACTGGGCAGGAGGACTGGCCCTTGGCAATATTACAGACTGATGACAGATGACCTGTCATTACAACAACTTTGTAAATGTGTTTTGCCAGCACTAAAGGTGAAAAAAACCCACAAAAGGAGAAGAAGGAAAGGTCTTTAACATTTTGGCCACTGAAGTCTTGTCATCCATCAGAACCTGGAACTCTGCCACCCACCCACTTGGCCACTGCTGGACCAGAAATGATGAACACAAGTCACTGTGGTTTTTCAAAAATAGAAGAAAAGAGATTTGGCTAGAATGTGGCATGTCTGTGTTTCCAAAATACATCTGCTTATACAGGGAAATGAAGTGTCCAGGGCATGCGATTGTAGATATCATTACAGGGGTCCCTCAGATCTCAAGGTTATCAGTCCCCATAGAGCAGAGAAGATAATTTTGCTCAGCCTCATCACCTTTTTTGATTATTAGTAGATTCTTGATCTTAAAAAAAAAAAAAACTTTACAGGAATGGCTTAGAAAATAAGAATTCTCCATAATCTTACTACACAGCTATAACCACTGAAAGTCTTTGGTTTACATTCTCCCACAATTTTTTCTATACATATATGCTAACTAAAGGCATACTTTTTCTTCATATAATTGTTTTTACCTAAATGGATTAATATAGTAACACAGCTCTGCAATTCTGTTTTTCATACCAATATAACTTAGACATCTTTCCCTGTCAGTACTTGAAACTCTCATTCTTTATAGGCTGCACAATTTTCCATTGTACGGATGTACTTTAACGCACTTATTCACTCCTTATTTACAGCTATTCAGGGAGTGAGGAAAATATTTAATATTCTTATTTTTCCTCATTCTCTCTCCTTGCTTCCCACACCTATAATATTTTATTGGGCAAAGGTGACTTTGGGATCAAAAGTCATGAGTGGCTTCTGTCCACTCCAGTGGCTGTGTGATTGTTTTAAAATTAGTATCTCTCTTGGTTATTCATTGTGATGCTCAATTATGTGCTTATTTATTCTCAACTTAAAGACATCACTCTTCAACTCTAAATTAAAATGGTAAAGAATGCTCACAACCCTACAGAAATCTCAGAAGCGTCTCAGAGCTGTAGGTCTGGGGAGAATCAGGCAATAGGGTCAGAGAGCTCTTCTGTAGTTTCTTCTGTATTTTGATTTTTCCTCCTTGTTTGGTTTCCATGGGAATTGGTGATGCGCATGGTGTGTGTGAGTGAGCACGCACACGTGTGTATGTGGTATGCATAAATACATGTCTGGGCAAAAAGACTTAGATAAGGATAAACTCCCCAGAGCAAGGCTCAAGGAGGCAGACAGGTGGAATTTTGGGGTTACTGAGCAGTAGGTAAAATGACCCTCGTAAATTAGGACAAATCTCAGGACAGAGCTTGGATGCTATTTCTATGGTTTTCTTGAATGTGGAAAATTGATTCCTTTGTTACTGCAATGATGCTTGGGGCACCTCTGATTAATTAAATACTTCTGAGCCTTTGTGTGATGAATATTGTTGACTTCTAAGTAACATATCATCGAATAAACCAGGAGATCCTGGAGAAATCTCTGACAGTCTTTATTATTCACACCTTGCTTGAACCACAAATGTTGGAAAAGAGCTTTGGTTTAAGATAGAGGCTGGTTGCCAGGGGGAGGTGAAGTTGGGAGGTGTGATCGGAGAAGGGTGGGTGAGGATAAAGGATGAATTCAAGGCATCTTGCTATTGCTTTCAAAATACTGTTGTCTGTAGTTATAGAAATGTTAGTCTGTGTTACTTAAGAAGGGCAGCTTTAAAGAAGCTTCTATTCTTCAAGTGCTAATTTAAGCACAGCGTGGTTTCCCAAGTATAAATACAGATTTAGTGTGTACTCTACCCTGCTCAATATACGATCGTGTAGCTACAAAAGCCACCTTGTCCTCAGTCTCACATTGCTGGGTGCAGGCAAGAACGGTCAGCTTTATAGTTCTGAGTTTCTTTGGGGACAGGGATTGTTTTCTAAAGACCAAAGAGACCATTACACCCTTTGTGATAATAACTACAATTCTTTAAATAAACTGTCCTTTCAGTGCATAAAGCCCCCTCAATCCATGATTTTATGTGTTCCTCTCTAGAAAGCCCTGGGGGGTAGGCATTGATTATTATCCCCTTTTTTTGCAGATTGAGAAAGTAAGATCAGGAACAGTAAGCAGGAGCCAGGTACACGGGGATTAGAAACAGGGACTCTGGAGCCGGACAGAACTGGGTTCAAATCCAAGCTTCACCCTTTATACTGATGTGGTCTTGGGTAAGTTACTGAGTTTCTCTGCCCTTTATAATGTGAGGATAATAGTTTCACTCTGTAGGGATTATTATGAGATGAAGTAAAGTACGGCATATTAAGCATTCAGTATAGTGCTGGGCACCTAGGAAGCCCTCGGCAAACGCAGAAACTCTTAATAACATTTGCAAGGACACAAAGATGGTTAAGTCACAAGACAGGACTAGCGTTCAAGTTTGACTCTCACCTGAGTGTGTTTTTTACTACACCATATAGCATGCTCAAAGGATCTCTAGGGGAAGTGAATTCTCTTGCTGGAACCATCTAGAGTCACTCTGTTGTGGAAGTTGCCCATCTGAAAAGCACTGATTCTGCCAACGTGGGGCTATTTTAGGAAACAAAGAATGCAAATTGAGGGAACACATTCTGAGCCCCTACTAAGTGGCAGGCGGGTTTACTGTGCCATCTCGTATTATCAGCACCCTCTTGCTCATTACAAAGACCAGGAGCAGGAGGGTCAGGACATAGACCACGTGCCCAAGGTCACGTAGCTGGTATAAGGCAGAGGAAGCAAGACCCAGAGCTGTCCAATACCAAAGCCGTCTTCCCACTGCTCCAACCAAAGAGGCACCTTCACTTTTTAGGGGAGATAGATTTGGGACTGAGAAGGTGTGGGCTGTATTTGGTTTGCCTGTCTGCTCGACACTTCTTCCTCAGTCTGATTCCCTGGACTATTTCGGGGTTGCCATGTCATTTCAGTCCCCCCTCGGAGAGCCCTGAAGAATGTGCAAAAGAAAAAAGAAACCCAAGAAATCTATTATTGGCACTCGCTCTCAATTTGCTATTATGACGTCCATCCTGCAAAGAAGTGTTTATAGCCTTATAAGGTTCCCAGCATCAATTTAACTGTGTTATCTCCCAGTAGATGATACAGAATGCAATCTCAGTAGCAGACGGCAGAGAGAAGTGGGAGAGTTTCTTGGCTGGGGAATGAGAGAGAAATGAAAAAGGGCCTACTATGCTGAGTCACTAAGGCAAAGCAGCTTACTATGGACCACATTCAGGCCTGAGCCAAGACGCAGGAGCGAGTCACATACTGGCTGGTGGGGCTGAGATGTTCCTCTTTGGGAATGCATCTTCTGAGAAGCTGCAGCCAGAAAAAAGGGGGAAAAACGCCAACATCCTGAACATTTTAAGTTCATCAGTTATATTTTTACATAGTTAAATCAAGCAGAAAAACAGAAAAAAGAAAGTCATGTTTCCACCAGCTTTCCTCCAACCTCCCCCAACACAGCCGGATGCCTTAACTCTCCTCCCCTTATCATCACAATAATCCAGCTAGCATTCCTGAGTGCCGTTCATAGGCCGGGCACTGGGCTCAGAGTAGCAAATGCCTTATCTCACTGAGCCCTTGCAATAATCCCATGGGATAGGTACATTTATCATTCTCATTTCTGAAATGAGGAAACTGATGCTTAGAGAGGTTGAGTTACTTGATCACATTTCAGGGCTAGAGAGTTACAGAGCCAGAGTCAGAATCTGATTCTTTCTGACCCCAGAGATGAAGTGTTAATTGCTATCTATTACTACCTCATCACTTCCTAAAGCTAAAAGGTACGAGAAGTCTTTCAGTTCTGGGGTCCCAAACCTGGCTTATTATCAGGATAATTTGATACACTTAAAGCAAAACTAAAAGGAAAAAAAGAAAAGAAAAGAAAGAAAGAAAGATAGATAGAAAGAAAGAAAGAAAGAAAGAAAGAAAGAAAGAAAAGAAAGAAAGAAAGAGAAACAAAACAATACAAAAATAAACCTTGTAGATTCTTGGACTCACTCTGGAAGATTCAGAAGGTTTGTGTTGGATCCTGGAAATTTATATTTGAGTTCTCCCACAGGTGATTCTAATGAAGACCCAAGTTGGAAGCCATGATTTCATCTATTCCATTCATTTCCAAAGCAGCAGCTTAAGATAATGGTAACTTGCCCATGGAAGTACATCAGGTTGGTGGTACACAAGAATCTGATTCCTGGTCCTCTCTCCATACTACCATGTCTATCAGCTGATTAATGAAGCAGTAATATATATGGTCAAGTCATTAATTCTGTGAACTAGACTGGACATGCTTCTGAGGAAGTGGGACACAGTGAGATCGGGGATATAAACGAGAACCACTTTCATTAGGGAAGGTTCTTGGAAGGTGGTAGAACTGTAGGCAACAGTGCTCAATAAACATGCCAGGCCCTTAGTTATCAATAAGTAGAATCTGGAGAGTTAGGAAAGCATGGGTCAAATCCCAAGTATTTTCAGAAAAAGGGAGAAGAACAAGAGCACAGACCTGGGAATGGGGATGCTCTATGAAGGCATGAAAACATGAGAAGCCCACCAATCTGAGGAGCCCAACAGTTACAGACAAGGAAGTTCTAGGAGATGAGCGCCATAGGAAGATGGAAGTCAGATTAAGAAGAGTATTATTTAAGTACACCACCTGCAATGAGCATTTGCCATTTTGTTTGCTTTCTAGAATCTGAAGCTCCTTTCCATATTTGGGGGGTTTGCCTCTATAAGTGGGTGGAAATGAAAGAGGCTAGACAGATTCTTGCTCTCCTCAACTCTGGAAGCTGTTGCATAGACATGGTAGGTGATGAGATACTGCAACCAGATTTACATCTAATCAACTGACTCATTTAGAATTCACTTGGGGGATTGAAGTATGGTGTCCAGGGTCCAGTGGTGGCAGAAGTAATAAGGCAGAGGCTGTGACCAGTGTCTAAGCAGACTGTCTCTGGGATGTGACCGTGGCTGTGAATGTGGCCACTCAGCTTCCCTAGCTCCTGCCCCTTGCCCGAACCAGGCTCCCCAGCCTTCCCACTGAGCCTGGGAGCCACTCAATGCCCAACCAACAAATTTCTTTGCTGCTTCACTTAGCTACAGTCAGTTTGAATCCTTCACAATCAAGAACTTTGACCCACGTGCCTCCCCACAGAGAGCCTACTGCCTCTCTGCTAGAATTGTTCAACAGTCTTTTGTTTGACCAGTTCCAACCTTTTCTCCAGCAACAATCCATTGAAGAAGACACTTTTAAAGGCTTCATCTTATTTAATATACATTTATGAGGTAACTATCATCATCACTCCGCTTGTAAAAGATGTGGAAACCTGGGCTAATATAAATAAGTAAGAACACCTGGGTTCACATCCGTGCTCTGCTACTCATCTCTGTGACTTTGGGAGAATCTTTTTACCTCTGTTCATGTGCTTGTCTTTGAAAAGAAGACAGTGACCAGCTATCTTCTTGATGTAATAAAATGTACCTTAAGTAAATTTGTTATCAACATTGTGACTTTATCCCTCAAAAATTCTCTTGCATTTTAGTTCACTTGAAAAGTTGTATTTCAAAGGGGTAAAAAATTAGAGCCTAACATCCCCCACCAATCCTAGATGACATCCAAACCAAAACGTAAAACATTGGATAATTTTGAACAAAATTGGTTTTCAACTACATTTTGATTCCAGTCTGTCAATGGTTTGTTTTGTTGTCCCTGATGGAATATTTGTCTGAGATATGGCTGTTTTATAGGAACACTGGGCTGAAGGCACCTTTCCTGAGGAACATGAGCCAGTACTGTCGCCAATGGATTGAGCATTTTCCCTAAAATGTGCCTGGGAATGAAAAGAAAACTTTCTCTCTTTTTTTTTTTTTTTAAAGAAAACTTTCTCTTAATTGAAGACTCATGAGGCCTGGACTACTGGAAACAATAAAGCCATCACTTAGGACACATGTCAATGGTATAGGCTCCAAAAGCTCCCTGTAATAAATGCCAAGGGCTTAATAGTGTTGAACTCTGCCCTTGAAGCTGGGTGGGAGGAAATGCATTTTTGGGCATGGAGGCCTTTTCTGAAGAAATGACTCTGCCGTATGTCTAGCCGGTCCTATGGTGCCCATTTTCATTCAGAACCTAAAGGGACTAGTACTAAACTGTCCTGAGAAAGATGGGTAAATATGGCCTTTTCTTCTTCCCTCCATGTCCACAGCTGGGAACAACTGGATTTTCTGAGGTTAACCATTTATGGGAAGCTCTTTTCAGCTATACCGCCACCCCACTTCCTTTCCCATGCATTTGATATCACAGGACCTTCTGAGTACCATCTGTGAGCCTAAAATACAATTTTTATCTGTATCCATACCTGTCCTTCCTTCCTTCTCCCTCCTCCCAACTCTCCAAGTCCCTCCCACAATGACATCTCAGAGGAAAAGATATAATTCTTCTTATCTAGGGTTGACCTCTGCACATGGCATTGACCCTATTCTTTCCTACATAGTCTATCTGCATTCTCTTTCTCCCTCCCTTTCCTAACTCTTTAACACATCCCTTTACTTTGGCTCTGTCTCCCCTAAGTGCACTGTTTCTCCTTTTTTAAAAAACCTCTCTCTTTACCCTGTCTTCTCCTCCACCTACTATCACTGGAATTTTCTGTTTGCAGTTAAACAACTAGAAAGAGTTATCTCCATTCCCCCTTTTATTCCCTCACTTCATTCAGCTTCTTATAACCTTTCCCTCTGGCTCCTACTCCCATCACTCCACTGAAACGGCTCTTGCTCAGTTTATAAATCACCAGTTCAGTGGACCCTTTCAGTTCTTATTGACCTAAAGATGGAAACATTTGAGTGTGATGACCTCTCTCTCCTCCTTGAAACTTTCTTCTGTTTTCATTTCCTTGACACTTCTCCTCATTTTCCTCCAACTTCTACGGTATTTCCTTCTCAACACCCTTCCGTCTTCTTTTCTTCTGCTAACCCTTTAAATATTGGAGTTACCCAAATGTGACAAATGACAGCTATTTACTAGTCATTGCCTCTAAATTTCGTTTAGTTCTTAGGCAGAGATCTATTGATTTTAGGGAAGGTAAGCTTCTACCTCAGATCTGGAGCATACATTATTTGGTTTAATATGGGAATATTAATCCCATTTTCCTTCAGTAGTGATTTGCTTTTTAGCCAGCTATATAGTCAGTGAGACATAAGGACAAAACAGGACTTCTGAGAAGAGTTATTTTTCCAAATGAAAGACAGAATTTCACAAAATGGAACCTTTTGTCCCTACTTCATATTTCTGCCTTGAACATGGCTGAGTGAGGTCATGGAGTTTTAGGCTTTGGAAACCACCTTGAGACCATGAGGCAACAAGTATGAAGATGGAAAATCAATATGTGGAAAATGGCAGGATAGAGAAGAGAAAAAGCCTGGGCTCTTGATGACATCACTAAACTCAGACTAAAATCAGAACCACCTACCTCCATGATTCTTTTTTTTTTTTTAATAAATTTATTTATTTTGGGGTGTGTTGGGTCTTTGTTTCTATGTGCGGGCTTTCTCTAGTTCCGGCGAGCGGGGGCTACTCTTCGTTGCGGTGCGCAGGCTTCTCATTATGGTGGCTTCTCTTGTTGCAGAGCACAGGCTCTAGGCACATGGGCTTCAGTAGTTGGGGCCTGCAGGCTCTAGAGCGCAGGCTCAGTAGTTGTGGCTCACGGGCTTAGTTGCTCCACGGCAAGTGGGATCTTCCTGGACCAGGGATCGAACCCATGTCCCCTGCATTGGCAGGCGGATTCTTAACCACTGCCCCACCAGGGAAGCCCCTCCATGATTCTTATTATGTAAGATCGTTAATAAGTTAAGTCACTGTTAGTTGGATTTTTGGCTATTTGCAGCTGGATGCATTCTAATACTGCAATCCTAGTATTGCAGGGCTTCGGTTTGCTTTGGTTCTCTTTTCTTCCTGTATGTTCTATTTTAGGACAATCTTATAACATCCATGGCTTCAAGTATTCCCTGTACCCTGGTGTCTTTCTGTCTTAGTATATTTAGGCCGCTATAACAAAAATACCATAGACTGGGTAGCTTAAACAACAGACATTTATTTCTCATAGTTCTGGAGGCCAGGAAGTCCAAGATCAAGGCACCTGCAGATTCAGTGTCTAGTGAGGACTTGCTTTCTGTTTTATAGATGGTCATCTTTTTGCTGTGTTCTCACATGGCAGAAAAGATAGAAAGCAAGCTGTCTTGTGACTCTTATGGGGCACTAATCCCATTTATGAGGGCTCCACCCTCATGACCTCATCGAATGCTAATTACCTCCCGAAGGCCCCTCTTCCTAATACCATCATCTAATACCATTGAAAGTTGGGGTTTTGACATATGAATTCCAGGGGAACACAAATATCAGTCCATAACACTCTCAAATGTACATTTCCAGCCAACTTCTGTATAAAGTAATGTATTGAGGATTTGCTATGTATCAGGCACTGTTCTAGGTGCTTTACATATTTTTGTTAATCTTCACAGTAATCCTATGAGGAATATCTCATTATCACCATTTTATAGGTGAGGAGAATGAATCAAAGATAGTTAACTAACTTTCCCCAAATTCACAGAACTATTATAGGTCAAAACTATGATTTGAACTCCATGATTCTGATTCTAGAACCTGAGTTCTTAACCATTATACTCTGCTTCCCACTGCCAGAGAACTCAAATGTTAAAACGTGTTTCTTTTTTGTAGAGGTTTAATCTGCTTATTTATTTCACCTGGTTGGTCATTGTGTGCCTATTCAGAATGTTTCCTCTGTCTTCCTCTTCTCAGCCCCTCAGATATTGGAAGAATCTCTCTTGTCCTCTCTTCACTTCTCCAGGTTAAAGAGCCCCAGTGACTAGAACACCTGTCTCATATAATAGGGTTGCCAGACCTCAGACCAACCTGGCCATCACCCTTTAATCTAGACACATTATTGTTTGATTGTATCCCTCTTAAAAAGGGATGTTCCTCACTGGATCTAACACTATACACATGTTCAGGGGCCAATAGGATGACCTCATTCCAGAAATTCCAAATAATGACATTTACTAATCATTAACCATTTACTATGTGCCAAAGTCCATGCTAAGTATTTCATAGGCCCCAAAGCATCTCAAAATTTCTGCTGAAGTACCCTGAAGACAGAGAAAGGGAGTGTGTATTCCTAAGGAGCTAGGGGCCTAGACCATGCAGCAGCTGTCTGTGTCTTGAAAGTTCCTTCCCACTTAGAGCTTTAAACATGGCAGCAGATTTTTCTTTCTACTCAATAACAGATCCCTCTATGGCTTACTATAAAAATAGGTTGTAAACGATTTGCCATTGAGTAAAAGAGAAACACTGGGAACACGCCTTGTATTTATGCCATGGCCTCCCATACTCCCAAGCGTACTGCCAAATACTCCTAGGAATTTGCCAACCTAATCTGAGAAGTGTAACCATACATTATCTTTATTACTTACAACAACCAGTCAGGGGAAGCATATTTTGGGACAGCTCAAGAAACAGTGGCTCAGCTATAACTGGCCCAACTTCTCAAAGACAGTAGCCTGAACCTGGCTTTGAATCTAGACCTGCCTAAGTCCTTTCCACGATACCCTGGGCTACCTTTGGAGAGTATGTATGAAGGCACATCTGAGAAATGGCATGTGTGAATCTCCTGTATAGCAGATGAAGATTCCACTCCAGAACACTCTCAAGCCGGCCTGATTCACAAATACAAGCATTCTTCTGTTATTTGCTCAGCCTAAGTTGATGTACGGCCCTGCTGGCTCTCGTACACCTTGGAGCGCATTTCCCAGGACCTGTTTCAAAGACTCTGGTTGGTGAGAAATTTAATTTTGGACCCAAATGCTGGCCTCAATGTTTAGCTCTGTTACCTTTTCTTCCTGCTATGTGTTTTAGCTAGTCTAGGGAGTTTGGAATCTTAGTTTGGTGAGCAAACCTGCCTCCATATCTGGATGATAGGAATTGCTATCCTAATTTCTCCAGGGAGTTTTCTAGAGGCCATCTTAGACTATTGAGCTAGAAGTACTAGTCCTATTGAAGCACCGTTAAAAACGACTGTGTGTGTGTGTCTGTGTGTGTTTCAAAATTCAAAACTGCGTATTTCTAGCTAAGCAGGCTTCGAAATCCACTGCTCATCTTTCTCAACATTGTCAATGAGGAAGTGTTCTTCTTGGTGGTTCTGAGAATCGATCAGAATAAAACTGGGATGTAAGATGCCAGGGGATGGATGGAGCAAAAGATCCGAGCCCTCAAGGCCTGTCTGTACCTTCCTTAAAGCTCCACAAAGAGAGAATCTCTTATGACAAAGGTGTGGAGGCTGCCCTTCTGTGTTCTTAAGGACCCTCCGCAACCTTCTCCTCTCAAGCATCCTTCCTGGGCTGCTCCTGCTGCCCTCTGCACTTCTTCACTGTTCCTTGCTTCATCACCAGCACAGTGCCTGGGTCCCTGCCTCTGTTTTGTGATTTCAGCTCCTATCCTGCCATCAAAACCCAGAGCATGAGGTATGTAGAATGTGCCAGCTAGATATGTTTACCTTAAATGCAGCTTCACTAGAGTTCACACTCACCTTGAAACAAATGGGAAAAGTGAGGCTCAGAGAGAAAAAGTGATAGGACAGAAAGAGGACCAAATGACAGGGCTGAAATTAGATTGCAGGCTCCCTGCTGGTGACTAAGCCAGCTAAACCGGCAAAACTGGTCTATGCTCTCAAGGCCAAAGCAGGATTCCTACTCCTTGCCCTGATCCAGAAGCACTGTTGGGGTCCATTGTCAGGATGGAGAGAGGATGCCATGGATAAATGTTTCTCTCCTTAGGGTTAATGTACAGAAACCATGACAATGGATGCCTCCGCATCTTGGATAATGCAGTTTTCATAGCCCTGGGCATGGCCACGGCAGCTACCCTTGATGACTGAGGTAGCTGGGAACTGATTGGGCCCTGCTGCTACCTGCTGTTGTAGATCAGACAACAGAACAGGTCCAGGGCAACGCTAGAGGCCTGACCTTCCCATGCTCCCAAAGCTAGCAGCGCTGAGCCTAGATGGGCCCCTCATCTCTCTCCATCCCTCGGTGGTGCACCAGCTGCTTTGACTTCGCTTGCTCATTGGTAAGGACCTCCAGCACTGTGCATCCTCCAACGTATTTTGGTCTCTAATAGATGTCTGATGGTGCCAAAGGGAACACCACCAGGAAAGGTCTCCTACTAAAGAAACAGGATCAGGTAGTGGTTTAGCATTCATCCTCTGAGGTCAAACTTCCTGAGTTCAAATACCACTTCACTCATAGCTGCAGAATCTTGGGTAAACTGCCGACCCTTTCTGATCTTCAGCTCTCTCATTTATAAAATGGAGATCATAACTGACCACCGGGGGTTCTGGTGAGGAAGGACCAAATAAAATAACACACACAAATCAGCTGGTACACAGCAAATTCTCAGTAAATGTTAGCCATTGGAAATCAACCAATCATTTCCCAGGTGGCGTAATGTGGGAATGGGAAATATATTTAGGCCCATGTGATTTTGCATATGGTGTGACTGCCAAGCACTGGACTAGAAAGCTGTTCTATTGTTGCCTTGATGTCTCACCTTGGGAAAATCTTTCTCTTCTCAGGTCTCAGTTTTCCCTTCTGTAAAATGAGGGCTCATCAAGGTCCTTCTGTGACTTACATTTTATGTCCTCAGTTTTCTGTCATAGCAAGCCACTGAGAATAAGACTTGAAGAATCAGTTAGATATACACACTGCTCAGTGTTAAGAGCTTCCTAATTTCTTAGCTTCTTTCTTGAACAAACCACATGGTAGTGGGGGCTAGGGAGGGCTTATGTTTGAGGCATGGGAGACATAAGAACAGTCAATTCAAGAACAGACATTTGGGGGGAAAAGTGTGTGTGTGCATGTATTTTAAATGAGAAGTCCAAAAGAGAGATGAGAGATGGAAATGGCTTTATTCTTTGATCAGAAGGTTAAGTGTCACAGAGTTATGACTACTTCACAGATAATATAAGCTCCAGAGGTGAGCTTTCAGGAAAAGGATCACATAGGTGCTATTTTTACTGTCTCCTTTCTTCCCTTGCTGGCCAGTGTCTCAGGTGAGCCTTGCTCATGGACAGGTGAGGTATTTCCTTGAGGTGTTGAATGTGCTGATGTGGCTTCATAGTCTCTCTGCTCCATGAAAAGAGAGGTGGAAGAACCAAAACATAGCCAAGCCTGATGAAATGGAAAGCGAACTCAGAAAACCTTAGTGCTTTATTGTCAAATTCAAATGTGGAAAGTCTAGGCTCTCAATTGTCATTGGGGTTTATGTTGGGCATCCTGTGTATCAGGGAATCTAGCCAGCTTGTTTCCTTTCTCTGTCATCTGAAGTAGCTTAGACATCTCCACACTAGATAAGAGAGCCATCAAATGCCCACCTGGCCAATGAGAAGGGGAGGAAGCCAAGATCTGCCAGGAGACAGTAAAGCACTACACACAGGATTCCTTGACTTTCCTATTTCCTCTCATTAATCTTCACACCATCCCATGAGATAAGTATTATAGTCCCCATTTCACAGTTCAGGAAATTAAGTTTCAGAGAGATGAAGGAGCTTGCCGAAGTTGAAGCAGCTAAGAAGTGACAAAGCTGGTATTTGGACTGAGATTCATCTGATTCTAGAGTCTCTGCTCTTTCTAGAAAACCACACTTCCAGGTCAGCCTCACCTTCTCACCCAAGAGTAGGGAAAGATTTAACTCTCAGTCAACTCCTTACCACTCCTCATTCAATACTTGTTTTCTAGCTTCATTGTCTCCCTTGGTCTATATTGGAAGATCATTCTAGAAAAGACTAAATTCAGTCAGCATATATTGAGTATGTACCATGTGACACATACTAAGCCAGGTCCTAATGGAATAAACTTAAGTTTCTGACAATTCAAAGCAAAGGAAGAGTATGGATCAATAAACATTATAAAACATGAAAGAAACACGTCCAAGATGAAGTATTATATTTTATAACACTACACATCTATATCTCACAACTCCTCCTCAGACCTCTTTCTCTGATAGTTCAAATGCTACCTCAGAATTCTTTCCAAATTTTCCTCAGGAAGTGAACACCAATTAAACTGGAATCTCTTTGTCATCTCTGTGTTACAGGGAAGCTATTCATTTTGGCTTGAGGAAGCAACAAAATTGTCTTGGAAGAGGCTGTATTTGAGAACAGGAGTGAGAAATGAGCAGTATTTTAGTGAGTAGGGACTGCTCATCCTAGGGGAATAAGATGAGCCAATGCATGGAGGCCAGGAGGGTAAAAGAAATTTAGGAATGCTGAGTAATCTGGCGTGTGTGTGCGTGTGCGTGTGCGTGTGCGTGTGCGTGTGTGTGTGTGTTGGTGGGGGATGGGAATTAGTCCTTGGAAAAAAAGACTGGGAAGTTAGGTTGGATTAAACCATAGAGAGACTTGAAAAATCACGTTAAGGCAACTGTACTTTCTTTCGTGAGCCATAAGGCATCATGCTCAGGTGTGTTTTTGAACACTTTTGGCAGTAGGGTATGGAAGAGGTGAGAGGGAATGGAGAAACTAGACTGGTTAGCCAAGGAAGATTCACTGTGGAGGGGATATTTGACCTGAGATCTGGATGACCTGAGGGGACCAGCCATACAAAGATCTGGGGAATGAAAGCCCCTGAGATGGGAATCTGCTTCCAGTGCTTCTGGCGCAGAAAGGAACCAGTGTGGCTGGAGGCTTGCCAGTGAAAGGGAGGCAATGTAGATAAGTCAGTAGAAGTTAGAGGGCTCAAGCATTTTAAGCAGGGAGGTAACTTTAAGGCTTTACACTTTGAAAAGATCCCTTTGACTGCTACATGGAGAATAGTTTGGAAAGCACTTAGGAAGCTATTTCAATAGTCCAGGCCTGAGTTGATGGTGGCTTAACCTAACACAGTAGACAAAGGAATGAAGAGAAGAATACAGATTCAGGTTATATGTTGGAAGTAGAAGGGATTGGAGGTGGTTCAAGATGAAAGATGGCAAATGGGGAGGAAAAGGGAGGAATCAGGAATGATTTATAAGTTTAGGGGTTGAGAAACTGGGTAGCTAAAAAGAAAGGTAAAGAAGAAAGCATGGGAGGGTATAATTACTATCTCTATATTTTGCTTTTTCTTGGAAGGGTTTAACACTTGGTACAGTAGGAAAGCACCGTGTCACCATCCTTGCTTTACAGTTGCATGCTGTGGTTTACTCAGAGCTCAACAGCTACTGCATCAAAGGGCACAGAAGGACTTGCTCAGAATTTAAGAATGACCTTATCCTCTTCTCAAACAATGCTAGGGGAGGGTACCTGGTTTTAGTATTTCTGAAGAGCTACTTGGCAAACTGTATCAAGAGTCATAAAAATGTTCACACCCAACTGGCTAAGCAATTCTAATTCTAGGAATAGATCCTAAGGCAATTCTCAGAGAAAAACATAATCGTATGAACATATGTTAATGTCAACATTACTTATAATACGATAACGAATGCAAACAACCTATATGTCTGACAATAGATGATTGCTTAAAAAAACCGATACATTCATATAAAGTTATATTAGATAACCATTACAAAACTAAGATTTTAGTAGAATAATGAATGATTTGAGAAAAATACAAAAGTGAAGTATAAAACTATAAAACGAGCATTCTGTAAACAACTATATAGTTGGTAAAAGGGAGAAAATGCATTGTCTTAGCAGCTGGTATTAAACTTCTCTGGATTAAACATTTGCAAACATTTGGAAGTTGTGCTTTGATAAATTGCCTGGATGGGTATAAGACCCTCCCCCCCCAGGGTATATTCAATAATAAAGGATAATCCCTAAACTTTCCGGCTTTCTAAAGAAATGCATCCTATTGACCGTAGGTGTTCTGCTTTGCTGAGCATAAGACAAAGAAAATACACCAGTCTGGATGGAACGGTGTCGTTTTGCAAAAGTGAGAGAGGGCCATTAGGAAGTCAGGGTATTTTGTGGTAAAGAGGGAAGGAGAATGAGAAAGTTGGTGGGGGGGCAGCACGGTGAAAAGTGGGCTCTGGCGAGATGTGTAAGTGGTATCGTCAGCTTGTTTGCTGTAGGCTTTTTGTTGTACACCCTCTCTTCCTTGTCCTTTAAGGTATCTTCAGTAAATTAACAATTTTTCACTAATCAGAGGGGACATCTGTTGTTTATATCTGTCCTGAATCTATTTCACCTTCTGCTAACAACACCTTGGTTTTCCTCTGGGGAAACACCCATCCCTCCTAGTCCGTGTGGTTTGGATGTTATTGACTCACCCACTCACTCCCCAAATCCAGGGGTGGGGACATGACCCAGACCAGGCTAATGAGAGCATCCCACATCTTTTTCTCCCCAGGTGATAGATTCAGGCATGGACTTGGGATCCTATGGAATGGAACTGGGGATTTCTCCTCGGGACTCTTGGAAGAGTGGAGTGCTTTCTCTCTCTCCCTGAATTTTGGAAGGGAAAGTGTGAGTTTACAGCCAGAATGGTGAGGATAACAGGTAAATTTTTTGTTGCCCTTCTTGCTACCACGAATAGAGCCAATCTAGAGGAAGACAGAGCCGAGAGACAGACTGAAGCTGGGATACTGCTCTTCCAGAGGCTGGAGTTATCACTGTTTTGGGATTGTGCATGTATATGTGTGTGTTTCTTAAAAACAGTTATGAAATGTTTCAGATTTACCAAAATGTATAGAATTAGTATAATAAGAGCCCGGATACTCATCACCCAACCTCATATATAAAACAGGACCACCATAGTTAAAGCATTCTTTTAACTTCTTCTTGATCACAGCCCTCTCTCACCCTCCTGAACTTGGGGTTGATTTCTTCCAATCCCTCTTTTTCCCTTTTTAGATATACATGTATTCTTGAGCTATGTTTGTGTATATCCTTAAACAATCATATAAACAAATGGTATCATAGTATATGCGTTCATTTGCAACTTGCTGTTTCATTCAGCATATTTGTGGAAATTGTCTTATGTTCCAACATACAGTTTTAGTTCACTCATTTTCTCTGCTGCATGCTATTTCACTGGATGGTTACATCATGGTTTATTTATCCCTTCCCCTTCAGACAGACATTTAGGTTGCTACCCTGAAATTTTCTATGATCCAATAAATTCATTTTCCTGCCTAAGCCAGTCTGAGCTGAGTTTTCTGTCACTGGAAAGGGCTCTCACAAATGCACAAAAAGCTTTTGTGTAACTTGTTGCTAGCTCAATAAGGGGAAGAGGGAACAGCTGATACCTGGGTTACAATTATGAATCTTGAAAAAAGAACTGGAATGAAATACACAGAAATGCTTGATAGTGAAACTACGGATAATCTTCTAAAATTTGTTTTAAACTTTTCTCTGTTTTACACAACAAATATGTATTTTTATTATAATCAGAAAAAGATCCTATTACAAATAAAGATTAGGAGATAGGCATTGCGAATGCCTAAAAATGACCCAAAGTCATTAACAGTGTACAAGGAAGAGACGATTTACAACATGCAGGCCATAGCAGGCAACCTGAAAATACCATTTGGATATTTCTCTAAACTTTTTTTCTCTGTGCCACTTGACTCCATGAGGGATGAAAGCCCTTTTTTATCAGAAAGGTCTGGACCTTGGAAATGGGGTTCTCTTTGCTTAGAGGGTCTTTTTTTTTTTTTTTTGCTTGATTGTGTGTTTCTTTGGGATCAGCAGAGGAGGTGACCAGTGGCAAACTGGTGCTCCTTGTTTTTCTGTCTCCTTCAGAGTCTCAGAGTTCCCCTCTCAGAAATGGATAGCTTCTGAGCCCCCAGCTGGAACCCAGCCCTGTGAGTCACCCCACTTAATAGCCCTAAAGCAAGGAAAAAAATAACAGCGAAATACTATCAGTCTTTATATAGGATGCCTTGGAAGACGGTGCTGGAATGGAAGAGGCAATGAGAAATCGTTCCCCAAATTAGGGCTAAGGCAGTTCAGATTTAGAATCTGCTAGCAAAAAGGGACCTTAAAAGTGATCTAATCCAGCCCCTTCACTCTACAGATTCAAGCAGCAACTCAAAGAGAATCAAGGTGATTTGTCCAAGGTCACACACTTCGTTGATGGTACAGCTTGGATTTGACTCTATGTGTCTAGATCTTTTTGCTCTATTATCTTAGCTGAAGAACAGCAGTGAGGCTATTCCTTTTGCTATCAGCTGTGCTGAAATCACTAGAATTCACATTAAATTATCCCAGGTTGTCTTCCCTTTTCTGGAGCAGGATACCCTCGTAGGCAGCGAACACATATAAATGTCTCTGTTTGTAACAAGAACAACAGGTGCCAATCTGGACCTGCAGCATCATTGGATTGGGAAGAAGGTAGATGGTGAGAACACCAACTGTGATTTTTAGGACAAGAGTGGGTGGGATTCCATGAAGTGATATTTAGTAACTCTAACATCAAACTCCTTAAAACAAGAAAACAATTATGCACATGAAAATAAAAAAAGTAGACTCTAGAAATTTCAAGTTGTGGGAGCTTTTTTCTCTGATATGTAGCAAAAGGTTAGGCAGACATCAGGGAGTTAGTGAGAAACATTGCTAACGGAGGATGGAAGACATTTACAAGCTGAGTCCCAGGACCAATACATACTTAGTTCATTTCCCAAATTGCTGCATCTTTGGGCAAGGGGCATTGACACTCAAAGTGATAACCTGGGGTTATCACTTTAGATGATGGGGTGCTCCATCATCTAAGCTTCTAAGGCTCCATTAGGGTAGCTATGTGTTATTGTTAAGGTAGAAAGGTAAATTTTTATTAAAAGTTTAAACTGTTTTTTAAAAAACAGAAATGTATTTGGAATATCCCCCAAGATTACCAGACTATCAAATTAACTAGACATCCCATTCCTTTACCTCATCCTTTTAGGTAATTTGTATCCTCCTCTACCCAAAATGGTAGAAGTCAAAATCATGTAAACAGCTGAAAAAAGGAGCAGCTTTAGATGTTATTGCCAATAGATTTAGAAAAATGGATCTGTATAGGTAGAAATTCTCTAATGAGCAAATGCACTCACCATCCTACACCATTTTCTCAGAAGCATAAATGTTCATTTATCCACTTAGGCAAAATTTTACATGAGTCACTGAGAACATAAACTAGGGAGAGAGAATGGCTAGGGCTGTAAAGCAGAAGCAAGGACAAATATTTAAACTATGAAATGGAGACGATTTCTTCAGAAGTGCATTCAAAAGGAACAGGGGGACTATCCAACAGGGAGCAGGTGGCAGGACTCTCAACAGGTCCAGGGAGGCGATAAGTCGGGGTGATGCCGCAATGAAGGACACAGTTGGGAAGAAGAATGGGTGATTTAGGAGATACTTGAGTCTTAAAAGCATTTTGGTTGAAGTGATATCAAAAGGCTAATCTACACTTTTTAAAAAAGATGTTTGCTGCTTGTTGTAAATAGCTCTAAACTCAGCATCTGTTCAACAAACATTTGTTGAGCACCTGCCAAGTTCTAGGGCCTCAAAGAGATGGCAAATGCATTTCATTTTCAGTGCCAATTCTGAGCAATTAGAACTGGCTGCCTGGGGCATTTGGCTAAAGAGGATTTTAAGGCTAGGTATAGGCTCAGCTGGAAAGAGTGCCTTGATCAACTAGTGATGCCTGCCACAGCTATAGCAGTAGGGAGTGGTAGCATGAGTGTCGGAAATGTGATATTGCAGTTCTAATTACCACTGAATAACCAAAGATACAAGAGATCATCTGGCCAGGAAACCCTTCTGATTTGTCTGTCACCAGTGAGAAAAAGATGATTTGGATATAGTCCTTACTCACTGTATTACAGACAAAAAACGAGGAGGAGAGGATTCTTGGTACCAGCAATAGCGTGTATAAGACACAGATACATGTAAAAGCCTGGTGTGTTGGAGATTGATGAGTAAATTAGTGGGGCTGGAGTATATGATGAATGGGGAAAAACAGGAGGAAATGAAACTGCAGAGGTAATTTGAACCCAGGTTATGAAGGACCTTGTAACACTCCATATTAAGTTTAGATGTTTTCTTGTAAGCAGTGGGGATATTTGAAAGTATCTGACCAGTTCTGCTTTTGAAAGTTGGTCTCAGAAATATGGAAGGTAAGCTGAAGCTAGAAGAGAAAACTCATAAGACAAAAGCAAGTCACAGAAAATAATATATCCTTCATACAAAGGACACATAAAATAATGTGTCCTAGTATTAAAAAAAAAATAGATGCAGCCATAAATGTCAAAAGAATGGGCTTATGAATAATGAAATAAAAACTAATATGATTATTTACTATATGTTAGAAATTGTGCAAAATGCTTTTCATGGATGAATTCATTTCAGAAGTATTTACTGAGTAGCTGCTATGGGTCTGGCCCTGTTCTAGGTGCTGAATAAAATGGAGAAAATCTCAGGTTTCACGGAACGTATATCCCAGAGAAAATAGACTAAAAAAAAAAAAAAGGATGCATAAATTATCAGGGAATAACACATGCTTTGAAGAAATATGAAGCAAAATAGGGAGGTTATAGTGGGGAAACTATTTTAGAAGGCATTAGAGAAGACAAATCTCTTCAATAAGGTGGACCTGAGAAAAACTGTGTAGATATTCAAGAGAAGACTATTTGAGGCAGAAAAAATGGTAAGGGGAAGGTTTTGAAGCAGAAGTGCACTTGGTGTCTTGGAGAATTAGAAGACCAGTGAGGCTGGACCAGGAGGGAGAGGGAGTAGGAATTAAGATTTGAGAAATGGCAGGGCGCCAGGTCTTATGGGGCCTTGTAGACCATGATAAGGACATGCACAGTCTCATTTACTTTTCAAAACAACCTTAGAAGTGGTCCTATTATTATTCTCATCTTACAGAAGAGGAAAGAGTCAAAGAAGTACTTGTCCCAAGACACGTGGCTAGAAAACAATAGATCTGATTTAAGATATAGTTAGTTTGACCCCAGAGCCTATACTTGAAATCACTGCTTCCCACTGATATCCTTTCTGCGCACGAAACCACCCTCTACATCAACTGCCTTAACACTTATTAAATTTTTGCCCATCCTTCATGACTCATCTCCTGAGCCAGCCTTTTGGTGAAGCCTTCTCTGATCACTCCAGCCAGCTGTGTCCCCCACACCTCTGAGGTCTCATAGTACTGAGTAATGACCAGCCATGTACACACTTGTCAGTCAAGGTCTAGTTTAGTGGCCATTTGCAGACATGTTTTAGGACCTCTCCCCCAAATCACCAGTGATTATAACTTCCTGGAAATATTTTTCAGCAAATGTGACATGGGGAAAGAACTTTAGACTTTGCAATCAGAGCTGAACTTCCAATCTGAATTGTATTATCCTTAATGGTGACTCCATATAAATTGTCACTTAATTTCTCAGAGCCTCATTCTTCTCATCTGAAGTGTTGCTGTAAAGGTAGATGTGGTCTCTTATGCAACTCATTAATTCTCTCTGCCCAGCTGGCTTGCCCTGCAGTGTTCTCCACCTCATTGGTCAGTACCACATTCAGTTGCTCAGGACCAAACCCAGGAAACATTCTTGAGAACTGCTTCTTCCCCCACTTCCACATCGAATCAGTCTCAAAACTACATCAATTATACTTCCTCTATGTTTTTCAAAACCAGCTATTTCTTTCCATCATACTCAAGTACCATTTTTAAGGCACTCTCATCTCTCATGTGACATTTTCTAAGATTCTATTCACTGGTCATCCTCTCTTGCCCACCTCTGACCATCCTGCATGCAACAGTCAGTGATCTTTCTAAAATACAAAGTTGAGCAGGTCATTGATCTTCCAAACCTTCCAGTGGTTTCTGGTTGCTCCAATCTTTAAAATACTTTCCAAACCTCTCTTACTTAACCTACGATATGCCTTTTTTCATCTCACGCCACTCTTTCCCTCACTGTTAAGGACTGAATGTTTGCATCCCCCACAGTTCAAGAGTTGAAACTTACCCCCCAACGTGGTAGTATTTGGAGGTGGGGTCTTTGGGCCGTGAGCCGGTCATGAGGGCAGAGCTCTCATAAATGGGATTAGTGTCCTTGTAAAAAAGATTGCACTGAGCTCCCTTGAACCTTCCTCCATGTGAGAGCACGGCAAGAAGACAGTCGTCTATGAACCAGGAAGTGGGGTCTCACCAGACACTGACTTTGCCAGCACCTTTACCTTGGACTTCTGGTCTCCAGACTGAGAAATAAACGTTTGTTGTTTATTAAGGCACGCAGTCCATGGTACTTTGTTATAGTAGCCTGAACTGACTAAGACCATGATTATGTTTCATGGTCTTCTTTATGTTTCAGTTACACCAACTTTCTCCCTGCTTTTTGAATATCTCGAGGCTTTCACGGGGACAGATGCTGTCCCATCAGCCTGGAAAGCTCCACACCACCCTGTATTCTTCTGGGTATCTCTTACTATCTTTTAGGACTCAGCTGAAGCCATCACTTCCTCAGAGAAACTTCTGCCTTTACAAATCAGACAAGGCTCCTTTATAACCTCTTCCACGGCACTGGCACTGCACTTCTGTCCTAACATCACATATGAAATCAAATAATCACTGGAACAATTATACACTGATGTGTAGCTTTCCCACTAGACTGTAAACTCAGCAGAGACAGACCTTTGTTTGACTCGTTCATCCTTATATCTCCAACTTTTACCAGAGGGTCTGGTATATATAAGAGGTTCCTATAAGGTAATTATTCTCAACCAATGAGACCCAGTGCACCCTTCTTATAATAAATATTTTGTAAAACACCTTTTCCTACCCTGGAACAAAATTTATAGACAACATAATTTGCTTATACTCACAGTTACCAAAAAAAAATTCAGTTGTAATGTGAGACAAGGGATAATTGAAAGGAAATAATAAAATGATATGTATTTCAGAATGTACGAGCTTGAGCCCAAGGATTCCAGACAACATCATGCAAGAGTCAGATACTTACATCTATACATAGAATCTCCAGAAACGTGACACATGTAAGCTGATACGGGTGTTGCTTTTAAATACCATGATTGATGTCACCTTCCATGATGTAATTTTTTTTAAATAGTGAACGACTCTTAGTGGAACTACTTTTAAAAATTACAATTTACTCTTGATTTACTTGGAAATTGATTCCTAAAAAATTCAGTGTATTTTTAAAACCTTGCAAATAAATAAAGTTTGTGTATATGCAAAATGGAGTGATATTTTAGGCTCAGATCTAGCTATGTATCTATGTATCTATCCACATATTTGTGTACATATATGTATACACACACACACACAGGTTTCTTTCTCACCTATATGAATAGTGGGTGGGACATTAGAAAATCACATGGGACATGAAGGGTTTTTCACTGGTCAGGTCTGTCCCACACATTTCAGCATATCTAGTATCCCTGATCCCCATCTAATAAATGCCAGTATTGCTCTCTCTTATCACTGCAACACCAAAACTATCCCCACAATTTCCTAAAACATTACCCTGGGGGCAGGACTGCCTCTCTTAAGAAGTATTGATATATTGGGACTTCCCTGGTGGCACAGTGGATAAGACTCCGTGCTCCCAATGCAGGGGGCCTGGGTTTGATCCCTGGTCAGGGAACTAGATCCCACATGCATGCCACAACTAAGAGTTCGTATGCCACAAGTAAGGAGCCCGAATGTCGCAACTAAGGAGCTGGCGAGCCACAACTAAGGAGCTGGTGAGCCACAACTAAGAAGCCCACCTGCTGCAACTAAGACCTGGTGCAACCAAATAGAAAAAAAAAAGAACTATTGATATAAAGCATGATTTCTATATCACCCAATGGTTTACATTTTTTAAAAAAATTTGCAAGTAATAGGAGTGTTGGGCTGCACCCCACAGGTCTACAAGGCCTACACTTACCCAGTTTTAAGACCAAGGAAAGAGCCCAGAGTCAGCAACAGAGACATCAGTGGTTTAATGGAGGGGGAGCTTACATGTCTGAAGCAAAAGTCCTGGAGCGACACTCCACCATGTGCAGCAGACAGGGTGGGGGGATGATAGGCAGGACATGGTGGCAGTCTTCACTCCCAGGAGGAAGGGGAGGTTGCCAGTTATAGGGGGAATTGAAGTCAGGGGGGCTTATTAGTTGCCAGGGAAACCAGCAGAGGGGCACGCCCCTCACTGTCCCTTTGATAAGAACATCACTAGCTGGGGTCTGGGGCAAGTACGCAGGAAGGTCAGTTATGTGAGTAGGGTGTAGGTGAAGCAGGCATTGGTTGAGCAGGGGATGTACAGAGAGCAAGAGAACAGCCATCTTGAGTGGACTGACCATACACTCCTCCTCTACATACCCTGCATGACCCTCACAATCTTGGTCCGCCCCTCTTCCTTGATATCCTTGGGGCAGGTATGCAGGGGCACTGCAACCAGATACCACAAATACAATACAGACAGCGGCAGAACCAAGCTGCCTACCGGGTCAATGGAGAGGGAGTCAATAGCAGCAGTGCCCTGCCCAGTTATAAGGAAGGTAAGGCCACCCCTGGTTTTCACAAACCCAGGGCCACAAACCCGTGGGGAGGGGAAGACTCCAGCTCTAAAAGAAACATTCTGGTGGCCTAGGCAGGAGTCATAGTACAGGTCTGCCACCTCATGTTATGTTGAGTGTCACTGGGGGTAGAACCATTAGCTCTTTCCAAACAAAAAACAGTTAATCCCACTAGTTGGACTTTTGTGTCCAAAAGCCAGCCTATTCCATTCCATACAGCATAGCCCATGTCCCTCGGTGCTAGGCCTCCTTTATATTTGCCTAGTTTTCCATGTTGGGGGAAAACTAATCAGATCTCGTGAACAGACTCAGAGGTCTGTTAACAGGGAAACACTTTATAGGCTATACATTCGATCACTTATACCCAGTTGGCCCACAGGCATTGTACATGTGCTTTTAGCAGCAGACTTAAAGCAAGCCGTGTCACACTTCATGAGTAGTTATACTCGGTGACAACTTCACTAGATAATTTTATTTCCATCCAGAACATCAGGGCAAAAGTATGGCTAACACAATAACTTTCATAAATACAGACCTCAGTTAACAGAACTAGAATTTAACATCCACTAAAACATAGTCTTTTTATCTGTCTGAAATTACCCTCATCTCCACCAAATGCAGGCAAATCAAAACTAGTTTGTTGGTAAAACAAGTCTGGTCAATTGATCACATAGGCTCCTTCAAACTGGCTGTGGTGGAACTCCTCAGAAGGCGTCAGACTGAATTCCCAAAAGGCCTCTCAAGGCCAGGAAAGCCATACCAAAGGCCTGCCATAAGGCTTCACCTTGGTGGGTTTCTCTCTTCTAGAGGTCCCCAAAGCATCAAGATTCCTGTGCCTGCCAGGAGACAGTCTTTCCCACTCACCTGATAAGGCTGCTCAGAACCCAAGAGTCTCCAGTTTCTGGAGGGACCAGGCAGAGAGAAAAGAAAAATACTTTAATTCTACCCACAGGGGCAGTTTACCCAATTGCTGTAAGTCATAACTAACTTGAGGGGAAGGGCTTCCCTCTATCTGGAAAACATAGATCAAAACCAATAACATTCCAGACAAAACCCAAAAACATTATAATGATATTCACCAGTTCACTCGGTAACCAATCCTCTTGTTAACTGTTATGAAGCCATCAGTTTTTTCCTTAGGATTCTTTAATTTCTTATCCAGTCCCCCGATATGATCTGAGATTTATCAGAGACCAATACTTGTCAAAACGAAGATGCCTATGAATCTTCTTGAAGATGAAGCATTTTTGCAAAAGCATCAGAGTATATAAATGACAAAAGTCTTAAAAAGGCACCATTAAACACCTCATTACAATGTAATCGATAACTAATACTTTTTTTTTTTTTTTTTTTTTTTTGCGGTACGCGGGCCTCTCAGTGTTGTGGCCTCTCCCGTTGCGGAGCACAGGCTCCGGACGCGCAGGCCCAGCGGCCATGGCTCACGGGCCCAGCCGCGGCTGTGGGATCCTCCCGGACCGGGGCACGAACCCGTGTCCCCTGCATCGGCAGGCGGACTCTCAACCACGGCGCCACCAGGGAAGCCCGATAACTAATACTTGATTACAATAACTAGAACTATGACTGATTATCATCTTAACCCTTAAAAATCTTGATCTCTGGCAAAAACCAAGAAGCAAGTAATTGTGAACTGTTTGTCATACCAGCATTTCCTGATTGCAAAACTCATGCTTCAGTCTTCCTCTCCTATGTAGGCAAAGGTAGGTAAGCTGAGACCTCCCCAGCAATTAATGTTCCAATATTTTATCCTATTTGAGATGACCCAGATAGTCAATGAATTCTCTTCATTTAACTTAGTTTAGTTTCAAGTGACCAAAATCTGGAGAGACTATTATAGCTAGCCATTCCCAAAACATAATTATTCCTATAGAGTTTACCCAAAAGCTCTTATCTCATTTACCCTTACTTAAAGTTTCATTGTATCAAGTTATTTTCCTTGTTGACAAGTTTGCAACAGATACAGTAAGGTCTTATTTGATGTCTAGTAGATGTAGGTACAACAGCAGTATTCTATGTAACACTGATGACTCTAAATAAAGACATGCCTATATTAATCAAACCAACAAGCTTGAGCTAGCTTCAATACCAGATATCGATTCAGTACTGAATGTTTCCCAGATCACGTGAAGCTGAAATTCATTCGGGTCAGACATACATATATCTATATGGACGCAGAGACCTCACAGTTTTCCTGCTAGAGTTAAAAAAGGCTTCTTTTTTTTCCCTTTACCCTTAGAGATCACAGAAGATTAAAGTTCCAGAGAGCCCAGGTAGATCATTTATATCTAAATGGCACAAGAGAAATACCAATTCTTTCTAGAAAGCTAGCTTAACCGATCACAAAACGCTCACTCTGGTACCATAGCAGAGCCACTGGGGCCGTTGTTCTCCAGATCTCTTGGCTGGACCTGTCATCAAGAACAGCCACCATAGGGGTCCCACATACCAGTGGCCAGCCACCCCGCAATTTCCCCCACAACTTTCGGGTTCACCCCTGAAACTTTGGGGCCTCACCTTAGTGTGTGGCCACCCCGGGGAAAGGTTGGGGACCGCTGCATTCAACCCCTGCAGTTTGGGGGATCACACACAGAACTGGGGGGCCCACATGTTAGCGGGTGGACCCCGCAACTTTCCATTCCCCATCTTGTGCTTCCCAACGTCTCAGCACTCACGGAAGCTTCCTGGGTCTCCTGGCTGGCTCTGCCAGTTGCTGGGCTGCACCCCACAGGCCTACAAGGCCTGCCCTTGCCCAGCTTTAAGATCCAAGAAAGAGGCAGGAGTCAGCAACAGAGACAGCAGGGGTCGAATGCAGTGGTCCCCAAGCTTCCTGGCACCAGGGACCGGTTTCGTGGAAGACAGTTTTTCCACAGACCGGGGTGAGGGTGGTATATGACGGTTCAGGCGGTGATGCGAGCTATGGGGAGCGGCAGATGAAGCTTCGCTCGCTCACCTCCGGCTGTGCGGCTGGGTTCCTAGCAGATTGGGGACCCCTGGTTTAACGGATGGGGGAGCTTACACGTCTGAAGCAAGGTCCTGGAGCAACACCCCACCGTGCGCAGCGGACAGGGTGAGGGGACGGTGAGCAGGACATGGCGGCCATCTTCACTCCCACTCAGGGAGGGGGGAGGCTGCCAGTTATAGGACCCATTGATGTCAGATTGGCTCATTAGTTACCAGGGAAACCAGCAGAGGGCCCCACCCCTCACCCGTCCCTTTGATATTAACAATCACCAGCTGGGGCCTGGGGCCTGGGGCAGGCATGTAGGAAGGTCAGCAAGTGAGTAGGGTGTAGGTGAAGCAGGCACTGGTTGAGCAGTGGATTTACAGAGAGCAAGAGAGCAGTCATCTTGAGTGGCCTGACCATACGAGGAGTTTTAAACAATCTCGTGAATTAATGGGATATGAAAAGGGAAAATTTTGCTAAGACGGTTGATGTCCACGGTGCCGGCACAATGAATAGGCTTCTTTGCTAAGCCTGATTAGGTGCGGGCAGCTGCTGTCTTTACCAGGTGTAACATAGGTAGATATGTTTATTTTCGCATGTTCTGCAAACATGAATTAAGTATCCCCTAGCTGCTTAGACTACAGTTAAGCTGCAGGATCCAAAGGGAAATATAACATAGTCCCCGTAAGGCAGTTACCCCAGGAAGGGACAAAGTATTGAAAAAGAAATGGGATGTATTCAGCAGTCTGGCAGTTAGCATAGCTCATAAAAAATGACTTTCCCTTAAAAACCATTTTATGGTGTTGCGCTTTTATTAAAAAATCTTAGTTTTTCTCCTGAGAGAATCATTCTGCTGGAGTAACAAACAGAAACAAAGCAGGGTGGGTGACGTCCAAGAAAATGACGTTGGAGCCATAATGTACGTATCCTACACAATAAACACTTGTCACTTCATGTAAACTGGAGAGAGTTGGGTAAGAAACTTGCTATTATGGAAATTGCTCTAACACTTCTCAGTGCTACAGATGTAGCCTCAAAAAAAAAAAAAAAAATCACAACCGTAATGAGATGGAAACAGATTGCTGGATTCAGCAGGAAGGTTGACAGGCAGTGAACATTTCTGTTAAGAAAACATTCCCCCCCCCCAAAAAAAGGAAAACATTCCCACCAAACTCTTTTCACCTCTGGGTTTGATACTGTTTCCCCACTGGGGGATGCTGCTAAGGGATACAGTGCCTGAGCGACAGGGGGGCTCTGTCATTGTGGCTGGTAGTTATAAATCCAACGTCTGAAGTCAAGAACCATCATTCACTCATCCACCCCACAAATATTCACTCAACACCTACTATGATCCAGGCACTGTTTTCACCTGCTAAGTTAGAACAGTAAAAATGGTAAGGAGAGTTCTGCTCATGGGCATTTATTTCCATGACACAAAATAAATACATAAATAGGTCAATATCTATAGTGATAGGTACTAAGAAAAGAATAAAGCAGAGTGAGGTGATTGAAAGTAGGAACGGGGAGCTATTTGTCCAGGATGGTCAGAGAAGTTTCCCACTGAATTGTCAGGGGCCATTGCTGTCTGAGGTGGTGACCTCGGAACAACAGTATTTACTTAACCAGTGCCCTCACCTCAAAGTGTTTGGACCCAGGGAGTTGGACCTTTTAATGCTGGATCTTTGATTCCTAATAGAATTGGAGAGGATGCAGGAGATCCCTCTGTTTCTTCCTTAACTAAATAGGAGCATCCTAGACTCACAGGAGACAACATAATGTAGTGCAAAAAACTGGGGATTGCAAAATCAAAGACCTGGGTACTAGTTCTGATGTCCCCTGATAATGGGCTGAGCGACCCTAAGCAAGTCCTCCATCCTGCTGGGTTTGCTTGTCTGTGAAATGAAGTCAGACTGTAAATTCCATGAGGGAGGGCCCAATGGCTGAGCTGTTCGCGGCTGTCTCTCCAGCTCCCTGAACACAGTGCCTAGGACTGGTGAGGGCTCATGAATAGCTAATACTGTGCATTTATTATTAGCTGATAGGCAAGATTCCTTCCCATCCCAGCAATATAGCACCTTAGCTCAATCTCTTTATAACAACAACAGCAACAACAACAGCGACAACAACGAATCAGTTTTTGACTTTGTTACAACTGGAGCTACTCCACGGCGTCTAGTCACTTCTTCCTGGGTCTCATATCTCCCTGTCCATAATGAAGAACTTTATCTCAGCAATTTATCCTGGCTCTAGAATTGTGGATTTTTAATTAAAATTTACAAATAAAATTGTATTTCAAATACAGTAGGGGGACCCCGTGGTGAATTTTAAAATAATTATGTAGTGGAATTCTTTCCCAAAGCAAAATTTATCATTTTTTGATACTATTCCTCTAGGTTGGGTCTTATTGCATGAAAATGGGCTTTTTTAGAGGGATGTATACCAAAGTTTTAAGACCGTGCTATCCCTAGCTTCCATTGAGTTGTCAGGGTCATTTCTGGGCTGGAGCATAAAATCCCAGGCTCTTAGGGAGAGGTGTGAGCACGGGAACTCGACACTCTACTGGAAGTCGTATTCTGTCCTAGGAATGGACATTTTCTTTCTCTCTTTACTATTGCTTGCTTGCTTGCTTCCTCTCTCTCTCCCTCCCTCCCTCCCTCCCTTCCTCCCTCACCCCCTCCATCCCTCCTTCTTTTCCTCTCTCTCCTTCCTCGCTTACCTCCCTTCTTTCCTTTCGGAAATCTTGGCAACATTAGCAGTAAATAGTTTCTGTGTAGGTAAGACTCAGGAAGTACACCTTTTTCCAGGTATGGAATCAGGAGCAGAGAGCAGTAATTTTGAAAGATCTCTTCCTTAAAAAAAAGAGAGAGAGAGAGAGAGAGAGAGAGAGAGAGAGAGAGAGAGAGAGAATAGTAAAGGAAATGAAATAATAGGAATAAAGGAGAAGCTAATGTTTATTGAGCACATACTATGTGCCAGGCACAACTCTATGAGGCAGGTGCTACTATTACACCCGCTTCATGGATAAGGAAACTGTGGCAGCTCAAATTAAAATCTACTGAGGGAATTCCCTGGCGGCCCAGTTGTTAGGACTTTGTGCTTCCACTGCAGGGGGCAGGGGTTCTATCCCTGGTCAGGGAACTAAGATCCCATAAGCTGCACAGTGTGGTCAGAAAACATTAAAAATAAAAATAAAACCCATGGAAATGGACCGCTTTACACAGGTTTAAAGAAGAGCAAATGAGAAAAAGAAGGAGGAATGGAAGCGAGGATGGGAAGGTTTAACCTGGAGATTAGTTGTTGGGTCCATGGTATGAATTGGAAAGAGCCCAAACCTGAAGTCAGGAGACCTGAGTTCTAGTCCTACTTCTCTACTGACACATCTGTCACATGGAGAGATTAGACTCACCTGGAGGGAGAAGTGAAGATTAAAGCAAGATTTTGTATATGAGGGACCAGCACAGCCACTCCAGAGCTCAGCAAGAACTAGTTGCCTTCCATTCCCTGAAACAAACCTTTGCCTGTTTTTCTGTCCTTTTCTGCCTTACCGCTGTTTCTCCCCATGCTCTACCCCAAACCTTCTCCAACTGGGAACCATAGAATCACAAGGAAGGCCGCCATTCATTCCTTTAAGTCAGAGATCTCAAAATGGTGTCCCACAGATTGGATCTGGTCTACAGACGTGTTTTGTCTGGCCAACATGTTTTTTTTTAAGTTTGAGTTAGTTGCCAGCACCTAACATTGGCAGGGGAGGGGGCTTCACAAAAACTTTTAGAGTTTTGATTTCTCTTCAAAGATCAGAATATTGGGCCACACTGGGCTTCCTCTTTCTCATCAGTCCTTGGCTGGTCTTGGGCAGGAGGGATCTCCAATCAACCAGTCTCCATCACTCCCCATTGCCTTATACTTGTTGGCATTTCAGGTCTGGCCTCTGTAGACATTTAAACTTGTGACCCTCTGCTTTAGGCTACAACTGTCCTTTTTCTTGGGCTTCTTTGAAAATGAAAATGCATTTGGGAGGGGAATCACATAAGTAAAAATTTGACAGGATGGATTCAACATTGAAGTCAAAGACAGCATTCTTTCTCCAGGGATAGGGTGGGAGGTCTAAAATTGGATGGATTGGGGCAGGAAGGCATGGACCTGACATATAGTAGGTACTCAGAAAATTTTTGTTGGATAGATGAAAGCAGAGTGGTACGTTATGAGAGGGGCCTAAAGTCAAGCTTTTTCTTGAAGCACAGGCTCCAGCCATCACCAAGATGCACTCTTTGGGCATCAGGACAGACTTAGCTGATGAAGTCCAGCACGGTCCATCCCTGGGCCCCTTTACTTTTGGGGGACAATGTTTCCTAAATTAAAAATAAGGACAGAATTCAACCAAAGATTAATTTGTCACTTTGATTCAAACTAGCTTTAAAATATTTATTACATACCAGGGACTTTGCTAGGCTTTGAGGGTATAGGATAAAATCAGAAACGTTTCTTATCCTCAAGAAACTCAGTCTTACAGGGAATTCAAAAAAGAAATTAGCAATTAGTGTGCAAGAGGTGCTATGATAAGAAATACAGGGCCGGGGCTCCCCTGGTGGCACAGTGGTTAAGAATCCGACTGCCAGTGCAGGCGTCACGGGTTCGAGCCCTGGTCCGGGAAGATCCCACATGCCGCAGAGCAACAAAGCCCATGCACCACAACTACTGAGCCTGCGCTCTAGAGCCCGCAAGCCACAACTACTGAAGTCCACGTGTCACAACTACTGAAGCTCCCACGCCTAGAGCCTGTGCTCCGCAACAAGAGAAGCCACCGCAATGAGAAGCCCGCGCACAGCAACGCAGAGTAGCCCCCGCTCGCCACAACTAGAGAAAGCCCGTATGCAGCAACGAAGACCCAATGCAGCCAAAAATAAAAATAAATAAATAAATAAATTTATTTTTTAAAAAAAAGAAATACAGGGTGGTATTACAGGAGCACCAGGGAAGATAGCCTACTGTGTCTCTATATATGGTACCTTTATGAGAATAAGAAAAAGGACCTCCTCTTCTGAGCAGATGCAGTCCAACTCAGGGCATATGGCTTAAATACAGCTTGGTCTTGAAAATGTCAGATGTCTTGACATGGTGACTTTGGCCAGAAATGAAGTGATGCTATTATGTAGGTGGCCGTATCAATTAGGTTATGTTCTGCTACAGGTAATAGAAAAACCAATTAATTGTGGCTTAAACCATAGGACATTTACTGTTTACTTAGCAAGAGGTCTGGAAGTAGGTGGATCTAAGGTTGATGCAGCAGTTCCATGGTCTATGGGCCCCTGGGTCTGTGTCTCAGCTATTCTTCAGGTCTCTTCATGGTCAATAGATGACTGTTGCAGGTCCAGGTATTCTCACACAGTCATTTTCAAAGTCAGGATATGGGGAGACAAGAGGGTCACAAGACAATTCTTCTTGCATGCTTTCTGCTTCGATCAGAGAGAGGAAATCTTTCCATAGAGTACCCCCAGCAGATTCTCCTGTATAGTTCATATGCCAGAGTTAGATCACATGACCACTCCAGCTGACAGAGAAGCCAGGAAAACAAGTAGCTGGCTTTTTCCGTCTTTACAGTGGGAGGTGCCTTGGGAAGAAGGCAGGCTGGGAATGTTGGTTGGTGGACAACTTACAATGTCAGCCACACTAACTCAGATTTAGAGAGTGAGAAAAGATTTCCTAGAAGAAGTGCTGCTTGAGCTGAATCCTAAAGGATGAGTTAACTCCAGGGAAGTAGTGAGGGAGGCTGGAAAGCAGATAGAAACTGAAGAAGCCAATGAAAGAACAGTGTGAGAGAACATGACAGCAAGTCCTGCAGTGTCTGGTAGCATCTTAGAGAAATAGAAAAGGTACAATGAATGGAGAGGCAGAAGAAACAAGGCTTATCTTGACAATTAAAGGACTTGTCAGCTGGATGGAAGAGGAAATTTATAAATTGTAGTCTGAAATAAAAGTACTAAGATTTTTGAAATTTCAGTAAGATATGTAAGATTTTTTTTTTTTTTTTTTTTTTGCGGTACGCGGGCCTCTCACCGCTGTGGCCCCTCCCGCTGCAGAGCACAGGCTCCGGACGCGCAGGCCCAGCAGCCACGGCTCACGGGCCCAGCCGCTCCGCGGCACGCGGGATCCTCCCGGACCGGGGCACGAACCCGCGTCCCCTGCATCGGCAGGCGGACTCCCAACCACTGCGCCACCAGGGAAGCCCGATATGTAAGATTTTTAAATGTGCATAAGCCTGCATCATTTCAAGGGTCTGGGCATTTAATATATGGTATCTCAATTGTGAGCTTATAGGAGAAGAAGAATGAGCACCTACAGGGAAAGACTCTTTGAAATTAATCTGTTCTTCCTTGAAAAATAAAACTGAACAGACTTCATGATGATGATGATGATAACAACAATGGCAGCTGACATTTATTGAGCACTTACTATACGGCAGACACTATTCTAAGTGGTTCACATATATTAACTCATTAAACCGTCTCAACAACTCTATGAGGCCAATGCTATTAAGTTCCCATTCTGCAGATGAAGCAAACTGAGTCCAATGGATTAAGTACCTTGACCAAGATCAATGTAGAATGGCTCAGCCAGGAGATAGCAAAGCATGTTGATGTTGAAAAGGTTTCTTTTTCTCCCTGTCAATGGGCCATACTGTCTGTATATATTGTGTTTGACCCAGCAGAGATTAACGTTAACTGCTTTGTGCTCTATGGCTAACATGCC